>NW_028188222.1:0-683000 GCF_964204655.1 Triturus cristatus
TGTGCAGTCTTACTATAGCGCCAACCGACGCTGTGGTGTGCAAGACAGGTATGCTGTCGGGAGGATGTGATGACATCTCCTACATCGTTGTGGACTTTCGCAACCCACTTGGGATTTATTTTTTCACCACAGTTTAAGAGCAAGTACACGGCGCCTCACTGAAGGAATATGCATTGCACCACAAGATCCAGAAGGCTATGTCAGTAGCTACGCCCACTGAGGCGGGGAATAGGATATTTAAAATTTGGTGTAATGAACCACGCTGTGACTTTGTTTCCCGTGATGCCCCTGATGAAGTGTTTTCACGAAACGCGTTGGGTGAGGCCTTTACTGCAGCGAGACACAGCGAATGCTTTGGGGAACGTGTTCCTTCCAACGAATAAACAGCGTAAACCAACTTACCTGTGTGGGCCTTCTCTCTGCAGGCAACTGTTTGAATGGATATTAGCGGCCCAGCCTGAGCCGCGAGAAGGCACCGCTGCGCTTCTGTGCCGTCTTACTATAGCGCCAACCGACGCTGTGGTGTGCAAGACAGGTATGCTGTCGGGAGGATGTGATGACATCTCCTACATCGTTGTGGACTTTCGCAACCCACTTGGGATTTATTTTTTCACCACAGTTTAAGAGCAAGTACACGGCGCCTCACTGAAGGAATATGCATTGCACCACAAGATCCAGAAGGCTATGTCAGTAGCTACGCCCACTGAGGCGGGGAATAGGATATTTAAAATTTGGTGTAATGAACCACGCTGTGACTTTGTTTCCCGTGATGCCCCTGATGAAGTGTTTTCACGAAACGCGTTGGGCGAGGCCTTTACTGCAGCGAGACACAGCGAATGCTTTGGGGAACGTGTTCCTTCCAACGAATAAACAGCGTAAACCAACTTACCTGTGTGGGCCTTCTCTCTGCAGGCAACTGTTTGAATGGATATTAGCGGCCCAGCCTGAGCCGCGAGAAGGCACCGCTGCGCTTCTGTGCAGTCTTACTATAGCGCCAACCGACGCTGTGGTGTGCAAGACAGGTATGCTGTCGGGAGGATGTGATGACATCTCCTACATCGTTGTGGACTTTCGCAACCCACTTGGGATTTATTTTTTCACCACAGTTTAAGAGCAAGTACACGGCGCCTCACTGAAGGAATATGCATTGCACCACAAGATCCAGAAGGCTATGTCAGTAGCTACGCCCACTGAGGCGGGGAATAGGATATTTAAAATTTGGTGTAATGAACCACGCTGTGACTTTGTTTCCCGTGATGCCCCTGATGAAGTGTTTTCACGAAACGCGTTGGGCGAGGCCTTTACTGCAGCGAGACACAGCGAATGCTTTGGGGAACGTGTTCCTTCCAACGAATAAACAGCGTAAACCAACTTACCTGTGTGGGCCTTCTCTCTGCAGGCAACTGTTTGAATGGATATTAGCGGCCCAGCCTGAGCCGCGAGAAGGCACCGCTGCGCTTCTGTGCAGTCTTACTATAGCGCCAACCGACGCTGTGGTGTGCAAGACAGGTATGCTGTCGGGAGGATGTGATGACATCTCCTACATCGTTGTGGACTTTCGCAACCCACTTGGGATTTATTTTTTCACCACAGTTTAAGAGCAAGTACACGGCGCCTCACTGAAGGAATATGCATTGCACCACAAGATCCAGAAGGCTATGTCAGTAGCTACGCCCACTGAGGCGGGGAATAGGATATTTAAAATTTGGTGTAATGAACCACGCTGTGACTTTGTTTCCCGTGATGCCCCTGATGAAGTGTTTTCACGAAACGCGTTGGGCGAGGCCTTTACTGCAGCGAGACACAGCGAATGCTTTGGGGAACGTGTTCCTTCCAACGAATAAACAGCGTAAACCAACTTACCTGTGTGGGCCTTCTCTCTGCAGGCAACTGTTTGAATGGATATTAGCGGCCCAGCCTGAGCCGCGAGAAGGCACCGCTGCGCTTCTGTGCAGTCTTACTATAGCGCCAACCGACGCTGTGGTGTGCAAGACAGGTATGCTGTCGGGAGGATGTGATGACATCTCCTACATCGTTGTGGACTTTCGCAACCCACTTGGGATTTATTTTTTCACCACAGTTTAAGAGCAAGTACACGGCGCCTCACTGAAGGAATATGCATTGCACCACAAGATCCAGAAGGCTATGTCAGTAGCTACGCCCACTGAGGCGGGGAATAGGATATTTAAAATTTGGTGTAATGAACCACGCTGTGACTTTGTTTCCCGTGATGCCCCTGATGAAGTGTTTTCACGAAACGCGTTGGGCGAGGCCTTTACTGCAGCGAGACACAGCGAATGCTTTGGGGAACGTGTTCCTTCCAACGAATAAACAGCGTAAACCAACTTACCTGTGTGGGCCTTCTCTCTGCAGGCAACTGTTTGAATGGATATTAGCGGCCCAGCCTGAGCCGCGAGAAGGCACCGCTGCGCTTCTGTGCAGTCTTACTATAGCGCCAACCGACGCTGTGGTGTGCAAGACAGGTATGCTGTCGGGAGGATGTGATGACATCTCCTACATCGTTGTGGACTTTCGCAACCCACTTGGGATTTATTTTTTCACCACAGTTTAAGAGCAAGTACACGGCGCCTCACTGAAGGAATATGCATTGCACCACAAGATCCAGAAGGCTATGTCAGTAGCTACGCCCACTGAGGCGGGGAATAGGATATTTAAAATTTGGTGTAATGAACCACGCTGTGACTTTGTTTCCCGTGATGCCCCTGATGAAGTGTTTTCACGAAACGCGTTGGGCGAGGCCTTTACTGCAGCGAGACACAGCGAATGCTTTGGGGAACGTGTTCCTTCCAACGAATAAACAGCGTAAACCAACTTACCTGTGTGGGCCTTCTCTCTGCAGGCAACTGTTTGAATGGATATTAGCGGCCCAGCCTGAGCCGCGAGAAGGCACCGCTGCGCTTCTGTGCAGTCTTACTATAGCGCCAACCGACGCTGTGGTGTGCAAGACAGGTATGCTGTCGGGAGGATGTGATGACATCTCCTACATCGTTGTGGACTTTCGCAACCCACTTGTGATTTATTTTTTCACCACAGTTTAAGAGCAAGTACACGGCGCCTCACTGAAGGAATATGCATTGCACCACAAGATCCAGAAGGCTATGTCAGTAGCTACGCCCACTGAGGCGGGGAATAGGATATTTAAAATTTGGTGTAATGAACCACGCTGTGACTTTGTTTCCCGTGATGCCCCTGATGAAGTGTTTTCACGAAACGCGTTGGGCGAGGCCTTTACTGCAGCGAGACACAGCGAATGCTTTGGGGAACGTGTTCCTTCCAACGAATAAACAGCGTAAACCAACTTACCTGTGTGGGCCTTCTCTCTGCAGGCAACTGTTTGAATGGATATATATATATATATATATATATATATATATATATATATATATATATATATATATATATATATATATTACCTACTGGCGGTCGCCAGTAGGTAGTTATAGTTAGGACCACGTTTCCATAGGAAAACCTCAACATTCTATTTTGAATAACTTTGGCGCCGGTCGACGAATCCTCGCGAATTTCTCAAAATAGGTGGGGCGCTACGCTCCGCTCCTACCCTGAAAGTCTCGGGGGGATTCGTCAAGCGGGGGCTGAGATAAAAGGGGGGTCCCAAAACGCGTTTTTCCCATGCATTTTTCCATAGGACCTTTAGAACGAGCTACAGCCCGAACGGCTGAACAGAATTACTAGAAATTTGGCAGAGAGGTAGTCCGTAGGTCAAGGAAGTGCCTTTTGTAGGTTTGGTGTAAATCAGTTCAGTTGATTTTGAGAAAATAGCCTTTAAATCAATATATATATCTGAGCCAGCTTACGGTACGCTTACCGTACGCTTACGGTAAGCGTACGGTGGCGTGCGCGAGCGCGATTCTGATTGGCTCTTAGATCTTAGTAAACATTCGAATCGGCCGAAACCAGGAAGCGGCGGCCGCCATTTTGTGTATTTCACTCTGAAAAAAAAGAGTGAAAACAAGGAAAGGGGGCAATGAGGAGAGTTACAGACCCCCTAACAATTGTAAGGGGGTCAAAGAAGGACAGAAAAGTACAAAAAAAACATTTATTGATTTTAAAAAAAATCACGGGGTACGCGTACGGTAAGCTCACGGTAAGCGTACGGTAAAAAAAATAAAAATAAATAAATGAAAATCAGATTTAAGAGTTTAGAAATTAGGGAGCTCTAAAAAGAGCTGTTGTGTTTATGGAGTCATTTTTTTAGTGGTACCTACAAGTAAGTACCGATGCAGAGTCTAAGGTTCAAGAGGAAGACTCTGTTCCCTTCATCATTGAAGTGCACACCATCTCCTCTATAAATGTCTTGCATGTCGTAACGCAAGTTGTTGTGGTAAATGGCACCCATACCATAGTCACGGAGGAAAGCAGAAACAGATTTGTTGACGTGCTTTCTTGCTTTGTCAATCTGTGGACAGAAATGATTGGACCAGTTCCATTTTTGCCTTTGGCATATGTTGGAAAACACAAAGGCAGTTTTAGGGAAAAGTGAAAACAGTTGTGCAAAGGTGTCCTTCATAAGCATTTCCAGACCTACCCCAGTCAAAGTGCCTAGGTCATTGCCACCACAGTGCACTATTATGAGGTCAGGGTGTTGGATTTGCATGAAGGATTTCACCAATGGCATCAATTGGTGCCACTTTAACCCTCTCTGACCAATCCATTTAATGTCTACATTTGGCAAAGCAAGGTCTCTCACCATATCTGTTTTCTCTGCAAACTTTTCACTCCAGAAGACATAGCTGTGCCCTACAATCCACACTGTGAACATCTTCAAAGGAGAACTGGATGCACTCAGGAGGTGTCTTTCAGTAGAATGGCAATATGAAAAGAAAGACAGTTTGGAAATGGAGGCATACATATTTTTTACAAAACAAAAAGAACTGATTGGCTGTTTCATACCATTCTAGAAAAAAAACTAGGCTGTATGTGAAAATTAATAGAAGCATGTTTTGTATTGGTACAAAAAAATGTGTAACCAAAGAACAGTACTATGGATTTGCAGTTAGGTTTGAAAAGTCAAGCACTCTTGCTCTGTGGAATTGAAACATTGTGTGTCGAACTTCTGACCTAACTGCACACAGCAGTGTTCCATGAGCTGTTGCTATGGTAGCAGGCAGAAGTCAAGTTGGGGGAAGGGTACTAGGCAGAAGTCAAGTTGGGGGCAGGGTACTTTTGGAAAAGGGTTGGTTTTCAACCAATAGAAATGTGTCATTACATTTGAAAAAAAGGGGGAAGCACTGAGATTTGAAACTTACATGTATATGTGTGGAAAAATAGAGGGAAAGTTTGCCATTATCTGGTTCTGCTGAGAGGAGAGAGGTGTACAGAACAGAGATCCTGGCTCTGATAATCTGCTGTTTGAGTGACACATTTCTTTCACAACTAACTAATTTTAAAGGTGAGTTTACAGTTTGAGAGGGGATGTATGTGGTAACTTAAGAAATGAATAATAGAAATGGGAATTGTTTTTGTTGTAGTTACACATGGTGGATTCATAATGTGTCAGTCTGTAAAAGAGATTTTCACTTGGCCCGAAAAAAAAAGAGCAGTAAGTGTGCTTTCAAATTGGCAAAGAAATTTCGTTTTGGCACTAATGTGAAAACATGACTCTGTGTGCATAGAAGAATTATAGGCAGAAATGTATTGCGTCTTGCTCTGGTGATTTCACAGTTGCAGTAGATGGAAAAGAGGAGCGAATATTTGGGGGAAGAAGCAGAGGTTTAGCACACACCCATGTGCTTGCCATGTATAGTCATGCACAGTAATTAGAAGCGAGTGGGGTTTTCAGGTTTAAGTCTGTAATGCAAATACATTCAGCATCACTAAGGCTGGTTGCCCCTGCTGGAGTGTAGGCAGTCACAGAGAATACACACGGTGGTGGTCTGAAAAAAAAACAGCTTGGACATGTGCATTTAAATAAATTTAAAAAAAAGGTTTCAGAATGTGTCAGTCTGTAAAAGTGATTTCAAAGTGTAAAAAGAGATTTTCACTTGCCCCCGAAAAAAAAAGAGCAGTAAGTGTGCTTTCAAATTGGCAAAGAAATTTCGTTTTGGGACTAATGTGAAAACATGACTCTGTGTGCATAGAAGAATTATAGGCAGAAATGTATTGCGTCTTGCTCTGGTGATTTCACAGTTGCAGTAGATGGAAAAGAGGAGCGAATTTTTGGGGGAAGAAGCAGAGGTTTAGCACACACCCATGTGCTTGCCATGTATAGTCATGCACAGTAATTAGAAGCGAGTGGGGTTTTCAGGTTTAAGTCTGTAATGCAAATACATTCAGCATCACTAAGGCTGGTTGCCCCTGCTGGAGTGTAGGCAGTCACAGAGAATACACACGGTGGTGGTCTGAAAAAAAAACAGCTTGGACATGTGCATTTAAATAAATTTAAAAAAAAGGTTTCAGAATGTGTCAGTCTGTAAAAGTGATTTCAAAGTGTAAAAAGAGATTTTCACTTGGCCCGAAAAAAAAAGAGCAGTAAGTGTGCTTTCAAATTGGCAAAGAAATTTCGTTTTGGCACTAATGTGAAAACATGACTCTGTGTGCATAGAAGAATTATAGGCAGAAATGTATTGCGTCTTGCTCTGGTGATTTCACAGTTGCAGTAGATGGAAAAGAGGAGCGAATTTTTGGGGGAAGAAGCAGAGGTTTAGCACACACCCATGTGCTTGCCATGTATAGTCATGCACAGTAATTAGAAGCGAGTGGGGTTTTCAGGTTTAAGTCTGTAATGCAAATACATTCAGCATCACTAAGGCTGGTTGCCCCTGCTGGAGTGTAGGCAGTCACAGAGAATGCACACGGTGGTGGTCTGAAAAAAAAACTGCTTGGACATGTGCATTTAAATAAATTTAAAAAAAAAGGTTTCAGAATGTGTCAGTCTGTAAAAGTGATTTCAAATTGAAAAAAGAGATATACACTTGCCCCCGAAAAAAAAAGAGCAGTAAGTGTGCTTTCAAATTGGCAAAGAAATTTCGTTTTGGCACTAATGTGAAAACATGACTCTGTGTGCATAGAAGAATTATAGGCAGAAATGTATTGCGTCTTGCTCTGGTGATTTCACAGTTGCAGTAGATGGAAAAGAGGAGCGAATTTTTGGGGGAAGAAGCAGAGGTTTAGCACACACCCATGTGCTTGCCATGTATAGTCATGCACAGTAATTAGAAGCGAGTGGGGTTTTCAGGTTTAAGTCTGTAATGCAAATACATTCAGCATCACTAAGGCTGGTTGCCCCTGCTGGAGTGTAGGCAGTCACAGAGAATACACACGGTGGTGGTCTGAAAAAAAAACAGCTTGGACATGTGCATTTAAATAAATTTAAAAAAAAGGTTTCAGAATGTGTCAGTCTGTAAAAGTGATTTCAAAGTGTAAAAAGAGATTTTCACTTGGCCCGAAAAAAAAAGAGCAGTAAGTGTGCTTTCAAATTGGCAAAGAAATTTCGTTTTGGCACTAATGTGAAAACATGACTCTGTGTGCATAGAAGAATTATAGGCAGAAATGTATTGCGTCTTGCTCTGGTGATTTCACAGTTGCAGTAGATGGAAAAGAGGAGCGAATTTTTGGGGGAAGAAGCAGAGGTTTAGCACACACCCATGTGCTTGCCATGTATAGTCATGCACAGTAATTAGAAGCGAGTGGGGTTTTCAGGTTTAAGTCTGTAATGCAAAAACATTCAGCATCACTAAGGCTGGTTGCCCCTGCTGGAGTGTAGGCAGTCACAGAGAATACACACGGTGGTGGTCTGAAAAAAAAACAGCTTGGACATGTGCATTTAAATAAATTTAAAAAAAAAGGTTTCAGAATGTGTCAGTCTGTAAAAGTGATTTCAAAGTGTAAAAAGAGATTTTCACTTGGCCCGAAAAAAAAAGAGCAGTAAGTGTGCTTTCAAATTGGCAAAGAAATTTCGTTTTGGCACTAATGTGAAAACATGACTATGTGTGCATAGAAGAATTATAGGCAGAAATGTATTGCGTCTTGCTCTGGTGATTTCACAGTTGCAGTAGATGGAAAAGAGGAGCGAATTTTTGGGGGAAGAAGCAGAGGTTTAGCACACACCCATGTGCTTGCCATGTATAGTCATGCACAGTAATTAGAAGCGAGTGGGGTTTTCAGGTTTAAGTCTGTAATGCAAATACATTCAGCATCACTAAGGCTGGTTGCCCCTGCTGGAGTGTAGGCAGTCACAGAGAATACACACGGTGGTGGTCTGAAAAAAAAACAGCTTGGACATGTGCATTTAAATAAATTTTAAAAAAAGGTTTCAGAATGTGTCAGTCTGTAAAAGTGATTTCAAAGTGTAAAAAGAGATTTTCACTTGGCCCGAAAAAAAAAGAGCAGTAAGTGTGCTTTCAAATTGGCAAAGAAATTTCGTTTTGGCACTAATGTGAAAACATGACTCTGTGTGCATAGAAGAATTATAGGCAGAAATGTATTGCGTCTTGCTCTGGTGATTTCACAGTTGCAGTAGATGGAAAAGAGGAGCGAATTTTTGGGGGAAGAAGCAGAGGTTTAGCACACACCCATGTGCTTGCCATGTATAGTCATGCACAGTAATTAGAAGCGAGTGGGGTTTTCAGGTTTAAGTCTGTAATGCAAATACATTCAGCATCACTAAGGCTGGTTGCCCCTGCTGGAGTGTAGGCAGTCACAGAGAATACACACGGTGGTGGTCTGAAAAAAAAACAGCTTGGACATGTGCATTTAAATAAATTTAAAAAAAAAGGTTTCAGAATGTGTCAGTCTGTAAAAGTGATTTCAAAGTGTAAAAAGAGATTTTCACTTGGCCCGAAAAAAAAAGAGCAGTAAGTGTGCTTTCAAATTGGCAAAGAAATTTCGTTTTGGCACTAATGTGAAAACATGACTCTGTGTGCATAGAAGAATTATAGGCAGAAATGTATTGCGTCTTGCTCTGGTGATTTCACAGTTGCAGTAGATGGAAAAGAGGAGCGAATTTTTGGGGGAAGAAGCAGAGGTTTAGCACACACCCATGTGCTTGCCATGTATAGTCATGCACAGTAATTAGAAGCGAGTGGGGTTTTCAGGTTTAAGTCTGTAATGCAAATACATTCAGCATCACTAAGGCTGGTTGCCCCTGCTGGAGTGTAGGCAGTCACAGAGAATGCACACGGTGGTGGTCTGAAAAAAAAACTGCTTGGACATGTGCATTTAAATAAATTTAAAAAAAAAGGTTTCAGAATGTGTCAGTCTGTAAAAGTGATTTCAAATTGAAAAAAGAGATATACACTTGCCCCCGAAAAAAAAAGAGCAGTAAGTGTGCTTTCAAATTGGCAAAGAAATTTCGTTTTGGCACTAATGTGAAAACATGACTCTGTGTGCATAGAAGAATTATAGGCAGAAATGTATTGCGTCTTGCTCTGGTGATTTCACAGTTGCAGTAGATGGAAAAGAGGAGCGAATTTTTGGGGGAAGAAGCAGAGGTTTAGCACACACCCATGTGCTTGCCATGTATAGTCATGCACAGTAATTAGAAGCGAGTGGGGTTTTCAGGTTTAAGTCTGTAATGCAAATACATTCAGCATCACTAAGGCTGGTTGCCCCTGCTGGAGTGTAGGCAGTCACAGAGAATACACACGGTGGTGGTCTGAAAAAAAAACAGCTTGGACATGTGCATTTAAATAAATTTAAAAAAAAAGGTTTCAGAATGTGTCAGTCTGTAAAAGTGATTTCAAAGTGTAAAAAGAGATTTTCACTTGGCCCGAAAAAAAAAAGAGCAGTAAGTGTGCTTTCAAATTGGCAAAGAAATTTCGTTTTGGCACTAATGTGAAAACATGACTCTGTGTGCATAGAAGAATTATAGGCAGAAATGTATTGCGTCTTGCTCTGGTGATTTCACAGTTGCAGTAGATGGAAAAGAGGAGCGAATTTTTGGGGGAAGAAGCAGAGGTTTAGCACACACCCATGTGCTTGCCATGTATAGTCATGCACAGTAATTAGAAGCGAGTGGGGTTTTCAGGTTTAAGTCTGTAATGCAAATACATTCAGCATCACTAAGGCTGGTTGCCCCTGCTGGAGTGTAGGCAGTCACAGAGAATACACACGGTGGTGGTCTGAAAAAAAAACAGCTTGGTTTCATAATGTGACAGTTTGTTATACAGATTTTCACTTGCCCAAAAAAAAAGAGGAGTTTGTGTGCATTCAAATTGGCAAAGAAATTTCGTTTTGTGACTATTGTGAAAAGAAATGTAGTAATATATTTAAATACAATAAAGAATTTTTTTTTTAGTTTTTTTGCAGGTATTGCTGAAGAACAGTGAACAAAATTTAAGATGCCTACAAAATCTCGAGTTCAAAAAACGCTAAAAAAAAAACTATATTTGAGGACAACTGGAGGACCAAAGTTAGTAGAAGATGCTGATGTTGGGAAAAAGAAAAAATCTTCTGGTAAGCAAAAAAGACAATTCCTAAACAAAATATTGAAAACAAACAAAAATGTACAAAATGTCTGTTCTCGGAAAAATGTAACAAAACCTACAGAACAGCAAAAAATTGAGGATTTAGTTAATGCAAATATACCTTCTGCAATTGAAAAGTTTAACATAAACAGAAAAACAGCATTTAAAGAGATACGTAGAAAAATGTTTCAGAGAAGAGTTATGTCCAATTTGATAAAGGATATAAAGAAATATAAGCAAAAGGCTAAATATTATAAGAGAAAAAAAGAAATTGAAGCCATTGCAGCAAAGGCATTAGAATTAAAAAGGAAACTATTCATATTAATTTTGAATAGGATGCGTACATTAGATAAAATGGTTAATGTACTGAAATCACAAAGCAAAAGCAAAAGAGTAGTGAACAGAACAAATTTTTGTAAAGTGTTTTTAGGAAAGTGGATGCATAGCTCAAGTAGTGAACCTTTTTTTAATGAAGAGAGCTATTTTCAAAGTAATAGTTTGCTGCATGCAGTTGACACCAGAGGTCGTTCATACGAAGTAAAAAATGGTTGCATAATGGAGAAGGAGATAATGGTTCCAAGAGATGAGGTACAAGTGATGGCAGATGAGGCAATGGGGAGACGTCCTAAAGCCCCAGTGTACACTTGGAATTGTAGTAGTATTTGCACTGTGCGTCAGGAATCTATTGACAGATTTCGAGAGTTTCTAAGAGAATATAGTAAAAAAAGTGTAAAACAAAAGATTAAGGTGCTTCAAAGTCTGGATCCATGCAGAGTGAGAGAGAATACTGGTTTGCAGGGTCATTCTCTTGCTTGTCTATCTAGAAAAGTGTGCAATAGTGTTTTCCATCATTTTAGGATGCTGGCTGTTCATCATACTGAAATGAGAAAGTTTGTGAGACGGTTGTATTTTGCCAAAAGTCCAGCAATAAAGTTAAATGAATTGAATAGGGCTCTGTTCCGAGGAACGGTATCAGATGTAGAGAAGGTTGTTGATGAAATTCAGTTTTGTTACTTTGGTCCTGAACAAAACAGTGCAGAGAAGGACACAGTAAATGAGGCAGAAGTGGAAGAGAATGTAGAACCTTGTGTAAGTAAGACATTTAATGATCACATAACAAAATTTGCAATAGTCTCTAATGAAAGACCAAATGTTACTTGTATTTGTTGCCGCAGAACTCATTATAGAAAACAAACTAGGAATGTTGATCTCTACAGAAAGAGTGAAAATGAAGATAATTATAAGTGGATGGATTTTGCAACATATATATTTCTTGAAAATTGTTTTGAATTGGGTGAAGATCAGCGTATTTGTAAATACTGCTACAACAAGTTAGAGGAAAATAGAATGCCGACCAGAGCTGTACATAATAATTTAGAATTGGATGCTATTCCTGCTGAACTTTCTGAATTAAATACATATGAGTCTATACTCATTCAATGTGTTCATCCGTTCCAGACCATAGTACGTATGGAGCCCAAAACTGGTAAATTACCTCCTTCAGATTTAGTGAGAGGTTTAAAAGGTAGAGTGGTGTATTTGCCCTTGGATTTGAAAAAAAATATGGAAACTATTGATGCGGATACTTTGGAAACTGAACCATTAATTATTCTGGTTAATGGTGTACCTACAAAGAATAAGAAGATTTGGCAGGAGCTGGTAGATGTGCGGAAAGTACAAAGAGCAAATTTGTATTTGAAAAAAAATAACAAATGGTATGAATCAATTTATATAGTAGAAGAAGAAGAAGAAGAAGATTTACAAGGAGATACAGAAACACCAAGTGGACAAATTGAAAAAGTGGACAAGTCAAAGGAAGAAGAAATTTATGAACATTTTAGCATACATCCTCTCCATTCGAAAGAAGTTATGGGAGACAATATTGATCTCTTTCAGATGAAGAAAGCAAAAGGAAATCCCGTGAGTGTATGGGAGGAGAGCTTGGAAGCTCGATGTTTTCCCCAGCTGTTTCCTAAAGGAAAAGGAGGACGATACGATGAACGTCCGGAACAGATTCCAGCTTCTGAGTATCGGACTACAAGACTATATGCTGAAGATCCCAGATTTCGACAAAGTATCCCTTATTTGTTCCATCTTTTATTTGAAAGCGACTTGTCTGCACTGTCTTATGCAGTAAATCACATTTTAAAAAGTGGAGTACATTTACAAAATGTGTCTGCTAAGGATTTTATGGAGAAAGTGCAGCACCGAGATGATCATTTGGAAACACAACTGATCAATCTGATGGCTTGTCAGCGTGGGACAAATGAATATTGGTACCGACGCCATGGTGAACTAAAATGCATGTTACGCAATTTAGGAACACCAACATGGTTCCTTACCCTAAGCTGCGCCGAGTACGCTTGGGATGATTTACTGGATTTTCTACGAGAGGCCAATTCAAACATTGAAAACATCGAATACAAGACAGCAGGAGAACTGTGCTCATTGGATCCGGTTAATGTTTGCAGATATTTCAATCATAGATTTGAGGCTATGATGTCCTTCATCTGCAATAAAAAAAATCCACCCCTTGGAGAAGTAGTGGATTTCTTTTGGAGAAAAGAGTACCAGGCAAGAGGTGCTCCTCATATTCATATGCTGCTGTGGATCAAGGATGCCCCAAAGTTTGGAACAGATACTGATGAAGCAGTGTTATCTTACATTGAAGAATATGCAACATGTGCTATACCTAAAAGCACAGAAGAGTACAAGTTAAAGGAGCAAGTTCTACGTTTCCAAAGTCATCGGTGTGGAAAATACTGTCGACGGAAATACAAGAGCAAAGAAAAATACTACACTAAATGTCGATTTGGATTTCCTAGACCTGTTCTTACAAATGGAAGAGTCAACAGTTTTATGTCAGCTGTGAGACATACTATCACAAGAAAATCACCTAAGAATACCTACAACCTTAAAAGAAAAGAAGAATCAAAAAATATAAATGACTACAACCCAGTCATTTTATCCATGTGGAACGCTAACATGGATATACAGTATGTTGCTGACAATTCCATTGCTGTTGCTCGATATGTAACGTCTTACATTACGAAATCAGAAAAAACAGAATTGAAGGAAATGTGGGAAGAGATTTCTCACGAGAAGACTGTCAGTAAGAAGCTGTACAGTTTCAGTTTGAAGATGTTATCGCATCGAGAAATTGGATCCTACGAATGTTCAGATAGATTATCTTCTGCAAGTCTCTACTCGAAGTCAAGAAGAATAATTTGGGCAAGTTTAGGCCTTGCAGCAATGAGAAATCGGGTACTGAAATCTGTTGGAGAAATTGAATATTTGGCACAGTTCGAACCTGAAAGTACAGATATATTGAAAACAAACATGTTGGACACATATTATCCCAAGAGAAGTCATCATCTGGAGAACATGTGTCTCTATGAAGTGCTGCAGAACTACATTTATTCACGGAAAGCTGCAGAAGACATCAATAATGGAAAATATAAAGTCGTTGGTGAAGAAGGATGTTTGGTGAAGCAAACCAAAGGAAGTTTGATAAATCACCGGAAGCTGAGTTGCGACACTACCGACAAGAAAGAATTTTACTACTTGGCTCTTTTACAGTTGTTTAAACCATGGCGTTCAGAGGATGAACTACTGGGAGAATTCCAGAGCTATGAAGATTCTTTTAATGCTTGCAAAGACAGCATACAATGCAGTACATTCTCAACTTATCTGCAAATGTTAAATGAAGAAATTGAACAGGAAACTACAATTGCAGCAGAAATTGCTAGAGACAGTTCTCAGGACAGCCAAAGTTCAGGAACATACAGTCAAGATCCCCTAGGACAACCAATCGTTGAAAATGAAGCATCAATAGCCATGAATGAAGTGGAAACGGCTATGAATCAAGCTCAAGAAGCATTTATAGACTTAGAAAATTTGGAAAGACAACTGAATCAAGAGCAGCAACAAATTTATGAAGAGATCAAAAACAAAATTGATCACGGATTTCTACATGAAAAAAAAGAGTGCTCATGCACATCATTTCATCCAATCAGGATGTATGTAAGCGGACAAGCTGGCACTGGAAAAAGTTTCCTAATTAAAGTCATCAGAAGCTACCTAAAGCAAAAAACAGATTCTACTTTGTCTTGTGTGGTTACTGCTCCAACTGGGTTAGCAGCATATAACATAAAAGGAATCACCTTACATCGTTTGCTAATGTTACCAGTGGAGCATGAGAACAAAATACAATTCAACAAGCTAACTGGAGAAGCATGCTTGGAAGTTTCAAGAGTATTGAAGAAGATGCAAGTTCTCATTATTGATGAGGTGAGCATGGTATCAAACTTAATGCTTGCCTTTGTGCATTTAAGAATGCAGCAAATTTTGAAGACAGACTATGACGTGTTATTTGGTGGAAAACACGTCATCGTTTTTGGGGATCTTTTGCAACTTACTCCGGTTAAAGGACAACCAGTGTTTAATACTGTGACACATGAAGACACGAAGAAGTCATTGGGAAGCATCGGTAATACAAATATTTGGTCCTTCTTTGAGTACAAGGAACTTACAACTAATATGAGGCAAGCAAACGATGAAGAATATGGAAGTATTCTGAAAGATATCAGGATTGGACTACTCACAGAAGCTGGCAAAAAAGCATTACAGACTCGGCTGCTACATAATTTATTTCCAAAGGAAGAAATAGTTGCAGAGAAGATATACAAGAACATTGCAGAAAACAAAAGTGTCATCTGCTTAATGCCAACTCTACGTGAATGCTCAATATTCAATGAGGAGCTTTTGAAATTGGAAAAGGAAGAGATCATGAAATTGGAAGCAGTGGACAAAATTGAGGATGGAAGAATTACTGTCACAGTAACAGGCAAACTGAAAAATAAATTGGACTCACTAGAGAAGAACATCTCCAAAACAGCAGGATTAGAAAAAAATCTATATGTTTGCATGAACTGTAGAGTGTTTTTAAGGAGAAATTTGGATGTTGAAAAAGGCTTAGTAAATGGAGCGATGGGAAGAGTTGTGGGTTTTATTAATTATCAGAAAAAAGATGGAATTGAATGGTTAAAAATAAAATTTGATCAGATAGAGGAAGTTAAAGACATTTGTCGTTGTTCAGTTCGTTTCATGCTTGTGAAAGACTTATATGTACGTAGGAAGCAGTTTCCGTTTTCTCTAGCATATGCTGTAACTATTCACAAGTCTCAAGGATTGACTGTAGATTGTGCATTTGTGAACATTGGATCTAGTGTGTTCAAAGAAGGTATGGCATATGTTGCTTTGTCACGAGTCAAAACATTATCAGGTTTATTCATGATAGACTTCGATGACTCAAAAGTTAGTGCTGATACAAACTGTGTAAAGGAGTATAATAGATTAAGAAGAAGCTATGCTCCTCATTTAGGTCAGTATCCTGTGTTGGAGAAACGTGTAGTTTCTCGTAAAAGGAGAAATGAGAATATCTGTAATGAAGATGTAGAGAAGAGGAAAAAAAAGAGGAGTGATGTAATTGCAAGCAAAAAGAATAAGGAAAATGAAGAACAGGTTGTAGGATGTCATTTTGAAAATAGCTCTGGTGTCAACTGCTACGCAAATGTAGTGCTGAATGTTGCTTTTTATCTGGAAAGTTTGCAAGAGCAGATAATAATAAATCAGGGAAAAAGATTCTGTTCAGAGCTCAGTCTCCTTTTTCAAAAGCTGAGTAAAGATAAAACTCAAATAGAAAGTGCTACTGATATTAGAAAACTTTTAGATGTATGTTCAGGACGAACACAGTTTTCTCAAAATGAACAGCAAGATGCTCACGAATTTTTGATGTATTTTCTTCAGGTAGTGGAAGAAGAAGGAGTTCCCATTGACATTTTTTTTGGTCTCTCTTATAAATGGGAACATAGTTGTGATAATTGTTATAATATAAGTGGTTCTATTGTTGATAATGAAAGGTTTATTTATTTGACATTGCCAGAGAGTAAAACAGTCACTTTTGCAAACTTAGTTAAAGATGCTAATCATAGCATGAAATGTGGTGAGTGTAATTCTGACATGTTATCAACATTAATTTTAAGGGAATACGGACAGTATGTAATTTTAATGATGCAACGATGTAGAGCTGATGGATCAAAATTGGATACTTTAATAAAGAAGTTTACAGGACAGCAATTATCAATTTCAGGAAAAACTTTTGTAACTGTTGCAATAATTTTCCATGATGGACCTACTGTTACTTCTGGACATTACACAGTTTATCTAAAATGTGAAAAAGGATGGACACTGTGTAATGATTCCCAATTGATTTTCAAACAACGTTTGCCTTTTGATTTAGCAAATTCCTATCTAATCTTCCTGAAACCTAAATTTTAGAGAGACTTGGCAAGATCTGGACAAAATAATTTTACCATTTTACAGGATTACCATTGCAATTTTGTAGAAAAAAGATTTTTAAAATTATCATTTGGCCTAAAGGAAAGATAACCAATTGTAATGTGGACTTTTTAAATTTTTAATGCAATTTTGAAAAACCAATAATTTAGAGATTATCGGTAACTTCTGCACATTTTAAATTTTGGAATGTTATTGGACTGCCACTGGAAATTTTTTCAAAAATAATTTCAAAAATTACTATTTGGCCATGTGGAAAAGTAAGCAATTCTATTGTGGACTAAATAAATTATTCGAAAAATTTTCGTGAACCAAAATGTTACAGAGAATCGGTGAGATCTGGACAGATTAAACTTTAGAATTTTAATGGTTTTCCCTTGGAAATTTATTCCAGGGAAAGAATAAAAAATACTATTTGGCCTAAAGGAAATAAAATCAGATGTATTTTGGAGTTATTTGAGATATATTATTGTGAATGTACTTCTGAAACAAAAATATCAGACGGTATTTTAAAGAAAAAAGTATTGTTTTTAGATGACATTTTTTAAGAATAATATGCATTTCTGTAATGATAAGTTTAAGTGAGAAGAGATTCTGGGCTTTTTTAATACAATCTTTGAGATTGTTATTTTTTTTTGCCCGCTGTAAAATGATGAATGCAATTGCTTTCACAATTTATAGTGAAATGCAATATATTCTGAAAACAGCAAAAATAAGGCAAAAATATTTTTTGGGAAAAAATGTAAATATGTGTACTGTATTATAAAATGTTTTAAAAATATTAATACTTTTTTCTTTTTTTTCAGATCGATATAGAAAATTTTCGTAAACTACAACCATTTTAAAAACTATTTTTTAAAAAAACAAATGAATAAATATTTTTTTCAGTGAGTATGGTAAGTCAATAGTAATAATTGTAGTCTTTCAAGGACCTTGTAATGTGAAAAATGATTTTTAGTGTTTTTTTTAAAAAATAAAAAAAAGGTACGCTTACCGTACGCGTACGGTAAAAAAAAAAAAAAAAGTTTTTTAAAAAAAATGTAAAAAAAAGATGAAAGATAAGGTTGGCTCTTAAAAGAACCGTTGTGTTCATGCAGGGACAGAGGAAAGGAACCATGGGAAAATCATTCAAAGCTACAAATGTGCTGATCTATTTTGTTATTCACTAGGGAAACACTGGTCTCCCTATAACAAATTAGAGCTTTACAAAATGTGCAATGAATATCAACCTTCCGAAATCGAGGGTTCATTTCCAGAGGGCCAGCAAAAGGAGATTCTCCCCCCACAGATGAAGGGCTCACCTGACCTGCAGAAGAAGGAGTAAGCCCTGCAGGTGATGGTCCAGGCTGAGCTGCTGTGGATGTACTGGCTCGTCTTTCTGAAGAGTTACCTCCAAAAAGATGACCATGTGTCCTTCTGTGTACATCCTGGAGGTGTCTCTTCATGGTGTGATTCCCAAAGGAATACTTCCTGTTAGGATTACCTCTAGAAAGTACACGCTGACACAGCTTGCAAGTAACTAAGGGTGCATTCACCTTTTGCTGGCCTTCTGGAAAAGTAAAATAATCCCAAACATAAGAAGGTTTTACTTTCCTCGCTCTCTGCCTCAAGACAGTGCTGCTGGTGCTAGCCTCACTCTCAGAAGAGCTCTGCTGTTCTGCCATCGTATCCCAAAGACAAACCAGCTCCTTCTCCCAAGGGATCACAAGCAGAAATGAGGGGAATGGGTGTGGTGTAGGAGAGTTCTAGAACTGAAAGTAGTTTCAACCAATCAAAAGTTGTGTTTCAAGATCACATGACCTACCGTACGCTTACGGTACGCTTACGGTGCGCTTACGGCAAAAAGTACGCGTGCGCGTAAAAAAGACACGCGCTTGCGCACATGCGCATAACAGTCATTTCCCGGCACTTCCGCGTAACGTGCGCGTGTTGCGTAAGCGCGCACGCGTCCCGCGCGCAGTACGCGCGGCTACGCAAAGTGCGTAACTATACGCAAGCAGCGTAGATAGATTACGGACGTTGCGTAAACCGTACGCTTACCGTGAGCTTACGGTACGCGTACTATAAAAAAAAAAAAAAAAAAATCTGGAAATAAATTTTACATGTTTATTTTAAAAAAATATATATAAAAAAAATATTTAAGGATTTTAAAAATTAAAGCATAGTCTTTATAAAAGATAAGAAAATTAAAATAAAAATATGTTTGAAAAAAATGAAGAATATAAAAAAAAAATAGCATTTAAAAAACCTTGCAAATTCACTGAAAAAACCATGGGTTTCACACACGTTATAGTTAGGAATTAGCATTTAAAAAACCTTGCAAATTCACTGAAAAAACCATGGGTTTCACACACGTTATAGTTAGGAATTAGCATTTAAAAAACCTTAGAAATTCACTGAAAAAACCATAGGTTTCACACACGTTATAGTTAGGAATTAGCATTTAAAAAACCTTAGAAATTCAGTGAAAAAACCATAGGTTTCACACATGTTATAGTTAGCTGGACATTTTACTCGTAAAAAACCAATGAAATTGCCCCGTTATAGTTAGTTCAGCTAACTATAACTCGCGCGCCCGCAATGCACTGCTGATGACGTCACATATTACATCACTCATGACATGGTCAGTGACATCACTCATGACATCACTGATGACATCTCAAATGACATCACTGATGACATCACTGATGACATCATCTAGTGAATGTGTGTTATTCTGAAAATTAAATATGTTTTATATATGTATATCTCATGGTCGATGGAAGAATAAATGGGTATATAAGTGTCTAAATGGATGATTTGTTTTTGAAAAATTGATTGTGTAACTGACTGATTAAGTGTATCATAGTGAATACATGGCTTAGTGAATAATGTTTAAATATGTAAATATCTGTATCAGTCTCTCACTTTGTGTATAAGTGGCTGCATGGGTTGGTGAGTAGCTACATGGGTGCCTATTTAGGTTATTAGTTGTTTTTTTGAGTATCAGTCTGAGTGTCTGCATGGTTCGGTGGGGGGTATTACGTAGTGCATCGGTGCATGAATGAGTGACTCACTGTTTGTATGTGTTGAACACAGCATGTGTGCAGGACTGTATGGGTGGATGAGTGTGTGTATGGGTGTGTTAGTGAGTGAATGACTGTCTCAATAGTGTCTTCAGGAGTAACTACATACGTTTTAAACTAGTATATGTGACTATTGGTGTATATATGTGAGTATATGTGAAAGTGAGAGATTGAAAAAGTTCCTGTATGAATAAGTATGTGTTTCTATAAGTGATTGTTTAAAAGACTAAGTATGTGTAAGTTTCCGTAGAAGTAAGTGTGGTGGTGTGTGTATAACTGTATATGCAAGTAAATGTATGTTTGATTCTTTATTAGCATGAGTGACTATGTGTGTGAGTAACTCTATGGATGAGTGGCATTGTGTAACAGGATGTATAGATGTATGAGTACATATGATGAGTGAGTACATGTATGAGTGACTGTATAGGACTGTTGGTGAATGAGTGGATGTGTATGTGGATCTTAGAATTACTGAAGAGGTTGTTGTAACTGGTATTGGTATGTCCATTGTTTTGAAATTTTTAGTCTCTATTTTTGAATGTGTGTATCAAAGCTTATATTAAGGTGAGAGGAGGTCTGCCACTCTATCACAAGGATGATGTCATCAGTGATGTCATCAGTGATGTCATTTGAGATGTCATCAGTGATGTCATGAGTGATGTCACTGACCATGTCATGAGTGATGTAATATGTGACGTCATCAGCAGTGCATTGCGGGCGCGCGAGTTATAGTTAGCTGAACTAACTATAACGGGGCAATTTCATTGGTTTTTTACGAGTAAAATGTCCAGCTAACTATAACATGTGTGAAACCTATGGTTTTTTCACTGAATTTCTAAGGTTTTTTAAATGCTAATTCCTAACTATAACGTGTGTGAAACCTATGGTTTTTTCAGTGATATATATATATATATATATATATATATATACACATATATACATACTGCTCACTGTCTGCTTTCGCCTACCTCTGCCTGAACCATTCAGAGCTCCAGGCGGCCAATGGGCACGGCCGGGTAGCACACAGCTCTGAATCCGCAATGGGAACCCCAACTTGTAATCAATTATAGTGAAGGAATGGTGTGGGTTTTAATAAAACGTATAATTGCTACATGTAGAGTTGTATAATTCCTAAACATCAATCCGATTATTGTTCGCACAGTATATTTTAATTGGTGAAAATGATTTACTACTGAAGAATTTACTCTTTGACAGTCTGTCTAGGGTCCCAACCACAGGGAGATTGAAATCACTCCCAAAAATCACCTCCAAGTTGTCCGGCAGATCAGATATCGTTTTGTCAAGATCTCTCCAGAACTATACCGAAGTAGGGGCGAAGATGTTCTCAATTAAAATTCCTTGTCCCATTTCTTGACTCTGGTGACGATCCATCTACCTTGATGATCATGGGAGTGTCACACTACAGTAATTCTGGACTGTGTGATGGTGATTACCCCATTTTTCTTACAGATAGCCGGAGTGCATGTGATCTCCATGATCCATGAGCAGTACAATTTGGCTTCCTTAAGAGCAGGGTTCTCCAAAGGCAGTCCTGGAGGGCTGGACCCATGCCAGATTTTTAAGATAACTACCTGTTCGAGGCATGTGAGCTGTAGATCACATGCTTTGCATACTCCTGCCATCTAGTGTTGGGTCCGAATGTTTGCAATTTGTTTTTCTTCGAAGAAGTCTTTACAGTCACGAGATAGGTGACTCCTCCTTTCTGCCAGTCAGGCACCGAGCCGAAAACTTCGGGCTCGAAACCGTAAAACGCTTCGGAGTCGAAACATTTGATGCCAAAACCGGCTTCTGAACTTAAACCTTCAGCACCGAAAAAAACGCCGCACGGAAAACTTCATATCCAAAACATAAAAATGCTCCTATGCAGCAGCAAAACCCATGTTTCAACGTCCCAACCCCGAAATCCGACCCCAAACAGAAAGAACTCTAAGTTGATCCTAAGACAGGACATCTTTCTACCAAATTGCCTCAAAAACGTAAACCAGAAATGGAGGACAAATCATATTCCTTTGAAGAGAAAGCAAGTTGGTACTAACCCTTCTCCTCCTCCTCCATCACCTCCTTCCCCACAGTTAAATCACTTGCTAATTACACCAACTAACTCTCCTCAACTACCTGATAATGAGGATGATGGGAATGGTGGGGATGATCCTTTGCCTGCAGATCCCTGAAAGGACTATAACACTGATTCACCCACAGATAATGACCCATACCTTTACCCTGCAAAGCCTTCCCCACCTGACGACAATGTAGGGTACATAGAATTACTATCTAGAGCTGCAGACTATCATGGGGTACAATGACATAAAGAATCCCTAGAAGAGGCCTTCTTATTTGAAACCCTAAGTAGCTCACAAAGATCCACTCACACTGTCCACATGCTCAAAGGCATGATGAACCATGCAAATGATATATTTAAAGATCCTGTTAGGGCTCGCATTCTTACCCAAGGATAGACAAAAAGTACAACCCTGCACCATCAGATACAGCTTTTATTAAAGGGCAGTTACCACTGGACTCTTTAGCAGTTTCTAATGCCCATAAATGGGCCAATTCGCAAACTTCAGGGAACCCCTCCCCCTCTCCAGACAAAGAGTCCAAACTGATAGATGCCTCTGGTAAAAGGGTAGCTGCTCAAGCAGCCGATCACTGGTGTATTGCCAACACACAGGCCCTTCTAGCCAGGTATGATTGGGCACAATGGGACGAGATGGAGCAATTGCCTCAGTTTCTACCAGATGAGCATAAGGCTAAAGCGCAAGACCTAAGAGGGAAAGCTCATCTCAAATTCATCAATTATGTGTGCTTTAGACGCTGCTGACACGGCAGCTAGAGCAATCAATACTAGCGGGCTATTAAGGAGGCATGCATGGTTGAGGATCTCTGGATTCAACCCTGAAGTCCAGCAATCCATTTTAAATACACCATTCGATAAAGAACGTCTCTTTAGACCTGTAGTAGATACATCCGTAGAAAAGATGAAAAAGGATACGGAAGTAGCCAAATCTATGGGAGCCTTACTGTCTCCTTCTAATCGTGGCTCCTTTTGCCGCACCTTCTATCGTGGGGGTCCAAGATCATATCTTCAGACACCACAGATGCACCCTACAAAGGCAACAATCAATCCTCCTCTTCCAGAGGCTTCTTTAGAGCAGGGTACAGAGGTAACAATGGCATGGGTAGAGGTCCTGCACCACGTACATCCCCCTCTTCTAGCAAACAGTGACTTATGTACACCTCCCCCCCAAATCATCTAACACTTGTCGGGGGACGTCTTTTGTAATTCCTCCCCATCTGGCAATCCATAACAACTGAGAAATGGGTGCTAGGAATTATCCAACATGGTTACTGCCTAAAGCTGACCACTAATCCTCCAAACATTCCGCCGTGTTTGCACAAAATGTCATCAGAACATTTACGTCTACTTCAACAAGAAGTCCAGCCTCTCCTGTCCAAAGGAGCCATATAACCTGCTCCGTTACAACATTAAGGAACTGGTGTGTACTCCCTGTACTTTCTCATACCCAAAAAGGACGGCTCCCTCAGACCTATTCTAGACCTCAGAGAACTAAACCTCTCCATACTGTCAGAGCATTCTCATATGGGAACACTTCAACAAGTGCTCCCACTTTTACAGCAGGGCGATTTTATGGCCACTCTAGACTTAAAAGACGCATATTTCCACATTCCAATTTATCCTGCTCACCGCCAATACCTCAGATTCATCATAGAGGGGCATCATTACCAATTCAAAGTACCTCCATTTGGAGTCACCACTGCTCCCAGAGTATTTACCAAATGTCTGGCAGTAGTCGCAGCACATCTAAGAAGACAACACATTCATGTCTTTCGATACCTGGACGACTGGCTCATCAAAGCCAGCAATTACCAAATGTGTCTCCAACACACTCAAGCTACTTACTATTCACTTACTTCACCAATAGGGTTTACAGTAAATGCATTCAAGTCTCATCTACAGCCTTCCAACACACAGACTTATCTGGGAGCCACAATAAACGCTCACAAAGCTCTAGCATCTCCCAATGCAGCCAGGATTCACAATATTCAGTCCATTCTCACTCAATTTCAACTCAACCAGTCATTACCAGCAAAAATATTCATGCAACTGTTAAGAATGATGGCGTCTTGCATTTTAATTGTTCTCCACGCAAGACTTCACATGCGTCCCCTTCAAGAATGCTTAACGAGTCAGTGGAGCCAATCGCAGGGTCAGTTAAGTGATCTAGTGTTGGTAGATGGTCGCACCCATCACTCTCTGCAGTGGTAGAACCCACAAAATGTATCCAAAGGGTAGCCCCATTCTCGACCCTGTTCCATAGACAGTGCTAACAGCAGATGCATCGCTCACTGGTTGGGGCGCTCACCTACAAACCCACACAGTCCAAGGATTGTGGACTCTAAAATACAACAGCCTCCATATCAGTCACCTGGAGCTACTAGGAGTGTTTCTAGCACTTAAAGCCTTTCAACCTCACCAAACAGGCAAAACTGTCCTAGTCCGCACAGACAACATGACTATGTATTATATGCAAAAACAGGGGGACACAGACACTCTCCAACAGTCACGCCTAGCACAAGCCATTTGGAAATGGGCCATACATCAAAAAATGTATCTCCTAGCAGAACATCTCCCTGGAGTAAACAATCAGATTGCAGACCTTCTCAGCAGCAGCAAATCCACGAGTGGGAACTTCATCCCCAGGTGGTTCTTCCCTACTTTCAGGAATGGGGATTTCCACACACAGACCTGTTCGCCACAGCTCAAAATACCGAAGCTTCACCTCCAGGTTCCCACACCAGCTCTCCAAAGGCAACGCTGTATGGATGAACTGGTCAGGGATATTTGTTTATGCTTTTCCGCCTCTCCCACTCATTCCGCTAGTAGTTCGGCAGCTCAGACAAATGTCCCTCAAACTGATTCTTATAGCTCCCACATGGGCACACCAACCGTGGTTCACCACCCTGTTGGAACTCTCTGTAGTTCCACATCAAAAGCTGCATCTCGACTCCAGTCTCCTCACTCAGAACCACGGAGAAATCAGGCATCCAAATCCAAAGGAACTCAACCTGGCGATTTGGCTCCTGAGTGCAAAGAGTTTGGTTATTTACAAATACCACCAGACTGTATAAACATCCTAAAACAAGCTAGGAAACCTACTACTAGGGCATGTTACGCAGCAAAGTGGAAAAGATTTGTTATATACTGTAACAATAACAATATCAATCCCCTTGGTGCTTCAGTGCAAAACATCGGGGCTTATACTCAAGAACGTGTAATAACCATCGCAAATTTAGCTTAACGCAACTTTGCATATCGCAGTCTATCGCGGGAATACAACACCGTGTTAACGTAGTATTCTCAACCTGGCGGTACCATGCGATAGTCCCACGATAACGCGTCAAATGACCGCATTAAAATCAATGTGACGCCGCAAAAATGCAAAACGCGAATAAAGTTGCGATGAGGCCAACCGCGATAATAAAATCAGCGATAACCAGCGACAGGCCTGCAATTCCCACGCGTCATGCGGGTAAATGCACTATAAAAGCAGAACAAGAAAAACACCAAAAACAAAATAAACTGTGTAGCAACATGGATGCACCCGGAACGAGTGCCCAGGTCAACGCGAACCCCACAAGCCCCACAGACCACCAGCAAGGAACCTCAGGGTCGGGGAAGGCCAAGTAGAAGAGGAAGAGGAAGACAGGGTACAGTCCGCATGACAACCGGATCGTCATCCCGGAGGTGACAGAACACTAACAACAACTGTCCGTCACCTCCACCATGTCAATGGCAACACAGACGGAAAAATGGCATTCCATTGTGAATGCAGTCGGAGTGTCGAGGAGGCCAAGATGCGCTGGCACTATGTGAAAAGCCAAACCAAGCAGACACCCGCTGCCAACAGGAAGGCAGCAACGGCGAATGGAGGTGGGAGTTCTGCGCCACAGGAGGAGCTGGAGCAAATGGTAGCCACAGTCATCAGTGTGGATACGGTGCAAGGAGTCGACAGTCCGGACACTGCTCGACATGACCTGACACAACATCAACAGGGTGAGTTAGAACAGGGACTGGGGGATAAGGGGGTAACGGGCACAATGGCACACATGCACAACTACGTGTAGCACACCGCACACCCACAATGACCCTGGCTCATGTCCCTGATCCCCGTGGCACACTGCAGCACACATACAAACATCAAGTAGGCCGCCATCCACCATGTGCCCAAAGGGGTCCCACCCCACACATCACCAATTCCACAACACACACAGCAAAGCTGCGTATTTGTGAGCCACACTGACAATGCAAGTGACACCACATGATGAGCAGCATGGCTGGAGTACAATCACCATGACATTGTGCACGCCACGAGACTGAGGTGACTGAGTGTGGACCACATCCGGAAAGGAGCAGGTCACACTCTGACACATCCACGTGCACAAACAACCACTGACGTCAACAATACATCTGCAGACAAACAATGCACAAGAGTGCAAAATCCGTCCAAGAGCACAAATGACCCAAGTCGCCAACATCACAGCACCTTAAAAGCACAACAGTCAAAGGCACACCGCCTCCAAGGGATAAGGGGCAGCAAAATCACAGCTGCAAGTGCGACTCTCCCACAATGCAGCACACACACATAGCAGTGACAGCACATCCACATGGACGACCATGTGGTACACAGTGCAAAACTTACACTGCAGAACAGAGGACACAACTGTTCCACTTGTGTGTAGAAAATGGCCAATTACATCTGACATAGGAGGAAACTATGAGATGAAAAAGTATGTGTACAACCTCACCTACGTCATGTAGTCCAAATGTCCACTGTCCCGCATCAAATAGTCCCCTCCTCCCAAATAGTCACAATGTACATTGTCATGCCGTCTGTATGCAAACTTGAACAATGCGTCAACATACATGCCAACACAATGTCAACAAGCATCTCCCCTTCACATTGCAGAGGGACAAAGAACACCTCCAGCAGAGCAGACCAGACAACTCTACAGTGATGCTGAAGAGGACCTCCACACTTCTGACACCAACACCCTACAACAGTTTGTGGACATCTTAGGCAATAGACGTCCAGGAGCAGGGCAGCCCAGCTGCATTGAGGATACCCTACCCCCTGCACAGACAACACAGCTGGACGCACCCACCCCTACGGCTGGCTCCCAGCAGCCCACCGAAGCACACATCGCTTTCCAAGGCCAGGTGTCATACTGCCAGAAGGGGGTGGGGTTCTACCTCATGGAAGCCAAACTAGATCACATACATGGGTGTCTATGTCCCATCAGGGACCTCGTACACTCCCCAATGGAGAACCACACTGTGATAGAGACACATGCTTTTGCACATTTCCAGTACTGAACCACACCCAGAGCCACGGTATAATCATCCACACCCCCACGCTGGACTGTGGCGTACGCCGGCCCAGTTCACTCCTCTTACGTATTGAGTGGGGGACGACAAAGCTACATGTGCAAGATCTCACCCGCTGCCTGCGGTGACATGGCTGTGTCCGCTGTACATGGCACAATGTAACGTTGTAGGGCACGGGCCCTAATGCATACATCATGTGCACATGGACACACTCAGATATTTTGTTGAACTGCTACGGGCACATGCACTCGACACCTTTATTGCCAGGGTTACATGTACAGTGACGCATGTGCTGGATGTGTGTGGGGTGAGTGTAAGCCCTCGTGGAGTTGTTTGTGCTGGCAACAACTTGAACAGTGATCACAAAGCGGAAACAGAAAACACAAGCATAACAGAAACAACTGTGAAGCATCATGGTGATAGCCGGAGAAAGTACAGTGTTCACCCAATATGCAACCAGAATGGTCAGTGAGTTGTGGTGCACTTAGTTAGTGGCACCTGAAGAGCTGAGCAGGGTATCAAGCTGAGGATGGCACCCACGACAGGTGTGAGCAACTCTGATTGTCTGGCAGTAAGACACTTCCAACTATGGCACCTGTTTGGAGTTGGTCCTGGTGGTGGTGGCGTATGCATCTTGCGGTGATGCGACGTCCGGGCAGGTCAGGACTCGATTTGATGTGTGAGCCCAGGTGGACCGCAGTTGAGGCCGGAGGCAGCGGACAGCGCAGGGCCACAGACGCAGGGCCTTGATGACCTCCAGTCCATCGACCCAGAGGCCATCCAATATGCTATCAGACAGGGTCCATGATTTGAGCTGAACAGAGTTAGTGGCCCCGGATGCACTGTGGCCGGCACAGGCACACCGCCACGGGACGATGACTTGCGGTGCAGTGAGATACGGCCACGCGAGCTGAGTGGGTCCTCTTCGATGTCGAAGGTGAATGTAGCCGAGGTTTGCTGGGGACAGTGGAAGGTGTCCTCCAGGGCATGATCCAGAGGGCAGAAGCCGGCCGGAAGCTGCAAATGGAGGAGTGGAATGCTTCAGCTTCTTTTTTTGCCACAAAGTCAGTATCATCGACATAATGATGAAGATAACCCCCAGTCCATAGACTCAGTCGCCACCAAAGTTCAACCAGAAAGTGTCCATGGATGTCGGGGAACAGACTTAGTGGCACCGGAGCTGAAAGGGGATGCAGTCTGCGATGAGGCCAGTACAATGATATTAAATCTGCCATAAATAAATCATGACTGAGTTCCCAGTGTATTACCTACTCGACTGCAGTGTAGGCCCGAGGCAGCGGTCAGCAGGGGCACACAGCCACGTGTCGTTGGCTCGCAATGCACAGTTAGTGACACCAGAGCAGTTGTTGGCAGTGTTCGATTACCTCAGTAACGATGATCCTTTTTTCCTCCGGACTGAACCGCGTCTTCCTCTTACTCGTCTCCTTGCGTACAATGATATGAACTCCGCCATGCAGAAATCAAGACTGTTCCAAATGTGTGACCTACTTGACCGCAGTGTAGGCCGAAGGCAGTAGTCAGCAAGGGACCACAGACGTCATTCGAATGCTATGCACAGAGTTGGTGGCACCACATCAAAGGGAGTACAGTGATATAAACTCAGCCATAAAGTGTGTACTCTGCCATTGCATAATCAAGACTCAGTTCCTAATGTGTGACCTACTTGACCGTAGTGTAGGCCGGAGGCAGCGGTAGTGTAAGTCAACGAGAAAGGAGTACAGCGGGCCTGTGTCGCGGAGGCCGTGATGGTCTGAGGAGGCTGCCAAGGTAGCGGGCCTCGGGCGTGGAGCTTGCACTGGCATGTGGTGGGCCCTCTTTGACACACGCCAGTGTCGGCAGGTGAGCAGTGGGGCCTGGCTGCGCAGGGGCGGGCATGACGGGTTCGGGGACCAGCGGCCCGGGGTGCAGCAGGCGCACAGGATCGCAGGCAACACCGCTCACGGCGTCGGCCTCGTGGCGTGGCGGGAGGCGCCACCCTGGCAGACACATTGGGCATTCCGGAAGAGAACCATGGCCAGAGCTACGTGCTTTTTATTCACACCCCTCAGCTGGCCTGGTGTACGCCTGGCCAGCCCACTCTGCACACGCTTACAGGGGGGGAGTCAGAAGCTACATTTCCACGATCTTCCCCACTGGCTGGGGTAACATGGTTGCATCCACTGTCCACTACACTCCACACACCAGCAGTGCATGTAGACATGGATATGTCTGTAGTCTGCATACTGCAGTCTGTCCAGCACATCTCTGCCAGACTTGGCATTGTGTACATTCTCATTCATGGGTCACTTGCCTCCTTCGCACATGCCTGGTTTCCACCTCTCCCCACATTCCGCAATAGTGTGGCTGAGGTGCCATGCCATTGATGGCTCATGTACATGGCTAGCCCAGGTTGCCACAGTGAGTTGTGCTGTTGTGTCTGGTGCGTGGGCATGTTGTTTGGCATGTTGTATGTGATTTTGTAAGTTGTGAGTTGTATGATTGTGGAGTAGAGGTGTGTGGTGTGTTCATTTGGTACTTACCAACGAGCAGTGCATTCCCATAGGTGCCATCCTGGAAGCGCTGGTTGAATATGGGATGTCCAAAGATGAAGGAATCCTGCACACTGCCTGGGTAGTTGGTGACGACATTGGTGAAGAGTCCCCGGTGGTCCACTATTGCCTGCTCATTGATGGGATGCGTGTGCTTTCTGTTGCGGTAATTGTGTGCAGTGTCGACAGGGGGTACAAGTAGGACATGTGTGCAGTCTATTGCCCCCAACACGTGTGGGAATCCAGCTATGACGTATAGTCCTTGCTTGGTCTCCAGCTGTTCCTGCGCATTGTGGGGGACGTGTAGGTACTGGGGTACCAAGCTGATGATGGCATCCAGGACAAGTGTGAGGAAGAGGGACTTGGATGGGGCTGGCTGTGAGACCCCTCCGACTCTGGTGGTTGTTGGTTGGTAGTTACCAGAGGCCAACAGGTGCAGCACAGCCAGCAGCTTTGTCTGAGGTGGGATGTTGGTTGTCTGCTGTGTTGGTACTGTCAGCCTGTGGGCAATGATGGTCAGGATGCGGAGGATGGTTGTCCTTTTGAGCCTGTAGTGGGCATTGACATTGTCTGGTGTTAGGTCTGTGAGGCTGGTGCGTTTCCTGAAGGTCCGCTGTCTTTGTCTGCGCTGCCTCTGTGGGTGTCCGGGGGGGGGGGTCATAGCGGTCCTGGGGGTGGTGGCGGTGGGTGTTGTTGCGCCATGGCATCTGTTGTTCTTCATGTGTGGCTCTGGGTTGGGCTCCCTTTGATGGTGCAGGTTGTCGTCCGACTTTACACTAGGTCGTATCAGGTGTTAATTTCCTGCTGCTAACACGCCTTATCGCCTGTTTTGTGGTCTTATCGCCGATCTGGCTGGTCGTTGAGAATGTTTAGGTGTGGTGTTGTTGTGGCTTTTTGCTCGGGAACACCTACTCTGCATCTCATTTGCGATAGTTGCCGGGGTCATCTGTGGCGATGTTTTTTGCGGATGCTATCGCAGGTAAACTGGTGGTATCGGCTGTTTGCACCAGCTTGTGAATGGGGCAATAGATTTATTGCAACTTTAGCTGCGATAAAGTGCAGTTAACTCGGCCATAGATCCTTGAGAATATGCCCCATCGTCTTTTATCTTTTACACTTACAGCAATTTGGATTGGCCTACACATCCATTCAATTGCATCTAGCAGCAGTAGCTGCATACTTACAAAACAGACAACATTTATCTTTATTCAAGGTACCAGTGATTAAAGCTTTTATGGAAGGACTAAAAAGAGTAATACCACCAAAAGCTCCACCTGCACCAGTATGGAACTTGAACATAGTCCTTACCAGACTAATGGGTCCACCTTTTGAACCAATGCACAAGTGTCAACTACAATTTCTCTCATGGAAAGTTGCTTTTCTTTTCGCAATCACTTCCTTAAGGAGAGTTGGTGAACTCCAGGAATTAACTATACAAGAGCCTTTCTTTAAACTTCACAAAGACAAAGTCGAACCAATCCCACATTTCTTCCTAAAGTATTTTCCGCTTTTCACATCAATCAGTTTTGTTACATGTGTTCTTTCCTCAACCTGATTCTGTAGCAGAAGGAGCTTTACACACAATGGATGTTAGAAGAGCTCTACTATATTATTTAGAAAGAACAAAGGATAAGGGCTAATATGGCCTTCTTAGGGAATATTCTCCTAGCTGTTATCTTGTGTTTTTTTGGTGTAGAGTTTTATATAGCGCGAACTATACCCGAAGGTATCGGAGTGCTTTACATGAGCCACAGTTACGTTACAGACAGACACTTTCATTTTTGTTAGGCACGGGGAGATTAAGTGATTTGTCCAGAATCACAGAATGTTGAGTGTCCCTGCCGAGGCTCGAATCTGGATCTCCGGCTCTGAGGTCGACCGCCCTAGCCCTTCGGCTACATTCTCTCCACATTCATCTGTAAGGCAGCAACATGGTCTACACCGCACACATTCACCAAACACTATTGTGTAGATGTGTTAGCAAGACAACAAACTAATGTAGGCTGGGCAGTACTTAAAACACTTTTTCAAACAGCTGCAACAGCTACAGGTTAGCTTCCGCTTTGGGAGTTACTGCTGTACAGTCTATGCAAAGCATGTGATTTAGAGCTCACATGCCTCGAACGGATAATGTTGCTTACCCAGTAAGCATCTGTTCTTGGCATGTAGAGCTGTAGATTCACATGCGCCCACCCGCCTCCCTGGGTACCAATACCTGTTGCAGTTTTCTTACTTTACATACATACACAAAGACATCTCTATTCTACCTTTATTAACTCCATTCTCACTTTCTGCGGGAAAACAATCGAACAATGGAGTTGATGCCCATGCGCACTATCACCGAAAGTAGGAGTCGCCTACTTCGTGACTGGAATGACTTCATCGAAGAAAACCAACTTGCAAACATCCGGACTCAACACTAGATGGCAGGAGTATGCAAAGCATGTGAATCTACAGCTTTACATGTCCAGAATAGATGCTTACTGGGAAAGTAACACTATCCTTATCTAAATGTGGATATGCTAAAATAAATCTTTAGGAGGATCTCATTAGAAATTCCTTTGGGATCATCACCAACTATATTCAGTCAACGGTGTGCTTTTTGGTCTCCATTTACGTACTAATAACCAATAGCATCATCATCTTGTCTTATTTTCTCCAGCAGGAGGCAGTCTCCCTTTTTTTTTTTAAAGACTGCATGGGATCCATGTCAACAAAAAAGTATACAATCCAAAATTACCTCCTAACCACAAAACGGAATGTTTTAATAAAACATGGATGGGGTAAAGTTGAAAATAGAGAACTGATGTGTCAAGGGATCTATGAGGTGTTCTTCACATCATGCATATAGTACAGGTCTACATGTTTCAGCCATACTTGTGCCCTAGTGAGTCAGTGGCTTTCGTCATGACCAATGGGATAGATCGATCCCTTTTTCTGTGCCAGGTAGGGCAGTTTCCCCTGACTCGGGCTCTGTCACGACTTCACTACGTAAACGTATGGTAGAAAACAATGTTCTCCTCTTAGATTTAGGTTACTTGGGCCCCATAGGTTGTGACAACATCCATGACAGGAGAGACTTTATCGTACACGGAGAGTCTGCACCTTAAGGTGAAACAATCCGCCTCCCCCACAACCTATGGGGCCCAAGTAACCTAAAGCTAGTTGGATTTGGCATCTTTAGAATCTCTGGTGTCTCTGCCTACTTTGATTTTAGAGTCAGCTATTGTGTACCGGTCACAGCCGCAGGCGAAGTAGAATCCTGCACAACCTTGTATTGATGTGCCGGTTGTGATGTACCTTATTCTAATTAGGGTGTAGGATGATGTTCGTGATCTTTGATTTAAAAAAAAAAAAAAACTTTGATCAAGTTTTTTATGAATGCACAAGAGTTCAGAGTAATATGGGTCCACTTTCAAGCCCTTGAGAGTACTTGATCACAGGCTCAGATATGGAAGATCAGCGAGCAGAGAATAAAATTGCCTGGGGAGTAGGAGACCATGGGGAAAAATTCTGCTCTCACACATCCTTCCCAATGCACACAAAGAAGGGATAGAGCATCTGCAATGTCTCCCGAGGTGAGAAAAGCCAAGACCATGAGGAAGATGTGGAGGGCAGTCCTCCACACCGCCACATGCGCCGAATACAGTGGTGTCTTGCGCTCATGAGAGTGACGCAGCAGCTAGAGTGACCATGACGCACCTCTGGAACTCAGACTACAGTGGCCAACTTGGCAGTGGCAGCCGGCATGACTAGCGGGTGGTGGGGTGGGCACACAGGGGGGGGGGGGCTGATGGGTGTGCAGGTTTGAGATTGTGCAATTGGGGGGAATAATGCACTTACCTTGCTGCCGGGTACTACGTCTCTGCTTCTTGCTCCTGCTCTCCTTGTGGGACAGGAAGACCAACCAGACTCCCTTGACCAATCACAACTCTGCAATGCAGCATTGTGATTGGTTTTGAGCGTCCTGGTTTGATATTCAACCCGGTTATGGGGGGCCTGGGCTTGTCCACCACGCAGGCTGTAATGCACCCTGCATGGAGATCGGGGAAAGTGCCCATGACTGGTTTGGGCAGCCTGAGAGCGCCGACCAAACAGTCATTGTGCACTTAGGAGTAGGCAAACCACTCCTCCCCTGCCCTGGTCTGTGAGCAGAGCAGCCACGCCCACCCGCAAAGGAAACATAAAATGATAATAACTAATAGTTGTTATCATTTATGTTTCCTTTCCTTTCCACTGCCTCAAAAGCAGTGGGGCGACGCTCCTTCGCCATACTGGAGGAGCCGCCACTGCAACTTGGGTTGGTCAGGTGGCAGCAACACTGAGCAATGCACAGATGAGCAACACCTCTGATTGCTAGAAGCTGGGCTCTCGGCTACTTCGAACCCCGCAAAACCAGTCGTCACCATCTGACTTCGCAAAGTGGGCTGATCGAGTGCGGAGTAGCAACTTAGGCGGCCATCACGCTCGGGCGTAGCCACGCCCCCTTTTTCTCCTGGGATTCTAAGGGAAATTTACAGAGACCCATTCACAAACCAGCATGTCCAATTTGCACATCGACTGGATTGCTTATGGGTATGCAACTTGCGATGGAACCTATGTACTTGTAAGTCATGTTGATTCACAAAACTACCTGTTTAATGAATACTAATCATGCAGATTGTAATTTGTGACCAGCCTGTGAATGGCTGTGAACGCTCCATTAAGAATTAAAAAATACATGTTTTATTTGTTTTTATAGAGTAATAGCATTCTGTAGTACATATAAATTTGTAAACTCCCTATTAATAGCATTCGGATAAATCATTTTTCGAATTACCACTACACGTGGATGTTGGGGTAAGTGCCCAGTGTAATACTCAGGACCGATTTCATTTCCCCGTTTCTTCTCAATCCTTAAATCTTTAAAATGGCCGCCCCCTCCTCCTCACTATAATAACAAGTCTGATTGCATGACCCCAATACCGCAAAATCTTGAACTCTCTCCAAAATGGCCGCTCCCTGCTCATCATTGTTATAGCCGGGCCGATTTCATGACCCCAGTACCACTTAATCCTGAACACTACTATAACGGGGCAGAGCTCATGACCCCGATACAGTATAACCCTGAACTCTCTTAAAATGTTGCTCCCTGATCACAAGTGCAGCCGCTGACCCTAAGACCTCCGCGGAGACATCACTCTCCTGCTGAGCTCCGGCTGAGCTCCAACATTATGTTAACTTTGTTAGAAAATTGCTATGACGATAACTTGTGAGAAAATTTACTAAAATGGCCGCTCACTGACCAAAAGCGCAACCGCAGGCCATATGACCATTTATGACCAAAGATGCAACCACAGGCCATATGAACTCCCAGGAAACCTCACCTTCCCGCTGAGCTCCCGTTGAGCCCCAACTTCTTGGATTTCATGAATGTATGACCACGTGTTATCCCACAACTTGATTTATGATAACCTTGTTAGAAAATTGCTAATATGATAACTTTGTGTGATAATTGCTATATTCGCCGCTCCATGACCAAAGGTGCAATCACAGGCCATATTAGTAGACCACTCTCTCCTGCTGAGCTCCAACAGTGTATGATATCATGAAGGCATGACCACGTGTTACCTCACAACTTGAATTAGCTAAAATGATCGCGCCTGAACAACGGTAAATCCGCAAGCCACACCCTCAGGGAGGAGTACACACTGGAATCCTGTTCACTCCGACCTCTCAGCTATACCGTGCATCCTAAGCTCTCTCCATCATGACCGCCCTCGCTCAGTGCAGATTGGACTTCAGACTAGAAGAGTTTGGCACTAATAGCTACACAATTAACTATCCGACCAACCTCTCCAAAAATGCAACTAAATCTTTGAAACACCGACTACTCAAAGCTAACCCAGAAACCCTTATCTCTGACCCCCTACTTCTGTCCAAAAAAAGGTGCTATTACTAGTGACCTGATCTTTTATACTAAAAGAAGAGCTCAGTGAAGATGGGCGTTCCACTCTTTACTCAGAATCGCCTCGGCCAAAAAGTTTCCTTGCGGTCTTAGACTCTTGGCTACGACGTCTCACACATTTAGAGCAAATGCTACTATATACATCTACAACAATGAGACTATACTAATTCAGGCCACTGATCGTAACCTGGACATCTTTGATGACAGATTTGCCCTCCTTAAAAGATCGCTGAACACTAGTGACACCCCTATTCACTCTAGGAACGTGCTTCACCTTACCCCGTCTCAGAACCACCCTGATCCCTCTCCAATGGGCCATAACCACTGGAGGACTGCCCCACATACCTTGATCAACACACACAGGACAATAGCTCCACCAAACCTAGGCTCCTCAAACTCATCCACCGTGCCCCGGACCTAACCAACCACATGCCCGTAATTCTGGACCAGTTATTATCTCTTGCTCTGACCACCTCTCCGACACCTCCCCCCATTCCCTTTCCCACTAGCTCTATCCTACATAATTCCCTTATTCGACAGCTGGCCCGCCCACTCTGCCCCAGGAAGTCAACTAACCTCCCTTCCAACGCCCACTCACCTTGCTCTCCCGTACATCAGAGAGGGAAGTCTCCCTCAGCAGATTTCCCCCCTCCCCTTTGTCCCCCTGTCTTGGACTCGCCTACGCCCTCCCAATTGTTCAACCCTCCTCCTCCCCTCCACATGAACCATAATCCACATTCAGATCCTGCTGCTAAGCTCAAGGAAATAAACCAGGAACTTCTAATTCTCAGAACTGTCATTCAAAAGCTCATTAAGTCCACCAAGGAGCTGGCCCTTGATCTCTCATCCAACAAGACCTCACAGCATCTCCGCATATGATCCAGCTGAAACCCCCAGTCCAGAATTGGAATACCACTCCTAACCCTAACGTCCCATCTAGACCCAAAAATCAATTTTCAGATCCAGATATTCTCTCCCTCCTTCGTGCTTGCAACTCTCCGTATACATCCATCTCAGTCCCTTCTAGAACCTCACAAACAGCCCCATTGAATGCCCCTAGCTCGACCTCTCATAAGAATGGCAACATGGAATCCATCCAAAGCATCATACCCAACCCTCATAGAGCGCCCAGACTCAACCCCAATGCCTTAAACGTTAATAACCTCCTGCAGATCCCCACTACACAGCCCGCGCTCACTGCCAACAAATCACACCTGAAATTCATGATACTTAACTGTAGATCAGCGGTGAAACATGCCACAGACCTTGCAGACCTCATCCTTGCCCAAAAACTTGACCTCCTTATCCTCACCGAAACTTGGCTCACCGACTTCTCAGGCCCCAGCCTTGAAATTGTAGTCCCTCCTAGCCACAACATTATCAGACTCAACAGAGTTAAGAAAATGGGAGGTGGCATAGCCTGTATCTACTGCAACTCTCTTTCAGCAAAACAGTCCCCTTCAGCTAATCTCTCATCCTGTGAATACTTCTGCATAGACATCACTAGTAAACACAGACCCTTATGCAGCCTGCACATCTTCTACCACCCACCAGGAGGTAACCTCTAATTGAACAAACTATTGAAACCATCTCCTCCAACCTGGGCCGACACTGCCCCCAGATCTTCCTTGGTGACTTCAGTCTCCATTGGAATGACCCGCATGATCAGGTGGTTAACACTCTCAAAAACTTCCTAACTCACCTCTCCCTGACTCAATTCTGTGACAGTCTCACACACAACTTAGGCTCGACCCTAGATCTAATCATCTCCCACCCCAAATCCATCCATCTCGAATCTATTCTCCCCTGTGACTGGTCGGACCATCACTATACCATCTTCCTTATCCTTGAAAGGTTGAACTCCAAAAGTGCACAACCACTAAAACTAAAACAGTGTAAAAGATCGCTCCATAATACAAGCGTAAATGAGCTCATATCTCGCTGCAATTTCTCCCTACCGCTGCCTACAAACATGAACGACGTTCACGACCTCACTGAGCACTATGACAACGCCATGATGTCTGCCCTGAATGCAACGGCCCCCCTTCAACTAAAAAGAATACCCATCAAAGAATCCAACCCATGGTTCAATGACAGCCTAAATGCTGACAGACGCAGCCTAAGACTAGCTGAACACACCTGGAGATCCACTTCATCCACTGATCTAAAAACTCTAAGACTAAAAAGAAGTAGATACAACAAACTCATTAGAACGGCAAAAGTTAGCTTCTTCAAAACCCAACTTGACATAGCCAAAAATCGCCTAAAATGGCTATTTGAGCTGATTAAAATACAATCCAACAACACCTCTATCCAATCTCAGCACATCTCTCGACCTCAGCCAAACTGCGATACTGTTGCTGACTTCTACCTCGAAAAGGCAAATATAATCGAATCAGATCTAAAGTCTGCCTCACTCGAACTCTGTTTCTCCTGTCTCCTCTTTACCCACGCCTCACAATCTCTCCCCCAAAAACAATGCCTCTTGGAGTCCATTCACACCCCTCAATGACATTGCCATCCTCAACATACTCTCGACTCTGAAACCCTCAAATCACTTCAATGACCCCCTTCCCCCAACTTCTTTAAAGAAATGATAGGATCACTAGTACCGCTCTGGTCCAAGATCATCAGCGCCTCTCTTCTTCAAGGTGAAACACCGAACTACCTGAAGGCTGGCCTTGTGCTCCCTATTCTCAAAAAACCCTCGGCTGACCCTGAAGACATGAATAACTACCAACCAATCACAAACATCCCTACCCTTACAAATCTACTTGAGAAATGTGTACATGAACAACTGCGCAAACACAATGAGCAATTCCAGCTTATCGACCGATTCCAATCGGGCTTCCGCACTGGCCACAGCACCAAAACGGCCATCACTCATATAGTGGACGACACTCTCACTTTGTTTGACCAGAACAAAGCTTGCCTAGTAATTCTTCTTGATCTCTTATCTGCATTCAACATTGTCAAACATGACAATCTACTCAACATCTTGGAATGCAGGATGGGGCTCTTAGGCATGGTCCTTCAATGGTTTGCCTCTTTCCACAACAACAGAACACAAAGAGTCAAATCCAATCAGTCTCTATCCAACCCCAGTCCCTGCACGCTGGGTGTCCCCCAAGGGTCCTCACTCTCCCCCACACTCTTTATCATGGAACCACTGACTATAATCCTCAAAGCCTCCAACATCCAGTATCACATGTATGCGGATGACACCCTACTTTACATGAAAATATCCTCCCCCAAAGACATCAAGTCACTCAACAGAACCCTGCTCAAACCCCTAAACTGGTCAACCTCCAAACATCTCAAACTAAACGCCCTCAAAACTGAATTCCTTCTCATTTCACCCACTAGGCGAACCCCCACTGTTGTGAAATATCTATGTAACCTCACCGCTCTCAACTGCACACCGCACATCATTGACTCCACAAAATCACTGGGAGTTGTGCTAGATAAGAACCTTAACATGCAAGATCACATCAGAGCATCTACCTAAGGAGCGAACTTTCAACTGAGCGTCCTAAGAAAACTCAAACCCTACCTTTCCCAAGAAATCGGTGGTATAAGCCCTAGTCATCTCTAGAATAGAATACGGCAGTGCTACTCGATGCAGACTGCCGAAACTCAGTTTAGCCCCAAACACAGCATCTCTAAATGCTGCTACTAGACTCATCACAGGTTCCAAGAAGGCCAACCACATCTTGACGGACTGGAAATCGCTCAACTGGCCTCCTTGTGAGGCAAGGATCCAGCTAAAGATTGCTTGTATGACTCATAGAGTACTACACTTCAATACCCCACTCTACCTGACAAATAACCTGACACTCTCTGGTAAGCCAAAGAAATTCAAAAAGCTTAAAACCTACAATCGTACATTCTCTGGCATTGCCCGAGAATCTGGAACTCCCTACCAGTGGAAACAAGACTGATTCCCTCAACATTTGCCTTCAAAAGGGAGGTTAAAGCTCTAGTAATGAACAATGCACTGAACTAGAAGCTTTTCACCTCTTGCCTCGATCTTGTTTAGCTATTTTACCTATCACGTCATTTGTTGCAACCCATTGTCGCCTGCCATAATGTCCTTTTTTTTCTTGATATATATTGCCCTACTTTTTCTTTTCTCCCTCAGCTTTCTTCCTATGTCCGCCATAATGCAATTTTTAGGTCTCGCCTGAGCCAGCGCGCATACGCTGCTCTGCGAGGCATTTAGTAAGGGCTTTTGAACTCTGAACACACGCTCGTTCTTGTGTTCAGAGTTCAAAACACCAGAGAACACCCGCAATTGGCCTGTGCATGCGTCTTTTTTGAAAAGACAGCACGCAATTGGTCCAAGGTGGGTGATTGTCCCGCCTTCTTTGTTCCCTGGCCTAGGGTGCTCAGGAGTGAGCTTTAGCGCAACCGTGTGACATCTGTTTTTGTTTAATTATCAGCACTGGCGCGCAGGGAGGGCAGGCTGCATTCCAGTGTCAGGTTACCATATGGAGCACGTCCTCGCAAAACTGACATCCCAGAGACCAGGGACTCGGGCTCAGCTGTGTAGCAGCATTCCCTTACTCCGCCTCACTGTTCTTTACGGTGCTTCATTCCACCTCATTGTGCATGAGCCTCAGCTTTGTAACAGCATCCCTCAGTCTGCCTAATGGTTCCTTATTTCACCTGTTTGTGCCTCACTGACTGATTTCGCCTCACTACGCATTATTCCTGTATAATGCATACTGTATATACAAATCTGTACAGCGCTTTGAAGCCCACTGGGTAAGTATTGCGCTTTTGAAAATTATAGGCTAATGTGCAGTGGTGCTCCTCCTTTTACCTACTCTAGCTATTAGCAAGGCTCGCAATGGGGCTGATGATGCCTGCGGCTCATTGCTAACACTGGGTTGTTTACGGTGGGTCTTGCTCTGTGTTTGCTGTTTTCATTATAATGTCCAATTGTAAACATTACCAGTGCCGTTTTTTCCCGCTTTATACTATGTTTAATTTACAGTGAGTGTAAACAGCTTTTTTACTGTCCTTGCAAGACTGCCTTCCCCTCACCGCCGCTTCCCCGCAGTTACATTACAATGCTGTTGTTACAAGTGTTACAAGGAAACAGACCAGCGGCGCCACTTTGACCTAAGCCAGACATAGCACCCCTCCTCTATTCCTCTTTCATCCAGCTGAGCCCACATGCCACATATTTACACTCTACTCAAAGCAACATAAATACACTCAACATAATACCACTCAGTACCACATAATTACACGTCACATAATTACACTCAATTCAATGCAACATACACTCCACATATTACAATTCAGTGCCATATAATTACACGCCACATACTTACACTCTACTCAATATGACAAATACACTACACATAATACCACACAGTGCCAATTATATGCTACATAATTACACTGCACTCAATGCAACATACACTCCGAATACCACTCAGTGCCACATAATTACACGCCACATAGTTACACTCTACTGAATGCAACATAGACTCCACAAAATACCACTCAGTGCCACATAATTACACTGCACTCAATGCAACATACACTCCAAATAATACCACTCAGTGCCACATAATTACACTCTACTGAATACAACATACACTCCCCATAATACCAATCAGTGCCACATAATTACACGCCACGTAACTACACTCTACTCAATGGAACATAGATACACTCCACATACCAGTTGGTGCCATATAATTACACGCCACATACTTACTCTACTCAATGCAACATAAATACACTCCACATAATACCACACAGTGCCACATAATTATATGCTACATAATTACACTGCACTCATTGCAACATACACTCCAAATACCACTCAGTGCCACATAATTACACACCACATAATTATACTCTACTGAATGCAACATAAATACACTCTACATATTACCACTCAGTGCCATATAATTACACGCCACATACTTACTCTACTCAATGCAACATAAATACACTCCACACAGTGCCCCACAATTATATGCTACATAATTACACTGCACTCAATGCAACACACACTCCAAATACCACTCAGTGCCACATAATTACACTCTACTAAATGCAACATACACTCCACATAATACCACACAGTGCCACATAATTATATGCTACATAATTACACTGCACTCAATGCAACATACACTCCAACTACTACTCAGTGCCACATAATTACTCTACTAAATGCAACATACACTCCACACAATACCACTCAGTGCCACATAATTACATGCCACATAATTACTCTACTCAATGAAATATAAATACACTCCACATAATACCACTCAGTACCACATAATCACACGTCACAATTACACTATTCAATGCAATATAAATATACGCCACATAATACCACTCTGTAAATATGTGCCATGTAATTATGTGGCACTGAGTGGTATTAAATGGAGTGTATTTATGTCCCATTGAGTAGAGTGGTATTATGTGGTACTGAGTGGTAATATGTGGAGTGTATTTATGTTGCACTGAGTAGAGTGTAATTATGTGGGTTGTAATTATGTGGTACTGAGTGGTATGTGGGGTGTAATTGTTGCATTGAGTAGACTGTAAATATGTGGCGTATAATTATGTGCCACAGTGGTATTATGTGGAGTGTATTTGTTGCATTGAATAGAGTGTAATTATGTGACGTGTAATTATGTGGTACTGAGTGGTATTATGTTGAGTCTATGTTGCATTGAGTACCAATGTGCGACAGTTACATGCCACATAATTACACTCTACTCAATGCAACATAAATACACTCCACATATCTCAATACCACATTATTACACGCCACATAATTACTCTCTACTCAATGCAACATAAATACACGCCACATAAATGCACTCTATACCACATACCACCAATCAACATAAATGCACTCCACACCATGACACAATTTCACTACGCATAATTTCTCTCAACACCACAGTACCAGGCCACACAATTCAACTCCATACATTTCCAATACACACCGCATAATTACACACCAAACAACATATTTCAACTCCACAATCCACAACGTACGTCCAATCCACAGCATACAGTGTGACCACCTGAGCACCAAACATCAATCACCACCACCATTTTGCATCAGCGCACCACCTAAGCATCATGTCAGTCTGCCCTCTGGAATCTGGTATCCTAGTGTCCGCCCGCTGCTCGTGTTCTAATTAAATTACTGTTTTCCAAACTCCACTCCCCCGTTATTTATGTCCCGCTCCCCCATAACAAAAACAATTATAACAAACAAGCATGAGAACAGGCAGGAAGAAGTTCCCAGCAGTGCAAGTACAAAAAAACTAGAAGACCTTTATTATGTTAAAATGTTTTTTTAATCAGGTTTTTCAGTTGTATATAATATCGTCTTCGTTTGTATAAAGGTAACAAATGTGCTTAATACTTTTTATTATTACTTTTCAACATAATGCACAGCAGCCACAATGCTCTACAACATAGCTAAAAGTGCTGGCTAAACATTTAAGGTCCCAAAGGCGAGACCTATTAGCTATGCGAATGCTTGTTGTATGTTGCCCTACTTTTACTTTTCTCCCTCAGCTGTCTTCTTCAACTGTATGTAAAGCGCTCTGATACCCACTTGGGTCAGGTTCGCGCTATATAAAACGTTAAAATAAATAAATAAATCGCCTGTCAGAACATTTGATATTTTCAGTATTGAAGACCATTCTCTTTTATTGGATGTGTGTTGTGGTTTAGTTGCAATGTTTACAGGTTACTGTGAGCATACATGTTGGGGCCAACAATCCTGATGCCCCATTTTCTGGCAGGTCCTTTAACAATAAGAGAACCCATCAAGCACCACTGAACCTGCTACAAAGTCGGAAAATGAAACCTAGTAATGAAAACAAAACTATAAGATAACTTATAAATATTATGCATATCTTAGGAGCAAAAGAAAAGATATTTGGGGGACGCTTCACTGAGACAGTGAATGTGTGTGTACAAGTTAGTATAGTTTATTTGTTACTTGTTACACAATCCTTCAAATCAACTCTAATCTCTCTTGGACTCTAAGGGGGAGATTTACTAAGATTTTGCAGTGGGTTTGCGACACAAAAGTGACGCAAAACGTCACAATCTTTTTTCCTAATTAACTTTCCAGTGCTAAAGCTCTTTAGCGCTGGGGGCATACCAAGGGTAGTGTATGGGCGTTCCCATGCAACCATCCAAGGTTTCTTATGTTAAACCCAATTTACTTAATACAGTAGATTGGGTTTAGCGTGAGAAAACTGCGCCCTTTTCAACTAGGTGCCAAGAAGGAGAAATGCTTTAATTTCTCCTTCCTTTTCAGCACGCATACAAAGTGGGGAAAGCTTTCCCTCGTGTCTAGACATAGTATTTAGTACAAGAAGGGTATCTCTCCTGTACAAAACCTATGCTAGACTCACACACACACACCCTAGCGCTATGGTAGTGTGTGGCTCTTTGAAAATATGGCGCTCTCCTGCTCCTTCCCAATCGTGCAACGCATCGCAGCCTTGCAGGAGACTGTGCTGCATTGCATGGAGATTTGGTAAATCTCCCCCTAAATGTGGTTGTTGTGACTTTACTCTGGGGGTGGGGCAATGGTGGTGGAGGGGACGTAGAATGTGAGGTAGAGTAACTGGGCCCAAATTGTGTAGGGGGCATTGCACCCTAAAACGGTTTTTAAACTGTTGTTGTCATTCTGAACCTTTCATTACATTAATGCTATCTTGATGTATAGTAAATCCTCTTGTCAAGTAGATAGAGCAGAGGAGGGAATTACGATTAAGTATTAATCAATATTTCACTTCTGAGTTAGCTTAAGGTGATGTATCACTGTTTTTGATATTTATAAGAATCCAACCTTGAGCTACTTTAATTTCCTGTTCCCATCTGTTTTTCCGAGTGTAGTGTTGTTAACTCTGTCCTCGCCCAGGAGACCATCAGCTTTTTCAACTGTATGCTGCTGGATGCCACACTTGATTTTCAATTAACTGCTATCCACCTTTTGGCTATTATTGACATGAGGTTGACTGTCTTCTTGCCAACTTTCTTCTCTCTGGGTCGCAGCATCAAGCCCAATAGTCCCAATTTCAGTTTCAAAAGCTCCCCTCTAGATAGAATATCAATCACTGCTCTCTAGTATCTTGGTATCTCTGACCATATCGTGCACCAAAGATCAAGTTACTTAACTTCTGTAACACCTTATCGGGTAGAGACTATCTAGCCGATGATTCTTTGCCTTAGAATATTCGCTCTGCTGGATCTGGGAATTTTCGAGCAATACCCCTGCGTGCCGGTAGGTGGTGTTGGACTATGTGTCACGCCAGAAGTGACGTGTGTGCGGCTGAAATATTGGGGTCATTCCAGCACGCTGATGTCGGTTTCGCAACTTTCCATGGCAGAAGCGCAGGGCCATGAGGAACACTGACACACTGGAGTGTATTGCTAAGGCCCACAGAAGGGTGACCCTACACTGAAATCAGTTTCTGGAGCTGGTAGGTTGGTAAGGAATTTGCTGCTAGTCTCTACCAGATAACGTGTTACCGAAGATAAGTAACTTGTTCATCTGATAGAGATTTCTAGCCACAGATTCCTTACCTTAGAATAGAATACCCAAACAATACCTCCCAAGAGGTGGGTCTGCGAAACAGATTGGACCAAAAAAGTCCTGCAGGACTGAACTGGCAAAATGCCCGTCACAACAGACCTGACCATCCAGATAGTAATGCTTGGTGAACATATGTAAGGATGCCCACGTTGCGGCCAGAGAAATGTCCAGGAGAAGATCCCCGCAAGATAATACAGTGGTTGCAGCCTTGATTCTGGCAAAATGAGCACGCAAGTACTCAGAGGGTTGCTTTTTTTCCAGCGTGTGCTAGGTCTTTAGGCAGAGCACTATCCATCATGAGATGGTATGTTTTTGCACAGCTTTTCCTTTCTTCACTATGATATACGCTACAAAGAGTTGTTCGTCCACCCGGAACTCTTTATTACGATCAATGTAGAATGACAACACTCTTTTTGGGTCCAGGCAGTGGAGCCTCTTTTTAAGAATTGTAAGGCAGAGCAAAAAAAAAAGTCAGCAAGTTGATGTTTTGGTCTACAGGAAAAGGTGTCACAACCATTGAAAGGAAGGAGGCATGGATTCTCAGAACCAGCTTGTCTGGGTAAAGTGTAGAAGGGTGAACATATAGTGCCTGCAGTTTGCCAATGTTCCTGGCTGATGTTATGGCCACTAGAAAAGCCTTGATGGTAAGCAAACAAAGTAGGCAATTTTGTAGTGGCTTGAAAGGCGCGCACATAAGAAAGGTCAGGACCAGGTTGCGATCTCTGTGAGGAAACATGCTGTAGACCTTTGAGGGACCTAGTCACAACAGGTGATTTAAACAAAGAAGGCTAGTTCGGCAACCACAAGAATGCCGAAATTGCAGAAAAGTAACCTTGAACAGTACCCAAAGCTGAACCCTGCTGGATCAAAGACAGAACAAACAACAGAACCTGGGATAAGAGTGCCAAAATAGGGTCAATATCCTTGAATGCACTCCATGCCACAATTTTTCCCAACAGCAGCCATAAACTGTCCTGGTGGAGGGATGCCTAATAGCCAGAATAACAACGCAGATTTTGGGAGAAAGGTCGTAGGATGTCAACAGTTGCTGCTTAATCTGCAAGCATGAAGGTGTAGCGTGCGCAGGTTCGGGTGCTGTACCCTTCCCTGCTGCTGTGACTGAAGATCCTTCCAAAGGGGAAGTCGAGTGGGAGGATCGATGCTCATGCTCTGGAGCTCAGGATACTTGACTCTTCTTGCCCAATCCAGGGTGACAAGAATGACCTGGACCTGGTTGTTTCTGATCTTCTTGAAAACTCTGTGCAAGAGTCGTATAGACAAAGGCTACAGGATGCCGGAGCTCCACTCAAAACCAAAAGCCTCTCCGAGCGAAAGACACCTTGGAAACTCTAGCGCCCAGAACTACTGACATTGCACATTCTAACCAAGGCTCTCTCTACTCTTGAAAGACCTTGCATCACCTCCGAATAGATCATGATCCGCTAGGCATCGATGGCTGAGTTTGTCTGCACTTGCTTTCAGGGAGCCAAGCCTTCTCTAGATTGAAGGAAAAACGGCTTTTAAAGCCAATATGATCACTTGAAGCTCCAGCACATTGATGTGGAGCCCGGATGCTGCCGGAGACCAGAGTCCTCTGATCTCCACCGCTTCAATATGGCTGCCCCATCCCAGAAGCAGCACACCTGTCAGTACAGTCAATTCCGGTTGGAGAAGGGAGAGGGGCCTGCCGCTGACCCAATTGTGGTTAGTCAGCCACCACTGAAGGTCTTGTGTAATTCTCTACCAGATCTGGACCAGGTCGGAGAGATTTCCCTGATGCTGTGCCCACTGGAACTTCATGTCCCTCTGTAGAGTCTGCATAAGCCAACAAGCATGTGTTACTAGCAGGATGCAGGATGCAGGAGGCCGTGAGGCCCAACAGCCTCAGAGTCAGTCACACCGAAATCCAGGATAGAGGCTGAAACATCGGAATCATAGCCTGAATATCCTAGACTCACCACTAGGGAGGATAGGCCTGAAACTGCACTGTGTCCACAACAGCTTTGATGAAAGTGAGCGCCTGAGAGGAAGACAGGTGTGACTTCGACACGTTGATAGTGAGCCCCAGTGAATGCAAAAGGTCCACCTTAGTCTGGACGTGGAAGACAACTGCCTGAGGTAAGCCCGCCTTCAATAGCTAGTCGTCGAGGTAGAACTCCTGACCTCTGAAGATGTACTGCAACCACTGCCATCACCTTGGTAAACATCAGAGGGATGGTGCTATGGCCAAACGGGAACACTGAACTGAGAATGCTGTTGGCCCACTGTGAACCAAAGATAATTTCTGTTAGCAGGCAGGACAGGGAAATAGGCATCCTGCTAGTCTAATGACACAGTCCAGTCTCCGGAGTTCAGGGCAGACAGGACCTGAGCTAACATGAGCATCTTGCATTTTTTCACCTCCAGGAAAGAGTTGAGAAGGAACAGGCCTAGAATAGGACAAAGGCCTTCATCCTTTTTGGACACCAGATAGTAGCTGAAATAACAACCACAACCTACTTCTGATGCAGGCACACTCTTAATGGCTCTTTTAGCCAAAACAGCCAACAATTCTGGATAGTCCTCCGTCGGCAAGTCATAAGAGGGTGGCAGGGGTGGGGGTTGTTCCAGGAACCCCTCTGGATTAGCCCCTCTGTGAATAGCCCATCAGCACTTTTTGGGTCGAGTATGGCCTGGGCCTCCTCCAGGACTATGGGCAGCACTTGAGCAATCAAGTCACATACAGTAGGGATGTATCAGCCCAAAAGGCATGCAGTGTTCACCAACCACACTGCAAGGCTGGCAGAAGAGAACATCCCCCTACCAAAGGTTTCCAGCCTTTCTGATTCACTTTCCCTTGGAGTGGTAGGGAACGGCCTGGATCACCAAGCTCTCTGGGGTAAGGAAACTAGGGTCCCCAGGAGCGGTGCAATTGTCCTGTGCACAGGAGCCCCTGTGCAGGGCATGGACCAGACCCCAAGCAGGACATCTGTGAGGGCTTCATTAAATGGGAGCAGTAGTTCTAAGGGAGCAACTCCCAGCTCTAGCACCTTTGTCGAGGCGTTTGTCTTGACTGTCACCAAGGACAACTGAAGGGCAAGGACCTCAACGACCACCATAGCAAATGAGGTAGCCTCTTTTGTAGCCACTGTAGGGGGAGAGACCAGACTAGTTAGTGTCTGGTGAGGTGTCCAAACCACTTGTGTCCGCCAATTCCTCATACCGTTGTCCTCTGGGACATCAAGGGGGTGATGGTAACTGTAAGGGTCATCAGACCCCTCCCAAACATCGGTCTATCAAAAGAAAAAGGCACTGACTCCGTTTTGTAGGTCATGGTAACAGTCTGTGCCGGAATCAGCTTCAGACGACACCCATACGGCTCCGTGTCCGTCAGTTATAATGATGGGGCCTGTGTCACCGCAGGGCGTTGGCAGCACCGAAAGCGGTGGCACTGGAGCGGGCTCCGAAGAAGGTTGTGTTCTTGTGTGCAGAGCTGCTCCAGATTCAAGGGGCCCCACTTGCACCATTGACAGACCCGCCAGTGGTGATCCAGTATGCCCCCACGCCCTCAAACCCAGGGGCCCGAAGGCACACCAAGACGGGTTGAGCTGCCAAAAGAGGAGGTGCATGGCCTCGTAAAATTCTTTAAGTTGATCGGGTGTCACCCTGGGAAAGTCTGGGAGGCGCGGAGTAGACCCTGTTGCAAGCTCTATGGTGCAACAGGGCCTAGAGTACAGACGGTCCTGCGCTGTTTCCGAGGACTTGGACCCGCAAGGGTAAGTCGAAGACTGTTTTGATTTCTTGTGTTTGCAGGACTTACCCGTTGACTTGGGAGCGTGACGACGGTCATCGGGGTTGGCTTTGCGATTGGTCCCGGTACCTTTTGCATGATCTGCATCTTGAATGTTGAGGAGTTGTCGGGCACGCAGGAGCTTCAGGGAATGCTCGAGCAGCACCTTGGGATTCATGGCACAGCAGTCCTTGCAGGTCTAGGGAGCCATGGTCCCGCTTCAAGCACCAAAGGCAAACCAGATGAGGCTCTGTCACATACATCTGTCTGTGACAGGCACCACATTGCTTAAAGCCTGCTGGCTTTTTATGGGACATCCCTAATACATCAGGAGATGAAATCTCAAAACAGGTTTTGACAAACATTGAGAAAAAAGTAAGTCACAAAATGACTTGGGGTAGCTCTATCCAGCTCTGCAATGACTGGTTCAGACAGAAAAGAACCAACGGAAGCCCGCTGCGGTAGTGCCTATATATGCTGAGTGCACGTCACTTCTGATGCAGATAACACCAACACAGAGCTGAAGGATGCCACCTACTGGCATGCAGGGGTAATGCTTGAACGTTTCCAGATCCAATCTGATGCCTGGTGACTATTCTAAGGTAAAGAATCTACAGCGATAAGTCTCTATCAGATAATTAACTTACTCATGTATGCATCTTGGGCATAAGGTGTTGGAGATCGGGTACATTTTCCCTATACTCCTCGGTATAAGGTGTCCTGTGCACAAAATTGAATTAGATCAGTTTAAGTTGCACATTAAATTGACACTTTGGGCATTTGTCTCAATAAATGTACCACTCTACTGCCTTCATTTTGCTGCCGCAATAAATGTACCACTCTACTGCCTTCATTTTGCTGCCGGTCAGTCGCCCATTTGGAGGTCCGTCATCGAGCACTTTGAGCTCCTCAGTAGGCTTCCTGTTTGCGAACCAGGTTTGCAATCACATTTTCGGTTGCAAAGCATTGGTACATTACATTGCAAATTCCAAACAGAAAGGGATGACCCTTTCACACCCTCTCCTATTTGAGATTCAGAATGGGTCATAAAAACCGTTTTACGAGATGGAAAGATTTTTCCAACTCATAAAAGTGGTTTTGTACATAAGTAAATATTCTTTTGCTGTTGCAGTGACTTTTTTTCTAATGTGCATACTATGATTGAAAAAAATGTTTTGCAGATGAAGCTCTCAATCTTTTAGCACTTCACAAACAGGATCATTAGGAGGAAACTACTGCATACATGCCAACATTTTAGAAGAGGAAAGTAGGAGGTTTAAAAAATAAAAATTCTTAAAAAAATAAAAACAATTTCGAGAGAATATACTACCCCATTGACTTCTATTAAAGCAGAGGCAATTTCATACAGGAGACAGCCATAATAAAGCTATTTTTGCCTTCAAATATCGGGAGTCTCGTGCCTGAATTAAGTCTATTGGCATGTATGCTACTGCTTGACGTGGCCCATTTTAGTGTTTCCAATTCGCTCTTTTTAGGTCTCGCCTGAGCCAGCGCATGCGTTGCTCTGCGAGACATTTAGTGAGTGGGCTTTAAAAAACCGACCACAGCTTTTTGTGTGGCATAGAGCATGCGGTTACATGCACAGTTACCTGCAGAGGTGCCATCTGGCTTTCCTCTCACTCTCCCAAGAGCGTGCCCCTTGCTCCGCCTCTCTGTCTTGCTCGAGCTTTAACGCCCCTCCCCCACCACAGAGCGTGTCTCGCAGCCGCGGGTCTTGTTGCTCCTTCTCTCTGGTTCATCTACCAAGCTACCTTTACGACATTCAACCGGTGTAACTTTATGTCCTACCGACAGTCTCCTTTGCTCTCTCAAATAGAAGAAAGACTTTCACCTACCCGAATCTTGCGGCTGATCTCAGTCCCGATCTCCATATTGCTGGTTAAAAGGGCACACTCCGGATCGATCCCTCAACCGGATTTCCCAGGCAACCTTTCGCAGAATCACAAATGCCGAATGCTCACTCTGCTCAGCTGTTTGCGGGTGAAGCATGCACAGCCAGCTCTGCTCAGCGCCTCTCTAACCTTCCCTGACTGCCCCAGTCCCACCCCTCGTGCTCCTCTTTTTTTTCTCTGCGCCGTATGAAACACTCTTTTCATCTCTGGAGATAATCGAGCGCGGAACATGAAAAAAACCGTAAACTGGTATTTTCTTTGCAGTTTCCATCTGCACCATGCCTGCGGGTGTGCAAAATACGATCATAATTAGAGATTCTAGGGTCCTCGTGAAGCAGACGGCATCGGCCCCACCACAAGCGCATTAGCAACTTTATTTGCAGCAAAACGGTGTTCGAAATAACCAGGAGAGGGACACAGCAAGCAATAATAAACATACATGCGACCATGCCCTGAAATCAAAGCCCCTTTCTTCAAGCGACAATAATGCTGACATCACATTTAGGATGCGTTCTAAATATTTGATCTAGCGCAGATCTGGCCTCAAGTTGCAGCTGCGCACTTTACGGATACAATTTTTATTGTAGCAGGAACATCTCAACGAAGAACAGATTTTTTTTTTAACTGAGTTTTACATAGCACCAGTTGTGTTACATGAGGACACATAGATTTTTGTTAGGCACGGGAGTTTAAGTGATTTGCCCAGAATCACAAGATGTTCAGCGTCGGTTCGAGACAGCGCATGCGCTTCATCTAGAGCCGAGACCTAAAAAGTAGTTAACAATAGCACATATTATTATTATTTTTTTTGCGGGATATTATCATGGTAAGTTTGTAATTTTTTTCCAGTCAGAAGACCCAATTATAACACCCTGGCCCCAAACAATTCGGGCACTCATATAACTTGCTGTGTGCGGGTGAGCTAATGCTATATTGTAAACACCCATGTATGAAATGAAATACAGAATTTAGTAACATACATGTTATCAAAATGGATGCGCTAGAACTGCCGCATTTCCCTGCTCCTGCGTGATGTGTTGCGCCAGTCTACGTTTCTGTATATGAATTCTGGGACTTGTAGTCTTGTTTCATAATGGATTTAAACAAGACCACACTTCCCAGAATACAAAGAAAACACTTGGGCTGGATTAACACATCCTGCACGGACCTGAAATTTTGACAGGGGTGATGTGTTGCGTTAATTATCGCCAAATACACGGTTAATAAACAGCCAAGATATATATTATCACGCAAAATAAATGGAAGTGTCTTATGATGTGGTAAACATAAATCCAGTCGAGTATTCCCGAGAAGGGGACGTTCATTACCCTTTTTCTGCTAACTCCGGCCTGTACAGCGCAACCAAACTGTCAGGAATGGAGGTCACTTAAAACCAGTTGAAATATCTCTTGTCTATATTAGAATTATGAGGCGTACCCTTGGTTTTGCCAATAAATTAAAAACCAATACAACATCGTTATAGGGGGAAAATGCATTTGCCCCGGGTCCCCAACTCCTTAAACTGACCCCGATAAGCAGAGACAGGTGTAGCGGGCGGCAGAAACAACAGCTGTTTGCAAACAGAAATAGAGTCATACAGAGGAGGCCCTTTGGAAGTTGGCCCTGGGCAATTGCCCACTTTGCCCATGCCTTACCGCTCCCTGCTTCCCCTCAGGCCTTTCATTCCAGGCTTTCGCCCGTTATACCCTCTCCTGCACTCCTCCTCAGCCGCCGCCCTACATGCTCCCCACGTCTCCTCAGCCACTCGTCTGCCCATTTTTCTGTCAACCCCTGGCACTCCATCACCTCCCCCCTTTCTTCATTCTCCTCGATTCTGCACTTTTTCCCTTCTGGGTCCTCCCTTTCAGCCGTTCACTTACACACTCCCACAGTCCCCTCTGCCCCCCATCTCTCATCACCCCCACCCCTCAATCTCAATCATTTCCCTTCAGCCACTGTCGCCTACTTCTCGTTTCTGGGTCGCGTCTGAAGCTGATAACTTTGAATCCCAGCAGGGTTGGCTCAGCACCTCATTCTTCCGGTGTTGATACAGCGTGTCCTTCTGTTGGGTAGCTGTACCCCCCTCCTGTTTCCAATGCTTTCGAAGGTTACACGTTAGTGGAAATGCGTGCATCATGGAGTGACCCTCGTACACTGCGCATCGCCCTCCCCAGACCCTACTTTACTCACCTTTTCACCTCTCTTTACCTCCTCCTCGCGTTCATCCCTGCTCCTTTTTTTCCGGACCCGTCCGGTCTCCCTGCAGCAGCCCTCGATGCTTCCCTCCGCCGGCCTGGGTGGGCCCAGTCCCGACAGCGGTGCAGCCCTTAGCGCTACTACTGGCCGGCGGTACGTGTGTAGGGAGGGGGTACTTCCAGACAGACGCTGCGGGAAAGGTTACATTTGTGGCAAATGCACCTGTCTAGAACCGTTTTGATTCATATTAAATTAAAAGGAATATGCTACTTACCAGTATGCATCTGTTCTTGGCATGTAGAGCTGCAGATCTACACACTTGTGCATAGATCGCCATCTGGTGTTGGGCCCGGATGTTTGCAGTTTGTTTTTCCTCTTGGAAAGTCTTTGGAAGTCACGAGGTCGGTGACTCCTCCTTTGGATCGTATTGTGCATGGGCTTCGGCTACATCCTCAGATTGTTTTTCGCCAGCAGGGAAAGATGGAGCGTAGTAATAACAGTGAAGATGCCCATGTGTGTGCTATCTAAATAAGATAAACTGGGACAGATACAGGTAGCCGGGGAGGCGGGTGGGCGTGTGTAGATCTGCAGCTCTACATGCCAAGAACAGATGCATACTGGTAAGTAGCATATTCCGTTCGAGGCATATGAGCTGCAGATTACACACTTGTACATAGATTATATAGCAGTACCCACCATTAGCGGCGACCACCTGTATCTGTTGCAGTGGTTTGAAATAATGTTTTGAGTACAGCCTGGCCCACACTAGCCTGTTGCTTAGTTTGCACATCTACACAATAGTGTTTGGTGAAAGTGTGCGGTGTTGACCATGTAGCTGCTTTGCAGATATCAGCTAATGTGATGTTCCCTAAGAATGCCATGGATAGCGTTCGCTTTGCTTTATGGTAGCAGATTTGAATGCATTTTACAATCCACTTAGCTATCCCTGATTTTGAGATGGGGTTGCCTTTGTGTGGTGGAGAGAAAGAAAGAAACAGTTGTTTGGTCTTACGGAAAGGTTGTGTTCTTTGAATGTAGTAGAGTAAGGCTCGTTTGACATCCAGTGTGTGAAGAGCCCTTTCTGCAACGGTCTGTAGTTGCGAGAAAAATACTGGTAGTTCTACTGTTTGGTTTAGGTGAAAAGGAGAAATGACTTTAGGGAGGAATTTTGGGTTGGTACGGAGAACAACCTTGTTGTGGTGCATTTAGAGAAAAGGTTCTTGAATGGTAAGTGCTTGTATCTCACTGACCCTTCTAAGGGAAGTGATGGCTACAAGAAAAGCGGTTTTCCATGTTAGGAATTGTAGTTCGCATTTGTGCAGAGGTTCGAAGGGAGGCCCCATTAGCCTTGTGAGAATGATATTTAAGTTCCACACAGGTGAGGGTGGCACTCTGGGGGGAATTATTCTTTTTATGCCTTCCATGAAGGCTTTAATGGCAGGTACTCTAAAGAGTGATAGCTGTTGCCTGTTTTGTAGGTAAACTGCAAAAGCTGCGAGGTGTAGTCGAATGGACGTATAGGCTAGATTGCACCTTTGTAGGTGGAGTAAGTAGCCTATGATGTGTTGAATGGACACGTCCCTGGAGTGATGGTGTTGTTATGGCAATAAACAACAAAACGTTTCCACTTGGCAGCGTAGCACGTTCTAGTGGTAGGTCTTCTAGCTTCTCTGATGACGTTCATACAGTCAGGGGGACGATTTAGGTACCCGAATTCTAGGATTTCAGGAGCCAGATCGCAAGGTTGAGCTGCGCTGGGTCTGGGTGTTTGATCTCTCCATGGTTCTGGGTTAAGAGGTGTGGAGAGAGGTGTAGTTTTTGGTGCTGTACTACAGATAGTTCCAGCAGTGTAGTATACCACGGTTGTCTGGCCCACGTTGGAGCTACTAGGATTAGTGTGAGGGAGTGTTGTTGTAGTTTGCGCACCACTAGTGGAATGAGTGGGAGAGGCGGAAAAGCGTACGCAAATCTGCCTGACCAGTTCATCCATATCGCATTTCCTTTGGACAATGGGTGTGGGTATCTGGCGGCGAAGCTTGGGCATTTGGCGTTTTCGTGGGTGGCGAAGAGGTCTATCTGTGGATGCCCCCACATTTGAAAGTACGGGTGAAGAACTTGCGGGTGAAGCTTCCACTCGTGGATCTGTTGTGTCTGCCTGCTGAGCAGATCTGCCACTGTGTTTTGGACTCCTGGGACATGCTGAGCTAGGAGAAAGATTTTCTGGGGTATTGCCCATCTCCATATGCTCTGTGCTAGTTGAGAGGGCTGTGGAGAATGTGTGCCGCCTTGTTTTTGAATTGAATATGCTACTTACCAGTATGCATCTGTTCTTGGCATGTAGGGCTGCTGACATTCATATCTGTGCATAGATCGCCGCCTAGTGTTGGGTCCGGATGATTGCACATTGTTGTCCTGGAAGAGTCTTCGAAGTATCACAAGATAGGTGGCTCCTCCCCTGGACTACAGTGCGCATGGGCATCCTCTCCATCCTTAGATTGTTTTTCGCCATTGTGGCAGTGATGGAGTAGATACAGTAAGTGATGACCATGCTATACAGTAATTCTGAGTGCTGCAGCCGCTACAGGCGCCGGGGAGGAGGGTGGGCGATATGAATGTCAGCAGCCCTACATGCCAAGAACAGATGCATACTGGTAAGTAGCATATTCAGTTCGAGGCATGTGGGCTGCTGAATTCATATCTGTGCATAGATTATATAGCAGTGCCTCCATTAGCGGCGGCTGCCCGTGCCAGCTGCAGCAGTCTGAAAAAGAGTTTTGAGAACAGCCTGTCCTACAGCTGCCTGCTGTTTTGAGTGTACATCTACGCAGTAGTGTTTGGTAAATGTATGTATAGTGGACCATGTGGCTGCTCTACAGATTTCCTGTAAAGGAATGTTCCCTAGGAAAGCCATGGACGCCCCTAACTTTCGTGTTGAGTGGGCTCGTGGGGGAATCGTTAATGTGCGTTTAGCTTTTTGATAGCAAATTTGAATACATTTAACGATCCATCTGGCTATCCCTGCTTTGAAAATGGCGTTGCCCTTGTGTTGTGGGGAAAAGGCAACGAAAAGTTGTTTTGTTTTCCTAAAGTCCTTAGTTCTGTCTATATAGTACATGAGGGCCCTTTTTACATCTAGTGTATGGAGCATTCTCTCTGCGACATTTTGTGGACTCGGAAAGAAAACAGGCAGTTCAATAGTTTGGTTCATGTGGAACTGCGATATCACTTTGGGCATGAATTTGGGGTTTGTACGTAGTACAACTCTGTTTGCGTGAACTTGTATGAATGGCTCTTGAATGGTTAGTGCCTGGAGTTCACTAACTCTTCTTAACGAAGTGATTGCCACTAAGAAAGCTACTTTCCAGGTGAGGAATTGAATCTCACATGAATGGAGAGGTTCAAAGGGTGAACCCATTAATCTGGTGAGGACCACATTGAGGTTCCACACTGGTGCCGGTGGGTGTCTTGGGGGAATTACTCGTTTGAGTCCCTCCAAGAAGGCTTTGATGGCAGGCACTCTGAATAAAGAGAGGTGCTGCCTGTTTTGAAGATAGGCTGCTATCGCGGTTAAATGGATACGTATGGAGTTGTATGCCAGATTGCATCGGTATAAGTGTAAGAGGTAACAGATGATGTTTTGAATGGATGCGTCCAGCGGGTTAATGTCATTGTTATTGCAGTAAATGACAAACCTCTTCCATTTAGCCGCATAGCAAGCTCTGGTAGTGGGTCTTCTGGCCTCCTTGATGATGTCCATACATTCAGGTGGCAGGTTTAGGTAGCCAAACTCTAAGACTTCAGGAGCCAGATTGCCAGGTTCAGCTGTTGCGGATCTGGGTGCAGAATTTCGCCATGGTTCTGCGTTAAAAGTGCGGGTTTGATCCGCAGCCTTTGATGCGGCACCGCGGAAAGTTCTAGAAAGGTGGTGTACCATGGTTGGCGTGCCCATGTGGGAGCAACTAGGATGAGTGTTAGTGAGTGTTGTCGCAGTTTGCGTGCCACTAGCGGTATCAATGGCGCTGGGGGAAAAGCGTACGCAAATCTGCCTGACCAGTTCATCCATATCGCATTGCCCTGTGACTGCGGATGTGGGAACCTGGCGGCAAAGCTTTGGCATTTTGCGTTTTCGTTTGTGGCGAATAGGTCTATCTCTGGATGACCCCACTGTTGGAAGTACGATTGGAGTACTGACGGATGTAGCTCCCACTCGTGCATCTGGTGGCTGTGTCTGCTGAGCTGATCCGCCATCTGGTTGTCCTTGCCGGGGAGGTGTTCCGCCATGAGGAATATGTTCCTCTGAATGGCCCACTTCCACATGCTCTGAGCCAGATAAGAAAACTGTGGAGAGTGCGTTCCTCCCTGCTTCTGTATGTAGTACATGGCAGTCATGTTGTCCGTCCGGATCAACACGACTTTGTTGCACAAGTGTACTTTGAATGCCTTCATGGCTAGGAAGATCGCCATCATGTGCATCTTCTTTTGCTGAGTCGTCCATAGTCCCTGCACTGTGTAATGGAGTACATGAGCTCCCCAACCCTGGAGAGAGGCGTCCGCTGTCAGTATTATTTGTGGAACGGGCTCTTGGAACGGTCGGCCCTTGCAAAGGTTTTGTGGATTCCACCAATGCAGAGAGTTGTATGCCCGACCGCTCACCAACACTAGGTCTTTTAATTGTCCGTGAGCCTGATTCCATTGACGTGCTAAGCACTCCTGAAGCGGGCGCATATGTAGTCTCGCGTGCGGGACTATGAAAATGCAGGAGGCCATCATGCCTATCAACTGCATGAACACTCGCACGGGAAGGGAGTGTTGTGGTTTGAACTTGGAAATCAGCATTTGCATGCTGTTGATCCTCACTAAATTTGGCTGAGCTGTGGCTGCCAGAGTGTTTATGGTTGCGCCCAGGTACTGTTGTACGTGTGCGGGTTGGAGATGTGATTTTGGGTAATTTAGTGAGAATCCCAGACTGTGAAGAAGGTGAATGGTGAGGGACATGTGGCTGGCACATTGCTGGGCTGACTTTGCCTGAACAAGCCAGTCGTCCAGGTAAGGGTAGACGTGAATGTGTTGTCTCCGTAGATGTGCAGCCACTGTTGCTAGGCACTTGGTAAAGACCCTGGGTGCTGTTGTTACTCCGAAGGGGAGAACTTTGATCTGATAGTGATGCCCCTGAATAGTGAACCTGAGATATTTCCTGTGTGATGGGTGTATGGGTATGTGGAAATACGCATCTTTCAAGTCCAGTGTGGCTAGGAAGTCTCCCTGACTGAGTAGCGGTAGAACCTGTTGTAGGGTGAGCATATGGAAATGCTCTGAGAGAATGTAGTGGTTGAGGGGTCTCGGGTCTAGTATAGGTCTGAGCGAACCGTCCTTTTTTGGGATTAAGAAGTACAGAGAGTACACCCCTGTCCCCTGTTGGTTGACGGGCACGACCTCTATTGCACCTTTTTGCAGCATACTTAGCACTTCCTGCTGCAATAATGCCAAGTGCTCTACGGACATAGGACGGTGCTTTGGCGGTATGTTGGGTGGATTGGACGTTAATTCGAGACAGTAACCGTGCTGGATAATGTCCCTGACCCACCTGTCTGTGGTGATGGTTTTCCAGACTGACAGGAACTGTTGAAGTCTCCCCCCGACAGGTGTTATGTGGTCGGGGGGCAGGGAGAGGGCGTCACTGTTTGTTTTTGGGGGAGGACCTGGTGTTGCCGTACCCACGTCCTCTGCCTTTGCTGCTGGATCCACGATATCCACCTCTGGTGGTTTTATCATAGTTACTTTGTGTGCCCCCTTTATTGTACTGCTGCTGTGACCCCTGACCTCTAGCTGCTCCTCTATTCCCGGGGCGACGAAAGGAGCCACTACGAAACTGCTGCGTCTGCAGAGCCGCCATTGATTTTGCAGTGTCAGTGTCTTTCTTAATTTTTTCGAGGGTAGTGTCAACTTCAGGGCCAAATAAATAGTTTGGGTTGACCGGTTGATTTAAGATATTGTTCTGAATCTCAGGCTTGAAGCCTGAGATTCTCAACCATGCGTGCCTCCTCAACATGACGCTTGTGTTGATTGCCCTCGCCGCAGTGTCGGCTGCATCCAGTGCGCATTTGATGGATGCATTGGTAAGGAGTTGTCCCTCTCTGATAAGGAGCTCCGCTGCCTCTTTATATTCATCTGGCAAACGTTGTAGCAGTGATTCTAGTGTGTCGTAGTGGGACCTATCATAACGGGCCAGGAGTGCCTGTGTGTTGGCAATGCGCCAGATGTTTGCCGCTTGCGCTGCAATCCGTTTGCCTGATGTGTCCAGCATTTTGGACTCCTTGTCTGGGGGAGGAGCATCACCCGTTGTTTGTGAGTGGGCTCTTTTGCGAGCATTAGCAACAACCATGGAGTCTAAAGGTAACTGACCCCAATGTACATAGGGTCTCCGGGTGCAGGCTTGTATTTCTTTTCGAATCTGGGGTTCAGCACCCGTGCCCTGGTTGTTTCTTTAAAAATGTCTTTTGCAGGTTTTAGAACTCCTTTTAACATTGGCAGAGTTTTGACAGTTTTTTCAGAGGAGGCGAAAGTGTCCACTAAGAAGTCTTCTTCTACAGTGTCAGAATGGAGTTCCACTCCATGATTGGCAGCAGCCCGTTCTATGAGGGCATTAAAGGCAGCAGTGTCCTCTGTGGGGGATGTCTTTATATTATAAAGCTGCGTGTCAGGAGTATCTGGTGCGGTACCCTGGTCGGTGGGGTCATGCCATGCCTGATCTGGGTCTTGCAAGTGATCATCAGGATCGATATCCCCAGGGTATGTGGTATCATCCCCTACATAGTCCTCTCCTGCGTCTGCCTCTGAATGCGTAGGAGAAAAGGACGGTGGATCCTGATGGAAGGGTTGAAAGTGTTCATGAAGCACTGGTTCTGATCCTGCCGGCAATTTGTGTTTCAGAGGAATTTTGTAGGAGTCCAATCCCCTCTCTGGCGTGATTTTCCGCTTGCGGAGCATCAACCTACCAGTGTCGGCGTCGATAAATTGTGCCTGTGAAGGCTCGATATCCGTTTGTCCAGTGGATGGGGACTGTGTTTGGTGGACACGTGTCCGAATCTCGAACAGTTTCGGCGCCGTGGGTGGCGGCAACCCAAACGGGATGTTCGCCGGCGCAGAGTGTGATTTTGCGGCCTTGTGCGTGTCGGGACCCGACGTAGAGTGGAGGGTTGCCCGGTCTCTGATGCGTTGCAACGATGCTGAGACCTGTTGCACGGTGAACGCAGATGGCGCCTTGGAACCGATCGGCACCTTGGAGGTAGGCGTCGAAGCGGCATCCGACTTCTTTGCAGTGTTTGGGTCGTCGATCCGAAGGGAGGTATCGACGCTCGTCTGAGTCGATGACTTGGCAGGCGCCGCCGTCTTCGACGTCGACGCAGACGGGTTGGCCACTTTGACCTTGGTGGTTTGGGCCGTAATCTTCGGTGCCAGAGGCCGAGGTGCCGTGTGGGGACCGAGGGCCTTCTTCTTCGGCTCGGCGCCCGAATCCACTGCGGTGAGCTCGGCACCGAAATCTCTTTTGGCGCGGTCGGAGCCGATGACTTTTGCCGGCGTCGAAGGAGTGGAGGGCTTCGAGGCCTTCGAGCCGATCGCAACCATTTTCACTTTCGGTTTCGATGGAACCGGTGCGATGGACGGTTTCGGTGAAGGGAATCCAGTCGTCTTCGATAATAATGGCTCCCGTGAAATGTTCGAGGCCGGGCCTGGAGGCGGGGCCGAAGAACCGTGAGATCGATCTTGGGTAAGGCTCGTAGGCGATCCCTCGACCTGAGCCTTATGACGACTTATTTTTTCGGCCTCCGTATCGACGGGTTGGCCTAGCTCTTCGCTGGAGCAATCTTCCTCGGCCCCAAGGGCCTCATCGTAGTCTCCTACCTCTTCGACGACTTCTTCTCCCTGAAAGATCACCTCATCGTCGTCTTCCGATCGTGAGTCGTGTTCGGAAGCGGGGCTGGAGTCTACGTCTTCTACGCTCTCGGCGTCTTCGTCCTCGGTGCTAAAGATGTTGGCCGGGCAGGCGCCGATTGCTGCGCCTTCAATCTCGCTGCCCGTCGATTCCGGAGAGTCTTCTTCGAGCGGAACCGGGCGCAGGCCATACATTTCGACTCATCGTGATCCGGTGAGAGACATTTGTTGCATACCGGGTGTACGTCGATGTGTGGGTATTTCGCGTGGCATAAAGGACATCTCTTGAAGGGAGTCCTCGATTCCATCGTCGATCGAAGTTCGATGTTCGGACCAAGTGGATCCGAAAAGCTTGAAGAAGGTGCTAAAGCACTAAAGAAACTGGTCGATACCGAACGGGAACAGTACCGATGAGAACTAAAGGCCTTTTGGCCTTAAACAAAATTTCCCTAACTTGAGCTAAGATAAGCACATCCGAACCCAATGGCGGAAAAAAACAATCTAAGGATGGAGAGGATGCCCATGCGCACTGTAGGCCAGGGGAGGAGCCACCTATCTCGTGATACTTCGAAGACTCTTCCAGGACAACAATGTGCAATCATCCGGACCCAACACTAGGCGGCGATCTATGCACAGATATGAATTCAGCAGCCCACATGCCTCGAACATAATACATGGCTGTCATGTTTTCTGTGCGGATCAGGACTGCCTTGCCTGAAATTTGGGTTTGAAAAGATTTTAGGGCTAAGAAGATTGCTAGTAACTCCAGATGGTTGATATGGAGTAACTTTTGTTGAGGTGTCCACTTGCCCTGTGTGGTGAGATGTAGTAGATGAGCTACCCAGCCGGAGAGCGATGCGTCCGTTGTCAGTACTATTTGAGGAACCGGGTCTAGGAACGGTCGACCTTTGGAAAGGTTTGTGGTGTTCCACCACTGCAGAGAGCGATGGGTGTGACCGTCTACCAACACCAGATCTGTTAATTGACCCTGGGCCTGGTTCCATTGTTGCGCTAAGCACTCTCGGAGAGGACGCATCTGGAGTCTTGCGTGAGGTACTATGAAGATGCAAGAGGCCATCATCCCTATTAGTTGCATAAACACTCGAGCTGGAAGGGAGTGTTGTGCTATGAATTTTGTGCGTAGAGCTTGAATGCTTGCAATCCTGGCAGGATTGGGGTAGGCTAGCGCTCTTGAGGTGTCTATGGTGGCACTGAGGTATTGTTTTATGTGGGATGGTTGTAGGTGGGACTTCTGGTGGTTTACTGTGAAGCCCAGTTGGTGGAGTAGTGGACGTGTGTTGTACACACTGATTGTATGACCTGGCTTTTATCAGCCAGTCGTCTAAGTATGGGAAGACGTGAATGTGTTGTTTTCGCAAATGTGCTGCCACCACTGCTAGGCACTTGGTGAATACCCTTGGCACTGTTGTGACTCCAAACTGGAGCACTTTGAATTGGTAGTGTTGTCCGTCCACTACAAATCTGAGGTACTTCCAGTGAGCTTTGTGCACTGGAATGTGGAAATAAGCGTCTTTTAGGTCTAAAGTGGTCAAAAAGTTATTTTGGGAGAGGAGCGGAAATACCTGCTGAAGCCTCACCATATGAAAATGGTCTGAGTGTATGTATGTGTTTAGGGGCTGGAGATCTAGGATGGGTCGCAGAGTCTCGTCCCTTTTTGGTATGAGGAAATATAGGGAGTAGACTCCCATATTTTGTTGGTTGGTAGGAACGGGTTCTATTGCCTGTTTCTGTAGGAGGGAGATTACCTCCTGCTTTAGGAGTATTAGATGTTCTTGTGACATTGGGCGCTGCCTGGGTGGAATGTTTGGGAGGGTAGATATTAGTTCTAGGCAGTAGCCTGACCGAATTATCTGTGTTACCCATTTGTCTGAGGTGATGGTAGCCCAGACAGGAAGGAAATGTTGGAGTCTGCCCTCGACCAGAGTGGAATGGTCTGGGGGGAGCGGGGGGAAGTCATTGTGTAGGCGGTGTGGCAGAACGGGTGTTGTTTGTTTTGCCTCTGCCTTTATTATTGTTACCCCTATAGCCGCCTCTTTGATAACCCCTTGTGAAGGTGGACTGAGTAGGGGATTTGTATGAAGTGGACGCGGTGTCTGAGGAGTAGCCTCTAGACGTACTTTGAAAGGAAGAGCGGCGAATGGAGCGTCTAGGAGGGTGTGACTGTAAGGCTCCCATGGATTTTGCCGTATCCGTATCCTTCTTCATTTTTTCTAGGGCCTCATCCACTTTTGGACCAAATAGATGTTCCTGGTCAAAGGGATGGTTAAGGATGGAGGCTTGTACCTCCGCTTTAAACCCTGATATTCTTAGCCAAGCATGGTGACGGAGGAGGACACTGGTATTGATGACCTTGGAAGCTGTGTCTGCTGCATCTAGGGCACAACGTATGGAGGTGTTAGTAATAGTCTTACCCTCCTGAATTAGTTTGTTGGCCCTAGCTTTATATTTTTCAGGGAGGTGGTGCATTATGCTTTCTAACTCGTCATAATGTGCCCTGTCATATCTGGCCAATAGCGCTTGAGTATTGGCGATACGCCACATATTGGCTGCTTGTGACGCAGTACGCTTTCCTGATGCGTCCAGTAGTATTGACTCTTTGTCAGGTGGTGGTGCTTCGCCTGACACCTGGGAATTTGCCCTTTTACGTGCAGTGGATACCACTAGAGAATCTAGTGGCGCTGGCCCTCTGATGTAGGAGGGATCTGTGGGGGCAGCTTTGTATTTTTTCTCGATGCGCGGGTTATTGACCCTGGCCCTAACTGGGTCCTTAAAAACTTCTGGTGCATGCTTTACCACTCCTTTGAGCATAGGCAATATGGAGGTAGACCTATGTGTGGTGTCGTATGTGTCGAGGAGGAAATCTTCCTCCACGGGGTCGGTATGCAAGTCTACCCTGTGATAGTGTGCCGCCCTTTGCAGTAGATGGTGGAACACCAATGAGTCTTCCGGTGGAGATGGTCTGGAGGGGTAAAGATCATCTTGAGGGACGTTGGGGATATCAGGGATATTGTAATCGTCCCATGGGTCTGGGGATCCTGTAGGGGTGGGGTCCCCTGTGGGTAGGTCCTGGGGCACATCCCCTATGTCATCATATGGGTCCCCGTGATCATCATCATGTGGAGAAGGGGTGGGAGAACGATGAGGTTGGGGTGGAGAAGGCGGAGGGGGTGGAGGTGGGGGAGGTGGAAGAGGTGGGGAAGGTATTCTGAACGGAGGGGTAGCAGAGTCCTTCCTCTTTGGAGGTGGAGGTGGAGCAGGCTTCTCCAAAAGTCTCTTTTTGGTAGAGAGTGTCAAATGTCCAGTTTTTGGATCCTTGGTGAGTGTTTTTTGCCAGGGATCCGGTGTAAATAGGTCTGGTGAGGCTGGTCGGTCCATCGGAGGCGTTGGGGCCGTTGGCTTTTTAGGCTTTTCTGTGCCGGTTCGTTGTTTGGAACCCGGTTTGGGGACCTCTGGACGCTTGGTCGGCGCCGAGATGGGTTTTGGTCTCGAAGTGTCGGTGCTGGTGGCCTTGTGTGCTTTGGTCGGCACCGAAGGTGGTGTCGGTGCCGAAGAGCTGGGTTTCGACCCCGAGTGCTTCGGTGCGGGGCTCGGTGTCGATATGGAGGTCGGCTTCTTTTTCGGTGCCGAAGCGTGTTTATCGGCACCGATGGTAGGCTGACTCGAGCTCGAGCCGCCTGAAGGCTTGCTTGGCTCCTTTACCGGGCCCAAAGGTGCGGTGTTGGAAGCAGTGTCCTTGGTCTTGCCTAGGCCCGGAGGCGAAGGTGTGACCGGAGCCTTTTTCGGTGCCGGCAGGGGTGTGGGGGGGAGGATCGGTATTCACGACCCTCTGCGCCGTGGTGATGTCCTCCACATCTGAGTCGTCGGCTTCGGAAGCGCTGACGAGGCCCTCGTCGGTGTAACGCTCTGGAGCGTCGACGCTTTCTCCGAAGATGACGTCCGGAATCGTCGTCGAGGAGTGTGCCATAGTTCTTCTGGCTCTTCGGTCCCGAATAGTCTTTTTGGACCGGAAGGACTTACATGCCGGACAGTCTCGAGCCTCGTGTTCAGGGGAGAGGCAGAGATTGCATACCTCGTGGAGATCGGTGTGGGGAAATTTGGACCCACATCGAGGGCACTTTTTAAATGGAGAACTTTCCATTAGCCAGGACCGGAGCTTGGAGAGGCCCGAAGGCCGCCGTCGACGACCGGAACCGAAGGTCTGTGCCGATGAGAAGGCGTGTCGAGTGGGGGAGATCGCGATCAAAACAATACCGCGGTTTGGGGTGAGGTTTGCGTGTCGATCGTCGAACTGGAAGCTGTTCGGAACCGGAGCGCGAAGATTACATCCGAGCCCGATGGCGGAAAAAAACAATCTGAGGATGGAGCCGAAGCCCATGCGCAATACGATCCAAAGGAGGAGTCACCGACCTCGTGACTTCCAAAGACTTTCCAAGAGGAAAAACAAACTGCAAACTTCCGGGCCCAACACCAGATGGCGATCAAGTGTGTAATCTGCAGCTCATATGCCTCGAACAATAATTTTTTTTAAAGCAACAAGAGTGCTATTTCAAGAGGTAGACTGATTCAGTTGCTGCCCCGTACCTCCTAAACTGGCAGACTTGGGGGAGGGGGGCATTGCCATGGACTCTGCTCGGTGGAGGGGGCTCAAGGCGGCAGCGTGTGAGCAGAACACCTACCCAGGCGTTAACCATTAATAAGGGATTAAAGCCCGGTTTAGGGTCAGTTATGACGGCTGCTAATGGCTGGGCATTAACTGTAGTACTCTCAGCACAGCAAACCCCACCCAAACACAGCTGTGAGCTTTAACATAATGGGTGCTGCATTCACTCTAAAGTACCCGTCTACTCTACAGAAACAAACAACTCCTGGAATCCAGAAACACACTGAAAACACGGATGGACAAAGAACAAGCAGAGCGCTGTAATCACTCGGACCTCAGCTTTTCACTTCCATGTCAAAGCGATCACAGCAGCCCGTGGGCCACACCCAGTGCTTATTTTGAGCCAGTGGTTTCCGGTACTTGTCATGGCAACTGCACTTAACTGGTTTCCGGTGCTTAACTGGTTTCCGGTGCTGAGAGATAAGCAAAATTACCGTTTATGAATACACTATGCATTCAAAATGACTAATACCTGCCTCCCCAGCCAATATTTTAGCTTTGGGGACTTTGAGTAATCTGAACTGTCACACTTGCAGGCGAGCGAGATGGTTCGAAGCTGTTTTGGTACCGTCTTTGGCAGTGATGACGGGGACAATGGGTGGTGCAAGCTGCAGCGACCTCCTGGTTACGGCCCCGGCACTTATTCTTTTACAAATTAAGCACTGGCCACACCCCGCCCTAGCTCTGAGGAACAACTATTTATTTCCATTCACCCAGCAAACTATCCATCACCAGTCACATTCACAGGAGCGGAAACACAAGCCCGCTTAACCCATCCAAAGAAGGGCCAGTAGGTTAACAGCAGGACACACAACCCCTTTCACGTCCTTCACGCCCTAAGACGACATGTGAGCAGCTGACCCCTGCCGTCTCTTCTGTCCATTCTTGTGAAGCTAGCCCTCCTGGGCCTAATGTACCCAGAGTCGATCGACCATTACTTATTTCACTTGTCCCCATGGTCGTCAATTCACCAAAATGCCACGGTAGCTGAAGGGACTTCACCTGCCCTTCAATTTCACTCGCACATACACATGCTTACCCATACACACTTACACATACATGTTCACACATACACACTCTGCCTACACATATCCACACTTACAGACTTTCTCTTACATAAACATGCTCACAAGTGCAAGCACGCACACAACATACATATAAAAGCATTGTTTTACTTACCTCAGCTGCCAGGGAAAGTCATATTCCAGCTGTTTGTAGTCCATTTTTTTATTAAACTAAGAGTGAATAATCTCATGTTATTCATTATTAGTATTATAAACAATATACACAAAAGGAGAGTGAAGCCCCCACTGACTTCCATAAGGACGAGCTCCTTCTTGGCCTGGCTCTGACTTTGCCTCTTCTGACGCTAGGAGTAGCAAAGCCAGTGCCAGGGGTCACATGGCAGGGGTCCCCTAAATGACGTCCATGTTTGTCCCCAGGGCTTTAAGTGGGCCGGGTCTCACCGGTGCTGAGCACCGGCAGTTTTTAGGTCGAGCCTAGAGCAGCGTGCATGGGCTGCTTGCTCTACTTTTAGTAATGGGCTTTAGAAAGCTCACCACACGCTTGTGCGTGTGCTTTTGTTTGCTCCCATGCTAATGGGCTTTGCATGCGGCTTTCTAAGAAAGACAGCACGCAATTGGACAAAGGCGGGTGCATGTCCCGCCTTTGCTCTGCCCACGGCCTATTGCTTGCGGTTACCTGCACAGGCCACATCTGTTTTCAATTATCGTGCCCAGACACTGGTGCGATAATTGAAAACAGATCGCTCGCTGTGGCGCGCGCACCACTGGGAACCATTTTTGCTTCTGGTATTTTCCAACACACTAATTACACTAGTTTTCGCCATTAAACTATTTCGAAGATTATGTTCCTAATCCAACCTCATCCTTGGATGAAAGTCGTTTCCACTACTGCTACGAGAACAAAACGTCCACATTTTGAGAACAAGCATTGGCAAAGCCAATAGGTCTCGCCTTTGGGACCTTTCAAGTGTTTAGTTATCCAGCACAATATCCTTGGTGCAACAACATCAACTGTTGCATGGCTAAACACTTATAAGGTCCCAAAGGCGAGACCTATTGGCTATGCCAATGCTTGTTTCTTCTGGTAGCCTAACATCTTCGAGACCACTTTCTGATGCTCCACATGATTTTGCATCCCCAGCAGCACGCTATACGAAACTAATTCATGGGTTTAGGAAATTACTAAAAGGTCATTTGTTATGCAAGTATTTGAGACCATTTCAACTAGTCTATCATTTTGCACAGGATCTTTCTTTAGTTCTACATTTCACTTTCTTCATGTATGCGCCTTGAGCATTCGTCCACTGTTCCATCTTACGACGATCTGTCTATATCATTTAATACTTTGGAGAGGTACTTTACCTAAGAGACCATAAGCAGCTTTTCAAGTACTCCCAAACCTACTGGTGACTGCTGACTAGCAGCCACCAAGAAATGTGTGTTCAGTGATGCAAACTTGGCCACGCTGACTGATGGCAAATACTTTCTACTTGTGAGTAGACTACCGTGAGCTAAAATAACTAGAATACATTTGGGCTAACTGGAGAGAAGGACAGTGCAGCACGCAGGTTTATAGCACAATTACAGGGGGAGGGAGCACACTGCCAGCACATCAGAACCATTGCCCCATCCACCCAACATTGGCATCACTTTTCTTCTCATCACCCTGTGTATTGTCTTAGCCATCTGGTATCCTTCAGGCCATTATCCGTTCATTTCATTGTCTTGTCTGTTTGGCACCCTTGTCCCATCTATTGTCCTATCCAACCAATGTGGCCCTACTCATCTGTCCATTGTCCCATCCACCCAACATTGGGATCACTTTTCTTTTCATCAACATAGTGAGCGCCCTTCATTCCATCTCCTTGCACATTCTATTGTTTTGTCTGCCCTGCGCCTATTTGTTTTCCTCTAGTGTCCTTCATCCTTGGAGTTGTTCCCATCCCTAGCAGCAACCTGCAGGAAGTTCTGTTTGGTAAACACCCTACATGCAAAATGACGTTTGCCCCCACCCTTGTCACTACCACCACCACCCTATGAATGTATCATTGTTTCATTGGCCGGAAGCATGACATTGCAGTATTTATTACATATTTCAAGCTGTATATTTGTACAAAGTATGATCAATAATGATATACAATGATCTGAATATATTACAGGACACAACACTGTACATGACGAAAGCAGACAGCACGCAAGGGGGCACCACTAACAATGGTGGGTAGACTATTCCCTCCCCACCCCAGTCATCTGCTCCTGACAAACTTACCCCTGATCAGTTCACACAGATCCCTTACAAAGACCTCTTCCGGACATCATGTACATCTAGCCCTCACCCTCCAGAGGCTTCTCATGCTCAATACAAAAGGTGATTTTTCTCATTCTATGGGATGCCAAAGGATATCCTGTGCCTGAGTGTGGGGTGCCTCCCGCAATAGTACAATGTCTACGATATGGCACGATGCTGAAGGCCCCATGAGCGGACTTTGTGTCCACAGTCCAGTCAACTAGAGCCACACCTTGAGCTGTGGACTCTGTAATGCAAGTTCTGGCTCACTAGCTTGGACCATTGCACGACCTGTGTGAACTTCTATTACCCTATGAGACTGGTGGGGGATGAAACGGCAGGGCCACAATTCAAGAGTGGTGGTACCCATATTAATCTAGGGATCATATGGGAGGCAAAACACTATACAGGTGAGGTCATGACGTGAGTAACATAACCATACAAGACTGGGTGGTCACCGTTGTGATATGGCGGTCTTTTTAGAAAACTTGATGGACCATAAGGGGGAATAGGAGCAGTATGTGGGACATAAGGCAAACCATAGTGGACGGAGGTCATCAAATGAGCCTGGAGGGATGGTTGCATAAAACCAAGATTACCAAAGGAGATTCGAGGGTCACACTAAAGGAATAGAAGGGTCACTACAGTATACTGCTGGCTCGTGAGATGTGACTGAGGGCTAACAGTTTGCTACTGGGAGGTCATCCTAAAGGTCTGACTGGATGGTGACCACAGGCGAGTGTAGCATCATAAAGAGGGAACAGAAAGGTCACTCTATGCGCCCCTGCAGGCTCATACAGTCATGACGAGTCTCAGCAATGAGGCCAGGATACACTTCTGCACTTTAAGGACTGTATGGGCAGAAACTCCTACTGTTGGGAAGAGAGTAACGAATGATTGAAAACCCCACAAAAAAAGGCGAAGGTGAAGCTGGTGATTAAACACAATTTAAAGCATGAAGAATAGGCAGGTCATCTCAGCCCAGGAGTTCTTACAGGTTTCTCCAATTGTGGGCTGAAAGGACCACGGACTACTTTACTCTAACAACCCGGCTTTTTCAAGATTACGTTTCTTCTACAATCTTTTCTTGATTTTAGTATTTTTGGGAGGTTCTCGCCTGCTGCAGGTTGTGGTGAAAGCAGAGAAGCATGCAGGTGGAGTGCATGGCAGCCCTCTGCATCTAGCCAACTACACCACAAATTCACCCACGTGCTTCTTGGCTTTTACATTTATTTAAATCGAGGTCTGTTCAGATTCTGCTCTGATTGGCAACGGGGGATGGTGCCTATCCAGAGCAGACTTGGCCGCTCCTGAAAATGCAGCCCGAATAGTGAGACAAGCAAGAACTGCTGAATGAGGAGTTTGACATTAAACTGAACTCAAATGAGGAGTTCGGCACAGACTAACACGCTGCATTACAAGCCTTAGAACCTTTTGAGGTCTCGGCTTGCGGTAGCAGCACGCATGCGCTGCTCTCTGCATTCGAGAGCTTCTTGGAATCAATACAGATTCCGAAGCTCTCGGAGGCGAAGCCCTGCCCATCTATTTAATTGGGTAGCGTCATCTTCCATGCAAAACAATGGCTTCTAATTGTAAAGGGGGCCCTCCTTGTTGCCGCCTTGTCTTCGTTTGGCCCCGCCTACCGGGATTGGATCGTTTACTAGCAGCATGACACTCTCTCCTTTATTAGTCGGTACGCACTTTTTTCTTCACATTCGGCTTTGGCAAAGTCAGCCGCGTGTTTATTTTCACATCGCGCTTTCACTTAAAGGGAAAGCACGATGCGAAAATAAACACGCGGCTGCCTTTGTGGTACCGCGCTTGTTTATCGAGTGAACATGCTGACAAGAGTGTGGGAGGCAGACTGATGCGAGAGAGAGAAGCTGTTCCTTTATATTCAATATAGCTTATGGACGGACAAGGCGCATTTTATTTTGCCTCGAAGGTGGGCTCCAAAGATGAAATGGCTGTTCTAATCATTGGCGTGATAACGCTTGCAGGAGGGAGTTGCAATTGAGGGTTAGAGCCCATAAATATGCAAACACTGATTTAAGGACACTGAATCGGAAATGTTACTGTAACATGATTGATCCAAGGACCCATAGTCGGGTAGTCCCATAGTCTCTGTTCTTGCAGCGTAGGCATGATGAATCACAAGATAAAACGGGCGGCCAACATGATGTTTTCAGACAATCCGCCGAGCTATTTCACACACCCTTGTTTAATATCTTTCTTCCTCTTCACCTCTTCTACTTTTTCATTCTGTTGTGTCTCTCTTCCACTGCTATGATTTCAGCCTTCTTCTCTGCACCCTCTGTGTTTATGTTGCAGTGGCTTTCGTTCCTCTCTTTCGGTTCTCTTTTAGTCATTTTCCGTGCTTCTGCTGTGTGGTTTCTGCTTGTGGCAGCCTCGGGCTGGATGAATGAATGGATGGATGGAATGCATCTGTGAACTGTGGAAGTTGGAGGGCGTGCAAAGGCAGGTCGGTAAAGTTTATTACTAGGCTCTTTTTTTGGTGCTTGCTGGGAGCTGCAAACTTCTCTGTAGCCTTGTCACGTTTTTATGTTACATTTACGTTGCCAATATGCCTGGAGCAAAATACACCCAGGCCATAAATATTTGGGACACCAGGCGGACAAGGTGTAATAATTCACTCCTATATCGCAGGTATATATTATAAGTTTACAGGACTCGCAACAAGTCGCAGGAGCACCGCGAAATATGCAGCTCCAGGTGTGCCCTGTGCCAGTCGGGTCCGAACATTTGCCCACTGCTCTCTGATAGCACCCTGGCACGGTGCAGTCACCTATAGCTGGACGCTCACACGACCCACCCCCAACCCTCCCTTCTCCAAATGCGACCAAGAGCTGCAGGGCGAACCACAAGTCACTAAATGTCTTCTTCTTTGTTTATATTGTGTGAATACATTCTTTGGAAATATTTCTGCTTTTATTTTATAATAAAATATTGAAATAGAATAATACAGCACATGGACGTATTTAATGTGACCTAGAGACAGAGCTTGAGGGAAAACGGCAGTTAGTGGGCAAACTCACTTAAAAACTTAACCACACCTTTGTTTTTTTGCATTTAGTACACTTTGGTGTGACTTTTTTTTTTTTGAGTTGCCTTATTTCTGAGGTGTAGTAATTGGACAAATTGTTTTTTCTGTTTTAAAAATATATGAGCACGTACACATCGTCACCGGAGTTGGAATACAATTGTAATCCGAGTGCAAGGCTCACAGTGCTGTCTGATTTGTTCAGTTTTCAGGTAGTTTCCGAATATACTCCATTCTGCCATGTAGACTGCTGGTCACATTGCGATGTGTAATAATTCAGATTAGAGCAGGACAAAACCAGCAAGAGGCTGGAACCCCCCCTCCCCCCGTCCCATGGCATATTAAATTCAGATGATATATTTCACGGCTGTATTTAAGTGACTGTGTTAGGGCAGTGTGGAATTTCCGAAATTCGCTTGGCATATGCTGTGTGAAGAAAGAACACAACGCCAAGCTCCCATTCAGAAGTATGGCGAGAAACCAAGGAGGCTGACCTAAAAGAAAATGTCTCCCACAAAACAATTTCTGCTTGTGGTAGTTTCCCGTGAAAATAAATGTGCGCAATTTCGTACATTTCATGGCCATAAAAAAGTCATAGGTCGACTCTTCTCCCACCTCATGCGGCACTGTGACCAACCAGCACTTCGACATTTCAATATTTGTAAGGTTCCCCTCTCGGTCTCCACGCAGACTAGAAAAGTATGCAATGTCAGCTCCTGGAAACCTGTGTTTTGTGTATGGTAATTGTACGCAGAGGCGCAACTAGAGCCACATTTCGGGGGGGGGGGGCTGAGCAAAAATTTCGGGGGGGGCTGAACTTTAAGCAATAGGCAGAGTGGAGCTGCAGGGGCTCTTAGAAGGGGTGAAACAACAGCGAGGCCTCATTAACATGATCTGAACAATATGCTGTAACCCATTCGAAGCTGGTCACATCTGCAAAGTTTGTCACAAAAAAAGTAAACTTTTTTTTTTTACACTTAAGAGATTTTGGGAGAAAGTTCTCTCAATAAGTGTGTTTTGTTAGTTTTCTCCCACAAACTATGTTTAGCGCAAACCTATGTCAATTTTCTTCTTATCGGTTATGAAGATTGAGAAGTGTAACTCAAAAACCTCTAATTTGTAAACGTGAAATGTAAACAAGATGCTTTTTTGAGGCCAACCACTAAATGGCAGAGGGACGCAGTCTCAGAAGTTAGAATAGGTCCATGCTTGAAAAATCCTTTGCAGTGCCACACAGCACTACATCTCATGCGGAGCCTTCTCGTGCTCATCCATAGCTCCGAACTGAAGTGCAGTATTGTGCAGTCTACCTTTGCAGTGTACCTCCCCATTCATCGCTGTTGAGGTGTCCATGGTTCACAAGGGGCACTTAGAAGGGCATTGGCATGAAACCTCACTTGAGCATGAAGGCAAAAATCAGAGGAGCTTCAGGGTGACCACGAGTACTCACACGCTGCACATTCACAGAGTAAGTCAGATGAACTTCTTCTAAGAGGTAAAACCCACGCATGCGCACCCCAATAGAAAGCAAGGGATTGGGTGAGAGCAGCCTCCTTACCTCCAGGACACTCTCTTAAAGAAGCAGAAATGTAACAAAGTAAAAAAAAAAAACGCTTTTATGCATCTGCTTCTTGCAGTTTAAATTAATCTGGTCGATCAATAGAAAATAAGTCTGCGTAATGTTTTATGTACATATCTGCAGAGTGCGCTTGCGCTTCAGGTTAATGGAGAACGTGGAGTCCCGTTGACAGTCATGTTGCGCCCACGGCTGGCAGACGGAGGTAACTGGAGGCAGTTCGAGGTGCCATTTAGCAAGTCGGGGGCAGGCATATCACTGGGGGGGCTGGCATGGCTGCTGGGGTTCGGAGAGCCGTGGGAAGGTGTGGCTGGGCTGGTCATGGAGGAGCAGCAGGAGGCTGAGGGCACTGTTGCCGGGCTGTTCGCCTTGTCGCTGACGGAGTCGCACTCTGACGTCCCACTGGTGTTGGTGCCCTCGGAGTGGGCCGGGTGGCTAAGCTTCAGGCACTTGTAGGCAGTTTGCACACGGTACCGCAGGGGTAGGGGTCCGTTCTGCATTAAAGAAATACAAAACGAAGGCACAGTTGTAAGCAGACTAACCCAAAGGTACTGCAGACTGAGACATGCACACAATCACAAACAAGCAAAACGTACTCACACATGTAAATGTACTGTCAGCACATTAAACCTGAAACACAATTGCACTAGTGTTTCTTAACTTAAATGCCCTCTTGAAATAGTGCCGTGATTACCATAAATTGATAAAGGTTTCAATTAGTTGGATTTGAAGCAAAATGAGATTGAACCAGGTACACATCGCTGTAGTGTGTTATGCGCATGGGTAGATGTGCCGAAGGACTTTCCATTTTTTGGCTGAAGTGGATGTTTGGTTGCATGGACTATGCCAATTCTGTTTTCTACAGCATCACAAGTCAGGTGACGATGATGTCATGTTGTTGGTGGTATGTTTTTGCTGACGTTATTTGCATGGCTAGATGTATGCAGGGGGAAATAGCGTTTACAATGCTGTTGTTACCACGCAGGTAGGTAACAACGCGGTCGTTACAACGACCGTGTTGTTACCACGTGTGGCTTTAAAACGCAAGTCGTTTCTACGACTTGCGCTAGGTGGCGTGCAACACCAGGGAATGTGTTGGATTTTAAATCCAATACATTCCCTGCTGTTGCGCTAACTGGAGTAGGAATAGTAATTTATACTATTCTTAAGTCCAGCGTGCTACCTAGAGCAAGTCGTAGAAACGACTTGCGATGTAAAGGCATGCATGGTAACAACTGTAACCTACTGCGGGGTAATAGATGGCGTAGTAACGTCATACATTCATGCAGGGGGAGTGTGGTGGGAGTGTGGTTGAGTTGGCAGCGAGGAGGGGTTGACTTAATTTCAGCCACTGATAGTTACTGGGGGCCGCATCTCAATCCATCATTTTTTCTTCCCATGCCACCTAAGATTAGACCTAACCCTGTGCAAATCAGCCCTGGCTGTGTGCCAGTGGGATCAGTCCAGTCCAAATTGCCAAGCCAGTTCCTCTCTGAACTGGAACATAAGCAACCCAGGACTGGTTTCAGCCTAGTTTTCACTCCGATGCAGCCTCCGACTGGAGGCAGTGAGCATGGTACTAACTTCTGGGCATACCCATCACACTTGCGGAGTCAGTGAAAAACACAAAAAAGTTATGGATGGAATGCTTGAATTACTCTTCTGTGTAGAGTCACTACCTCAGAACACTGACTCCACTGTCCCAGAATATGGACTCTCCCACTGCACCAACTCCTCCAATGTCTAGACTCGCTGTCTCAGAACAGAGACTCCACTGTCCCTTAAGACTCGCTGTCCTAGAACACCGACACCCCTGTCCCTGAGAACTGACTCCCAGTGCGCCAACTCCTCTTATGTCTAGATTCCCTGTCCCAGGACATCGACAACCCTGTCCCAGAATACTAACTCTCCCAGCGGACCAACACCTTGTGGTGGTGTCATGATCTAATGAGGGTTGCCAGGGCTGATGTCATTGCTAGGACGTAACCTGGGTTCAGTTCTGGAATGTAGTGAGAACCGTTAGGACTGTTATTGCAGATCTCGCTGTAGGACACACATTCCTGCTCTCCCCTTTATACTGAATAAAGTTGATCTTACCTTTCTTCGTTGTATGGCTCGTCACTACAAAATTATGGAGAATGTTTCCACCGACAGTGTTAAAGACCTTGATGCATAAGCTATAGTGGACTCTGAGCCATCAAAATATATTTGTGTCAACACTGCTCCCAAGCCCTTGCCACTGGCGTCAGTAGGAAGGACACTCTGCGCAGACTTATCAAATACCTGTAGGGGAACTGCAGTACAAATGTCATGCTTGATCCCCACAAATTGCTGGTCTAGTGCTGCATTCCAATTAAATTCCTTCTGCTCTTTCAAAAGCTGCTGTAACCCATGCGTTTTAGCAGCAAATTTCTCCATGAATGTTCTGTACATTTCTGCTAGTCCCAGGAAGGATCTAGTCTTTTCCTTTGAAGTGGGAGTAGGTGCCAACCTCATTGCCTTTACCAACTCCTTCTTGGGAGTAATGCCATCCTTCCTAACCTCATGTCCTAAATATGTCACTGATCTCACAGCAAACTTACATTTTTTAAAGTCCACAGTCAGCCCCTTCTCTGTTAATCTACCTAACACTTGTCGCAATCTCATATCTTGTTCCTCCTTTTTTCCCCCCATAATAAGTAGATAGTCTTGAAAATCGGTGATCCCCTTGAGATCATGCAAAATCTTGGGCATCAACCGCTGGAACACAGCACCCATTGATGCTAGACCAAACAGCATATGCTAGTATTTGCAGCATCCAAAAGGTGTGATAAAAGATGTCAACTTCTTGCTAGAGTGGTGTAACGAGATCTGATAATAGGCAAGGACAGGTCAATAGTGGAGAACCACTAAACACACTTAGTTTCTGCAAGCAATTTGTTGATCTTAGGAAGTGGAAACTTATCCACAATCATGTTCTTGTTAAGCTCTCTAAGATCAACACAATCTAATCTGACCATTCTGTTTACGAGCGACCACCAAGGGTGCCAATCAGTCAGCACTTCCTATAGGCTCAATTATACAATTTTTTTAGAAGACTAATATTGCACACCTACACAATGTATGGGTAAAATACCCAACTGATACAAGTTTGTCAGTTTCTTAATTAGATCATATAAACCTATTACAATGTCAAGAGAGATGAAAACAGTTGCTTTCAATCATTAAGCAGTCACAAGTTCAATCCAGGACCCTTGGATTGGTGGTTGTTTTTTTCATCCTTTCTTTATTGACACATGTTTAGTCAATTCCAAAATACACGGACCAGCCGACACGTGTTTCGTCTTGCAAAAGACTTTTTCAAGGCAACAAGTTCAACGAAGCAGTTGGTAGAATATCCAGTCATGTGGTTCGTAAACACGAATTCTCATATAAAATCATCAAATGTCACACCATTTAATCTTAGTGTATGCGCTTCTTGCGTCTCCAAAATTCAATCAAATGTAAATGCATGCATCAAAATAGTATCCTCTAAGTGACGTGCAGGCTCCGTGATACGAGCGCACTCACTTCTAATAGCTGCCGGTCGAGTGGTATCACCGTCTTCCGTCCCGTTCAATTACTTAGAGGATACTATTTTGATGCACGCATTTACATTTGATTGAATTTTGGAGACGCAAGAAGCGCATACACTAAGATTAAATGGTGTGACATTTGATGATTTTATATGAGAATTCGTGTTTACGAACCACATGACTGGATATTCTACCAACTGCTTCGTTGAACTTGTTGCCTTGAAAAAGTCTTTTGCAAGACGAAACACGTGTCGGCTGGTCCGTGTATTTTGGAATTGACTAAACATGTGTCAATAAAGAAAGGATGAAAAAAACAACCACCAATCCAAGGGTCCTGGATTGAACTTGTGACTGCTTAATGATTGAAAGCAACTGTTTTCATCTCTCTTGACATTGTAATAGGTTTATATGATCTAATTAAGAAACTGACAAACTTGTATCAGTTGGGTATTTTACCCATACATTGTGTAGGTGTGCAATATTAGTCTTCTAAAAAAATTGCAGTAACTCTTGTTGATATGTCTTGTACATATGGATGGTGTCCGTAGGTAGTGGACATCAATTGAAGCTTTAAGCACCCTACAGTTTTTTACTTGTATCTACATATTGTTGACGCCTGAAACTCATTGATTATATTACTTTGCATTTTGGTGTGCCGTCTTTCCCTGTTCTCGGGGACACTACTACCTACTTTTCTCATTGCAGGCTCAATTATACCATTCTTCTCGAGTTTGGTCAACTCCACCAACACAGCGATTCTTATTTGTAATGGAATTTTACTAACTTTGAGAGACACTAGTAACGCACCTTCTTTGACAATGATCTTGTGCACAAAACAAGACAAAATACCCTTGGGAACTGTTCTTTCAGTTTACTTTCCATGGAAGCTATTGGATCGTCCAACATCCGAACTTGATCTTTACAGTTAGGTTTAGGAGTAACACCCAAGGCCCCTTGGTCAGCCAAACCTAAAACTGACTGTCCCTTTTCAGAAATGTATAACTTTCCAAAAGCTCTTCTGCCTTTAAATTCAAATAGCATGTATCTGTAACCCACCATAGGAATTTAGTGTCCTGTGAAAGTTACGGGATGAACATCCGTAGCCAATGAGAATACCCATCTAACCAATGATGTGAATTCAAATATAGATGAGGGAATTGTGCACGGAAGCGATGCTACTCGCGTAGAGAAAGTACAAATGTATGATGATGTTCACGGAAGTGATGTTACTTGTGATGGTGAGGATAATGATGCACAAATTGATTGACGGATGTCTGTGCCGGATTTTCGCGCTGACGGCCGATTGCGGTGCGCCAAAATTGCTGCCTCGCGCTTCTGTGGTTTCCAGCTCCCGGCTCCCCTGGCTCTCGGCTCCCAGTCCCAGCTTGAGGTGCCCGTGCTGCTTTAGAAATCAATCACTATTGAGCCCCAGGTGCGGGTGAGTGGTTGAGTCCCCGCAGTGCCCCTGTGATCTTGTTACTGTTGGTGTGAGCAGGGAGAGAGGAACGACGCCGAAAATTGCTGCCTCGCGCCCTCGTGGTTTCCAGCTCCTGGCTCCCAGTCCCAGCTTGTGGCGCCCGTGCTGCTCTTAAGAATCCATTGTTATTGAGCCCCAGGTGCGGGTGAGTGGTTAAGCCCGACCGTGTTTTGCTGAGTTTTGTCCCCCCCCCCTTCCCCTGTGCTTTTATCACTGCTAGAAGGTGTGAGCAGGGAGAGTGAAGCAGGTGGCAGGAGAACGGTTAACGGAGACCAGTGGGCAGAAACAGCTACTGCCACCCCCTCCCCCCTGCGGAAGCAGCTCGGTGGTCTGGGTGCGGTTAGTGGGTCCACGGTCAGCTGTGGCAGTCCAAGTGGTGTAACTGCAGACAGGGGAGCTCGCCGGAAATCAGGAATCCTTTTAAGGTCCCTAACAGGTACTGTTGTGTGTTTTAGTGACGACTGGAGGTGGCACTATGAGATCTGGGCGTGTGAGGGGCCAAGGGCAACCGTCCTTTCAAGAACAAGGCGAAGAGTTGCTAGGAAAAAGCGAACTCACTCTAAAAAGAATACCCAAGAGGTGAATGAGACAGGCGACGAGGGTGTACTGGAAAGAACTGGGTCAAGCTCAAACTCAAGCCCGGGGGCTCCTTTGAAGGGTATGGGGCAAATTAGCAACCCATTCTCTATTGGAGGAGGAGGGACCAACTCTTCCCAGCTTAGTATTAATTTCTTTATACAGAAGGGTGTCGTAAAAAACAAGTGCAACAGTGATGTCAATACAGCCCTCGTATCGGAAATTGTGAATAAAGACCTAGCAGAATTTGAGGACCCTACTCTTCCCGAGGAGTTGAGAGATAGTAGAAATCAAGTACTCAACCCTATACAATCAACACAACTAATTCAATCAAACCAAGATGTATCTGTTGCGAAAAAACACTGTATAAAATGGTAGTTAATGCCCAAGTTCATGTTGCCCCAACTAATGAGCACATAAAGGTGGGGTCTCAAATGAAGACGCAGCTTGGTGCAAATGTTGATCAGTCAGCGGTTATTTCTTTGGACTTATCAATCTGCACTATGCCCTCGAACGTCAGTGATGCATCTGTTATCTGTATGGGGGATGTGCAGGTTAACAAAGTGTCCCAAGGCCTTTTGATACCTGGGATGCCCGTGTTTAGGGCTGACAAAAAAAGTGGGAATCTAGGAATGCCGATTTTAGAGATAACAAATGATAATATGTTAAGAATATTTGGTCCAGGCATATGTGGTGATGATCAAGTACTGGATCAGGTACTGGATGATCGGGCAATCTCAATTCCGGTAAAAATGGATAATATAAATAATCTTCAGGGTGCTCAGATTTTAGGTCAAGTTAATATTTCGTCGAATGCTGCTGATCCTATTTTAGTTCGGCCTGATAACTCATTGAGCCCTGCGGATCTTTCATTCTTGGACAAATATAACGTTTTACCCAATGTTGATAGTCACAATACAAAAAATGAAAATACAGATATCATCGATGTATGGAAAAGTTTGCTAAATACTATGAATGTTATAACAGGTGGCCTTGACTTCCATTCAAATAAACTTGAAATTCAGGTGGATCTGTTAAATACTTTAGCAGTCTATGTGGCCGGTATTGACTCAAAATTACAAAACCTGACAGGATTGGTGGTTAAGGCCCAGGCTGAGGTTAATGACCAATTGATAAGATGTACATGTTCTCATATGTTGGATAAAATGTCTGAGCTCCCAGCAAATTTAGGTTCTCTTGTGAAAGAAGTTAAAAAAACAGCAGGGAAACCGGTTTTGGATAGAAACTTGGTTTGTGCAAACGAAGGGGGTGATAGTGTATATTGTGAAAACAAGAAGCTGCAAGAATTTGCAGCGAAAGTGGGTTGTGAAAACTCTGGTTTGCTAAAGGAGGTAGATGGGGAGGCCGAGGTCAGTCTGTGTCTAGATGTACATGTAGAGGATGGTCACGTCTCCAATGGATTCAAGAAAGGGAAGTCACAAACTATTGCCAAACCCCTGTGCATACGCTCAGGGGAAAGTTTAAGTGATTGTCCCCGTTATCTAAACATTCAAGGAAAAGGCTGCGGAAAGAGCAGAATAAGGCCAGAAGTGCAGTTGCCTTAGCAGCTACAGCAGCAAAGCCTAAGGATTATTATCCTACATTTAAACCAGCTGTTAAGAAATGCTTACCTCAGGTCGATGTTGTAGCAGGCGGGGATTGCGCTATAGTATTGCCGTTACCAATGAGGGATAATGATCAGGGACCTGCAAATAGTAGTAATATTGATGCTCTCAAACCTAATTGCATAATAAAATCGTATTTGGTAGATATTAGTAAGGAATGTATGATTAAATTGGATAATAAACCCCAGGGGCCAGGACTTTTGCCCAAAGAACAAGTTGTTGATACACAGAAACGGTTAAGTACGGTAGAAATGCTAGAATCTACTAATGCCCAGAGTCTATCACCATTAAAAATATTCCCTAAATCTACTTTACCTAAAGAAAGTAATTCAGGTTTATTAAGCCCCATGTGTGGCAGACAGGATTATAGTTGTAAAAATGGGGACACCATACTAGTAATGCACCCCTTGTATGAATCCCAGGGATCCTATGATAGCCTCAACCGGGGCTTATTATTGAAAATCATTTCAACTATCCCTGACTTAGCATTTATTAAACCCACTGATTTGGTGTCAGTCCAATTTAGACAGGTACAGCCCAACACTCCTCAAGAGTCCACTATTACAACTTGGTCCTCGAGTGATATTGTTACTAAGATTTTAGGATCAAGTTTGAACTTTATGGACTGTGGAATTAATGTCGAGATCTGGGCCAGTGTACAATATCCCCCGATCTTGAAGGTATTCACCCTTAAGGTGGATAAAGGTTGCAAAATTGTTGAAAGTAACAAGCCAAATCCAGTACTTGGAGGAGCAGTGGGTCCATCAAATAACCAATCTTGCAGTTCTGGTCTGTTGATTACCAATCCCCAGTCAGGGGGTCGGTTTTGCGAGTGGCTACCCAAAAACAATGTGCGAATGGAGGACTGGTCTTAGCTGCCAGCATCATTGGCAAAGGTGCCCCGTGGAGATAGTAATTGAATAACCGGAGCTATTGATGATAATGTAAATGAAATAAGTCTGTGCTCCTGGAATGTCCACGGACTGAATCCTTTATTGTCTAATCCACATACAATATTATTTTTAAATTAATTTGCATTTTTATTATTCCAAGAAACATGGTGCGAACAAATGGCTCCTTTGCCTGGATTTAATGAATATAGTATTCCGGCAGTAAAAACCAATAAATTTGACCGTGCAAAATGGGGATTGGCGTGTTATATTGCAGCCTATTTAAACCTAGTTGTGGAAGTGGTAGACTTTAATTTGGATTGGCTACAATGCCTTGTGGTAAACACCACTGATTTAAGGTTAGTTATTCTTAACGTGTACCTGAGTGCTAATAAAAATAAGTCTGCACAGTTGTATATCCTTCGGGATGTACTGGGCGCATTAATAATCCAATATCCAGATGCTGGCTTAATAGTATCAGGTGATTTTAATTTGCAACTATTTCGGTTTTCAGACTCTAACTATAAGTCGGGAGGTCTGGCAAAGGACTGCTGTGACATTATGTCTGAGGCTGGAGCCAGCCAGGTAAAAGAAAAATCTAGATTTACTCCGACGTTTAAGAATTCTAAGCAAGGTTCAATCATCGATTATACATTTATTTCAGACAATTTGAGATCACGTTTGTCTGAATACAAGGTAATCGGCCGGCCAGAAAGTGATCACAACCCCCAGGTTGTAAGATTTAATTTTTCTGTAGAATGTCATTCTAAATCCAATGATCTTCCCAACATGGCATATTCTGCATATAAACTGAAGAGGCTGGTATGGCATTTAGCCAAAAAGGAGGACATTATGCAAAAAGCTGAGGCATTGATTAAGGAATGTGATCAGGGTGATACGAATATGATTAATAAATGGAATTTTATTACAAAGTCCATCGTGGGGAAATTTTCAACTGGAAAGACTAGGAAGGCAAATGCTACTTACCAGTATGCATCTGTTCTTGGCATGTAGAGCTGTAGATCCACACACTTAGCATAGATCGCCATCTGGTGTTGGGCCCGGATGTTTGCACTTGTTTTTGTCCTGGAAAGTCTTTGGAAGTCACAAGGTAGGTGACTCCTCCTTTGGATCATAGTGCGCATGGGCATCGGCTCCATCCTCAGATTGTTTTTCGCCAGCAGGGAAATGATGGAGCTTTGTAAGAAACAGGAAAGATGCCCATGTATGCTGTATCTGAATAAGATAATACTGGAACAGATAAAGGTAGCCGGGGAGGCGGGTGGGCGTGTGTAGATCTGCAGCTCTACATGGCAAGAACAGATGCATACTGGTAAGTAGCATTTGCCGTTCGAGGCATATGAGCTGCAGATTACACACTATGCATAGATTGTATAGCAGTACTCGCTCCTAGCGGCGACCACCAGTATCTGTTGCAGTAGTTTGAAATAGTGTTTTGAGTACAACCTGGCCCACACTAGCTTGTTGTTTGGTTTGCACATCTACACAATAGTGTTTTGTGAATGTGTGCGGTGTAGACCATGTAGCTTCTCTGCAGATATCATCTATGGGAATGTTCCCTAAAAATGCCATTGAAGCCCCTATCTTTCGTGTAGAGTGGGCTTTCGGAGGAACAGATAAAGTACGTTTTGCTTTGTGGTAGCAGATTTTGTATGTATTTAACGATCCATCTAGCTATCCCCGACTTTGATATGGGGTTGCCTTTGTGTGGTGGTGAGAAAGACACAAAAAGTTGTTTGGTCTTACGAAAAGGTTGTGTTCTCTCGATGTAATAAAGCAATGCTCTTTTAACATTTAAAGTATGAAGAGCTCTTTTTGCGACTGTCTGCGGTTGCGAGAAAAATACGGGCAACTCCACAGACTGATTGAGGTGGAAGGGAGAAATGACTTTTGGAAGGAATTTAGGATTAGTTCGTAGAACAACCTTATTATGATGGATTTGCAAAAAAGGTTCTTGGATAGTTAGCGCTTGTAGCTCACTAACTCTCCTAAGAGAAGTAATGGCCACTAGGAAAGCAACTTTCCATGTTAAGAATTGTAGTTCACATTTATGTAGAGGTTCAAAAGGAGGGCCCATTAGTTTCGTGAGAACGATGTTTAAATTCCACACAGGTGAGGGTGGAACTCTGGGAGGAATTATCCTTTTAAGGCCTTCCATAAAGGCTTTGATGGCAGGTACTCTGAAAAGTGATAAGTGTTGTTTATTTTGTAGGTATGCTGCTATGGCAGCAAGGTGCAGTCTAATAGACGTATAGGCTAAGTTGCACCTTTGGAGGTGTAGCAGGTACCCTATGATGTGTTGGATAAACACGTCTAGGGGATTGATGGTGTTGTTATGAGAATATATCACAAATCGCTTCCACTTGGCTGCATAGCAGGCTCTAGTGGTGGGACGTCTAGCTTCTTTAATGACGTTCATACAGTCAGGGGGAAGATTATGGTAACCAAAATCTAAGACCTCCGGAGCCACATCGCAAGGTTGAGCTGAGCTGGGTCCGGGTGTCTGATCTCTCCACGGTTCTGGGTTAAGAGGCGTGGTGAGAGGTGTAATTACAGACAGTTCCAGTAATGTGGTGTACCACGGTTGTCTGGCACAAGTTGGAGCAACTAGAATGAGAGTTAGCGAGTGTTGCTGTAGTTTGCGTACCACCAGTGGAATGAGTGGGAGAGGCGGAAAAGCGTACGCAAATCTGCCTGACCAATTCATCCATATCGCATTGCCTTTGGACAATGGGTGTGGATATCTGGCGGCGAAGCTTGGGCATTTGGCGTTTTCGTGGGTGGCGAAGAGGTCTATCTGTGGTTGCCCTCACATTTGAAAGAATGGCTGAAGAACTTGCGGATGAAGTTCCCACTCGTGGATCTGTTGTGTTTGACTACTTAACAGATCGGCTATGGTGTTTTGGACTCCCGGGACATGTTGGGCTAGGAGAAATATATTCTGTGGTACAGCCCATCTCCATATGCTCTGTGCTAGCTGAGAGAGCTGCAGAGAGTGTGTCCCGCCTTGTTTCTGTATGTAGTACATGGCTGTCATGTTGTCTGTGCGGACTAAGACACCCTTGCCTGATATTTGCTTTTGGAATGCCTTTAAGGCTAAGAATATGGCTAGTAACGCCAGGTGGTTGATGTGGAGTAACTTTTGTTGAGGTGTCCATCTGCCCTGCATGGTGTGATGTAATAGGTGAGCTCCCCATCCGGAGAGCGATGCGTCCGCTGTCATGACAATTTGCGGAACTGGCTCTAGGAACGGTCGCCCTTTGGAAAGGTTTTTGGTGTTCCACCACTGCAGAGAGCGATGAGCACGACCGTCTACCAACACCAGATCTGTTAGCTGACCTTGAGCCTGGTTCCATTGGCGTGCTAAGCATTCTTGTAGCGGACGCATCTGGAGTCTTGCGTGAGGCACTATAAATATGCAAGAGGCCATCATCCCTATGAGTTACATGAACACTCGAGCTGGAAGGGAGTGTTGAGGTTGAAATTTGGGAAGGAGAGCCTGCATGCTTGCTATCCTTGCTGGAGTGGGATAGGCTAGCGCTCTTGAGGTGTCTGTGGTGGCACCGAGGTATTGTTGTGTGTGGGATGGTTGTAGTTGAGACTTGGTGTGGTTTATTGTGAACCCCAGTTCGTGGTGTACACACTGGTTGTATGAGCTGGCTTTTATGAGCCAGTCGTCGAGATATGGGAAGACGTGAATTTGCTGTCTTCTTAAGTGGGCTGCTACTACCGCTAGGCACTTGGTGAATACCCTTGGTGCTGTTGTGACTCCGAACGGGAGCACTTTGAATTGATAGTGCTGCCAGTCCACTACAAACCTGAGATACTTCATGTGAGCTGCGTGAATGGGAATATGGAAGTAGGCGTCCTTGAGATCTATGGTAGCAAGGAAGTCGCCTTGTGAAAGAAGAGGAAGGACCCGCTGAAGTGTGAACATGTGGAAATGGTCTGAGTGTATGTATAGGTTTAGGGGTCGAGGTCTAAAATAGGTCTCAGAGAGCCGTCCTTCTTTGGTATGAGAAAATACAGGGAGTAGGCTCCCGTGTTTTGTTGGTGCAGGGGAACCAGTTCTATTGCATTTTTTTGTAGGAGGGAGATTACCTCCTGCTTTAGCAGTGATAGATGTTCTTGTGACATTGGACGCTGTTTGGGTGGTATGTTTGGGGGTTAGAGGTAAGTTCGAGATAGTAACCTGATTGAACTATCTGTCACACTCACCTGTCTTTGGTGATGTTGGTCCAGACAGGAAGGAACTGTTGTAGTCTTCCCCCGACAGGAGTGGAATGGTCCGGGGGAAGCGGAGGGAAGTCATTGGGTAGGGGTGGAGGCAGAGCGGGAGTTGTTAGTCTTGCTTCTGCCCTTGTTATTGTTGCCTCTGTAACCTCCTTTCTGGTAACCTCTGGTAAAGTTTGACTGGGTGGAAGCCTTGTAAGAGGTGGAAGGGCTGTCTGATGAGTAGCCTCTGGATTTACCTCTGTAGGAGGAGCGACAAAAAGAATGTCTGGGAGCTTGCGATTGCAAGGCTCCCATTGACTTGGCTGTGTCAGTGTCCTTTTTCATTTTCTCCAGGGAGGAGTCTACATCAGGGCCAAAGAGGTGCTCTTGGTCGAATGGTTGGTTCTGGATCGAACTTTGTACCTCAGGCTTAAAGCCTGAAATGCGTAGCCAAGTGTGCCTACGCAAAAGGACACTGGTATTTACAGCTCTGGAGGCGGTATCTGCCACATCGAGAGCGCAACGAATGGAGGTATTGATTATTAGTTTACCCTCCTGTATGAGGTCGTTGGCTTTGTTTTTATATTTGTCCGGGAGGTGTTGCAATAGGGACTCTAACTTGTCATAATGTGCCCTATCATATCTGGCTAGCAGGGCCTGCGTGTTGGCAATGCGCCATATGTTAGCCGATTGTGAGGCTGTCCTCTTGCCGGAGGCGTCCAAGAGTTTAGACTCTTTATCAGGTGGGGCTGCGTCACCTGATGTCTGAGAGTTAGCTCTCTTCCTGGCATTGGATACCACCATGGAGTCTAATGGAACAGGGCCCTTAATGTAAGCTGGGTCTGTAGCGGCAGCTTTGTTTTTCATTTCTATGCGAGGGTTGATGACTCGAGCCCTAACAGGATCTTTGAATACATCAGGAGCATGCTTAATAACTCCTTTGAGCATGGGTAAAGTAGATGTTGACCTTTGAATGGTGTCGAAAGTGTCCAACAAGAAATCCTCCTCGACGGGGTCTGTGTGTAGGTCGACCCCGTGGTACTGGGCAGCTCGGCGTACGAACTGATTTAAGCCCATGGTGTCCTCTGGTGGGGGAGGGGTAGATGTCGTCTTGCGGGAGATTAGGGACATCAGGTGTATTATAGTCATACCAAGGGTCAGGGGAACCAGGTGGGCTGGGATCCCCTAGTGGCACATCGTCCGCACCCCCCCTTGTGTCATCAGAGGTGTCATCATCGTCTACTGGTGTAGGAGATGGTGTAGGAGAATGAGGTGGTGGGGAAGGGGGTGGAGGAGGTGCTGGAGAAGGAGGTGGAGAAGGGACTCTAAGAGGGGATGTAGCAATGTCCCTCTTCTTAGGTCGTGGAGCAGGTGTAGGCTTGTCCAGTGGTCTTTTCCTGGAGCTTAGTGTCAATTGACCAGTTTTAGGGTCTTAAACCAGAGTTTTTTGTGCAGGGTCTGGTCGAAAAAGCTCTTCTGAGGATGGTTGGTTTTTCGGCGCAGAGAGTTTCGGTTCCGAGGGCTTTTTCGGCACCGGCTCCGGAGTGTCCTTGGGTTTGGACCCGTGTTTTGCAGTCTCTGTATGTTTTTTCGGTCCCGATGATTTTTTTGGCTCCGAAGAGTGTGAGCCTGAACTTTTGGGGAGTGGCTTCTTGGTCGGCTCCAAGTGTTTTTTTGGAGCCGGCGAGTCGGTGCTTGTTGTTTTCAGTGTTGAGGGCTTTGAGGTGGAAGCAGCGGTCGACAAGGAGGAGGAGGGCGTTTTCTTTTTTGGTGCCGAAGATTGAGTTTCAGCACCGGACGCAGGCTGACTCGAGCCCGAGTCGCCTGAAGGCCTGGTAGGCTTCTTTGCCATGCCAGAGGGCGGGGCGTGAGAAGCGGTGTGTCAGTGTGCACCTGGTCCCAAAGGCGAAGGTGTGACGGAAGCCTTTTTTGTATGGAGGGGGTCGGTGTCGATGTCTTTACATACGACCCTCTGCGCCAGAGTGATTTCTTCGACGTCGGAGTCATCGGCTTCGGAAGCGCTGACAAGGCCTTCTTCAATCCGCTCCGGTACATCGACGCCCTCTTGGAAGATGTCGTCGGGATTGCTGTCGACGTTCGAGCCATGGTCCTCCGAGCTCGCCGATCCCGAATGGTCTTCTTGGAGCGGAAAGAGGCACAAACTGGACAGTCTCTGGCCTCATGCTCCGGTGACAAGCAGAGGTTACACACCTTATGCAGATCGGTGTGGGGAAACTTCGACCCACATCGAGGGCACTTCTTGAATGGCGTCCTTTCCATGAGCCAGATGCTAAGGCCCAAGTAGGCCCGAAGGCCTTCGTCGACGACCGGAATCGAAGACTTCGACTTGGAGAGATGCGCTTCGAGTAGGGTTTGCAAATGAGACCATACCGTAGAAAGGGTGAAGGATTGCGCGTCGAAATGGAATCGGTAACAGTTCCGAAGTGGAGCGCGAGAAACACATCCGAGCCCGATGGCGGAAAAAACAATCTGAGGATGGAGCCGATGCCCAAGCGCACTATGATCCAAAGGAGGAGTCACCTACCTCGTGACTTCCAAAGACTTTCCAGGACAAAAACAAGTGCAAACATCCGGGCCCAACACCAGATGGCGATCTGTGCTATGTGTGTGATCTGCAGCTCATATGCCTCGAACAATTAATACCAATCTGAATATTCAAAAAGGCAAATGCTACTTACCAGTATGCATCTGTTCTTGGCATGTAGAGCTGCAGATCTACACACTCTGCATAGATCGCCATCTGGTGTTGGGCCCGGATGTTTGCAGTTGTTTTTCCTCTTGGAAAGTCTTTGGAAGTCACGAGGTATGTGACTCCTCCTTTGGATCCTATTGCGCATGGGCTTCGGCTCCATCCTCAGATTGTTTTTCGCCAGCAGGGAAAGATTGAGCGTAGTAATAACAGTGAAGATGCTCATGTGTGTTGTATCTAAATAAGATAAACTGGAACAGATAAAGGCAGCCGGGGAGGCGGGTGGGCGTGTGTAGATCTGCAGCTCTACATGCCAAGAACAGATGCATACTGGTAAGTAGCATTTGCCGTTCAAGGCATATGAGCTGCAGATTACACACTGTGCATAGATTATATAGCAGTACCCATCCTTAGCGGCGACTACCCGTATCTGTTGCAGTGGTTTGAAATAATGTTTTGAGTACAGCCTGGCCCACACTAGCCTGTTGCTTAGTTTGCACATCTACACAATAATGTTTAGTGAAAGTGTGCGGTGTTGACCATGTAGCTGCTCTGCAGAGATCATCTAATGGGATGTTCCCTAGAAATGCCATTGAAGCCCCTATTTTACGTGTAGAGTGGGCTTTAGGGGGAACAGATAGCGTTAATTTTGCTTTGTGGTAGCAAATCTGAATGCATTTGACAATCCACCTAGCTATCCCCGACTTGGAGATGGGGTGCCTTTGTGTGGTGGTGAGAAAGAGACAAACAGTTGTTTGGTCTTACGAAAAGGTTGTGTTCTCTCGATGTAGTAGAGTAAGGCTTGTTTGACATCTAATGTCTGAAGAGTTCTTTCTGCAACGGTCTGTGGTTGCGAGAAGAATACTGGTAGTTCTACAGATTGGTTTAGGTGAAAAGGAGAAATGACTTTAGGGAGGAATTTTGGGTTAGTACGGAGAACAACCTTGTTATAGTGCATTTGGAGAAAAGGTTCTTGAATGGTAAGTGCTTGTATCTCACTGACCCTTCTGAGGGAAGTGATGGCTACAAGAAGGGCGGTTTTCCATGTTAGGAATTGAAGTTCACATTTGTGTAGAAGTTCAAAGGGAGGTCCCATTACTCTTGTGAGAACGATATTTAGGTTCCACACAGGTGAGGGTGGCACTCTGGGGGGAATTATTCTTTTGAAGCCTTCTATGAAGGCTTTAATGGCAGGTACTCTAAAAAGTGATAGATGTTGCCTGTTTTGTAGATAAGCTGCTATGGCTGCAAGGTGCAGTCTAATGGATGTATAGGCTAGATTGCATCTTTGTAGGTGTAGTAAATAGCCTATGATGTGTTGAATGGACCCATCTAGGGGATTGATGGTATTGCTGTGACAATAGACAACAAAACGTTTCCATTTGGCAGCGTAGCACGCTCTAGTGGTGGGTCGCCTAGCTTCTTTAATGACCTTCATTATTTATTTATAAATCTTCTTATTGAAGTTTAACAAGGTTTACAGTACATTTTGAAGCCAGAGCAACTTACTTAGTATTTGTATCGTTGGTATTTACCCAGGCAAGTGTACATTAATTAATGAGGGGTGAGTACTTCTCCGTGTCCCATACCAACATTGGAGGCCTCTCGACTGTGGCGGTAACTATAAAGTCCCTGTTGGTATCATGCCACATAGAGACCACCCCAACTGAAAAGTGCTAGCACTCCACCCACTCTCCCCTAGTGTTTCTCCATAAACAGTTAGCAAACCATGGAATAACGGGGCAGAACTTCAAGTGCCCAATCAAAACAACAACAGCAGCAAAGTCCGACTTGTGTTCTAATAACGCCTATCCCTGTCTCTTAGTCCGTCCCCCCATCCCGATTCCCCTCATACAAACTGCTTTGCAGACAGTGTCAAATTTGCTTTTGCGCCTCACCTGGTCAGCTGTGCCCTCGCTACAATACTCCATGCCTCTCAACTGGGTTGGCTGGTGTCTGGCCCCTCTAGGGGAGCGCCCACATCGCGCTCCTGACAAATCACTGCGGGATCCCCCTCTGATCGCATCACGGTCTGCAAAAGTGCCTCCCACTGATTTGCTATGGACGTCTTCCTGAGGCCTAGTGTTTCTTCCCTCAAGAGAGCCGTGCCCTCCGCCTTAACCCACACCAGAAATGAACCCCGCCGTGCCCGTGCATGTGGCGAATCAGCTGCTTTCCAGCGTTTAGTGAGCAGCCGCTTCGCCACCACTAACCCCAGGTCGATAAACCGAGAGGTGACTTTCATAGATGGAGTTCTGTGAAAGAGGTTTAACAGGTAGGCTGGCCATTCGAACGGGATATTGCGACCTGTACATACGTGGAGCGCCTCACGCACTGCCTGCCAGTACGAACACAGAGCGGGACAGCTCTACAACATATGGATCAGTCCGGCATCTAGTTCCGCACAGCGAGGGCAGCCCGCATCCGTACGATGGAAGTATCTGTTGATGGATTCGGGCGTGAGGTACGCTCTATGTAAAATGAAGAATTGTATTTGGCGGAAACGCATATTCCTAGGGATCTTCGTCGGGCCTTGCAGCGAGCTGTCCCATTCCCTGTGGGTCATGGGCCGGGCCAAGTCCGCCTCCCATTTACGACGCAGCGGGGCCAGACTGATCGCCGCATGCGTACGCAGGGAGGCCGCAAACCACCGAACCAGGTGCCTCCCCCGTCCCATTACATGGAGGTATTGCATCGTAAGATGTTGTTCCGGTTCCTCCCTGAGATCTCCCCATTGGCTCGTAAGCGTCGCTATCAAAGACCGGTGACGAAGAAAGTGGCCAGGAGCCAGCCCCGTCTCCTCCGCTAGAGAGGCGAACGAGAGGAGGGCACCCTCCCGGAAAAGATCCCCCAGCGTTTGTATGTCTACCGCAGTCCAGTCCACAAGTTCCGAGGCACTAAGCACCCCCTGCCTGCTAGGAGAACCCTCGAGTGGTATGGCCAGGGCGTAAGGAGTCCTGGCCCGGGTGAGGTAGAGACTACGGTGGCAGCATTTGTAGGCCACCACCACAAGGAGGGGCACAGGCCTCGACACTTTCGTGGCCGGGTGGAATAGTTTGATGATGTCAGCTAAAAGGAGGGGGGGGTGCTACAGTCGCAGTGTCATCTCGCCCTCTATCTGCCAACCACCGGGCTATCCACTGTAACTGCGCAGCCAGGTAATAGTGCTCAAAGTACGGCATCGCAAGTCCCCCTTGGTCAGTGGGGAGATACAGCTTGGGCAACACAACTCTGTGGCGTGCATTACCCCATATGAAGTCCCGAAGTGACCGCGCAAGGGCTGCGAAGAAGGACGCCGGTATATAAGTGGGTAGGTTAGCGAAGTAGAACTGGAGTCGGGGTAAAATCACCATTTTAATTAAGGCGACTCGCCCTGTGAGGGGGAGGGTACCCCAAAACCGCATCCGAGGCTTGACTGCTGCCACGGCTCTGCCCAGATTACCCTCCACGAGATCGGCCGGCTGACGATATATCTGGATACCCAGATACAGGAAGGTATCCGACCGCCATTGGACCGGCACGCCCCCAAGATGGTAGTTTGGGTCTTGAGTGTCGGCTTGGAACGCGTAGAGGCAGGACTTGGTAGCATTCACCCGGAGGCCCAAGAGAGCAGCAAAGTCGAGTAGAATGCGTTCCAGTTCGGTCGGGATGTGAGCCACATCTCTGACGAAGACCAGAAGGTCATCCGCATAAAGCGAAACCTGATGCGTCGCATCACCCAGAGGGATGCCATCAGTCAGCACCCTGCGGAGCGTGGCGGCAAGGGGTTCTATTGCCAGCGCGAACAGGAGGGGCGAGAGCGGGCACCCCTGTCTGGTGCCACGGCAATTCGGAATGGTGCCGGAAATGTACGGCCCGGTTTTCACCCTCACAGTGGGATCCTTGTAAAGGAGGGCTGCCAGCTGAAGGAACCTGAGGCCCAGCCCGTAGTGCGACAATGCCACCACCAGGTACCCCACTCCAGACAGTCGAAGGCCTTTTCAAGATCCAGAACCAGGCAGCCCGCCCCAGGCCATTGCGTCACACTGTCAGTAGCCACCCGGAAAAAACGCCGCAAATTGAGGGAGGTACCAGCACCGGCACCGTTGGCGCCAGCTGCTCCGCCAGCACCTTGGCCAAGATTTTGTAGTCCGCATTAAGCATGGCAAGGGGGCGGTATGACCCCAGGTTGGTGGGGTCCCGTCCGGGCTTGAGCAGGGATACCAAATAGGCCTCGAGCGACTCCAGATAATCATTCGGGACTGTGGGCAGACTGGCAGCCTCCAGAAACCGATCCAGGTCCTGCGCCTGCCGGCGCCCCGCCGAATGGTACAGGGCCGCGTAATGCTCCGTCACTGCCTGATGAATCTCCCACTCCCACTGCGTGTATACGAGCGACCCGTCGGGCCCGCGAATAGCATCTATCGGGGCATGAGCAGCTTCTTGTCTGAGCAGCCAGGCCAACAATCGCCCCGCCCTGTCCGACATGGCATGGACTCGGGCCGAGTGAGCCGCATAATTGTGGCAACGCAAGCGCTCCAGCAGCTTAGCATGGCACGCCCGGAGCCGCGCCAGCCGGGCCGAGTCGCGACCTCCGCCTTCGCCATGTTGTTCGCACGAGAGAAGGCGAGATTCCAGGCTAGTCAGCGACAGTGCAAGCCGCTTCCGAATATTCCACGTCGCGCCCAGAAAATGCCCCCGGATAGTGGATTCATGGGCGTCCCACTCTTTCAGTTCACTGCTCGTCGACCCCTCATTCATTTCAAAGAACTGCTCAATTGCTGTGCCTAGGGACGCACGAAATTCAGCATCCTCCAGGGCTGCCGGTTGGAGTTGCCACGTGGGGACTGGGGGGCGGCTGGGGTTCCATCTGAGATGCAGTCTGAGAGGGTTATGGTCAGAGTGGGTCCGACCCAGATATTCTGCCTGGTCTAACAGGGGGAGCAGAGAGTGGGAGCCCACCACCCTGTCGAGACGGACGTGAAGGTCTTGCACCGTCGAGCAGTAAGAGTAGATGCGGTCGTCGGGATACAGGCTGCGCCACATATCAAATAGTGCCCTATGCGACATCCAGTCGATAAGGGTCCGCGCGTTCAAGACCACCTGTGTGTTGCGGAGGGGCGGAAAGGACCTATTGAGGTGTGTATCCAGGACTGAGTTGAAGTCCCCGCCCAGTAGCCAGGGAAGACCCGCATATGGTGCCAACACCGTGGACAAGTGAGCAAGAAACGACGGCTGCCCGACATTCGGGGCGTATAAGGAGCCTAGTAATATGTGTTGGCCATTAAGCCTCCCACGAGCCAAGGTGTATCGCCCTGCCGGGTCATCTACTACATCTGTGCATATAAACGGTGTGCCCGCCCTCACCCAGATCAGTGTGCCTCGGGCGTGTGCGGAATACGTGGTCCCGAAGAGCTGACCCCTCCAACGGGCACGCAGCCGATCAAGCTCAGACTGTGTCATGCGAGTCTCTTGGAGGAGGGCTATGGCCGTCTTATGTCATTGCAGATAAGCAAAAATGGAATAACGACGCGCTGGCGTGTGCATACCCCGTATGTTCCATGTGATTACGTCGGTGGTAGCCATCTAGAGCAATTAAGGGCTGCATGGGCAATGAGGCCGGGGTCCAATCGGATGAGGAGGGGAACATAGGCTCTAAGTGTCATGCTGGTGTGTTGTAACAAAAAACCGAACAAAAGAACTTTTGTGTACTGCTGAGCACACGTAATGAAGATCAATAACTGTGTAACTACCAGGGCAAATCCCCAAATGGGCATTCGTCCAAACTGCAAGCTAAACGCTTATGGAGTGAAACTAAGCCAGGTATGGCTAACGGGTGCGCGGTGTGGCTGTAGCTAACGTAAGCTGTTCCACCGCTGCGTTACCCCTGCATTCGCTATAGGTGTCTTCTGTGAAGCGGGTGTTATTGAGCGTATGTGAGTAGCCTAACCGTGTCTATCTACACCGCCTGCCGCTGACCTCGCATAACGCATGACCCCCCTCTGAGCAGGACTTCCCGCCACCCCACTCGCACGAGGCGACCCAGCGAACTTAACTGCGCCAGCACACTGCACTGCACCACATCATACATGGGAACCTGTAAACCAACAGTCGCCATGACACATTGTCCAACTCATGTCGACCCGCGTACTAGCGGGCGCCGCCACCTCACTGCTCTTGGCTCATACGATGTGGTCGGCAGTCTGGGGTGTCACCAACAGCATAACTTGATCTTCTGAGAGCATGGTGGACGGAGAAGACGATCTGCTGGTCTCGGGTTCGCTATGCCCGCGAACTTCCGCTTCGCCCTTGCTGCTCGTGGACCCTAGGGTTGCTACCGCCTCCAGGGCTCCCTGACGCTCCAGCCGCATCCTCTCCGGACTGGGTGCCACAGCGGGGCCCGACCCCGCATCCCTGCGGGACTCCCTCCGCCGCCGCGGTCTCTTCTCCTGTCGTCCACCAGCTCCCGGGTCTGAGGGCCTCTGTCCTCCACACTGCCCCGTCTCCTCCAGCCAATCCCAGACATCTGACGGGGCGTCGAAGAAACGAGTCCCCTCCTTCATGACCACCCTGAGACGCGACAGGAACAGCAGGGAATATGGGATCTCCAGGTCGCGCAGCTGGCGTTTCACTGCCCGATAGCTGCTCCTCCGCTTCTGCACTGTCGCCGTGTAGTCCGGAAAAAACATCACCTGCCCACTTCCCACTGTGATGGTACCCAGCTTCCTGGTCTCACGTAGCACCACGTGTCTGTCACGGTAATTGAGGAGTCTGAAAAGGAAGGGTCGCGGCCGGGCCCCGGGCCTAGGCCTCCGTGCCGGGACCCGGTGTGCCCGCTCCACCACGAACTGCGGGGAGAGCACCCCGAGGGAAGCATGTCCCGGAGCCACCCCTCAACAAACTGCTCCGGGTTCTGTCCCTCCTCGCCCTCCGGTAGTCCCACCACTCGAACATTGTGGCGCCGGGAGCGACCTTCCGCATCCTCAGCGCGATCCTCCAATGCATGGACAAGGTCAATCAGGTCCTGCAGGGCTATAGTGTGATTGCGCACCACAGGCTGGACATCCTGGAGCGTTTGGCGTTGTTGGGCAACCGATTCCGGCAACTTGCGGTGGTCCGCGTGGAGGAGGGTGAAGTCCACCATAACTTTGTCTATATGGGACTCCAAAGAGGCCCTTGTCTGCTCCAAGGTGGAGCCAATCCGTTCCACTGCCGCCAGTACTGTGTCCATTTTTGCTGCAAGTTCCGCCGCCTGAGGCTCCACGCCCCTATCGTGACGTCCCGGCACGGAGCCTGCGACCGGCCCTCATTCGACTTATTCTGCAGCCGGCCCATGACCAGCTGCTGCGCTGAAGGCATTCGCTGGCAACCCCGGCACCAGACGGGCGATCCGAACCCAGGCTCCCGTCCTACCGTGATATGGGAGAGTTGGCACCACTTTCTCTCCGCTAGTGTGGGGAGGAGGGAGGAGGGATGGGGAGAGCCAGGACCCTCCCGAGAGCGGCCGCGGCCACCGTCCAGTAGATGCCGGCCGTCTGCTACTCCCAGGCTCCGGAGGCCACTAGAACCGCCTTGAGCTATCCCCGCAGTGCACCAGTATCCCCCGCCGGGCACCTCTCCTCCACCTTAACGTCTATGTCCCGCGACGGTCAGGCCTGACAGTTGTCCACCTCCGCTGCCGGTATCCACCGCCCCTGAGCTACAGGTAAGTGAGGGGCACCCCCCCGCGCCACAGGCTCGATGTAGACAGCGGCACGGCCCAGGCGGCACTCCAGTGCCAGCTATGTCAGGGCCCTCCACTCTATTGTCGCCAGCAGGGATGCTCCCTATGCAAGGAGCCCCCGCTGGCCCGCCGCTGCCAGCTCCTGCAGCCCAGCTCGCGTCTCTCCCACCTCCTCCGTTCCATGCTGGAAACAAACGGGCTTAGGCTCCACCGCTATGCGCCGGTACCTCAGGGGCGCTCAGCAGGCCCAGATGCTCACCACGTTGTAGCGCCAAGGCGGCTCCCCCCTCCTCCACAGCCGCTCACCCCACTGTCTGTGCCCTGTCTGGCCGCTGTCCACTGACCAGGCCCCTGGCTGCAGGCCCCATGAGTCCTGGGCCTCTGTTTCACTTCTGCAGGTGTTAGGGCAGTCAACCACACCACAGTCTTCCACATCAACCTCCGCCGGGCACGCCGCTTTACTGTAGCACACAGAGAGGCCCGCCTCACTCCCCAGGCCGCCTCGCTGCACCCCTCAGCCTCACCAGAGCACTGAGGTCGGGCCCTCGCAACTCACCCGGGCAGCTCCATCAGGCAGTCCACCAGTTCTCTTGTTGAGGCACTCCAAGCAGGAATATCGGACGACACCCCGGGGGTGTCTCTGCAGATCCGCTCCACAGCAGCGCCACGAAAGTGCGCGCTCCGTATCGCCGCCAGCAGGCAGCAGCCGCTTCCTCGTCCTACCCGCATTAAACCGATTCCCCGATCCCATCGGGCGGGACGTAGCGTCTATGGCAGGGCACCGTCTCTGTCGCATCCTGCCACCACTGGTGCAGGCCTCCGCGCTGGAGAAGCCAGTCGCCGTCCCGCCTCCGCTACAGGGACCCCGGCCTGCGCGGCCTGGTCGCCTCGTGGCAAGCCGTGGGCTGGAGTATCCCCCATGGCTGGTCGCGGCTCACTGCCCGCTCCGCCTTCCTCACCGGCTCCAGCTTCAGCGCTGCATAACTGTAGCAGCGGACGGTCGCTTTCTCCAGACTTCTCCGTGGGGCGGCAGGAAGCCTAGATGCCAGCGGTGTTGAATAACTCAGCAGACAGGATAATTATCAGGATGATGGCACCGGGCGGCAGGAGCTTCACTTACTGGCGACCATCTTGTAAGCGCGCCACCTAGCGCCCCCCATTTTTAATGACGTTCATGCAGTCAGGGGGAAGATTTAGATAACCGAATTCTAAGATTTCAGGAACCAGATCGCAAGGTTGAGCTGAGCTGGGTCCGGGTGCCTGATCTCTCCATGGTTCTGGGTTAAGAGGTGCGGAGAGAGGTGTAACTTTTGGTGCAGTACTACAGATAGTTTCAGCAGTGTGGTGTACCACGGTTGTCTGACCCAAGTTGGAGCTACTAGGATTAGTGTGAGGGAGTGTTGTTGTAGTTTGTGCACCACTAATGGAATGAGTGGGAGAGGCGGAAAAGCGAATGAAAATCTGCCTGACCAGTTCATCCATATCGCATTGCCTTTGGACAATGGGTGTGGATATCTGGCGGCGAAGGTTGGGCATTTGGCGTTTTCGTGGGTGGCGAAGAGGTCTATCTGTGGATGCCCCCACATTTGAAAGTACGGGCGAAGAACTTGCGGGTGGAGTTCCCACTCGTGGAGTTGTTGTGTTTGTCTTCTGAGCAGATCTGCCATAGTGTTTTGGACTCCTGGGACATGTTGGGCTAGCAGAAAGATTTTCTGGGGTATGGCCCATCTCCATATGCTCTGTGCTAGCTGAGAGAGCTGTGGAGAGTGTGTGCCGCCTTGTTTTTGTATTTTGTATATAGTACATGGCTGTCATGTTGTCTGTGACTAGAACTGTCTTGCCTGAAATCTGTGTTTGAAAAGATTTTAGGGCTAAAAATATGGCTAGTAACTCCAGATGGTTGATGTGGAGTAACTTTTGTTGAGGTGTCCATCTGCCCTGCATGGTGTGATGTAATAGGTGAGCTCCCCAGCCGGAGAGCGATGTGTCCGTTGTCAGTACTATCTGAGGAACCGGGACCAGAAGCGGTCGCCCTTTGGAAAGGTTTTTGGTGGTCCACCACTGCAGAGAGCGATGGGTACGACCGTCTACCAACACCAGATCTGTTAATTGACCCTGGTTCCATTGGCGCGCTAAGCACTCTTGGAGAGGACGCATCTGGTGTCTTGCGTGAGGTACTATGAATATGCAAGAGGCCATCATTCCTATTAGTTGCATGAACACTCGAGCTGGAAGAGAGTGCTGTGGCTGAAATTTTGCACGTAGAACTTGAATGCTTGCTATCCTGGCAGGACTGGGGTAGGCTAGCGCTCTTGAGGTGTCTATAGTGGCACCCAGATATTGTTTTACGTGTGACGGTTGGAGATGTGACTTTGCGTGGTTTACTGTGAAGCCCAGTTGGGGAAGTAGCTGGATAGTGGCGTGCGTGTGTTGTACACACCAGTGCTTAATTTGTAAAATATTAAGTGAAGGTGCTCACATTGTTTTGGATGCCACACCCACCTACCCCGGCTCCACCCTCTTCCTCCACTGGCTCCACCCACTTACTCTATTGGCTCCACCCACATCCTCAACTGGCACTGCTGTTAGCCAGATGCAATTGTGCGAAATAATCTACCCTGCAACCCTAGGTAGTGTACAGTGGTAGGTGGTGTTCTCCAAAGACCTGATGGTGGGATAGTGGTGCGTGTGTGCCACTGCTTTAATAAAAGGGTTCCTCTTAAATCATTGAGATGGGCAGTATGGTGCCTTTTTAAACTCAGTGTGGATTAATGATAACAGCTCCAATACATTATTGATAGCCTTCTTTTTATATAATTATAAGTCTATGTTTTTTATGTTTATGTGTCAAAGGTCAGTTTTGTAATTGTTATTTAACTTTTCATTAAGGCTTCACATGTTCATTATCTTATTGTACTTTAGTGTCATTTTACGGTTTATATTAATGCAGGTCTAAATTTAACCCCCAACAAAACAGATTTTGTTACATCTCTTGGTACTTAATCTCTAACTCGGTCCCAACCTACTTGGATTCCACTATTATCTTTGAATGAACACAGACCACCACTGGTTGCTCTAAGTCTCTCAATTTGCCCAATTTTGAATTACTTAGATCTTTTGTATAGGTTCTAGCTTGTTATGCAAGAAATAATGTTCCCTATTTGTGTTGCATTTAATAGCTTAAAATGTTGTTCTCACATAAGTAGTCTCGATAGTATTCGTAGTGCTTATGCACTATGTAAAGCGCTCTGATGCTCTTGGGACTTATGTGAAGCATCAACTGGTAAATTAATTTATAAGGACATTAAATATATCTAATCCATGGATGGACTGATGCATTGTTTTAAAAGCTATGGATGAATTCACAAAAAGTTCAGGCCCCAGGATACTGACAGAATTCTTGAATTAGACATGAACAGAACACCACTGAGGAATCCTCCAATTTACAGAACCAGTCATTAACTGACTCTCAAACCCCTACACGCAACATGAGGCCTCATCCAAATTTCCTTTCCTGGCTACAAATATTCCACAGTTCTGTTTACACAATTGCAGCACACCTACCTCCTCAAAACAAGAGTAAAATACAGTTAGGAAAGCTGGAGTGCATGCTTGCCGACCTACCAGTAAATATTTATTTAGACCTTCTGGTTGTCTGTAAATTCTGTTTGTGGGGACATTCTTGGACCATTCAGCTTCACTTCTTGGTAGTCTGAGTGGTACTTACCTTCCCATGCCATTGACTCTAGTCAACCGAGTTCCTCCCCAGACCCCAATGTCCTCCAACAGATACACGTTCCATATTAACTCCATGATTGTCCAAGGTTTGGAGATTTACTCATCTATAAATTCACCCACAATACAGAGTGTAAGCTTGACTTTCTGCCTGCTATTATAATGGTATCATACGCCTCCTGTTGTTTAACTGCTTTCATGAGCTTCATGACACTACCCAAGATTTTCAGTGACATTTTGTGTTCTTGGCTTAGTCCCTTTAAATGATATCAAAATTAATTAGTCTGTAACCCCATTGGTAGTGGTTAATATTCTCCACTATGTTTTGCAAGTTTCATGACAAGATGCTGCATTCACCACTGATTAGAGCAACCATTCCTTAACTATACAAATCAGTCTTTTGACAAGTGAACTGCTTGCAGGTACTTAAAAGGGATGTTTCTGTGTCCTACAGCCATGATACAAGGGAGCCTCTTCACCTCATTGACGTCACCTCCATTCCTTAGTGTAACCTGCCCAAATGCTTTCTTCATAACTTGTATTATTACAGTGGTGGTAAGCTCTGTAAACAAGAGTCACAATCCACTTGCTTCTACATTATTGCCCATGTCATGATCGCTTTGGGACAAGATGAGGAAGGAATACCTAGAGCCACATTTTTCAGGGGTGGGTGACTTTGCTACGGCAAACAAGGGTAGTTTTCACACCATGTTCACCATATTGCTCACTACACAACATACAACTTTGGTCCATCTAGTGTCAAAATCAACATTACATAGGTTTCCTAACTGTACTCCTATATAGGTGACCTTTATGTGTCAAAACTGTAATCTGTTCAATGATGATCCTGTAAAGCCTCTAAGCTGCAAGCAGGCTCAGGTCAAATAGCACCTGGGGATCGCCATTTCACCCTGCATATCATGCAGTGTGATGTAAAAAACTCTGAGCCTATGAGCATTGCACCATAAATAAACACCAACATATTAGCTGATTCAGCACCACCATTATTGTTTAACACCATAATGAGTTTATCTCATATACCTGAAAACTCCGATTCGCCATGCTTCATAGTTTGCGTCATTACATTCAATCATGTTTATTAACAAAATAAGTATCAATCATAATGCAAAATATATCAACCCATTACATTAAAATATTTTATTCAACACCTTCTCTGTGTTCAATTGTTAAAAATGTCAAATTGCACAAAACCTACAAGCAATTTACATTTGTTGGTCTGTGTGTAAAAGTGCCAGTGTGTTTGTTGCACTTGATAAAATTAGTTTCTGTAGGTATGTTGGCCCTTTTGAATGCTCATTCTGTGCAAGTGCACCTGTATGTTTTGTGCCTCTAATTGCGTAGGCTGTACAAAGGATGGGGCTAAAAAACTACATTTCTATGTAACTTCTTCCACCCACAATTTGAGTGATAGGTGATGCAAACACTTGATTGCTTGAGAGTACGAACAGTATTGAGAACTGCATCTACCAGAATGCTTTGGGAGTAATGACGAAGTCAGGCAGTTTGCTCCCCTGATCCATCTTTTAAATTTTTTAAATGATGATCCATATGTGACTTTGCTGAGTAGACTTGTCAGAACTGGTACAGACCTTTCCAATTCAGGAGCTGAAGAGCATTACAATGTCCTAAGTTGGTATTGGGTACTGTAGACCCACTTTATTAGCACAAGATACATATTGAATATGCCTGCATCTACCACTATGGCCAATGATCAATTCATTTTTTTTATATATATCTGCAATGTTAAAGGTCTCTTCAGGAGTTGTTTGTTCTGACAGGTGGGTCCAGCCGTTTTGCCCATCATGTCATTAATCGGCATCATGTGTTGACTGCTGTGATGTCACATCTACAACAAGGTATTTAAGCATTCCACGAGTTCAGACTCAAATTGTGAATACATGGAAGAAACTTCAGTTTTTGGACAGACGGGGAAGTCTACTCGTGCTGAATCAATAATTCCTTCTTGTGCATGAATGTTTGTACTAACCTGGCACAGGGGGCATTGAAAGCATTTGAGGAAGCTCACAATTGGAAACTCCACTTACCCTACCTGGAAGGATTTACTACTACCCTGTGAAGCACCTCACGTTTACCAGTGTGGAACCACTCCCAAATACCAGCCAAAATGACCACATCAAGACACAAAGAGTGCTGCAGGGAGCCAAGGGACAAGCGGCTCCGTCTGAATGATTGTTACAACACTTAGGAACAGTTCTATGTAGTGAAGCTACAGATGATAATTTGTGTGGTTTCCATGCAATAAACTGCCTCATTAGATACAACAATGCTCTTCAATAACAGATTAAATCAACATTGAAAACCATATACCCTACCAAGCACCCTGAACTTGAATGTCTGCCCAATCTGGTTCCGCATCAGCCATTTCTGTGTAACTTGCTAAATAAAGGAATGCCTGACAGAGAGGCTTAGTGTTCCGGGCGAAGCTGGGACGGATAACTTTCTGTTTCATTTATGCCTTTTCTTTGTGTGATGTCGCAGACACATTATTATTCGGGTAGCCCGGCAATCCGGACTGAACGGAAGGTCATTCACATCAAATCAGCATGAGCAACAAATGAAAGGTGCACTTTTACTTGCACGTACTCGTCCTAAACCGTTAAAAAACATACTTGCTTCACACTACAGTTCTACCAAATATTAAAATCGAATCATTACTTACTTTGCCTTTGGCTTTTGGTTTTAGAGTCCTGCTGCTGCATGGGTCTGCACAACCTACGCTGCTTGCTTATTGAGTAGACTTGACGTGCTGCTGCGGCTGCGCAGTACACTGGGGGGGGAGGAAGGGGGGTCAAAACTGGGGAAACTGGTCTGATCTGCATTTGTTCGACTCCTCAAGGGAAAAGAAAGTCAGCGCCAAGGAGGAACGGACATCGGCTGGCAAAAAAATCAAATTATCAATTGTGATTGGTAGCTACTATTATTGCTGTTAAGCTGAGGCAGGGACCACACCCACGCATTTTAAGGCGGGCGGGCCCGGCCGCCAAATGTAAATATTTTATGCACAAATCCATATCGCATGTAGACCCGGCCCTAAGAAATAAGTGCCGGTGCTGAGCACCGGAAAGCACCGGCACAAATTAAGCACTGGTACACACTGGTTGTATGAACTGGCCTTTATGAGCCAGTCGTCTAGGTATGGGAAGACATGGATGTGTTGTCTCCGCAGGTGTGCTGCCACTACTGCTAGGCACTTGGTGAATACTCGTAGTGCTGTGGTGACACCAAATGGGAGTACTTTGAATTGGTAGTGTTGGCCGTCCACTACAAATCTGAGGAACTTCCTGTGAGCGTTATGAACAGGAATGTGGAAATAGGCGTCTTTGAGGTCTAAAGCGGTCAAGAAATCGCTATCAATCAAGCAATCAATCACAGTATTTATAGAGCGCGCTACACACCCGCGAGGGTCTCAAGGCGCTAAAGGGGTGGGGGAGGGGGGGCTGCTGCTACTGCTTGAAGAGACAGGTCTTGAGGAGCCTCCTGAAGGCGAGCAGGTCCTGGGTCTGCCGTAGGTGGGTTGGGAGGGTGTTCCAGGTCCTGGCCGCGAGGAAGGAGAAGGATCTGCCTCCGAAGGTGCTTCGTTGGATTCGGGAGACGGCGGCGAGGGCGAGGCTTGCAGAACGGAGCTGGCGGGCGGGGGTGTAGAAGTTGAGTCTGCCGTTCAGGTACGCTGGTCCAGAGTTGTGGAGCGCTTTGTGTGCGTGGGTGAGGAGTTTGAAGGTGATCCTCTTTTTGATGGGGAGCCAGTGCAGGTCTCTCAGGTGAGGGGTGATGTGGCTGCGGTGGGGGAGGTTGAGGATCAGGCGGGCCGAGGCGTTCTGGATGCGTTGTAGGTGTTTGGTGGGGATTCCGGCGTAGAGTGCGTTGCCGTAGTCCAGCCGGCTGCTGACGAGGGCTTGGGTCACCGTTCTTCTGGTTTCGATCGGATCCACTTGTAGATCCTGCGGAGCATGCGGAGGGTGTTGATGCAGGAGGAGGAGACGGCGCTGATCTGCTTGGACATGGAGAGGGAGGAGTCAAGGATGAATCCCAAGTTGCGTGCATGGTCCGTGGGTGTCGGAGCTGTTCCTAGTGCAGTCGGCCACCAGGAGTCGTCCCAGGCAGACGGAGATGGGCCAAGGATGAGGACTTCTGTCTTGTCCGAGCTCAGCTTCAGGCGGCTGTTCCTCATCCACTCGGCGACGGCCTTCATACCCTCGTGGAGGTTGGTTTTGGCGGTGTGCGGGTCCTTGGTGAGGGAGAGGATGAGCTGGGTGTCGTCGGCGTAGGAGATGTTGTTCAGGTCGTGTTGGCAGGCCACTTGTGCGAGGGGGGCCCTGTAGATGTTGAACAGCGTCGGGCTGAGGGATGAGCCCTGGGGAACGCCGCAGATGAGGTCGGTTGCTTCTGCTCTGTAGGGTGGGAGGCGGACTCTCTGGGTTCTGCCAGTGAGGAAGGAGGATGTCCAGTCCAGGGCTTTCTCCCGGATTCCGGCTTCTTGGAGGCGTGATCTTAGCGTGCGGTGGCAGACCGTGTCGAAGGTGGCAGACAGGTCCAGGAGGATGAGGGCAGAGGTTTCCCCGTTGTCTAGTTGGCGTCGGATGTCGTCTGTGGCGGCGATGAGGGCTGTTTCGGTGCTGTGGTTCCGTCTGAATCCTGATTGCGATGGGTCTAGGATCTTGTTGTCTTCAAGGTGGCGGGTTAGCTGTATGTTGGCGATCTTCTAGATGACCTTCGCCGGGAAGGGGAGCAGGAAGATGGGCCGGAGGTTCTCGAGGTCTTTGGGGTCCGCCTTGGGCTTCTTGAGGAGGGCATTGATTTCGGCATGCTTCCAGCTCTCCGGGAATGTCGCTGAGTCGAAGGAGATGTTGATGACTTTCCGTAGTTGGGGTGCGATGGTAGCGCCTGCTTTGTTGAACACGTGGTGTGGGCAGGGGTCTGCTGGTGATCCCGAGTGGATGGTGTTCATTATCTTGCGTGTTTCGGTGTTGCTTACGTGGGCCCATGAGGTCAGAAGGTTGGTGTTGTTCGGAGTGGGGTCTGTCGAGGTCAGGGTGGTCGGAACGTTGAAGCTGTCGTGGATCTCGATCTTGCGGTGAAAGAAAGTGGCCAGTGAGTCGCATAGTTCTTGCGAGGGTGGGATGTCGTTGGTGTTGGCGCTGGGGTTCAAGAGTTCCTTTACGATGCTGAAGAGTTCTTTGCAGTCGTGTGCGTTATTGTCCAGGTGGGATTTGAAGGAGGATCTTTTGGTTGTTCTGATGAGCTGGTGATGTCTGCGGGTGGCGTCCTTGAGGGCAGTGTGGTTGTCCGGCGTGCGCTCATGGAGCCAGATCTTTTCCAGCTTCCGACATGTGTGTTTGGAGGTCCGGAGTTCCTCCGTGAACCAGGCGGCCTTTTTGCTGAGAAGGTTGATGGGTGGTTTCTTTAGCGGGGCGAGAGTGTTGGCGCAGGCTTCGATCCATTGTCTGAGTTTCCGGGCGGCGGTGTCTGGGTCGGTGGGGTCGCCAGGAGGGTTCAGGGCGAGGATGGAGGTCAGCTGGTCCTTGGTGACTTTGCCCCAGCAGCGGCGGGGCAGCTGTTGGGTGCGGTGGTGCGTGGTTGGCTTCTTGAAAGTAAAGTGGATGCATCGGTGGTCGGTCCAGTGAAGTTCGGTGGTGTGGTTGAAGGTGACGTGGGTGCTTGTAGAGAAGATGGGGTCGAGCGTGTGGCCGGCGGCGTGGGTGGGTACGGTGACGAGATGTCGGAGTCCGAGGTTGGCGAGGTTGTCGATCAGGGTTGTCGATCAGAGTTGGAGTCGTTGTTGTTCTCGAGGTGGTAGTTCAGGCCCGAGGAGGATGTAGTCTGTGGAGGCGAGTGCGTGGGTGCTGGCGAGGTCGGCGACGGAGTCGCTGAACGGGGCTCGGGGTCCGGGGGGTCTGTAGATGAGTGTTCCTCTGAGGGTGGTGTTGGGGTCGGTGTGGATCCGGAAGTGGAGGTGTTCGGTGGAGTCGAGATGGTCGTCTGCGAGGGTGTGGACCTGAAGTGTGGATTTGTGGACAATGGCTATTCCTCCTCCGAGTCCGTGGGTGCGGTCTCTGCGGGATAACTTGTATCCGTCTGGGATGGCTATGGCGATGTCGGGTGCCGAGGAGTCGTTCCATCAGGTCTCGGTCAGGAAGGCTACGTCCGGGGCTGTTGTGTCGAGTAGGTCCCAGAGCTCGACGGCGTGTTTGCGTGCGGAGCGGGTGTTGAGGAGTATGCAGCGGAGGTGGTTGGATCCGGTCCTTGGGGGCTTGGTGGTTCTGTCGCAGGAGAAGCTGCAGGTGCGGAAAGAGAAGGGTTCGTGGGTGCGTTTCGGGGCAGCCTGGAAGCAGTGGTGGTCGCGGCCGGTATTGAGGGCGTTGAGGGTGTTGGTGTTTTACCGGAGTCTGGTGTTGCGCGGGGTCCAGGGGTCCTGGCACTAGGCGCGGTCCGGGCACTGTCCAGGCGCGGACGGGTGCACACGGGCTTGCCTTTGGCGCGCCCACTGCGCGCGTCCGCAGCACTACAGGGGGCACGCCAGAGGCAGACCCACCACGGCAGCGAGAGGGGGACACATGCACTCAGGAGGAGCCGAGCGGCGTGGGGAGTGACCCGATCTACGATCAGGTCAGAGTCCCAGAGTGGGAGAACAGTGGAAGTACCTGCTGAAGTATTACCATGTGGAAATGGTCTGAGTGTATGTATCGGTTTAGGGGCCTGAGGTCTAGGATGGGCCGTAGAGTGTCGTCCCTTTTTGGTATGAGAAAATATAGGGAGTAGACCCCATATTTTGTTGGTTGGTAGGAACCCGTTCTATCGCCCCCTTTTGTAGGAGGGAGAGTACCTCCTGCTTTAGTAGTGTTAGATGTTCGTGTGACATTGGGCGTTGTCTGGGTGGAATTTTAGGGGGGGGTAGATGTTAGTTCTAGGCAGTAGCCTGACCGAATTATTTGTGTTACCCATTTGTCTGAGGTGATGGTAGTCCAGACAGGAAGGAAATTTTGGAGTCTGCCCCCGACCGGAGTGGGATGGTCTGGGGGGAGTGGAGGGGAGTCATTGGGTAGGTGCGGAGGCAGAGCGGGCGGTGTTTGTCTTGCCTCTGTCTTTATTGTTGTTGCCTCCGTAGCCGCCTCTTTGGTAACCCCTTGTAAAGGTGGATTGGGTAGGGGCTTTATATGAAGTGGAAGCGGTGTCAGAGGAGTAGTCTCTGGATGTGCTCCGAAAGGAAGAGCGGCGAGAGAAGCCCCTGGGAGGGTGTGATTGTAAGGCTCCCATAGATTTCGCCGTATCGGTGTCTTTTTTTCATTTGTTCTAGGGCCTCATCCACTTTTGGGCCGAACAGATGTTCCTGGTCAAAGGGGTGGTTCAGGATGGAAGCTTGCACTTCTAGTTTAAAACCTGAGATCCTTAGCCAGGCATGGCGGCGGAGGAGGATGCTGGTATTAATGGCTCTGGAGGCGGTGTCAGCTGCATCTAGGGCACAGCGGATGGAGGTATTGATAATGGTTCTGCCCTCCTGAATTAACTTGCTTGCCCTATTTTTATATTTGTCAGGTAGGTGTTGCATTATGGCTTCTAGTTCGTCATAATGGGCCCTGTCGTATCTTGCCAGTAGCGCTTGTGTATTAGCGATGCGTCATATGTTGGCAGCTTGGGATGCAGTGTGCTTGCCCGATGTGTCCAAGAGTTTTGACTCTTTGTCAGGTGGTGGTGCTTCGCCTGACGCTTGGGAGTTCGCCCTCTTTCGTGCTGTAGACACTACTGTGGTGCTGGCCCTCTGATGTAGGCGGGATCTGTAGGGGCAGCTTTATATTTTTTGTCTATGCGCGGGTTAATGACCCTGGCTCTGACTGGGTCTTTAAAGACCTCTGGCGCGCGTTTTATAACTCCTTTGAGCATGGGCAGTATGGAGGTGGCCCTATGCGTGGTGTCAAAAGTATCGAGAAGGAAGTCCTCCACGGGGTCGGTATGGAGATCCACCCCGTGATAGTGTGCAGCCCTTTGGAGTAAGTGGTTGAACCCTAATGAGTCTTCTGGTGGGGATGGTCTCGAAGGGTAGAGATCATCTTACGGGACGTTAGGGATGTCAGGGATGTTATAGTCGTCCCATGGGTCTGGGGAGCCTGTGGGAGTGGGGTCCCCTGTAGGTAGGTCATGGGGTACGTCCCCTATGTCATCATAGACATCATTCGGAGAGGGTGTGGGGGAATGATGAGGTGGGGGGGAGAAGGAGGAGGTGGAAGAGGGGAAGGTGGAGGGGTTGGAGGAGGTGGTGAAGGCATTCTGAAAGGGGAGGTAGCAGAGTCCTTCCTCTTTGGAGGTGGAGCTGGGGCAGGCTTTTCCAGCTGTCTCGTTTTTATGCGGAGCATCAAATGTCCGGTTTTGGGGTCCTTGATCAATGTCTTTTGCAATGGATCAGGAGTAAAAAGCTCTTCAGAGGGTGGTTTGTCCGTGGGCGCCAAAGGCATCGGGCCGTGGGTTTTCTTGTTTTAGAGTCTGCGCTAGTCCGCTGTTTGGAAAGGGCTGTCTGTTTACTCGGTGCAGAGATGGTTTTCGGCTTTGAGATATCGGTGTCGGTGGCCTTGTGTTTTTTGGTCGGTTCTGGGGATGGTGTCGGTACCGAGGAGCCGGAGCTGGTTTTCGGCGCCGAGTGTTTCGGTATGGAGCTCGGTGCCGAGGAGGAGGCCATTTTCTTTTTCGGCGTCGGTGCGGTTAGTGTTTCTCGGCACCGATGGTGGGCTGGCTCGAGCCCGAGCCGCCGGAAGGCTTAATAGGCTTCTTTACCGGTCCCGAAGGTGCGGTGTGGGAAGCAGTGTCTTTGGTCTTGCCAAGGCCTGGAGGCGAAGGCGTGACCGTAGCCTTTTTTGATGCCGTGGAGGGTGTGGGGGCGGGGTGGCTTCGGTACTCACGACCCTCTGTGCCGGAGTGATGTCCGCCACATCTGAATCGTCGGCTTCGGAGGCGATGACGAGACCCTCGTCGGTGTGTTGTCCTTCTGGAGCGTCGACGCCTTCCCCGAAGATGTCGTCCGGAATCGCCGTCGATGAGTGTGCCATAGTTCTTTGTGCCCTTCGGTCTCGAATGGTTTTCTTGGAACGGAAAGACTTGCACGCTGGACGGTCTCGAGCCTCGTGTTCAGGAGAGAGGCAGAGGTTACATACTTCGTGAAGGTCGGTGTGGGGAATTTGGACCGACATCAAGGGCATTTCTTGAAGGAATTCCTTTCCATTAGCCAGGACCGGAGCTTGGGTAGGCCCGAAGGCCGTCGTCGACGACTGGAATCGAAGGTCTTGATCGATCAGAGCCGCGCCAAGTGTGGAGATCGCGATCTAAAACAATACCGCGAATTGGGGTGAGGATTGCGCGTCGATGGAAGAACTGGAAACTGTTCGGAACAGGAGCGCGAAGATCACATCCGAGCCCGATGGCGGAAAAAAACAATCTGAGGATGGAGCCGAAACCCATGCGCAATATGATCCAAAGGAGGAGTCACATAGCTCGTGACTTCCAAAGACTTTCCAAGAGGAAAAACAACTGCAAACATCCGGGCCCAACACCAGATGGCGATCTATGCACAGTGTGTAATCTGCAGCTCATATGCCTCGAACATATGGTTTCCCCCCAAACTATTAAAGTTACAGAAATTACTTAACAGAGCTGTCCGTGAGGCATACGCCCGTAGATTTTGTCAGACCTATTAGAGTAGAAAGAAAATCTGAAGGAACTTAAGAAGACCTACAAACAAAAAGTATGAAAAGCCAAACTTAAAAATCAAACTGGGTTATGGAATAGTTTATTATCTGCCTCTAAGCAAAATAATGCCCCAAAAAAATGTGGGCTGTTATTAATAAGCTCGAAAGGCGAGGCTGTAGGGCTTTTTTTGTAAATATATCAGAATCCAGTTGAGTAACGTTTATAGCCAATTTGTGTGGTTTACCGTTTACCTTTCTTCGTTGTACGGCTTGTCACTACACTTCTCTTATGTCTAGACTCGATGTCCCAGAACACTGACTACACTGTCCCTCAAGACTTGTTGTCCCAGAATACTGACACCCTTGTCTCTAAGTGCTGACTCTGCCAGTGCACCTCTAATGTCTAGATTCACTGTCCACGGTTCCAGAACATTGACTCTCCCAACGCACCAACTCCTCTTATGTCTAGACTCCCTGTCCCAGGACACCTGCTCCGCTGTCCCTTATGACTTGCTGTCCAGAACACTGACACGCCTGACCCTTATGACTCACTGTTCCAGAACATGGACACCCCTTTCCCAGAGTACTGACTCTCCCAGCCCACCAACTCCTCTTATGTCTAGACTCTCTGTCCCAGAACACGGTCTCCACTGTCCCAGAACACCGACTCTCCTGTCCCCGACTACTGTGACTCATCTCTCCCAGTACCCCATCCCCTCCTCTGTGCCAACCGCGCGCCCCAGTACTCCCACACCCGCTGCATTCTTCCTTACCGGCTTGCGCTCAATATCACATACCAATCCTTTTAACCCGTGTTTTTTAGCACGCCCGGCCTTCCCCCTGTCTACATATTCTGATTATCTGCAGGTACATCTTGTTCCTCACTAGATCCCGCTGACACAGTGGAAAGTTTGTAATGGAAACACTGCGCGGGCCTACCCAGGCCAGGGGCCCGCACGGCCTGCGATATATTACAAGTAAGCGTGTGGTGTGGTGCCGGCACCTTGGGAGGCCTCTGCAAACAGTCACGGTGTAATGTCATGGTGACCTCACGTCTCCCCGCCCGAACCACCGGGCGCCAGGTCTCGAATGAAAATCAAAGCCTCACTCGCAGAATCCGGTCACGGTGAGGCCGGCAGCACCTAGTTCACATTAGGGTTAAACTAGGAAGGAAAAGTACGAGTTCGATTTAAAGTCGTCAAAAGATTAGATTTAAGCCTATGGATGGCTCCACGTGGTTCTCTATACCTCAGTTTTAATATTATAAAACAAATGGAGTTTCAAACAAAAGATCAGCTTAAGATCCATCTAAATGAACATCGCGAACAGAGGCCTCCAGAATGTTCCCAGACGCTCACTCTGGGGCAGGAGGCCCAGGTCGAGAATGCCCATTAGGGGTGAGGTAGATAGCGTTGCAAGAACATCAGCCAATACCAGGTGGAAGCTAAGAGTGGCAAAGTCAGATTAGAATAATTTTTTTTTTTTTAAAGTAAAGGATATTTTATACTATGGAATCCGGGGGTGAAAACACTTTTTCTTCAATGTACAGGCGTCAAAAGGAAGGAATGAAGGACCATGGTCAGGATGCCGGATGGCTGTAAATGTCACACACTACTTCCAAGTGGCTGGAGTTGAAGGTAGCATTCGGCAAATAGTTAGATTGCAACACAGCCCTTGTTTTATGTGATAGAGGTCCAAGAAAGTCGTGCATAAATCTCTAGCTCACATTCCCTTCAAAAACTTGGTTCAGTAAAACTATAGAGGGGGAGCTCCTTTCAGAAGTCCAGCACAAAAAGTGTCTGGTTAATGACTACAGCTGCCTTTTTTTGCAAAAGTATGTCTCCCAGGGAAGGCCAGAGCCTCTCTGACTTCCTTCCATGTGTATTATATCTGGATCGCTTTTTCGCTAATGCAAACCTTACTCGAGATTAAAGGAGTGCCGTCCACAGCAATAAGGGGACATGGGACCTCTGTCAGCAGAGGAGAGGGTACAGTTTGAGGCCATGATCACTCTTCGCAGTGGTCACAAGGTGCAGGAGGGATTTCTTGAACAGTGCACACTTTTTGGGGGATGTGGATGGAAAGTTCACATGACAGATCATAGTGCACTTTCTTCCACGGATAGTCCACATGAACAGAAATGGTTGACTTCTCCTCTACAAGCTTTTTCACCAACATCATTGGCTTAAAACCACAGTGCAGCAGCTAAAAGTGCAGTTGCCAGGCCAGAAAATGCAACCTTCATTCCAGGCTAATAGGGGAATCCTTATGGGTTGTGGAGCAGTTCCAGCAACATGTGCAATATCACAGGGCAAAACTAGAGATGCCCCACACTTGTCCACAGTACACTCTTGGGTTGGTTGCTATGATCAACTGCGAAGTACTGGTATTTGATACAGTAAAATTCCACTTGGGTCCCACAGATATGGGTACCTCCTGGTGTGCCCCATGACATTTGGGGGCAGGACCCGTTGCGTTCCTCTCTCAAACAACAGTTCTGCACAAGCAACACTTCAAAGAGCATTGCTTCACAATGCAGCGCTCAAGGGGCACTCTGCCTCAGGAACGCGTAAAAGCCTAAATGTCCCAGAAGAGCCAGTCCAAGGATGCAAACCCCCCACCCCCCCCCCCTTGCAGCAACTCAGCGACACAATCTGCTCGGTCTCAACGAGTCCTGTTAAAGAGTTTAGGGATGTTTTTGCAACAGTCCCACAAAATAACACGGGCAAAAGGACAGAACTGGATGTCAAGGCAGGAATTCAGTTAATTTCTCAGGAGCCCTTAGGATGAGGAGGGGAGGTTATGAGACTAAGGCAGCTCACTTGCCACCAAACTAGCTCAATGCTCTCCAAACTCCCATCTGTACACCACCCTGGAGGAAGTCGCTATGCCCATATATGGACTTTCCTGCTGCAGTATCCTCATAGCAGTGTTATCTGGCTCACCTCGGCGAAACCGCGCTTTACGACGTTCATCACGAAGCTCTTCAACAATGTGGATATCTAAAGGTATGCTGTCAGCGGTGCACGTATTGCCATCTCCGTGCGCACGCTGAATAGAAGCATTTCTTCGCCTCACATGTCTTTCATGAAGTAACGCTCCGTAGCGGCCGCCATTTTATGTTTTGCCACGTACAGAGCTCCCGGACAATGAAGCCTGTTTTTGTATGCCTGCTGCTTTATTTTGCTAAAGGATCGCGATTTTGGCTATTTTTCTGCATCTTGTCTATATTGATCTCCTCTGCCTCAGCTGCATGTATTCTCATTCACATGAACTCCTCCAAGTTGTGACAAGGAATTACTGGCAGCCATTTTATGGTGCTTACTTATGGGGAGTATTGCAAACAAAATTGTTGTCCTGTAATTTGGTTCCACCTGGTGAATTACCTCATTTTACCATCACTTCTCATTTTTTCAGCACCACTAACTTTTGAATACCACTGACTCCTGCATAAACTGTTCACAGAAAGATACAGATGTGTTGGTTATTTTTGATCTCTTTATTTTCTTGGTCACATTTCAAACGTAGTCTCCCTGGTTTTCTCTCCCATATTTTTCAACCACATGGACTTCCCTTAGCTGTGAAAGGGAGCTTCTGGCAACCATTTTGTGGTACATATTTATGAGGAGTATTACAAACAACAATGCGCTTTTTGCTATCTTGTCTTTGGACTCATCTAATCCATTAGCTCAATTAATTATTACTCTCCTCATGTTTTTTGCGTACCATTAACTTATAAATACCATTAATTTGCATAAACTGTTTACAGGAAGACATAGTCGTACTGGTCATTTTTGAACATTTTATTCTCCTGGTTACACCTTAACCGTCGTCTTCCTGGCTTTTTCCCTCATGTTTTTCAATACTTGCAATATTTGATGGGCAGAACCAAGAATTCCTCCAAAGCGAAGCAATCTTTTGTTAAAAATTCAAGAATCTTCACAGAATTTTCCAAACTTGAGGATTCTCTACTGTCTTTGCCGCAATCTTTTGAGCCTAAAATGGATCCTCCCTCTGCAGTTTCAGGGAAATCTATCACAAAACGATTGAAAAAGGATCCCCCTTCTCCGCCCAAATCTGTCTCACCGGTCTCCATGGAGCTCCTGTTGGAGGAAATTAGAGCTCTTCGACCCTTTATGGAGGAGACTAATGTTAAACTGTAAGTCCTCACGGATAATTGGTCCCAGTTAGATACTAGAGTCTCGGCAGTTGAGAAAAGTGTCTCCTCACTGAAGGTTTCGTGTGCAAGTGTTTCCCAACTCCATTCCCAAGTTTCCGTGCTCCAGCGCCAAGTCGAGGACCTTGAAAACCGGAATCGGCGAAACAATCTTCGCATTTACGGATTGGTAGAAGGACTTGAAGGATCAGATGCTATCTCCTTTTTCAGATCTTTCCTTCCTCAGTTGCTTCACTTGCCAGGGAGTACTGTACTTAATATTCAACGAGCACACAGATTGGGCCGTGTTGCTTCCAACACTTCGCAATCGCAGGGACCGAGAGGTGTAATCTTGTACTTCTTGGAATATACGGATTTGCTCAAAGTATTATCAGCGGCCAAATCCATTCCGAAAATCACATGGTCTGGTTCTACTTTATTTTTTGCTCAGGATTATGCTAAAGCCACCGCTAACAGACGTAAAGCATTCCTTAATATGAGATCTGATCTTCGCTCCCTGGGGGCTCGTTATGGACTTTTTCATCCTTGCCTCTTCAAAGTCACCTACAACAACAAAACTACTACTTATGAAGATCCGATGAGATTACAGAGCTTCATTAACTCTTGTAGACCAGTCAACATAGATTCCTCCGCTTCTTCATCATCCTTCAATACTTAACGTTTTGTAATTGTTGAATGTTTTGCTATTATTTCCAAGGTTCTGCATAAGTCCTATATTCTCTTGCTATCGCTTACTTCCCTTAGAATGGTTGTTTGTTGGTTTATGTCAATTATGGTTTTGAATCAGTTCAAGACGTGTGTTTTGTCTTGCTATTTATTTGTTTAACTGTTCTTTACTTCCACAGATCCCCTCTTCTCACAGCATGGTTTCTCCCTGGTTTCCTGTGTGTCCATGCTCGGATGTTCCGTATGTTCTTGTGGTCTCACCTCTCCCTCCTTCACATCCTCCCTTCTTAGGTATGTTTTTTGTTTTTTGTGTCACACTTATCGTATTTGCTCAGTTTGTTCAACAATTTGTTTGCGTTTGCCTTTTTGATGTCCTTAATACTTTCTCTGGCTATTTTTCTCTCTATTTGTTTTCTAAACTCGTCCTTGCCTGTCTGCTTTTCATCATTTTGCTTTATTCTTTTTCTTTTTCAGTTACAACATTCACCTTTTTTGTTGTCAATATATTATACTCATTTCTTAATCTACTACTTTTCCCTTGGCTCTCACTATATAGCTTCTTTTCTTTTTTAAAAATGGATTAACTGTCGCTTTCCTTTTTTCTCACATTTTACATTTTTCTTTGTCTGAATTGGGTTCTTATCTTATATTCTTAGATCACTATGTTTCCATTAAACTATGTCGTTAAATTTGATAACTAGGAACGTACGGGGTTTGAATCCTCCCATTAAAAGACAACGGGTTTTGACTCACTTAGCCAAATTGAATGCTGACATTGTCTTTCTACAAGAAACTCATCTTTCAGAGGTCGAATCCTTAAAGTTAAAGAAGGGTTGGGTTGGGGAGGTTTTCTTTTCCCCAGGCGATGGCAAACGTAATGGAGTAATGATACTTTGACGCAAATCCCTCTCGCTCTCACTCTTATCTCAAGAGTCGGACACTTATGGTAGATGGTTGAATGTTAGGCTGTCTTTAAAGGGTGTTTAAGTCTCTCTTCTAAATGTCTATGCCCCTACTTGTGGAGAACCTTCCTTCTGGCCCACACTCGCCAAACAAATTTCTCACTGCATTAGTGATAACTTTATCTTGGCTGGTGATTGTAATCAGTTTTTTTGACCCATTCATAGATAGGAATTCAAAGATTCCCTTCGTACCCAATAAACCTCACAAATCCTTTGTTCATGTCATAACTCAACATAAACTCTTTGATGCGTGGCGACTATGTAATCCGACCACCAAGGAATTTACTTTCTACTCCTCATCTCACCACACCCAATCAAGAATCGATTATATTTTTGTCTGCCATAATATCTCGCAAACTCTTACTCACGCAGAAATTGGTCCTATTTTGTTATCAGACCAAGCCCCAGTTTCAATTGGTCTTGACATCTTACCTAAAATCACAGGTCCACGGAGGTGGCGCTTTAACAACTCCCTTCTCTTAGACCCAAAATTTACTGCCTCCACCACTTTATTTCAGGAATTTTACATGATAAATCAAACCGATTCCATGCCCTTTTCTACCCTGTGGGATGCCTTTAAAGGCTCAGCTAGAGATTTTATACTAACCTTTGTTGCAAGGAAGCGTAAAGTTGCTCGCAAACAGACTACGGATCTCCTTCAAGACATTAAGAGACTGGAGCACTCTTATTACACTTCACACTCAAGTGACTGTTTAACTGCTCTTATCAAAGCCAAAATGCAATTTAATAAGAAATCCACGGAGGACGCCTCTCTTTATTTGTTAAAATCTAGTGCTAAATTTTATGGTGGTAAGAATAAAGCTGGGACATTTCTGGCAAATTACTTGAAAGTTAAGCATAATAAATTGAACATTGAATCTATTTATGATGCAAATTTAGATCTAAAGTTTAAAGATGATGATATTTTACACAAATTTTCTCTTTTTTATAAAACCTCTACCAGATTTATCTTCATTAGAATTAGATTTAACGCAGCAAGAGTTGTCGACCGCCCTTCAGTCTCTCAAGCATGACAAAGCACCTGGCTCTGATGGTTTTACTGTTGAATTTTATTCCCACTTCTCTAAACTCTTATTACCTAAATTACACTCACTAATACATTTTTTCAACACGTCAGGACACTCATCTGGTTCTTTCTCAGATGCTCATATTTGTCTCATTCCCAAAGAGGGTAAGGACTCTAAACATTGTAAGAATTATAGGCCTATATCTTTGGTAAACATCGATTATAAGATCTTCTCTAAGGCTTTAGCCTTACGATTGGATTCTTATCTACCAGATCTGCTAGGGATAGAACAATCTGGATTTGTCAAAGGCCGCTACATAACTGATAATACGCGCCTTTTGTTTAACGTATTGTCGAAATCCCCACTTGTCAAAGACTCCCTAGCTGCAATAGCGTTGGTTGCTGAAAAGGCGTTCGACAGAGTCGAATGGAGGTACCAGTTTTACACTCTTAAATGGTTTGGCTTTGGTTCCAATTTTATTTCCTTGATTTCTCTCCTTTACTCTAATCCCAGAGTGGCTGTCTGTGCTAATGGATTGATATCCCCATTTTTTGATCTAGGGAGAGGGGTGCGTCAAGATTGCCCTCTTTCACCCTTCCTTTTTAATTTGGCTTTGGAACCATTCCTATCAAAATTTCGTCAGAATCCAAATTTGCATGGCTTTCAAACACTCCACTCTCATATTAAGCTTGCAGCATATGCAGATGATATTCTGCTCTTCATGTCTCAACCAACTGACTCAATTCCTGCTTTTTTAGCGGAAGTACAAGCTTATTCCAGTATTTCGGGTTACACGTTAAATAATGATAAGTGTGAGATTTTGCCGTTTACAAAATATACCTTTAAACCTGATTTTACGGCTTCTCATATTACTTGGAGTCCTAACCACACTAAATATTTAGGTTTACATGTCACATCTTCATCTTCAGACACAGTATCATTGTGCATGAATAAATGTATACAAAAGATCTCAGATCTAACTACTAAATGGCATCCCCTCTATCATGGTGGGGTCGACTAGACACTATTAAAATGATGTTATCGCCCATAATTATATACACTATTTCCAATATCCCAGTAAAATTCTTTAGGAAGATTAACTCCATTCTTTCTTCCTTCCTTTGGAATAAGAAGAAACCTCGAATGTCTATACTTAGGTTAACTCGCCCCAAAACTGAGGGTGGAGTCAACTTTCCTGATTTCCCGACATACCAAAAGGCATTCCTTCTACGTCAAGCCTCTTTGTGGTTGCGCGACCCTAAAAAGAGTTGCCCCCTATGGACCACAATTGAGCGTCTTTTTCTATCCCCTTTCTCCTTTAATGAATACCTTTCCTTCTCGCGCAAACCGCAAGCCTTATCTACTCCCATTATTAAAGGCCCCTACAAACTTTTATTGCCTTTATTCCCTTTTCCTCACAATACCATTGATTCCTTTCTCGGTTCTACAATATGGCATAATAAAAGTTTGCTTATCCGGGATAAACCATTTTATTGGAAGTCCTGGCATCGGAGAGGTCTCACTTGGAATTCTCAACTTTTTTCAAACTCAGACTTTTTATCCTTTTTCTCACTTAGTCACTCATTTAACTTACCTACTTCATTCATGCACAAGTACCTCATACTCAAAAGAGCTGTGTTGGACGTATTCACTCATTTGATAGCGGCACCCAGTGCTTCAATTTCCCCAGACTCCTCCTCACAATTGCGAACCTTGTTAATCACAACACCCAAAGCCTCCACATTGTATAACTTTCTGCATGGTACTGACAAAGTTCGACAGAAATCTAAAACAGAAGAGGCTTGGGAACGAGAATTTACAATCTCTTGGTCAATGTCTCTATGGGAAAAATTATGGACCAAGATTCGTAAGTCTTCCAGAGCTGCAAGCACGACGCAAACATTGTTTTTTGTTTATAATAGACTCTTGTTGTCACCTAATGCTTTGAGCAAGAATTATACCACTGTATCTGATATTTGTTGAACTTGTTCTTCTCCAAAAGCCAATTTATTTCATATGTTATTTTCTTGTCCTATTGTACTTAATTTTTGGAAACGAGTCTGGTCTCAAATCAACATGATTTTTGGTACTGTATTTCCTTTTTCCTATACTCATGTTTTTCTAGGGAGTCTCTCATCTTGCTGGGAGAATATTCTGCCTAATGTTAAAATTGTTGATTTACTACTAGCAGTTGCATTTCAGCAAATCACAGCAAACTGGAAAGACTTTTCTAAGATCTCTTACAGGGCATGGTGGTATGCTGTTTGCCATAATCACAGGTTGGATACTTCTTTTGTATACCCTATACACTTGGCGTCGAAAAGGTTGGATTTATGGTCACCTATTACAATTTATTTAGATGCTAGTGCTACCCGTTCTTTTCAACTTCGTCCAACCCAAAAAGAAGTTTCAAAACCCCCTTAAATACCCATACTTGTTCCTATATTATTTGATATTTAAGCATTTGTGTCATTGCTTTTGTTATTCTTTTTCTTTATTTTTCAACCCAATTCATTAATTACATTGTAATTTTTCTTTTGTGCGACATGTATTTAATATGATGTACTATGTTGTGATGCCTTCTACCTCTTATTAATAAAATCTTTTGAACTGAAAAACAAGTTTAAACTTCAGTGAGAATAGGTGTGGCTTCTACTAGCCCTCCAACATGGTTAAATATATATATATTTTTAAATAATGAAGCTATTGTGTTTCACTATATATATACACCCACAGGGGTTAATTTGTAATCACAAATGAGCGTGGGTGCTCCCAGAGGACCATCCACATAGGGTCAAAATATTCAAGAACAAACAGCTAATGGTATAAGGGAAGACGTCCTTTCTCCACACGCTCAAATAAATGTCACATCACGAATCCTTAGGAAGTAAATGAAAAATTAAATCAAACCAAGATGGACTCAGCCCCTGCCATGAACAAAAAAAAACGAGACCTTAAAAGAATCTCGGACGTTCTTGTTAAACTGGGACCATGAAGGAACGGTGTGTGCTCATATTTAAGTCCAATTAGGAAAGCCTAAATTAGGTCATACTAGGATTTTTTTTTTATTCATACTGAAGGTCAGAATAGAGTGGACTGCAGATGTGCACATCAGAGCCAAAGAAAGGAGGAATGGAACGTGTTCATGTTGAAATTGAACTAAGAAGGAACTGTGTGCGCTCCTTGGAGCCTTGGACTAGGCACAAATTACATATATTAAAATTTAAAAAGCGTCTGCTAGGATTGTGCATGTTGAATATTAAAGTTAGATTACGAAGAAATTGCATTTGTTTCTATTCACGTTTGGAGGAACCGAGTTTATTCAATTTAGATAAATACGAAACTTTAGATGTTCATTGTAGCGTCACTGAGAAGGAATGGAGAGTGCGCATGTTACAGTCAAACACAGAAGGAATTGTACATGGCCAAATTACAGTCAGGTAAAAAAGGAATTGTACGTGGTCACTTTACCATCAGGTAACGAAGTGATAGAGCGTGGTCACATTACCATTAAGTAACAAAATGGTTACTTACCAGTGAGTAGTTTTGCAGCTTGAAGCAGTGGTGTAGGGAAACTTGAGAAGGCCCCCCTACAAAGTGCATGGAGGGGCCCACCTCGGGACTCACTCAGTAGCTCTCAGGCCACAGTACTGTACTGAGGGGGCCTCCTGGAGCTCGGAGGCCTACCGCATTGCCAGGGCTGCGGGGGCCTTTGTTACGCCACTAGCTTGAAGTGTTTTCTGAATTCACATGCTGTGCATTATTCCGCCATCTAGTGGTTGAGTCCTGAAACTGTTAGTCCTTTTTTTCTTTCATTCCTTTTTAGGTCGAGGCTGGGCAGTGCATGCGCTGCGAGGCATGCTGTAATGTACACTCTGGCTTGAAGCCCCTCCTCTTTTTTTTTTGGCCATTCGTTCCTGTTCCGGCCTTTTATAAATGCATGCTTCTGTTTGGTCAGCATGTCTTATTACTCCCACCTTGTGTTGTTTTAGATCCTCCCTTGAAACTACCCCCGCTACATGTGGTTTCTACTTTCTTTATTTAACGTATATTTGTGCGCACTCCTTTTTTCTTAGGGTTAATGGCTTGTGTATTAGCATGATGCACGCACGGCGGCCACCTTACGGACTGTCTTTAAAAAAATTAACTCTGCGCGTACTCCGCCCCAAGGTATCGGAATGTTTTTTTGATTCCTCTTCTAACGGGAGCAGGGAGCATTGATATTCAGTGTGATTTATGTGCTTTATTTGTGTAAAAAAAAATGACCGTGCAAACTCCACCCCAAGAGTGGTGTAGTTGATGTGCTTATTTGTTCACGCTACCGTGGGCGCTCATTGCCCTCTGCAAGGCTTTCCCACATTCATCTATTTGTCTTTTGGGTGCTTTATTTTTTTTGTAATTCACATTGCGCGAACTCCGCCTCAAGGGATTGTGGCGCCTTTTCAACTCTTTCATGGGATCACCCACATGTAACATGGTAGATTCCGCCACGATTCAGTTGTAAATTATTGGCCAGGTTTGCCTCAACCATCTTTAGTGGGATTACACCCACACGTAACATGGCTGATGCTTTTCAATAGAACGTCGATGTATTCAGCTTTATTCAACCGGTTGTTTTGAACCCAAAAAACAGTAAATAGTACAGCACCCAATATAATGTGCTACATGGATAAATACTTATAAGGTCCCGAAGACGAGACCTATTGCATTGCAAATGCTTGTTTTTTCTTTCCGTCGTCTGTGGTCATTTGATGCTATGCCCATCCTCTTGTGCCATCAGATGTGCGCCAAGTTAGCCTCTGTACATGGTTGCCATCTTTAGATTATTTTTTCCTCCTTGGTGAACTCAGTTTTCTTGGCTTCTTGACAATTTTTACCATCACAAAGTGTCTCCCCCCTCGCAACCTTCTTTTTAGGTCTCGCCTGGCGTATGCTGCGCGCATGCGCAGTCTCGCTGGCGAGATTTAATGAGATGTGGTATTTTCTGTAAGGGGCATTAAGCCCCGCCCCTCTTTTCCATTGGCTGGCGTCACCGTTTATGCTAAACGGTGGCCAGCCATTGGAAAAGAGGTGTCGGTGGCGTATTTGCTTGGCTTTCTGAGCCGTCCCATTTGGACGGCCTGGCCTGCTTTGCGTTTGTCGCAAAAGCTTTCTAATCTTTATGGGGCCAAACACATGGCCCCATAAAGATAAGAAACCTTTTCGTAGCCGAGGCCGTCCAAGTGGCTCGGCAGAAAAAGCCGAGCAAATACGTCATCTAGCTACGTTGCAAGGGGCAGTGTTTGGAGGGGCAGCAGCCGTCGGCTGGGCACAGCTGATAGTCTAATCTGTGCTCCGGGAGCACCTTGGACCCTCTTGTTTGCTTTCCTCAGAAAGCAAAATGCTTGCATCCGCCCGGTTGAGTCGACCGGACTATTGAAAGGTAACGAGCTGTTTCGGGCGTGGCCGAATCTCCTCCAGGGTTTTTGTTTGCCCGAAGTCAGGAAACCCCACGCAGCACAATAATAAAGGCGTTTACTGTGATTTCGGTAATCACTACTACGAGTAACTTGAACTCTGTACTACAAATATTCCCTTCACAAATGCGTAGGCGCGCGTTTCTTATCTGTGTTTTCATTAATGCATTCTTTTGTGAGAGCAGAGTTTTTCCCTGAGGGCCTTGTTTTCACGTTTGCGGTAGACATTTTGTGAATGGTTTTCTTTCGCATAATGGTTCCTGCTGGTGGGTTCGCCTTCGTAGTTTCTATCCTCCCCACCCTTACTCACCAGAGGAGTCATTGTGTTTGTGTCAGGTAAACAGGCCTGTTTGCGTTTTTAACTATGATCCTAGGCAATTTCTAAGGAGAAAATGATAATTGGGATTTCAGCAAAGGGGAAATGTTAGGTCGTCCTCGGGAAAGTTATGGGGGACAGAGCCTTCAGGGCTTGCGGGTGAAACCTGCATGCTTTGTCCTAACGCACGTCTCTTTCAGTTGTTAACTTGTAGGGTTGCGGCAGTGGTGGTCTCAGGGGAATGTGTAAATGCATCGTGCTACCTATCGTCCCCTCCCGCCTTTCCCTAAGCTAAAGCAGAGTTCTTGGGCACTATCTATGCAGAGTGGCTGAGTGCAGGTGGAGGCCATGGATGACACGTCTGCAGGTGAAGCCGTGGCTGGTAGCGTGTGCTCCCCTGTCTTCATTCATTCATTCAGAAGGTGCATAGAATTTCAGAGATTCGTTAATTTCCACCACGAACCTCTCCCGCCACCTTGTCCCAATGCTTCGTGGCCAGACTCCATTCGTTCTCCCTTTAAAAATGGCATCTCGATTATGTGTTCAGTTTGTTTTCAGGAAGGTTGGCCGCCCTCGAACCGAGCTCTGTGCTAGTTGTATTGCAACTGGACGGTGGTTGAAATGCCAGATGGTGCTTCCAAGGCTGGGGAGGGCGACATCCGCAGTAAGAAAGATGTGATCTTTCTTAAAGTTTTAAATATGCAGGGCACTCTTACCTTCCAAATGCTAATGTGAGCGGCTACAGTACTAGGCTTTCCCGCGCACAGGCGGGGTAGACATTTAATTGGCACTCTAAAAGTAGTGTACAGCAGAAGTACTAGCGCGCGCCTCGCTCTGCCTCTCTGTCTTGTTTTTGTTAGGCACGGGGAGATTAAGTGATTTGCCCAGAATCACAGGATGTACAGCGTCATTGCCGAGACTCGAACCCAGATTCGAGGTCAGCTGCCCTAGCCGTTAGGCCAACTCCTCTCCCCTTTAATATATTATTACCTTTAATTGTTGATTATCTCAACATATGGCCTTGCTTGATAACGCTTGACTGCTTGCAACATTTGTTTTTCAAATATATAGAATACACACCGTAAGAAACCACTGTATGCTTATTCATTTCACTGCCCACATTCCAGGACGTTAAAGGGATGCCCTTTATGCTATTACACCTCTTTGCATAACAGCTTGGTATGCTGTGGTGTTGTTGAATCCTTCACTAGATATGGCTCAATGTTGGCATCTCCTTTGATGACGTAGGTTATGGTCCTGCCAGGGATCCTCCCCCATCATTTGGTGAAACAGGCTCGAAGTAGTTGTCTTGTGGGTCAAAGTGACTATCCTGATCAGATTCAAGATTAAAATGAAGTGATCCCTGAGACAAAGGTGATTGCTGTGGTGATGGCGTGCGAGTGGGGTTGGGTGGAGGCTGAGGAACTGGGTGGGCGTGTTTCTGTTTAAGTCTCTGTGGTATGGGGAACATATGGAATTCTTCAGAAAGAAATCTTCAAAGGTCTACTTCCTCTTATTTGAGCTGTTGGGTCAGTCTCCTGATGTGGAGGCCCATTTCACGGTGGACTTTGGCACAGAAGGTTTTGATTTACTGCCTTGGGAAGGGGTTGTTCGGCCTTGAGGCGTTTAGGCTAAAGTGGTGCTTCTTCAAGACTCCTGGAACCAAACAGGGTCAGGCACAGCGGCAGCAGTAGACAGTCAACCCCTCTTCATGAAATTTTTGGACTGAAGCTTGGCTCCATCAAGAGAATACCTGCTCTATATGCAAGGCTGGTATTAAGGGCAAAAATCCGAGTCAATCGTCGTATGGCATGCAAGATGCCTGTGTCTTAGGTGCAAGTATATCTGGGGCCCTTGAAGACTGTTCCTCCTCGTAGTCAGATGCCTCAGAGGAGAGCATTTTAGGACTTTGATCCAGGTTGGCTGGCCTGCACCTTCTGACTAGGCGCCCTCGTTGTACTCAGGTCTGTAAACCAATAGCAGCCTTGCAGGGTCCTCCCAAATCAGTCTGTAGTGCACCCACTAAAGCTGCTTCTGTATTTAATATTCATGTCTGTAAAAGCCTGGCAGGTCGCACAGCTTGATTACTTTTGGTTCCTGAGCAAGCAGAGTTTGTGTACCTAGGGATGATCCAACCACAGGTACTTAGTGATACACTTAGGACAGAACTGGAATGCGCAAGCTGTTTGGCTTTGTTAATGTTTTTTTTTTTTTTAAAGACATGTTGCAGCGTAGCCCGGGCATCTGTGAAACATGGGGTAGAGTAAATAAAAACGAAGTGCTATGGTGCGACCAGCGCTGAGTGCGCCATAGCACTTTTTTTTAGATACTTTAAGCCACATTGCCAAGTAGCCTACGCTGCTGTGCAATATGGCTTAAAACAACAAGCATTTGCAATGCAATAGGTCTCGCAGTTACAAGAGTTAAAGCTATTGGCATTGTAAATGACTGCCTCTTATTTATGTTTTTAAAACGAAAACAAATATAAAAGGCATTGTTATTTGCAATGTGATTAGCTCAAACTCGCGTAAATGCGAGACCTATTGCATTGCAAATGCGTGTTTTGGGAAGGTAGAGGGTCACATGAGAATCCAGAATATTCAAGCTGCAAAACTACTCCTACTGTCAAATAACTATTTCTGTTAGCAGCATGAATCCTTTTGTGGATTTACATACTGTACATTATGTAGTGATGTTCTGTTTTCTCCTGGAGGTGGTGTTAAAATGAAGTGGAGTTTGCGAATAGGTATTTCAGCACGCTCTGTCCCACTTGTGACTCTTTGTTCAACAGGATATCCATGCAATAGTGCTTTGTGAAGCTATGAATCGATGACCAGGTGCCTGTCATGCATATGTCTCTTACTGGCACGTTTGCTAGGAATGCTAAGGTGGCCCCTTTCTTTGTTGTGGAATGAGCTCTAGGTCTTGCCTCCAGACACGTCTGCTTCTTGGTAGCAGCATTCTAGTGTCTGCACCATCCATTTTGCGATGGTGCCCTTTGTTACTGGTATTCTTGGCTTGAATTAGTGAAGAATTTGAAGAACTGGTTTCCTTTTCTGATCTCTTTAGTTCTTTCCAGGAGGTACAGCACTGTCCTGCAGATGTCCAGCATGTGTAGGGGTCTTTTGGCCTGTGTTTTTGGTTGTTTGAAGAAAGCTGGGAGATGAAGCCTTGTTTTATGTGGCACTGGGATATGACTTTGGAAAGGAAGCGTAGGTCTGTCCTCATGACAATCCTGCCCTTGTGTATTTGTAGGTAGGGTTTCTGGGTGGTTAGAGCTTGCAGGTCTCTCACCTTACGTAGTGATGTGACTGCAACTCGAAAGGTGTTTTATTTTAAGGACAGGAATCGCAGTTCTGCCTGGTGCACCAGTTCGAAGAGTGCCTTTATTAGTTGTGTGAGTACCAGGTTAAGGTTCCATATTGGTGTTGGTACAAACCTGGGTAAAGCTAATAGCTTTACCCCTTCTAGAAACTTTTAAATTACTGGTGCTATGAAGAAGCTTCTTCCTAGGTGTCGTTTGTTGGCTACTATTGCAGCCAAGGGTACCTTTAGTGAGTCATATGTTAGGTTGTTGTGTAGCCGGTGTGTGGGGTATCTAACTACTGTGGTGTCTTTTGTTCTGCGGTGGAGTAGTTCTTTATCCCTGCACCACAGAACGTATCTCTACCATTTTGCTGAATAGCACCTTCTTGCACTCTGTGCTCTTGCCTCTTTCAGGATGTCCATTGACCATTGACCATTTTGGGATGTTCAGGTGGCCAAACTATGTCCTCAGGAGCCATGTTGCTAGACTCAAGGTGTTTATTTCCGGGAAGTGGACTCTTTCCCCTTGCATGGTGAGAAGGTTGTGCCTTGTCTGCAACTTTATAATGTTTCCCTGTGCCGTCTCCACCAGGTCAGAGAACCATGTTTGTCTAGCCCTCTGAGGGGCAATTAGAATCATCATCATGCGTGACTGTTTGCACTTGCTTATGGCCTGGGGTATGAGGGGAAGTGGTGGAAAATCAAATGCAAATCTCCCTGACCAGTTTATCAACAGGGATTTCTCCCTTGGAGCAGTGGTGTGGGTGCATGGATGCAAAATCTTGGCATTGATTGTTTTCTGTTGTTGCGAAGAGGTCCATCTCTGGTGTGCCCCAGTGTGTGAAGAGCTCTTGGAGCACCTGTCTGTCTAGTTCCCATTCGTGCAATACAGACTTGTCTGCTTACTCGGTCTGCCTCTTCGTTTTGCACTCCTAGTAGGTGTGTTGTTATTATGGTTATTCTGCTTTCAATGGCCCATGTCCATATTTAATGGGCTAGTTTGAACAGCACATGTGATTTTACTCCTCTTTGTTTGTTCAGCTAGAACATCGTGGTTGGGTTGTCTGTATTTGTACTGTCTTTTCCTTCACTTGTGCCTGAAAAGCCTTGAGGGCCAGGAAGACAGTCTTTAGTTCCAGGACATTTATGTGTTGGATCACTTCCTCCACTCTCCACAGTCCTCAGATTTTTAGCTCTCCCATGTGTGCTCCCCAGCCTAGTTGGGATGCATCTATGTCGATTGCTGTATTTCGTGGTGGTTGTGTGGAGGAACGGCCCACCGATATTTTGTTTATATTCCACCACTTCATCTCTATCTGCACTTTATACGTTACAACCACTAGATCCCCCCAACTGTTACCTGTGACCATTGATTTTGGATCCACACGTGGAGGGGTATTGCGTAGTCTTGCATGTGCTATAAGGGGGATTCAGGAGGCCATCATTCCCATCGTTCTTCCCACAGTCCTCACGGTCAGAGATTGCTCCTTGAGGTAGCGGCAAGCTTTCTCTGTCATATGCTGTTGCTCCCTTTAAATTATCCAAAACTAAACGTCCCCACGATGCCCAACGCTGGTTCTCTAACGACCTGAAAACAAAAAAACTTACCCTCAGACAGGCGGAACGCACCTGGAGACGTAACTACTCCTCGGAAAGAAAAGCTACTTATATTAGTCTTTTAAATGACTATAAAAATCCATTATTTAGGCCAAATCTACGTACTTCTCCCTGAAATATTATCAACTCAGCAACCAAAACTAAGGATATATTTGCTATTGTGGAGGAACTATCTTTGCCTGATAAAGTGACTATTAAACCACTTTCTTCCTAACTGTTATGTGATGCTCTTAATGACTACTTCCTGGAGAAGATCGTCACTATCAAAAGTAGCATCCCCCCGCCCGTTCTTTTTACAGAACCCCCGACCTCGGTCAAGAACTCGCAGGTACTAGACCAGATACCCCTGATCTCTAAAGAGGAATTTCTTGCACTAGTAAAGAAAGTCGGATCTGGCTCCCCTACAGACCCCTGTCCTCCTCACTTCCTTCAAGAAGCATTCTCCACTTGCCCTGACCCTCCTTTAGCACTTCTCAATAATTCTTTGAAATTAGGCTTAGTTCCCGACTCCTTTAAAGCCGCCGAGGTTGTCCCTATCCTTAAGAAACCCAATGCCGATCCCTCAATTCTCTCCAACTTTCGTCCGATCTCCCTACTTCCCTACCTCAGTAAGATCTTAGAAGCTCACGTCACCAAATGTCTCAGTTCTTTTATTGAGCTCTCACTATTTCTCGATCCCCAACAGGCTGGCTTTAGACCAGCCCATTCCACAGAGCTAGTCATCCTAGCAGTCATGGACGAACTCAGAAAGGGGGCTGATAACAACATCCCTCAGGCTCTTATTCTCCTGGAGCTCTCTGCCGCTTTCGACACGGTCGACCATAAACTCCAGATCGACCGTGTCGAGAGCGCCGGCATCCAGGGAACCGCCCTGAAATGGATTTCCTCTTTTCTCACAAATCGGTCCCAAGCAGTCCGCCTGGCTACCTTTTCAGCAAAGAGGGCAAGCCTGACCTGTGGAGTCCCTCAGGGATCCTCCCTTTCCCCGTTTCTTTTCAACTTATACATGCTTCCCCTGATCCGCTCCCTGCGTAATTGCGAGGTGGCTACTTTTAACTACGCCGATGACCTCCAACTAGTGTTTAGAATTGATCCATCTATTACGTCGGCCTCCAATATCCATTCCACCTTATGTCTCATCAGTAATTGGATGAACACCAGTCAATTGAAACTGAACCCTGATAAAACTGAGCTTGTTCTGACTGGCGGGACCTCTAACCCTTGGAACGCCAATTATTGGCCTCCTATCTTAGGCAATTCTCCACGACCGGCCGACTCTGTGAAAAGCCTTGGGGTCATCATAAGTAAAGACCTGTCAATGAAAGCACACATCGGCGCCGTTGCTTCATCCTGCTTTTACCACCTTCGCAGAATCCGAAAAATTACCAGATTTCTGACCACTGAAGCTCTTACCATAGTCCCCCTGGCCCTAGTCATTTCCCGTATCGATTATGCCAACTCACTGTATGTTGGCATTCCGGCCTATCAGCTTCACCGCTTACAACTAGTTCAGAACCAAGCAGCCAGACTCATTTTCCACCAACCAAGATATCAACATGTCCGCCCCCTGATGAAGAGCCTTCACTGGCTCCCAGTTGCAACCCGCTGCATATTTAAACTGGGCTGCACTATTTTTAAAGCCCTAGCCGGCCTAGGCCCAGCCTTTATCTCTTCCTTGATATTTCGCTACACCCCTTCACGCGCTCTTCGCTCCTCTCACTCAAATTTTCTTGTTGTCCCTCCTTTCAAGCGGAAAAAACACGGCGGCCTTAGTTTCTCTCTCCTGGCTCCCCAACTCTGGAATTTCCTCCCTACCGAGCTCAGATTAGTAACCTCCTACTCTCGATTTAGGACACTTCTTAAAACCCTTTTATTTTGCCATATGCATAAGCCATGACTACTACATTTCTGCTGCATCTCTCCCACTAGCGCCATGAAACCGTTTGGTGTAAGAGCGCTCTATATATATTTTTAACATAACATAACATTGCTTGAACCCTCAAGGGTGGGGAATGCTTTCACCTCCACAGTGTTGATCCTTGCTCCTAAAAAGGTCTATTCCCTTTCCGGCTTCCTGGATGATTTTTCTAGTTTGATTATGAAACCTAGCCTGTGGAGAGTGACCATGACAATTCAGTTGTTCTTCTCACATTGATGGAAGGAGTTTGCTTTTGCCAGCCAGTTGGTCAGGTATGGTATACCTGGATCCCTTTCCTTTGAGGTAGGCTGCCACTGTGGTCATGCATTTTGTGAATACCCTTGGTGTTGGCTTGATCCTAAAAGGGAGCACTTTGAATTGGTAATAGTTTTGGTTGACGACAAACCGCAGGTATTTCTTGTGCTTGCAGTTGACAGGAATGTATAGAAAGGTGTCCTATAAGTCCATAGTTGCCATGTAGTCCTTTTCCAACAGCTGCGGGAGCACCTCTTGTAGCGTGCCGATCTTGAATTTTGTGTTTTCATGAAGGTTTTTAAAAAGCAGAGGTCCAGAATTGCTCTAAGTGACTTTGGGATGAAGTAGTATGTTGAGTAGTTCCCATGGTCGATTCCTGCTGATGACACTCTATTGACCCCTTTTCCTGGAAGTCCTGTACCCTGCATTCTAGACAGCATCTCTTCTTTCGAGTGTGCCTTCTATCTTGGTTTGGTTTCTGGGGGTGTCTTTACAATTTCTATGCCATATCTGTTTCGACAATGTTGAGGGTCCACTTGTATGATACGACCCTCCTCCACTCTTGGAGAAAGGACTTTATTCTGCTCTTACTGGTGTTATGTGCAAGGTGGCTGGCCTGTGGAGTAACTTGGCTGAGGAGATGCCTCCTCTGGGATGCAGTCCCTTCCTGGTTATCAGTGTGCGGTCTGTGGCTGCCACTGTTGCGCTACTGGTCGTTGTCAAGTGTGGTGGTAGGCCTTCTCATGGGGGCTGCCCCACTACTTGCGTGGCCTTGAAACTGTAATACTCCCATGGCACTTGCTGTGTCATTGTCCATCAATTGCTGGAGTGTTTCATGCACTGCAGTGCTGAACAGGTGTTCTTCAGTGAACGGGGTGCTAATGATGCTTGCCTGCACCTCGCTTTTGAACCATGACACCCATAGCCAGGCGTCTTCTCAGTGTTGTGCCCATGACCATCTGTCTACTGGCTGGATCTGCGGTGTCAAGGGCGGGTTTGAGGCATGTGCTTGCAATGGTCTTGCCTTCTTCCACTAGGGCAGCCGCTCGTTTTTGGAACTGCTCTGGGAGGTGCTTCATAAGTTTGCCCATCTCTTCCCTGTGCTGATGGCATACCTGTTTAGTAGGGCGTTCGACTTTGCAACCCTCCACTGTGGGAGTGCTCCTCTCTCCATTTTACATCCTACCATCTACACCCTCTTGCTCTCTTACTCAGATGGAGGGCCAGTGAAAGTGGGGATGTTGCCTCTTTCTTGCCATTGCCACTATAATGAATGTCTGCTGTGGCATTCCCTCCAATGTATAGTGGGTCTCTGGAGGAGTGTTTATACTTTTTCTCCAGGGGTCACGGCCTTGCAGGCTGCTGGGTCTCTGGAAGCCTCCCTTGCCTGACCCAGAACGCTGGGTGTGGTGCAGTATTGGTTCCTACTCTGTGACATCACAAGGGTTTCGAGAAGGAAACATGTCTGTGACTTCTCTTCAAGTTGTACTCCATATTTGTCCACTGCCCTTTTCACTGCAGTGTTATACGTGGCAATATCATCTGGAGGAGATGTCTCGAAGGGAGAGTCAGCTTTGATTTCTTGCAAGTCGTTGACATTTTTGACTTCGGGGAAAAGTCTCTGGTTATTGCCAAGCTCTTCGTCCTTGAAGAACATTTGCGTTTCTTTGGTTCTTCCCGGCTTGGTTCCACCGGAAGCCTTCGAAGGAATTCAAAATTCCCAAAGGGAAGCCTCTTAGTCTTTTTTCTTTTGCAGGACTGCTGCCATTTCGGCCTTGAGGTGCCGTCTTTAGACGTCAATCGCCTTTTCCTCAGCGTTGATGCTGGTTGATGTTCTTTTCTTCTGAGCCTCTCTCACTCAACCTTCAACATCGAGCATTTCTCTAGCGTTGGGGGCGTGGGAGTTTTAGGGGGGCTTGGGGACAACCATGTGTGTCCTTGTGTTTAAACTTTTTTTCAGTCGACAAATCTTTTGGCACCAAGGTAGTCTTTTAGGACTTTGGGTCTGCCGACTTTTGGTTTTCTGAATTTGTCGGCTTTACCCCGCTTTCTACCGGTACCTGAAATCTTTTTCAGGGGGGCGGGGGGGGGTCTCCTGCCTTGTGCTTCTTAGACGGACCAGGTGTCATCTCGACAACCTCTCGCTCGACATCAGACTCTACAGCTTGAGCTGCTTCGGTGCCCCTGTAGTACTCTTCCTCGCTGGAGAGCCTGAGGTCTTTTAGAAATGAGCTGTCTGTCTTCTGTACCTGAATGGTAGATTAGTGTGCCTTTCTCTGCTTGGCTCTAGTCATCAGTGTTTTCAGGAGAAACTTGGTGCCTGCCTTCAGCCTTCTTTGTTATGATCCCTGGGTAGGCAGAAGGTTACAGACCTCCTTCTGGGGAAACTTGTGGTGGCACTCGGGGCAGAACCTACAAGGAGTTTTCTCCATTTGCCGCAACAGGTACTCTGTTCTGTCAGCTCATTCTCCAACCACATAATTGCCCTTTCACGTGTTGCTCCTGCTTCGATGCTGTTTGGTGTTTTTCAGTTCTTTAGCCTTTTTTCTTCCACAGATGTTTCTTGTGATAGATCTTTCTCTCTGTCCTCCATGATTATTCAAATTTATAGCCCTTTTCTTCAGTATTTGCAGAACTTTTGCTGATGCTTCCAGACCCAATGGCTAGAAAGCAAAAGACACACAATTGATGGACGGAATGCAGAACAAATCAAAACATTCACCTCCAGTCAAGAGATCTGGGTTAAATCCATCATTCTTTTGCTCACCATGCCACCCCAGTTTAGACCTGGCCATATGCAAATCTGTCTTGACCCTGTGCCTCATGGGAACAGTCCAGCCCGAACTGCCAAGCCAGGTCCTCCCTGGACCGGAAACAAGCATCCTAAGACCGGGTTCGGGGTTATGAACCCGGAACCGGTCCCAGGATGCTTGTTTCCGGTCCAGGGAAGACATGGCTTGGCAGTTCGGGCTGGACTGTTCCCATGAGGCACAGGGTCAGACTGATTTGCATATGGCCATGTCTGAACTGGGGTGGTGGAGTGAGCTAAAGAATGATGTTGGATTAAACCCAGATCAGTTGACTGGGGAGAGTGTTTGATTAGCTCAAACGCTCCGTCCACCATCCCCTTTGGTATCGCTTTCCAGACCCAATGGCGGCAAAAAGAATCTGAAGATGGTGACCATGCACAGAAGCTTCCGAGGCGCACGTCTGATGCCACACGAGGATGGGCATAGCACCAAACGGTCACAGACTATGCCTAGCAAAACACATAAATAAAAAGAAAAGGAAAAAGAGGACTAACAGTTTACGGATCAAACCACAAAATGGCGGAATAATGCACAGATGTGAATCCAAAAAAGGAAACTATATATGGTGACAAGAATTGTACACTGTCACATTACCATGAGGCAAATAAGGAATTGTACATGTCCACATTACTGTCAGGTAAATAAGGAACTGTATATGGTCACAAGAATTGTACAGGGCCATATTGCCATCAAGGAACCAATTGTGCATGATTGTTATTACCATCAGTAAAAGAACGAATGATATATGGTCACTTTACTGCCAGATAAAGAAGTACATGGTCACATTACCGTCTGGTAAATAAGGAATTGTATGTGGCCATGTTACGGTCAGGTAAATAAAGAACAGAACATGGTCACAAGAATTGGTAATGGCCACTTTACTGTCAGATAAATAAGAAACTGTACATGGTTACATTAGTGTCCGGTAAATAAAGACTTGTACATGGTCACATTACCATTGTGTAAATAGGAAACTGTACATGGGCATATTACCCTAATAAGAAGCCATAGAATGTACAGTCCTGTAAAAAAAGAATGCACGTGTAGATATCAAACATATTAATCTTAAAATGTGCGATTCCTTTTTAAAATCAGCAGGTGGTGTGCAAAGACCACATTCTCCATTGGCGTCTGTTGTGTACCATGAAGCAATCCTCGGATCATAAGGAATGTCTGATATACCACGTTTTATGTAAAGAAGTATTATTCATGCTTGAAATACTTTCTCAAATCATGTTTTTCACTCAGTCCGGACATAGACTCAGGTGACTCTTACTCCATATACTTCACAATGTAATAAGGAATTATATATCTCCAGAAGGTCTCTCCCACAGTGGAAGATAAGGAGATGGAGAGAGGCGTTGATGCAGGTTTAAGATAGGGTGCGTTGATGTGGATAGAAGATGGGGGTGGTGTGTTGATGCGGGCATTGGTGGGCAAGAGCATCAGGGATGGTGTTGATGCAGGTAGATGATAGGGAAGACGTCGATGAGGAAGGTTGTCGCCATGGATAGGAAATGAGAGAAGCATTGACGAGGATAAGAGATAGAGAGATATGCTGACGGGTATGAGAGGACGCTGACGATAGAGAGAGGCATTGATTCTGGTAGAAGATGGGACGTCAATATGGGTGGCAAATGAGAGGGGCATCAGGGATGGTGTAGATGCGGGTAGGGGATGGTGTAGATGCGGGTAGGAAATGGTGTTGGTGTGGATAGTTAATGGAGGGGCGCCAATGTGGGTAGGCAATAGAGAGCGCGGATGTGGATAGAAGATGGAGAGACGCATCACCGCAAATACGAGATGGTAGAGAAGTGTTAACACGGGTAAATCGGAGAGGGCGTCGGATTGATACAGGTTGGATATGGGCAGGACCACTGAAATTATGCGATTCTGCGGCTGGGGCTTTTTTCGCATTTGTTATGGATTTGCCACATAATCCATCATCTGCTGCATCATCTGCAGATTTCAACAAAAAATGTCTTGCCCTAATGGATCAAAAGTTATTAAAAATGTATTGACATCTGTTTGCTCACAGTTAAAGGTCATTCGCAAAGGTCACCTGGTCATCTGTAAGTTGTTAGTTTCTGTATTTGGTTGTTTAACTGTTTCCAGTGAGGTGCAGTCTTTGCCCAGACATTATTGCGAGTTGTAAAAATGACAAAATAATGAAGAAATAACTATCAAAAAGTGCCTTATTAGGCCACATAATTAGCCTGGGGGAGGGCTTGAGGATTGTGCATACGGGGGTAGAAGATGGGGTGCATCAACGTGGGTAGGAGAAGGGAAGGATGCATCAACATGGGTGGGATATGAAAAGAGGGCATCGATGCTTGTAGGAGAGGGCATTGATGCAGACTGGTGATAGGGAGAGGGTGTCGATGGGGCTAGGAAATGGGGTGGGTAGGAGATGGGAAGAGGGCTTTGACGCTGGAGCTCTACTGCTAGAACACCACATCCACTTACCCGCCTCCAGGGGTAGATGTATGCAATGTCCATGAGGGTGTAATAGTCCTTTAGTGGCTCATCTTCATACAGAACTTCCACCTATAGGAAAGAGGAAGCATGGGTCAAGAGGTCCCACAGAACGCTTCGGTGTCACAGATAAGCAAGAGGTTAAAGAAACTACTGCTTCCCCCCTACGAGTAAGTTATTGATATGCATAACTCAGAAACTGCACTCCAGCATGGTACCCAAGAAAACTCTCATAATGTAGTTCAAACTTCATGGGTTAGAGAGTAGGTTCTCAGTGTGATGCTGACAATATCTGAAAGGATCAATGCTCACTACTTGAGACAATTGTACAGATGTCTGCACAGGGAAACCTTCATCTGCTGGAGGCTGAGGGCCTCAGCACAGGATCAATGCCCTCTGCTGGAGGGGGACTGCATAGGTGTTGGCACAGGATCTATGCTCACTGCTGTACAGTGGGGTACCAGGGCAGGATTAGCATTCCTGGTGGAGGTCGAAGGGTTTGTATCAAAGCAATTGCCTGCTGTTGGGACTAAGGGTACAGGTATCCCACCATCTGCATGCCTCCCACCTGAGTGTTTCAAGTACATCACATGCTTAATTTGCCCTAATGTACTGAAAACCTGGGGTTAAATGGCATTGGCGGCATAATTGCCCACATTGAAGGGTCAGAGGTCAAGTAGCTACAGTGGCCTAAAACCCCTGCTGGAGGGTTAGAAGTCAGACAGTAGACGACTACTGCCGCAGCTGGAAGGTCACAGGAACGGTAACAGAGGACTACTACCTTTGTTGGAAAGTCACAGGTCTAGTAGCATCTTCTGCCCCTGTTAGAGGGTAAGGTCTGGTGCAAGTCGAATGCCTTGTGCCCCCCACTTCACAGTTGAGTATCATCAGTACTGACCTTGTATTTATTGGGTACGTCCAACTTGTTACGCAGGAACTTGGCCAGGTGCATGATTGTCATGGCGGCCGGACAGCGAAGGAAGCGCACCCTGTTCTTCTGCAGAAGACACATGGAGAGACCGCATTAGACACCAGAAGTGAGCACAGGAGTCTTGTGGCTACACTTCACTCGGGGAACAAACAGCCTTTACAACGTGGCCATTACCAAGCAATGCCATTACAGTGCAATACCATTACTACTCATCCATTACAATGCATATGCCTTTACCACGCAAACTTTTACAGCATATTATCGAAAATTCTCGCCACATACACCTCCTTGATAGAAAATACCAAGGATGGACCATAATTTGAGTGCGCGAGTTTCTTTATTGAGTTTAGTCCACCATAACGTGTTTCAGCCGTTGCCGGCCTTGATCACAATATATATATATATATATTACCTACTGGCGGTCGCCAGTAGGTAGTTATAGTTAGGACCCTGTTTCCATAGGAAATCCGCAACATTCTATTTGGAATAACTTTGGCGCCGGTCGACGAATCCTCGCGAAATTTTCAAAATAGGTGGGGCGCTACGCTCCGCTCCTACCCTGAAAGTCTCGGGGGGATTCGTCAAGCAGGAGCCGAGAAAAAAGGGGGGTCCCAAAACGCGTTTTCCCCATGCATTTTTCCATAGGACCTTTAGACACAGCTACAGCCCGAACGGCTGAACAGAATTACTTGAAATTTGGCAGAGAGGTAGCCATAAGGTCAAGGAAGTGCCTTTTGCAGGTCTGGTGTAAATCTGTTCAGTATTTCCTGAGAAAATAGCATTTAAAAGCATATATATATGTGGGCGGAGCCTAACCACACATCTCATCCTGAGATCTGATTGGCTGTCAGCACTTCATCCAAGAAGTGTTGGCAGCCATCTTGGGACCAATATACATGATAGCACCTCATTAAAAAGCATTGCAGTTAATAGAAGGTTTTAAGACTTTAGTTACATTATAAATCATTTGTTGATGGTACCATACTCATTTTAGGAATTGTGGTATGTTCTAAGGTGATTTCACCATGTGAAAAAGCCTTCTGCTGGGATATCATGATTGAGAGAAAAATATTTTCTCATGCTTTTACCACAGAGGTTTGGAAGGTGATCTATAGGCTAAACTGAGAGCTTATTTTCAGTAAATTCACATTATCTTTCTCAGTCATGTGAGAATGAAGTCTGACATTCTCAGTAAAACATGTACATCCAACAAGGGCAGAGACTGTCAGTTGATTCCTTTGTGTTCTACTGCAGCTTCCCAGAGTGTTCCAAAGAACTACTAGAGCGCTAACAGTCCTACTTATGATAAACGTATGGCACACCTGAAGCCATCTTGCTTGGATTAAAGTGGTAACTCTTAAAACATTTAATTTAAAAAGGAACAAAATGAGGGGGTTCATTTTTCCATAAAAAGTATGATTAGTGCTGCAGAAAGAAAAATTAGGGCACATTTTGAGTGACTTCTCAAATCCTCTTCTATTTCATTAAAAAATTCTGACATGCAGACTGAAACATGCACTTTCAATACCAGCAGCAGTTTTCCCTGGTGAGCAGTAGCTTTACTACAGTGATCTAATGAGCAAAAAGAGTGCTAACATTCTGAATTTATGGCAAATGTGTGACACATCTGAATGCCTTCTTGATGGAATCAAAGTAAAAAACTGAAAGTATTTCCTACTGAGGAGACTGCAGTAAATGAGGAAATTAGGAAACTTCATAACAAATAAGTCTCCCAAGATGGCCACCAGAGACAAAAGAGCCCAAATGTAGCCCAAATATCACCCAGATGTAGCCCAAGTATAGCCCAATGACAGAATGTCCCAGAATGTTCTTAAAAACAACTAGAGCGCTTACTGTCTTCATTATGACAAAAGTATGGCACACCTGAAGCCATCTTGATTGGAATAAACTGGTAACACTTAAAACATTTAATTTAAAAAGAAACACAATGAGGAGGTTCATTTTGCCATAGAAATTATGATTAATGCTGAAGAAAGAAAATGAGGGCACATTTTGAGTGACTTCTCAAATCCTCTTCTATTTCATTAAAAAATTCTGACATGCAGACTGAAACATGCACTTTTAATACCAGGAGCAGACTTCCATGGTGCAGTAGTTTTACTACAGTGATCTAATGAGCAACTAGAGTGCTAACATTCAGAATTTATGGCAAATGTGTGACATATCTGAATACCTTCATGATGGAATCAAAGTAAAAAACTGAAAGCATTTCCTACTGAGGAGACTGCAGTACATGAGGAAATTAGGAAACTTCATAACAAATAAATCTCCCAAGATGGCCACCGGAGACAAAAGAGCCCAAATGTAGCCCAAAATCACCCATATGTAGCCCAAATATAGCCCAATGACAGAAGTGTGCAAAACACTTATTATTTTGTGTTTTTGCAGTGTTATATAGTGCAGACTTGTCAGGTATTGGTGTGCTTTACATGAGCATTGGTTACATCACACAAGAACAAATTCATTTTGGTTGTAGACATGGGGAGACTAAGTGATTTGACCAGAATCACAGAATGTCGAGCTGAAGCAGAAACTTCAACCTGGTTCCCCAGTTGCAAAGTCTGCAGTTCTGGAAGTAACACCACATCCTCTCCCCTAAGTGCAACATTTAATCAAGTGGTCAACTGGATAAAAAAACATAAAGATAACAAATAATTTAAAAGTGCTTTGTCGCTATTTGAAAACTCAGAAAATATGTTCTTATTTTAGTCTTTTAGAGCACTAACCATAATTTTGATGCCAATAAGACCCTCTCATATATGTAATTTCTAAAGGAAATGCTCTAGGTATTACAGTTTTGATTACATCAAGATGATGTCAGGCGTTCCACACTTTTGTAATAAATATAGAATGTTAGCAATCTAGTTGTTCATTAGGATACTGTTGAGAGGCAGAGGCCAGGGGCACGGACTCTGAAAATTGAAGGCAGGTAGGAGGGTGCAAAGGCAACAATTTAACCACACTGAGCAGGCAGGAAGGGCCGTGGAAGCACAACAGACTATGGAGGGCAGTGGAAAGGGGGGCAGGGGCAACAAACCAACAATACAGGACTTGCAAGAGAGGCTGTTGGAGGGAAGATCTATTATGGGTCAAGGAAGCTAGGGGCGGTCCCCAGATCCCCGGGAGCCACCACAGAACTGAGCAGGAGAGTGAGTCAGGGACAAAAGGGGCACCTTAATTTGAGCCGGGGTGCCTAGGAACGCTTGCTCCAAAAATGAAGAAAACAGACATATGAGACATGGAATTGGAGGCAGAATACAATGGCAGTTTAATGAGAAGATGCAACTTCAAAGAAACCGCAGAATAGAGACATAAAGTACAAAATACAGAATCCAGATAATCATACAGCTGTCATAATATTCTCTGTATCTCAATTAATGTACTGACAGAGAGAGAGAGAAAACACATCTATAAATGCATCATGGGAAACAAGTTACACCAAGGAAAATGTTACCTAGGAACACTCACGTTTACTCTTAGAGCAAGCATTCCTGCAATTACAATACAAAATCTTTTAAATGCAAAAGTAAAGAGAACAATGGTTAAACATAACATGACATTTCATATAGGTAAAATAGAATAAGATACTTCAAGCAAAGCAGAGCAAGACATTTTAAGCAAAGGAAGACAAGAGCTCCCAGCTCTTGGGGAAAACCTGCACTGCCTGTTAACCTACATACAGACGGCGAGGTAGTCCGTCGATATCTGTGGGTGCTCCCTTTTTATATCATTTTGTGGGCTCCTTTGCACGCTACATCTACCTACGTATGCTACCCAAAAGCTTTGTCTGCAGATTTTACCAGACATTTCGTCATTTACCCACTTAATGCTGACAATGGACTGGGTGAAAAGGTCAGTCTCTCAGGCCAATCGCTTATCGTAAGTTCCATAGAGCAAGCAGAAAATAATGGGTATTGTACGGGAATTCAATATATTCATGTATAAAATCTCCTCAGTTCTCCTAACTTGACGCTCTGCGGTTGCCACTTCCTTAAAAGCGGGAAACCTGCCCAGGAAGCAAGTACCAGTCCAGGATGCAGCCTACTGTATGTCGACAGCTTCAGGGGGATGTTGAACTTTGATACCGAGCACGGAGCACTCGGGTAGGGTGGGGGCTACTAGTTTGGATCAGAAGGCCTCGCAGACCTGCCTTCAGACTACTATACACTAAAATTGCAGAGCTATGGTCAATTTAACAAAGAGGCCTACATATTGAACAGAAGGGCCTACACAGGGGTTTTATGCTGGCTGAGTGGTAAGGATGTCTCAGGATAATTATATAGCAACACAGGACCCGCTGGTCAATTTAATACGGCCTACAAATGCAGCTGGCAGGGCAAGGACAAGGGTCTCATACTTCAGGTGTGGACAGAACGGGCCAGGGGCCCCCTGTGATACAAAATCTACCCTCCTTTAAGGCTGTGGCAATGTAATAGACCATTGTGGGCAGAAGGAAGAGGCAATGGTAGTACAACCATACATGCCAACAGACCCGATTCAGCCAGGAAACGTCCAATGTTTTTAAGCTCAAATGGGCTTTATTTGATCTGTCTCCTGTCTACAATATCCTCTTTTTCAATGTAACTCAAAGGGGAAAATCAATACCCCAGTTTTTTTTCAAAATCTCCCTCTTACCAAGTTCAAAATGTTCGCAAGTATGGTACATTGGATCATGGAAGGAAATGGGATAGGGACATGGACTTGGATAACAGAGGACAGGAGGGACATGGAGAGGTGCACCAAACTGACCCTGCAGGGCAGGCATCTGGGTTTGCAGCAGCACAATACACCACACAGGGCATGCAGGACGGGAGTGCAGCACAACAATCCATAGAAAGCAAGAGGGAGGGGACAGGACCATGCACATGGACAACAGAGAACAGAGGGGCAAGAGGCAATGGTAGCTAGCTGACCATAATGGACAGACAGGAGAGAAAGCTGCAGCATAACAGACCATAAAGGGCAGGAGGGACGGATCAGGGGCATTACAATGGAACAGACAAGCCAGGAGGGAGGGAGTAGGGCTGGGGGCAAGGGGGCAGGGCAGGAGCAGCAAGATAGCCATGGAGGTCAGGCAGGATGGGCACTAGAAGCAAGACACACCATGAAGAGCAACAGTGAGACTGTGATGGCATACACACAGACCATGGAGGGAAGGTGGGAGGGGGTCAGGGGCAGCTAACTGACCACACAGGGAAGGTGGGAGGGGCCATGGCAGCACAGAAGACCATGCATGGCAAGTGGGAGGGTTAGTGGCAGCACAATGGCTATGATGGGCAAGAAGGAGGGTGGAGGGGCATGCACAAAGGACGATGGAGGATAGAAGGGAGGGTCAGGACCTGTGCACAGACAAGAAAGTTCAGGGGAAGGGACGTCACAACAGACCACACGGGGCAGGCAGGAGGAGCAGTTGCAGCACAACAGACCAGGGAGGGCAGAAGGGTGTGGCAGTACAATGGACCATGTAGGACAGGAGGAAGAGGATAGGGGCATGGCATGTGGACAGGCAGGGTGGAGGTGGCAGGGACAGGTTACAGTCATCTGACAATGCTAGGCAGGTGGGAGGGGAGTGGCAGCTCAACAGAACACTCAGAGTAGATAGGAGTGGCAGGTCCATGGGACATGGTGGGCAAAAAGGATGGAGCAGGGGCATGCACAAAGACATCGGAGGGCAGGGGGAAGGAGAATAGAGGCAGCAAGCTAAGCACAGAGTTTAAGCAGGAGGTCAATGATGGGGCATAGAATTGGGCAATGGAGGGCAGGAGGAGTGGACTGGTACATCATACTAAATTGAGGGCAGTGGCAGCACATCAGACCATGCATGGCAGGAGGGAGGAGGCTAGTCCATGGATTCACACAACAGAGGATAGGGAGGAAGGGGATGGGGCAGCAAGCTAACTGTTCAGAGAAGGCGGGTATTAGGAACTTTATTGTTTTTAAAACATTGTGTCTGTGCGAACTACTTAAAATATGAACAAGTATGCAGCATAATCTCACTTTTATTCAGGAAGAAGAGGACGTTTGTGACTGTGACTCTGGGCTCACTTGGCAGAAACACCCCCTGACCCTCCACCCCCTATCGCAAAATGTAATGCCCGTGAAAAGGGTAGGTGAACACAGTGTTATATAGAACATAGTCCTGAGAGCACGATTGAAAATGAAAACTAGATATAGTGTATGGTATAAACTATGCACCAAAAAGTGTGATATAAGATGAACCTGGCGTGAAATATAATATGCAATACATTGTGCGCAATGACAGATTCATTGGAGAGCGCGAGATAGCACAGGCACTAGCGCGTGCTATGCGATATGCGCCTTGGAGTGTAATATGCACATGGAAGTGTTGTGTAACCTAACTAGTCTCTAAAGTTGTAATATAAAATATGTGCTGGGGAGTGTAACGTTGCATATGCACTGTGACAAAGATATGGATCCCAGATTGTAATATGTATGGCATAGCACTGTGCGTTATAACATAGGCATCGAGAAAGGCACGTTAGATGGGGCAATATAACCCTTGCGAAGACAAGTGTGGCATGACATATTCACGGGGTGGTGTTACAGTGCACATGGGCTAGAGAGTGTCATAGCATATGCACTAGCTAGTGGAATACAACACAGAGGTGTGTGGCACTCGGCAGGCAATGGTGGGTGTAACACAGCATTGGGCTCTGTCAGGAGCACGCTGTGACTCTCAAGTGATGTTCGTCCCCTTTCCAGAGAGTAAAATAAAAAGTATTACACATCCGGCAGTGGATGTGTGTTTTATTAACCGTGAGGGGGGTTTCTTGCATAGTTTTGGTCGAATTTTTGTCGAATCCCCTTTGAATGGCTTGGTGTGCATGTGTATTAAATGTGCCTGTCAATAGCTACCCATGTTTGTATAAATAAACGACAAGGGTGTCTACCAGGATTAGGCACGGTAGGGCATCAGACATGTCAGAGCTTCACTAGTGGTGTAAATACATTCCACGTGGATTCATTGCATGCATAGTCGCCTTTTAATGAATATCACGCAAATCGTCATGGTGATAGGTACGTACGGTTTGTCCAGCATGTCCTAGGTGTGTCTATAAATATATATTTTTTTAAAATAATAAAAAACAGTGGCCGGCCCTGGGGATTGGGGTCAAAAAAATATAATTAGGAGACTGGCCCTGGGGGATGGGGTCATCAGAGCCAATAAATTAGAATAAGAAGGGGAACCAAACAGCCCCCCTTCTTAAAAAACTAAAATAAATAAAAGACTGGCATCGTTGCGGAGGCCATGCCCCCTCCGTGCAGCACTCTGCAAACGCGCCCCCAACAGGCATCTCCAGTATGCGTCAGGGAGCTGCGCTGCAGCCAGGTGTTCTGAGGCCAAGCCCCTTTTTACACCTCTCTGCAACGCAGCTCTGTGGCGCTTACTGGAGGTACCTAGTGGTCTAGTTTGACCCTAGGGACCCTTAGGATTCAAGGGGACTTAATCTCTCAACTTAGAACAGCCACAGGGCGCGTTTACACAGTGGTGAAGGGAGGGGACGGGGCCTGAGGTGACGTGTGCAAACACGCACTATGGCACGTTTTAAATTGGGGATATAATTTCCCTTCAATACTGAGGGCCCCTGGGGGCTAACTAGCCCACCAAGTGCTTCCAGTAAGCGCCACTGAGCTGCATTGCAGAGAGGTGGTCCAGGCCGTGCCACTTTTTACACCTCTCTGCAACGCAGCTCTGTGGCACTTACTGGAGGTACCTAGTGGGCTAGTTGGACCCTAGGGACCCTCAGGATTCAAATGAACTTAATCTCCCAACTAAAAATGGACACAGGGCGTGTTTACACAGTGGTGAATGGAGGGGACGGGGCCTGAGTTAACGTGTGCAAAAACGCCCTGTGGCCTGTTTTAAGAGGTAGTTTTAATCTCCATGCCCTATTATATACTAGGGGCTTACAGAGGAGGTCATGCTAATCACAGGGGGACCCCAACGCATAATGTTCCCTAGTGTATGTAGGTGTTTTCACTGTATTCTAAGTGTCTTTTAACATAGCACTGGCTCTAGGACTGGTTAGTCAGACTCAGTTACCACCAGTATCCGTCTGAAAAAGTGGAGGGTACAAGGCTTCTTTCTGCTCTTCTTTTTGTTCTTTCTGCACGTTATCCTTCTTCCTGCACTTATCTTCGTATTTGAGGACTTCTGTTGCTTCTTTCTGCACTTCTTTTGTTTCTTTCTGTGCATTTTCTCTTCTTTCTTCACATGTCCTATCTCTGTAGGCATAGTTAGAAATTAGCATTTAAAAAACCTTAGAAATTCACAGAAAAAAACATAGGTTTCAGGCACGTTATAGTTAGGAATTAGCATTTAAAAAACCTCAGAAATTCACTGAAAAAACCATAGGTTTCAGGGGTGTTATAGTTAGCTGGACTTTTCACTTGTACAAAACCATTGAAATTCCCCCGTTATAGTTAGTTCAGCTAACTATAACTCGCGCGCCCGCAATGCACTGCTGATGACGTCACATATTACATCACTCATGACATGGTCAGTGACATCACTCATGACATCACTGATGACATCTCAAATGACATCACTGATGACATCACTGATGACATCACTGATGACATCATCCAGTGAATGTGTGTTTTTCTGAAAATTAAATATGTTTTATATATGTATATCTCAAGGTCGATGGAAGAATAAATGGGTATATAAGTGTCTAAATGGATGATTTGTTTTTGAAAAATTGATTGTGTAACTGACTGATTAAGTGTATCATAGTGAATACATGGCTTAGTGAGTAATGTTTAAATATGTAAATATCTGTATCAGTCTCTCACTTTGTGTATAAGTGGCTGCATGGGTTGGTGAGTAGCTACATGGGTGTCTATATAGGTTATTAGTTGGTTTTTTGAGTATCAGTCTGAGTGTCTGCATGGTTCGGTGGGGGGTATTACGTAGTGCATAGGTGCATGAATGAGTGGCTCACTGTTTGTATGTGTTGAACACAGCATGTGTGCAGGACTGTATGGGTGGATGAGTGTGTGTATGGGTGCTAGTGAGTGAATGACTGTCTCAATAGTGTCTTTATGAGTAACTACATATGTTTTAAACTAGTATATGTGACTATTGGTGTATATATGTGAGTATATGTGAGAGTGAGAGATTGAAAGAGTTCCTGTATGAATAAGTATGTGTTTCTATAAGTGATTGTTTAAAAGACTAAGTATGTGTAAGTTTCCGTAGAAGTAAGTATGGTGGTGTGTGTATAACTGTATATGCAAGTAAATGTATGTTTGATTCTTTATTAGCATGAGTGACTATGTGTGTGAGTAACTCTATGGATGAGTGGCATTGTGTAACAGGATGTATAGGTGTATGAGTACATATGATGAGTGAGTACATGTTTGAGTGACTGTATAGGACTGTTGGTGAATGAGTGGATGTGTATGTGGATCTTAGAATTACTGAAGAGGTTGTTGTAACTGGTATTGGTATGTCCATTGTTTTGAAAATGTTAGCCTCTATTTTTGAATGTGTGTATCAAAGGTTATATTAGGGTGAGAGGAGGTCTGCCACTCTATCACAAGGATGATGTCATCAGTGATGTCATCAGTGATGTCATTTGAGATGTCATCAGTGATGTCATGAGTGATGTCACTGACCATGTCATGAGTGATGTAATATGTGACGTCATCAGCAGTGCATTGCGGGCGCGCGAGTTATAGTTAGCTGAACTAACTATAACGGGGGAATTTCAATGGTTTTGTACAAGTGAAAAGTCCAGCAAACTATAACACCCCTGAAACCTATGGTTTTTTCAGTGAATATGTATATATATATATATATATATATATATATATATATATATATATATATATATATATATCTCAAAGCTACCAGGTGCGGAGCACTCACGGGACAGTTGATAGAATTTATTAGATAAGCAGATGTATTTCGGCACACAGCCTTCTTCAGTGCTTTTCCTCGTGGCATAAAACATAGCACTTATTTAAATAGCATCCAAGTTGATTCCATTGGAGCACCACTGAGACATAGCCAGCAACGAAGGACTTGCAAAATACTTGGTCTAAATACCAGGTTCACTGGCTGCCATGTCAGTATGTGTTTTTCTTACTTTAACCTTAATGCACATTTCGTTTTTCACTTATTCACTTCGTTTTCAAAGTCTCTCATAGACAATTCATAATTTCTCTTGTATAGAAGAAAAACGAAAGTGCAGATGCAACTTACATTCTGGCTTGGTGCAGGCAGTCCTAGGTCAGTTACATGGCTTCTGGGTCTCCCAACAGAAGTGAAATGTTCGCCACTTCTCTGTCCCTCGTCCTTGCCATTGTTTAGATTTCAGAGTTTTCCACAGGTTGAAGTCTGTATGGCTCCATGCCTCCAATTAAATAATTGACGAAGCTTCGCGAAATTTTCCAAACTTTTGGCCAGCTCCGGTCCGCTCCTATCCTGAAAGTTTCGTGTTGATTCGTCAAGCAGGGGCCCAGAAAAATGGGGGGTCCCAAAACGCGTTTTCCCCATGCAATTTTTCATCGGACCTGTTGACGCAGCTACAGCCCGAACTGCTGAACGGAATTACACCAAATTTGGCAAAGAGGTAGTCCTCAGTTCAGACTCGTGCCTTTTGCATAAATGGTGTAAATCCGTTCAGTAGATCCTGAGAAAATTAGATTTAAAAAGATAGATACATCTATGGCCTTGGAGGATCCGCGCACCCTATGCGCACCCTGAGCGCACCCTCTGCGAACCGAGCGCGCACCCTCCCGATCACGCGATGAATGCTAATTGGCTGTCAAGTGTCTGTCTACATTCGAAACCAGGAACTGTTGGCAGCCAATTTGTGCCTCGGTAGAAGCGAGGCTGATTAAGTAAGGAAAATAAGTGTGTGAAAGATGTAAAGGGGGCAGGGTAGAAATACTCTGACCCTCTAGTGTTGCTTAGGGGGTCCCAGAAGGACGCCCGGGGCCCCCTTTAAAAAACAAAAACAAAAAAAACCCAGCAAAATGTGCGCAGGGTGCGCGGATCCGGCCGGGAAAAAAAAAACCCCCGAAGCGCGTGCTTCCGCGCTTTCTTAATAATTAGCCCCCGGGGGGGGGGGGTGCGGGGGGGGGGGGGGGGGTTTGAATCCCAGGGGCAAAATGCATAAAAATGTAAAAGGGGGGCACAGGGGGGCCGCTATCCCCCGGGGCTACAAAATAAATAGGGTGGGGGCCCTGGGGACCGCCACCCCCCAGGGCCGGCTCCTGCAGTGTCCTGAGGTGCCTACCCCCAGGACACTGTTTGCTATGAGAGGGCGGGAGTCTCCCGCCCTCCCATAGCAAACTTCGTTTGGATTTTGAAAGAGGGAGCAGGGAAACCTGCTCTCTCTTTCAAAATCCAAACGATATTGCTTTTCCACACGGGGAGCTGCATGTCAGCAGCTCCCCATGTGGAAAAGCAATGCCGGCTCCCGAAGGACGCGGGGAGCCGGCTGGGGGCGTTGGGGCTCCCCCCACGGTCCCCAATGTTTTTTAATAAACCCCGGGGAATGGGGTCCCCAGGGATAATAAAAATTAGTGATAGGGGGTATTTTTTTTTTTTACGTTAAAATTAGGTGTCGCGCATCCTAACGCGTCGGGTGCACGATTTCTCTTGTGTAGGGTGCGCGGTTCCTAGCGTGTTGGGTGCGCGACTCCAAGGGGAAAAAACTGAATTTTTTGGGAGATAAACATCAAGCTTAAGTGTTTTGTTCTTGAGTGGCTCTAAAAAGAGCCGTTGTGTTCATTGAGAGTTTTTGGTACTTATAAGTAAGTACCTATACAGAGTCTAAAGTTGTTGAGGAAGACTCTGTTTCCTTCAACAGTAAAAAAACAGATTTGAGTGGTTCATAATATTTCCCATTGTACCTATTGAAGGACCGCAACCATTTCAATCATTCTTCTTTAAGCATCTTTGTAGACAAAACTCTGTGCTTACCTTCTATCATTCGCAAGCAATTTTCCAAACAGAAATATGTCACGTTTTGTAACATAGTTATTGCGCAAGACACTCTTTCATATTTACAAAGAGAGGAAAAGGCACTCTGTGTACCTTTTCTACTCCATGTAAATACAACCTCATCATACACACCACTTTGCGTTGAAAGGGCGTTCTATAAGTGTTGTTGTGTGTGATTGCACTGAATACTCATAGAACAAGACACATGTCTAGATTTATCAGAAATCATAAATCTCTACATGTGTGTGAATGCTGCACCATTCTCCAATTGGTGTAGCAAAGCACAACAAGGAGAATTGTTTTAATTTTTCCTCAAGTTTTAACTTTCAATGCATGCTACAATGCTCAGGATACATTGAAGGAGAAAAATGCCTTTACTGATTGTTTTTGTGCAGGAAGGTGTGTCTTCCTGCACAAAAACAAACACCACATGACACAGATATCCTTGCACCATGGTGCAAGGGTGGTTGTGTCACCATATGGCTGCAGTTTAAGCAGCCGTGCAAAGAGAAGCATAGATTTGCAACATATTTATGTACATATGTTGCATCCCTGTGCTTCGGAAGTATCACAACACACTGCAGCTAAATAGGTTATAGTGTGATGCGGCAGCACTTCCTTATAGTTCTCCACTTATACATTCACCATACACTACTAATACATTATTTCAGTAAATCATACACTACGCATACATCCAACCAAACTTTCACACACGATCATAGAAATATAGCTCTTTTTTTAAACAGAGAAATGAGTTCTGAAAATAACTTTTTTATTTCTTCTTTTCTGTTTTTTTTGTACTTTTTGGAACAATTTTGCTATTTTTTGGGGGAATGGAAAAAAAGACAACAGGAGGAACAAAACAGTCAACTTCTGCAAAAAAAAATAAACACAAGTTTAGCACTTGGGGTTTTGCTGCGCTCGGCAGATAAGTTCAATTGACTGCTCGCCATAACAGCAGTTTGTTGCATTTAATGCAACTCATTTTCAGTTTTCCAAATTCTGGACGTATGTCCGGGTGAGTGGTCAATGGTGAAGCTGCAGAAGTGCTTGCCACTGCTGGCTGAGGCTGCTGTCGGAGTCTACTGCATTCCTGCTTGGCCAGGTTCACGGGATGCAGAGTCTTCAGGTGTTTTAACATACTCGCAGTCCCACAAGAGTATTTTTTAGATGGATCCCCTCTGGAAAGCACTCTTTGACATATTTTACGTCACTTTAGTTGAATTAGTTTTATTTTGTCCTTCTGGGAAGGAAAAAAATTTCCACACCACAGAGATGTATCTTTCTGGGCGTGGAGGTTCCACAACAAATCCCTCATCGGACGAATGATCTGAATCTGATGGTGACTGCTGTCCAGAAGCCATTGTCTTCAGATAATGAAAAATTGCACCTGTGGAAATCTTCCCCAAAAAGTTTCTTCTAGTTCTAAGGTGTGAGATGTTCCTTCAAAGAAGAATGATTGAAATGGGTGGGGTCTTTCAATAGTTAGAAAAGGAAGTGTAATGAACCAATCAAATCTCTTTTTCTCAGGTCACATGGGATTCGCGCACCGTGCGCATCGGCGGCACGCACCGAGCGCGAATCTGCGAAATCGCTTTTAAAAGGAATATAGGATTAGAAGTAAAAATATATTAATTTTATGAGTTGTTTAGATTATGTCTTCAATTAATATTCACATGAAATACATATATATATATGTTTTTTTACATGTAAAAAATTTCACGGGATTCGCGCACCCATCGTGTCAAACACGCACATGACGTTTCGCGGAAGTGCGCAAGCGTCGCTTAACGTACTTTGTACGTGTCGCGTATGGGCTTGGAGTCGCGTACCGGTCGCATAGCAATCGTGCACAAACATACGTACCCATCGCATACCGTACGCTGATCCTACACTACAATCCTAAAATGGCGACTATGTTCCGCGCAGGGATCGAGAAAGGTGCGCATAGGGTGCGCGAATCCCCAAAAAATTGTAACAAAAAAAAAGAAAAAAGTATTACAAATACAAAAAATAGTTTAAAAAAAATTAACCATTTTTTTAATCATTAAAAAATATATATTTTTCAATTTTTAAAAGAATTAATAAAAAAAAAAACTTTAAAAAATTGTGAAAAAGTACTTAAAAAAACATAATTAAAGGAATTGACACACTGAAATATATAGATTTAGAAATCCTATGAAAATCATTCAATATCATAGCTTTAGAGTTAAGTTATAGATAGGAATTAGCATTTAAAAAACCTTTGAAATTCACTTAAAAAACCATAGGTTTCAAGTATGTTATAGTTTGGAATTAGCATTTAAAAAACCTTTGAAATTCACTGAAAAAACCATAGGTTTCATGCACGTTATAGTTAGGAATTAGCATTTAAAAAACCTTAGAAATTCCTTGAAAAAACCTTAGATTTCAGGGGCGTTCTAGTTAGCTGGGCATTTCCCTCGTACAAAACCCTAGAAATTCCCCCGTTATAGTTAGTTCAGTTAACTATAACTCGCGCCCCCGCAATGCACTGCTGATGACGTCACATATTACATCACTCATGACATGGTCAGTGACATCACTGATGACATCTCAAATGACATCACTGATGACATCACTGATGACATCACTGTTTACATCATCCATGTGATAAATTAGTGCATCTTCTCACACCCTAATATAACCTTTGATACACCCACTCAAAATTTCAGACGGCCATTCTCAAAACCATAGATACTCCAATACCAATAACTACATACCCACTCATTGACTCTTAGGTCTACACACACATCCACTCACTCACCTGTACAGTCACTCATACTTACAGTTACTCAGTACAGGACTATCATATGAATGTATACACCCGCACACCGCCAATCATCCATAGAGGTACTCACACACCTAGTCAGTCATGCAAATAATTAATCACACTCCTATTTATTTACTCACTTATACAGTTATACACACACAAGTTCACTTACTCATAAAAATACTACCATATTCTTACCCTCTTATACAATTACTGATACAAGCACACACTCATCCATACAGCCACTCTCACAATCACACACTCTCACATATAGCCAGTTATACACACATATATACTGCCTTTCACATATGTAGTTACTCACACATGTACCACTGAAATATACATTCAATCACTAACACACCCATACATACTCACCCAATCATACAGTCCATCACAGATGCACTCTTAAAACCATGCACCCATAGAATCACCCACTCACAAATCTATGCACAGTCACACACACCCCACCCACACAAACACTCAGGCACCCATACAGATACTCAGACAACCAATCAATAACCCATATAGACACTCATATAGCTATTCACAAAACCATGCAGCCGCTTATACACCAACAGACAGACAGATACAGACATTCACACAGTTTAGTCACTAGTCTTACGTAAGATACGTTTAATGACTCACTTATAGAGTCAGTCACGCACCTACTAAATCATCCATTCACACACTTATACACCCACTCATTCTTCCATAGGCCTTTCCCTATATATATTAAGCATATTTAAACTTTACAGAAACACACACTCACTGGATGACGTCATCAGTGAAGTCATCGGTGATGTCATTTGAGATGTCATCAATGATGTCACTGACCATGTCATGAGTGATGTAATATGTGACGTCATCAGCAGTGCATTGTGGGGGCGCGAGTTATAGTTAGCTGAACCAACTATAACGGGGGAATTTCTAGGGTTTTGTATGAGGGAAATATCCAGCTAACTATAACGCCCCTGAAACCTATGGTTTTTTCAGTGAATAAATAAATATATATATATATATATATGAATTTCGAACCAGTACTCCTTCCACTTCCACCAGAGAACCCCCGGCGGCGAAGAGAGAGACACGAACCACTTCTGATTTCAGGCAAGATGTTTTAATTCACCAAACAGCAGTCGACAGATGACGCGTTTCGGGCTCAGGCGCCCTTGTTCACATAAAGGCTGTGTGTAATAGATGCCATTTTTAAATAAAATGCCCTTCCCACTAAGGTCACATGTTCACAGAACAAACCAACGGACATAGCAGAAAGACTTAATGGTGTGTTATGCATCACTGTACTAACGCTGTTCCATCAGAACTAAATTCATTTTTCAAAAAAAGTTTTGATGCTGAAATTACAAAATATATACATTGAGGAATTCATTTGTAATATTAGGGCGTTAGTGGTTATGAAATTATAATTAGTACAATTTCAAAAGTACTTAATGCAACAATAGCATTAAACCAGCATTGCTGGATAAATCCAAACACACCAAAAAACACCGCTATAGTTCACTTATAACTGCTTAAATGCATGTTGTTGTACTTCGAGTAGTGACTTCTGTGACAAAAAGGGAAGAAGGGATATATACAAGGCTAAGTGCATGAAGAAGCTGCATGATTAGATTTCTCTGCAGAACTTAGATACCCAGTGTAAATAATAAGTTACGTGAAAAATGTGTTAAACCAAGTGAAAAGATACAATAGTATCCATCACCATAACCTCGACTAATACGAGACATGATACAGTATCTCTACCATAGTTACAAAAAGTGAGGTGAAAAGAATATATAAAAAATAGGTTATCATAATTCATATACCTAAGGACAATTTATGTCTGTAATATGGTCATGAATATGACTAGACACATTTAATAAATCGGAAGATATTAACACGATTTACTTTAAGAAATACATTCAATTTCCAATCCAAATGATGCACAGTATATTACACACACCGTATGGGTGCTGCACACAGAGTATCGATTTACAGGCATGTGTACATGTCTTCGGTGTTGTTCAAACCGTTAGGGCACTTGCTATCGAAGTTTAGTATAAATTTGGTCTCTAATCTTCTCAGCGAGGCTTCTCGGTTACCCCCTCTACGTGGTTTGGGAACTGCTGATACCACGAAGTATTTCAAACAAGATAAGTTGTTATTATGTACTTGTTTGAAGTGGCGTGCCACTGGGTAATTAGGATCACTATGAAGGATGGCACGGAGATGTTGGAGTATTCTCTCGTGTGCCTGTAACTTCGTGCTCCCAATGTAATTTAGCCCACAAGTACAGGTAAGAACATATACTGCAAAATCGGTTTTGCAGTTATAGTTACCTATTATCTTGTGAGGTGTGGGGCTAAATGGGGTGTTATATTCAGTGGTGCTGATCCCAAACTTACACGCCCGGCACGAGGAGCATTTGAAAAAGCCATCTTTGGGTTTTAACCAAATAGAGCTAGTTTTGATTTCGGGGCTCGTTGGATCTAATTCCGCTCCCATGGTTCTACCTCTACTGAATGTTATAGTAGGGCTGGACGGTAAGCTGGTTTTTAGAACTGGATCAGTAAGAACTATTCTCCAGTTCTTGTTAATGATGGATCTAATTTTGCGCTCGTTTTCACTGAAGGCTGTGATTAGTCTTGGACATTGGACCTGTTCAGCTACCCCCGATGTTCTAGATAGAACCGCAAGATCATGTGATGCAGGTTCTGTGTTGTCAGGATCAGGTAGCAAGCTATCTCTAGATCTAATGGAAGCCTTAGCTAAGGCAGATGTTACCATTTTGTCCGAGTAGCCTCTAGCCTTCATGCGACGCATGGATTCTGCTGCACAGATATTGAATTCAGCTTCCGTGCTGCATATCCGCTTCAGGCGTAGCATTTCCCCATAGGGGATACTGGCTATCAAGTGTCTGGGATGGGCACTGGTGGCATGAAGTGTGACATTTCCAGCCGTGGGCTTTCTGAATAATGTGCTTTCTATTCTGCCATTGGCTATATATAGCTTAACATCAAGAAATTCCAAATGGGAATTACTAATGTGGTGGGTAAAGTGGAGATTCACATTGTTGTTATTGATGTTATTGATGAATTCCACCGCCTTATCTTTGCTGCCCTTCCACACCATGAAAATATCATCGATGAATCTATAATAGTGCATGATATTTTCCTCAAAAATTGCAGAATAGTCTTTTTTAAGTACCTGCTCCTCCCACCAGCCTACGTGCAAGCACGCATAGCTGGGGGAGAAGCAAGCTCCCATGGCCACACCCCTTAGTTGTTTAAACAACTCCTTTCCAAAAAGAAAGAAGTTGTTATGGAGACACCAACGCATCATGCTGGCTATAGCTTTGTTGTGCTGATAAAATTCGCACGGTCTTAGGTTCAAAAAGAATTTGACAGCTGACAGTCCTGCCTGGTGGTCTATGCTGGTGTACAATGATTCAATGTCTAAAGAGATTAAATACATCCCTTCTGACCATTGAATGTTCCTAATTTTACCGAGGAAGTCACCAGTGTCTTTGACATAGCTAGGCAGTGTGGTTACATGGTTTTGCAGAAAGAAATCTATATATTGGCCCACCTGTTCCGCTGCGCTGCCTATAGCAGAAATGATTGGCCTGCCTGGAGTGGGAAGAACACACTTATGCACTTTCGGTATTAAATAAAATACAGGTGTGATAGGGGTTTCATTGTGCATAAATTTGAACTCATCATTGGAGATAAGGCCATCACTACGTAATTGAGATAACAGTTTCTTTAATGAATCTGTAGCCTGCTTGTATTTTTTGGTGTTAGATGGTTCATAACAGTCAGTGTTACCAAGCTGGCGTTTAGCCTCCTTGATGTAGTCTGCCCGGGGCCAGATAACTAGATTGCCCCCTTTGTCTGATTTTTTTATGATGATTTCATTGTTTTTTCCCAATTTTTGCATGAGATTGGCATAGTCCCTTTTCTTTCTTTCAACCTGTTTCCTTTGTTTGAATTTCTCAGACTGTACTTGCTTGTTCAATTTTTTAATGTCTTCGACCACACAGTCGTGGAACGTGTCCAAAGCATCCCTCGGCATCATGGGGATATATTTGGATTTTTTCTTGAAAGGGCTGAGCCCAGCACCTTTCTGTAGCAAATTGATGTTACTCATTCTTCTTTGTGTGGATGGGTCACATTCGTTGTCACTGTCCTCTGCTTCGCCAGTGTTCAAATCATGAAGGTCTAGGTACAGAGGGATATCTGCTGCTCTGATTCCTAGGCTGTCAACATGAGTAGCTCCATCCTGTCGTGACTCCCCGTCTTTGTCTTTGACGGTTTTCAGGAGAAAATGCTTTTTTAATTTTAGTTTTCTCACGAACTTAAAGACATCGATTCTTGTGGAGCTGTAATCAAAAGTGTGGCCAGGACAGAAATTAAGACCCAAGGACAACAGTCTTTTTTCAGCTTCGGACAGCGGTACATTGGACAAGTTGATGATAGTTTTGTCCAAGTCTACTTCCTCTTTGTCCAATTGCTTTTCTTTTTGTTTTTTCCTTTTTTGTTTGTTGGCTTTTCTTCTTTCCTTTCTTCGTCTGTTTTTCCTTGTGTTTTTTGCTGTGGTCTGTTCTCCTTTCTCGGTCTCAAGGACCTCAGTCTCTCTGCTACTAAAAAATCCAATTCCTCTCCCGCATCAAGTACAATTGCGGGTGTAGGTCTCTCTCCGCTCTCTATGCTTGATTCACTGGATATGGAAATAGTGTCGGAGCTGATGCTTTCAGCTGCTGCTCCTCCAATTGCTGCAGATTTTTGTGTGTTTTGCTCTGCATTACTTTTGCCCTTTTGTTCTCCGAATTTCCTGCGGTTTTCATTGTTGTACTTTCGGGCAAAAGTGAAAATCTGCCCGTTGTTGTAGTCTGCTTCATCCCTGGCAAACTTATGCGCTTTGCGTTGTTTGATTTTCTCCTCATGCTTGCGCAGTCTTTCTTCGATAGCAGTTCTTGCTGTTCTGATGTAATCAACCTTGGCAGACTTTTTCAGCTCTTCCTCAATGATTTCGATTTTCTTTACTATTTCCACTCGGTCTATTGCTGCATATTTAATTAAAATGCGGACTGAGGTCATGGAGGCTTCCAAGTTGTTCTGTGCCCATTCTTTTAACATTGCAGGGTTGGGGTTATCATAGCTTGGCGCTAAGAGGATCCGAAGACCTCTCGGAACCCTCCCTACCTCTGCATATTTGGAGAGTGAGCAATGCTCCCACCACTTCGTTATTTCTAGGCGCATGTACTTTTCGAGGTTCTTTAGAAGCGTTTTCTCATTATCATCCGGCCCCGCCGGTGTGCTTACAGATGGTACATCATTTGGACTGGAAATGGGTCTTTGGCAGAACAATTCTTCCGCTGCCGCTTCGCGCTGGCGAACAGCCTCGTCTGACATACTAACTGTTAGGTTGTTATATCTTACGCAACTCGGATCGTGTCACGAGTTGCTTCGTTGTGCCTGATTTCTCCCCACCTCTGCCAAAATGCCGTCGTCACTCACCGGGTGCTGTAGCCGCTTCGCCTTTGAACCCGTCTGGTTCTTTGTACCGGCCAGTAACCCTTTGCTTTCCCGTGACGTATGGCGGCGCGAGGGGGCTGCAGCCAAAGTTTCACCACGAACCACTTGCACTTCGACCTTAGGGCGGCAGCCACTTCCGGGTGAGAGGGTTCGTTGAAACGGAAGAAAGTCGAGCTTCCGTGTATTATGAATTTCGAACCAGTACTCCTTCCACTTCCACCAGAGAACCCCCGGCGGCGAAGAGAGAGACACGAACCACTTCTGATTTCAGGCAAGATGTTTTAATTCACCAAACAGCAGTCGACAGATGACGCGTTTCGGGCTGTATATATACACACACACACACACGTGTTGTGAGAAGTTGGCCTGGCGTATGCTGGTCACTAGTTATAGTGGCCACCTTGCACCAGTCTAATTCGACTCTTATGGTAGTTAGGTTTAAGACATCCTCTTAAAGAAAGCTATCCTAGTGGTAGCTGTGGAGAGCAGCCTTCAGGCTAAGTCTCAGGGGAATGTAAAGCAGCTTGTTTTACCTTATAATCTCTTGAATTACCAAATGAAAGGACACCACACAGGTATATATATCAAATATATTTGTATTTATTTCTAGACACACTCTACTAATCTCTTTATGAGATTAGAAGCCAGGAACACATTCAAATATCAACGTTTCACAATAAGTTAAGCACAAATATGGCTGGGGCCCTGGGGCGTACCAGACCATATACTAAAAAAAAGATTTAGGTAACTAGACTTGTAAGGAGACAAGGCCTATGGCCTGTAGAATCGCTGGGGCTTCACTAATCCAGGCAGGTAAGTAAAAGACCCAAGGGAGACGCGTGCAGTGTGAGAACACAGCCGCGGGTTCCCTATTGATTACAATGGAGCAAGTCGCGGTTGGATTTTTTAAGTTTTAGGGTACTTCGAGGAAGTCTACAAGCAAGCCACCTACAAGGTAAGTAATTTGAGCGCCAACACACACTAGGGCACTGGAGTGCACGAGTTGCCTCACCCAGGGAAGCCGGGTGCATAGGTGTCTTTTGGTGTCGGGTCGCGTCGCTGTTTTCTATGGAAGCCAAAGAAGATTTGCTACTTGCGAAGACTGAAGAAGTGTCCAGTGGAATCCAAGGCTGGATTCAAGATGAAGAAGACCTAAAAGCAGAAGGGACAGTGTTCACAGTCACTTGCCAGTGACCCGGGGCCAGGAAGATGGATGACCATGGATGTCGGGTGATTTCAGTTGCTTGAGGGTGTTTTGACTCTTCGCCCACGAGGTCCAGGAGAGACAGGAGAGATCGACGATGACCAGCAGCTGGATTCGGAGTGTCCCACGACGTCTGCAGCTGACTGAGGTGTCGGCAACCGGATTGGAGCCAACAAACCTTGGCAACAGCAAGTCTCGTGAAAAGTGAATAAAGTCAATGGTGCAGACCAGCAAGGTCTGAGGGACTCACCCAGCGAGGGTGAGTGAGGGCAGGCCTGGAGCAACCAGGGGAGCCCTTTGGTTTGATAAAGTCTTCAGGGGACCCACAAGCCAACGGGCAAGGGATCGCGAAGACGCCTCATGAGGAAATGCTTTACAGGAGCCCACAGTCACTCGGGACGGGGTAGGCCTCTGATATTTGGTGCACAACCTGCTGGAGGCTTGGGCCACAAATGGTCCAAAGCACAGGTTCGTAGAACGTCGTGAAGGGGTTGCACTCGACAATAGTGCACGGTACCCGGGTATTGCAGTTCCTCGTCACTCGTGGGGTCCACTCGCCTCAGCTCTGCTGGGGACTCACAATGGCTGTCGAGAAGTCAGGGAATCCACTTCCGGGGCTGCAGGGACTTCGGACTCCGGCGTGAGCGGGAAAGTTTGCGACCGTTGATTCAAGTTTTTGGTGCCTGCCAAGCAGGGGAGTCACTCCTTGACTCCAAGGGAGATTCTTCTGTCTTCCAAAGGTAGTGGAACGTCGAAGGACCAGGATTCATCTTGTAAAGCGTCGTCCAGGATTATCTAACTTGCAATGGCAAGGTGTACCTATCTTATAGTAAAAGAAAGGGAGGGACTAGCTCTATGACCACACCTCTAGGAGGGTCAGGGTGGTGGGTGGTTACACCCACTTCCCTTCGTCCTGTTTCATGCCAGAGCAGGGGCTGGTAGCCCCTGAACCGGTTTGAGCTGGCATATGCACAGAGGAGCCTACTGCTCCCCCGGAGCAAGACTTCAAAGCACTCTAAGAGTGCACCCACCGAGCTCCAATACACTAAATCCTGTCTGGGAGGTGGTGACACCTCCCTGTGACAGGATGCCTATTGTTGGGCCTCCTCCACTGCGAGTTTCAGTCAGCAGCAGGAGGGCAGCCCAGTGTCAGTGCTGGTGGCATCCATTTTGTGATGCCAGGGCTCTTTCAGATTTCTACTGTGTTTCCACAGTGGGTACATGTCGTCCCCTCTAGAACGGTGGGATCATTCTCCCACACCAGTTACTTGTTTGGGGGTATGATTCCAAGTTGTTTGACACCAAACACGACATGTTTTGATGCAGTCATTCCAAAGTTAGCATTTAATGCACTTAAGAGTATATGGTTTAACCGCATCCACAAACAGCCACAGGGAATAGACCCTGCCAGCTGCAGAGGGGACCTGCTCAGGCAGAGGCCCCTCCTCACAATGTAAACCAAGCACCCTGCCCTCAGGATTGAGAGGGCCTGCCTTAGGGGTGACTGATAGGTTTATATGTGTGTGTATGGTGAGATATAGGAACCTATACCTCTGTGAGGAGTGCTAACACTACCTCACCCAGGCTGCAGTTGCAGGCCGGAGGTGTCAGATTTAGTCTGCTTCCCAGGGGTGGCATAATACATGCGTCAGCCCCTGGAAGGCCTGTAAAGTACCTATGCCCTTGGTACCCAAGGTACCATATATTTGGGGCTCATAAGGCACCACAGTATCCAATCACTAGTGCATCTAATATGCACTCCAAGTTGTTTAGAGAGAACAGAGAGGCTGGGGCCCTGATTAGCAGGGACCCAGCCAGACTATAGCCAAAAACCAGTGTTAACATCAGGAAAAAAGTGGGGGCAACATAAGTGCAGATCCTACTTTCCTACACACGTGATCAAGGCCATCTGGTGTGGCCGAAACACGTCATGGACAGAATCAAGTGATATTAATACATTTATATGTTTTGGAACTGCAACATTTGGGGTCCATGCCCGCTTCTTATGAAGTTTAGTAAATTTGGGAGTTTTGTTTGATGATATATATATATTTTTTTTATTACCTACTAGCAATCCCCATAGGTAGTTATAGTTAGGACCATGTTTCCATAGGACAAGCGTTTTTTGACTTGCCTATATCTTTGGCGTAGTTTGACGAATCTTCACAAAACTTTCCCCCAAAAAGTGTGCCGTGAGTATGGTTGAGCATGGAAAGTTTCGGGGTGATCCGTCCAGTGGACCCCGAGAAAAAGGGGTGGGGGGTTATAAAAAGTGCTTTTCCCACGTTAATCCCCATAGGAGTTTTAAAAATGACTACAGCCCGAACCGCTGGACGGAAATACACCAAATTTGGCAGAAAGGTAGATGTGGTTACGCACATGCTTTCACTTATTTGGTGTAAATTTGTTCAGCAATTGCTGAGGAATTAAAGGAAATCCAAATTTGTATATCTCTGGATGTGACGACTTTGGGAATAATGACGAGCTCGTGCAGAGCTCTGACGACTGGCTGCCAACACTTCAACCAAGAAGTGTTGGCAGACATCTTGGCACTCGGCTTAAAAGAAAATGTTTAAAAAAAAGAGAAAAGGGGGCAGGGTAATTTGAGATGTCATCAGTGATGTCACTGTACATGTCATGAGTGATGTAATATGTGAGGTCATAAGCAGTGCATTGCAGGTGTCCGAATTATAGTTAGGTCAGCTAACTAGAACTGGTGAATTTCTCTGGTTTTGTAGGAGTGAAATATCAGCCTAACTTTAACGTCCCTGTAACCTTTGTTTTTTTCACTGAATTTCTAAGGTTTTTTCAATTCTATTTCCTTACCATAGCACTACTGTAACCTATGAATTTTTTATTCCATTTTTGAGGTTTTTAAATTGTATTTTCTAAAATGGCTCATAAGCTTGTATTCTCTTCAGTGGATTAATAAGCGTTTTTTATATTCGTGATGATGTCGCGATCCCCGCGGACACATCACGAAAACGGAAAACAAAAGCAGACATTCAATGACCACCAACACATCCAAAAATAATATGTAAAAAATTAATTCTGAACATTGGCCCACACATATTACTATATACATACTTCTTTCAAAGCATGTTTAAACTAATGTTTCTACTAAGTTTCGTTAAAAACCATCTTTCAGACCTATTTTTCATTTTCGCTTTTATTCAGGATGTCGTAATGACGTTGTTAACCGGAACGATCACTGTTTACATAAAGTGGAAACACATATACGCACACATATTACAGTATTTTACACACTAGCGGTTTATTGCTGTACACTTCAAACTTATGTTCTTCTAGTGTATTTCTTAAACAACCATCTCTAAAAACTATTTTCCGGTTTCGATGTGACTCCAGTGACCCCGATGACGTCGGTAATCGCGAACCTCGCGGTTACGTCACAAAAGCTTAAAACAAAAGCAGACATTCAATGGCCACTAACACACCCCAAAAATGTGTTTGAAAATCCATTCTGAACATTGCACTATTGTCTGTTTTCGCAGTTATTCGGGACGTCGTTAACTGCGGCGATTGTACCTTTTCCATAAAGTCTAAAATACATATATACACACACATACTATTGACAGTATTTTACACACTGGGGGTTTCTTACAGTATTCTCTAAACTTATGATTTTCTAGAGAGTTTCTATAAAAACCATCTCTAAAACCTATTTTATATTTTCGAAGTCATTCAGGAGATCGCGATCCCCACAAGTCGCTAAAATGGAAAACAAAAGCAGGAATTCAATAGCCACCAAAACATTCAAAAATTATAACTATATAATTAATTCTAGCCATCACAGTAGATAACTCACTATCTAAATAATTCTATAAAAACATTGGCCAGAATCTCAATAGCTCTATAACAATGCGCATTAATGATTCACTGATTTTTTAGGTCTCGGCTACGCAGCGCGCATGCGCTGTATAGGAGGGCCCTTAGCCGTCGTTCTTTACTTTTTCAAGCACTGCGCTCGTGCTTGTGGCGGCATCCACCTTGCGGGAGCGCGCAGCGGCGCGCCACAAGCACGAGTGCAGTGCTTGGAAAAGTGAAGACTGCGCACGCACGCACACACCACTCCCGGGCTTCATAAGATAAGTTTAACGTGTTTTCTCAGGTGCGTTGTAATCCTTACCCAATGTGCTGTCTCTCTATCTTAATTGAATTACTTTAAAATGAAATCAATTAATATAAATTAGCAATGACGAGCACAAGCACGAATGCTTTAAAACAGCTGCTGCTTGTGCTCTTTCGAAAGATGGGAAATTACACGGTTTCAGAACATGCGGATTCAAGTCTTCACTATAATTGTTTCTTTTATTTGTTCTGCATGTATTTATTTGCATATAATAATGTAGTATCCTCAGAGCATTAGGAATAGCCACAAATCGTTAAACTCTGCAGACATGTATGGGTTTTATATTTAAACCATTGTCACAATGAACGTTGAGCTTTAGAGTACTCACCCTAACTGCAAATACCTTGCATTAATGGCTGACTCACTCTCACTGACACTCTCACTGACTCTCTCACTCACACTGACTCACTGACTGACTCTCCCACTCTCTCACTCACTCTCACTGACAGACTGACTCACTCACTCTCACTGACAGACTCTCCCACTCTCTCTCACTGACTGACTCTCCCACTCTCTCTCTCACTGACACTCTCCCATGCTCTCTCTCACTGACTGACTCACTGACTGACTCACTCTTACTGACTCTCCCCTTGTCTCACTGACTGACTGACTCTCTCATTGACAGATTCTCACTGGCTGACTCTCCCACTGTCTCACTGACTGACTCACTCACTCATACTGACAGACTCACTGACTCACTCTCACTGACTCACTCTCACTGACTGACTCTCTCACTGACTCACTCACTCTCAATGACACTCTCCCACTAACTCATTGACTCTCCCACTCACTCACTCTCACTGACTGACTCACTCAGTCCCACTGACTCACTCTCACTGACTCTCTCTCACTGATTGACTCACTGACTGACTCTCTCATTCTCTCTCACTGACTGACTCCCTCTCACTCTCTCACTGACAAACTGACTCACTCACTCTCACTGACAGACTCTCACTGACTCACTCTCACTGATTGACTCACTGACTGACTCTCCCACTCTCTCACTGTCTGACTCACTCTCTCACGGACTGACTGACTCACTCTCACTGACACTCTCCCACTCACTTTCACTCGCTGACTGACTCCCACACTCACTCTCGCTGACTGACTCACTCTCACTGACTCTCCCCCTCTCTCACTGGCTGACTCTCACTCTCACTGACTCTCTCACTCACTCTCACTGACAGATTCTCACTGACTGACTCTCCCACTCTCTCACTGACTGACTCACTCTCTCACTGACTGATTCACTCTCTAAAGGACTGACAGACTCTCTCTCACTGATTGACAGAATCTCTCTCACTGACTGACTGACTCACTAACAGACTCTCACTCACACTCTCTCACTGACACTCTCCTACTCTCTCACTGACAGACTCTCGCTGACTGACAGACTCTCCCACTCTCTCTCACTGACTGGCTCACTCTCTCTCTCTCTCACTGACTGATTGATTCTCACTGACTCACTCTCACTAACAGACTCTCACTGACAGACTCTCTCACTGACAGACTCTCCCACTCTCACTAACAGACTCTCACTGACAGACTCTCTCACTGACTCACTCTCCCACTGACTGACTGACTCACTCTCACTGACACTCTCCCACTCTTCGAGGAAGTGTACAAGCAAGCCACTTACAAGGTAAGTAATTTGAGGACCAACACACACTAGGGCACCGGAGTGCACGAGTTACCTCACCCAGGGAAGCCGGGTGCATAGGTGTCTTTTGGTGTCGGGTCGAGTCGCTGTTTTCTATGGAAGCCAAAGAAGATTTGCTACTTGCGAAGACTGAAGAAGTGTCCGGTGGAATCCAAGGCTGGATTCAAGATGAAGAAGACCTAAAAGCAGAAGGGACAGTGTTCACAGTCACTTGCCAGTGACCCGGGGCCAGGAAGATGGATGACCATGGATGTCGGGTGATTTCAGTTGCTTGAGGGTGTTTTGACTCTTCGCCCACGAGGTCCAGGAGAGACAGGAGAGATTGACGATGACCAGCAGCTGGATTCGGAGTGTCCCACGACGTCTGCAGCTGATGGCAGTGTCGGCAACCGGATTGGAGCCAACAAGCCTTGACAAAAGCAAGTCTCGTGTAGAGTGAAGAAAGTCGATGGTGCAGACCAGCAAGGTCTGAGGGACTCACCCAGCGAGGGTGAGTGAGGGCAGGCCTGGAGCAACCAGGGGAGCCCTTTGAGTCGATAAAGTCTTCTGGGGACCCACTAGTCAACGGCAAGGGATCGCGAAGACGCCTCTTGAGGAAATGCTTCACAGGAGCCCACGGTCACTCGGGACGTGGTAGGCCTCTGATTTTTGCTGCAAAACCTGCTGGAGGCTTGGGCCATAAATGGTCCAAAGTTCCTTCAACGTCGTGAAGGGGTTGCACTCGAGAATAGTGCACGGTTCCCAGGTATTGCAGTTCCTCGTCACTCGTGGGGTCCAGACGCCACAGCTTCGCTGGGGACTCAAAATGGCTGACGAGAAGTCAGGAAATCTGCTTCTGGGGTTGCAGAGACTTCGGACTCCGGCGGGAGCGGGAACGTTTGCGACCATTGTTTCAAGTTTTGGTGCCTGCCACGCAGGGGTGTCACTCCTTGACTCCAAGGGAGATTCTTCTGTCTTCCAAAGGTAGTGGAACATCGAAGGGCCAGGATTCTTCTCGTAAAGCATCGTCCACGGGTTATCTAACTTGCAATGGCAAGGTGTACCTATCTTATAGTGAAAGAAAGGGAGGGACTAGCTCTATGACCACTCCTTTAGGAGGGTCAGGGGGGTGGATGGTTACACCCACTCCCCTTTGTCCAGTTTCGCGCCAGAGCAGGGGCTGGTAGCCCCTGAACCGGTTTGAGCTGGCATATGCAAAGAGGAGCCTACTGCTCCGCCAGTGCAGGACTTCAAAGCACTCTAAGAGTGCACCTACCCAACTCCAATACACTAAATCCTGTCTGAAAGGTGGTGACACCTCCCTGTGACAGGATGCCTATTGTAGGGCTTCCTCCACTATGAGTTTCGGTCAGCAGCAGGAGGGCAGCCCAGTGTCTGTGCTGGTGGCATCCATTTTGTGATGCCAGGGCTCTTTCAGATTTCTACCGTGTTACCACATTAGGTACATGTCATCCGCTCTAGAAGGGTGGGGGTATGATTCCAAGATGTTTGACACCAAACACGACATGTTTTGATGCAGTCATTCCAAAGTTAGCATTAACCGGGAGGTTATAATGCACTTAAGAGTATATGGTTTAACCGCATCGACAAGCAGCCACAGGGAATAGACCCTGCCAGCTGCAGAGGGGCCCTGCTCAGGCAGAGGCACCCCCTCACATTGTAAACCAAGCACCCTGCCCTCAGGATTGATAGGGCCTGCCATAAGGGTGACTGATAGATTTATATGTGTGTGTATGGTGCAATATAGGAACCTATACCTCTGTGAGGAGTGCTAACACTACCTCAACCAGGCTGCAGTAGCAGGCCTGAGGTGTCCGATTTAGTCTGCTTCCCAGGGGTGGCATAATACATACTTCAGCCCCTGGTAGGCCTGTAAAGTACCTATGCCCTTGGTATCATATACTAGGGGCTCATAAGGCACCACAGTAACCAATCACTAGTGCATCTGATATGCACTCCAAGTCGTTTAGAGAGAACAGAGAGACTGGGGCCCTGATTAGCAGGGATCCAGCCTGACTATAGCCAGAAACCAGGGTATACATCAGAAAAAAAGTGGGGGCAACATAAGTGCAGATCCTACACTCCTACACTCACTGACTCTCTCACTGACTGACTCTCACTGACTGACTCTCACTGACTCACTCTCACTGACAGACTCACTTACAGATTCTCACTGACTGACTCTCACTGACTGACTCTGCCACTCTCTCTCACTCACTGACTGACACTCTCTCACTGACTGACTCACTCTCTCACTGATTGTCAGAATCTCTCACTGACTGACTCACTGACTGACAGACTCTCACTGACACACTCCCACTCACTCTCACTGACTGACTCATTCACTCTCACTGACTCACTGACTCACTCTCACTGACTGACAGACTCACTCTCACTGACTCTCTCACTGACAGACTTTCCCTCTCACTGACTGACTCACTCTCACTGACAATCTCTCATGACTGACAGCCTCCCACTGACACTCTCCCACTCTCTCTCACTGACTCACTCACTGACTCTCCCACTCACTCACTGACAATCACTCTCATTCACTGACTCACTCTGACAGACTCTCACTGACTGACTCACTCTCTCTCACAGACACTCTCACTGACTCACTCTCACTGACTCACTCTCACTGACAGACTCTCTCACTGACAGACTCTCTCACTGACAGACTCTCCCACTGACAGACTCTCCCACTGACAGACTCTCTCACTGACACTCTCCCTCTCACTGACTGACTCACTCTCACTGACCGACAGACTCTCACTGACAGATTCTCACTGACAGATTCTCCCACTCTCTCACTGACTGACTGACTCCCACTGACACTTTCCCACTCTCTCTCACTGACTGACAGAATCTCTCTCACTGACTCTCACTCACTGACTCACTGACTGACTCACTCTCACTGACAGACTCTCACTGACTGACAGACTCTCACTCACTCACTCACCGACTCACTCTCACTAACAGACTCTCACTGACTGACAGACTCTCACTGACACGCTCCCACTCTCACTAACAAACTCTCACTGACTCTCCCACTCTCACTGACACTCTTCCACTCTCTCTCACTGACTCACTGACAGACTCACTCTCACTGACAGACCCTCTCACTGACAGACTCTCTCACTTACACTCTCCCACTCTCTCACTGACTGACTCACTCTCACTGACCGACAGACTCTCACTGACAGATTCTCACTGACAGACACTTTCCCACTCTCTCACTGACTCGCCCATTCTCTTTCACTGACTCACTCACTCTCACCGACTGTCACTGACTGACTCACTCTCACTGACTTACTCTCCCACTCTTTCACTGACACTCTCTCACTGACTGATTGACTCTCTTTCACTGACTGACTCTCACTGACTCTCGCTAAAAGACTGACTGACTCTCGCTAAAAGACTGACTATCCCACTGACTCACTGACTGACTCTCTCACTGACTGACTCACTCACTCAGTCCCACTGACTCACTCTCACTAACAGACTCTGACTGACTCACTCTCACTGATTGATAGAATCTCTCACTGACTGACTCTCCCACTCTCTCACTGACAGACTCTCACCGACACTCTCCCACTCACTCTCTGATTGACTCTCCCACTCACTGACTGATTGACTCTCACTGACTGACTCACTCTCACTGACTCTCCCCCTTTCTCACTGACTGACTGACTCTCACTGACTGACTCACTCTCACTAACAGACTCTCACTGACTGACTCTCCCACTCTCTCACTGCCACTCTCACTGCCACTCTCCCACTCTCTCCCACTGACTCACTCTCTCTCACTGACTGACAGACTCACTCTCACTGACTGACTCTCACTGACTCACTGACTGACTCACTCTCACTCACTCTAACTCACTGACACTCTCACTGACTCACTCTCACTGACTGACTCTCCCACTCACTGACTGACTCACTCTCTCACACTGAAAGACTCTCACTGACACTCTCACTGACTGACTCTCACTGACACTCTCCCACTCACTCTCTCACTGATTGACAGAATCTCTCACTGACTGACTATCCCACTCTTTCTCACTGCCACTCTCCCACTGACTGACTGACTCTGCCACTCTCTCTCTCACTGATTGACAGAATCTCTCTCACTGACTGACTCACTGACTGACAGACTTTCACTGACACTCTCCCACTCACTCACACTGACTGACAGACTCACTCTCACTGACTGACTCTCACTGACTCACTGACTGACTCACTCTCACTGACTGACTCACTCTCTCACACTGAAAGACTCTCACTGACACTCTCACTGACTGTCTCTCACTGACACTCTCCCACTCACTCTCTCACTGATTGACAGAATCTCTCACTGACTGACTCTCCCACTCTTTCTCACTGACTGACTCACTCTCACTGACACTCTCCCACTCACTCTCTGATTGACTCTCCCACTGACTCTCACTGACTGACTGACTCTGCCACTCTCTCTCTCTCACTGATTGACAGAATCTCTCTCACTGACTGACTGACAGACTTTCTCTGACACTCTCCCACCCACTCACACTGACTGACTCATTCACTCTCACTGACTGACAGACTCACTCTCACTGACTCTCTCTCATGGACAGACTTTCCCTCTCACTGACTGACTCACTCTCACTGACAGATTTTCACTGACTGACTGACTCTCACTGACTGACTCTCACTGACTGACTCACTCTCACTAACAGACTCTCACTGACTGACTCACTCTTACTGACAGACTCTCTCACTGACTGACTCTCCCACTCTCTCATGACTGACTGACTGTCACTGACAGCATCCCACTGACACTCTCCCACTCTCTCTCACTGACTGACAGAATCTCTCACTGACTCTCACTCACTGAATGACTCTCACTGACTGACAGACTCTCACTCACTCACTGACTCACTCTCACTAACAGACTCTCACTGACTGACAGACTCTCACTGACACTCTCCCACTCTCACTCACTGACTGACTCACTCTCACTGACAGATTTTCACTGACTGACTCACTCTCACTGACAATCTCTCATGACTGACAGCCTCCCACTGACACTCTCCCACTCTCTCTCACTGACTCACTCACTGACTCTCCCACTCACTCACTGAAAATCACTCTCATTCACTGACTCACTCTGACAGACTCTCACTGACACTCTGCCACTCTCTCTCACTGACAGACTCTCACTGACTCACTCTCACTCACTGTCACTGACAGACTCTCTCACTGACAGACTCTCTCACTGACAGACTCTCCCACTGACAGACTCTCCCACTGACAGACTCTCCCACTGACAGACTCTCTCACTGACACTCTCCCTCTCACTGACTGACTCACTCTCACTGACCGACAGACTCTCACTGACAGATTCTCACTGACAGATTCTCCCACTCTCACTGACTGACTTGACTCCCACTGACACTTTCCCACTCTCTCTCACTGAGTGACAGACTCTCACTCACTCACTCACCGACTCACTCTCACTAACAGACTCTCACTGACTGACAGACTCTCACTGACACTCTCCCACTCTCACTCACTGACTGACTCACTCTCACTAACAAACTCTCACTGACTCTCCCACTCTCACTGACACTCTTCCACTCTCTCTCACTGACTCACTGACAGACTCACTCTCACTGACAGACTCTCTCACTGACAGACTCTCTCACTTACACTCTCCCACTCTCTCACTGACTGACTCACTCTCACTGACCGACAGACTCTCACTGACAGATTCTCACTGACAGACTCTCCCTGACTCACTCTCACTGACTGACACTTTCCCACTCTCTCACTGACTCGCCCATTCTCTTTCACTGACTCACTCACTCTCACCGACTGTCACTGACTGACTCACTCTCACTGACTTACTCTCCCACTCTTTCACTGACACTCTCTCACTGACTGATTGACTCTCTTTCACTGACTGACTCTCACTGACTCTCGCTAAAAGACTGACTGACTCTCGCTAAAAGACTGACTATCCCACTGACTCACTGTTTCACTCACTGACTGACTCTCTCACTCTCACTGACTGACTCACTCACTCAGTCCCACTGACTCACTCTCACTGACTGACTCACTCTCACTAACAGACTCTGACTGACTCACTCTCACTGATTGATAGAATCTCTCACTGACTGACTCTCCCACTCTCTCACTGACAGACTCTCACCGACACTCTCTCACTCACTCTCTGATTGACTCTCCCACTCACTGACTGATTGACTCTCACTGACTGACTCACTCTCACTGAGTCTCCCCCTCTCTCACTGACTGACTCACTCTCACTAACAGACTCTCACTGACTGACTCTCCCACTCTCTCACTGCCACTCTCACTGCCACTCTCCCACTCTCTCCCACTGACTCACTCTCTCTCACTGACTGACAGACTCACTCTCACTGATTGACTCTCACTGACTCACTGACTGACTCACTCTAACTCACTGACTCTCTCACTGACTCACTCTCACTGACAGACTCTTACTGACTGACAGACTCACTGACAGACTCTCCCACTCTCTCTCTCTGACAGACTCTCACTGACACTCACTGACTCCCACTCACTGACTGACTCACTCTCACTGACTGACTCACTCTCTCACACTGAAAGACTCTCACTGACACTCTCACTGACTGACTCTCACTGACACTCTCCCACTCACTCTCTCACTGATTGACAGAATCTCTCACTGACTGACTCTCCCACTCTTTCTCACTGACACTCTCCCACTGACTGACTGACTCTGCCACTCTCTCTCTCTCACTGATTGACAGAATCTCTCTCACTGACTGACTCACTGACTGACAGACTTTCACTGACACTCTCCCACTCACTCACACTGACTGACAGACTCACTCTCACTGACTGACTCTCACTGACTCACTGACTGACTCACTCTCACTGACAGACTCTTACTGACACTCTCACTGACAGACAGACTCTCACTGACACTCTCCCACTCTCTCTGACACTCTCCCACTCTCTCACTGACTGACTCTCCCACTCACTGACTGACTCACTCTCACTGACTGACTCACTCTCTCACACTGAAAGACTCTCACTGACACTCTCACTGACTGTCTCTCACTGACACTCTCCCACTCACTCTCTCACTGATTGACAGAATCTCTCACTGACTGACTCTCCCACTCTTTCTCACTGACTGACTCACTCTCACTGACACTCTCCCACTCACTCTCTGATTGACTCTCCCACTGACTCTCACTGACTGACTGACTCTGCCACTCTCTCTCTCTCACTGATTGACAGAATCTCTCTCACTGACTGACTGACAGACTGACAGACTTTCTCTGACACTCTCCCACTCACTCACACTGACTGACTCATTCACTCTCACTGACTGACAGACTCACTCTCACTGACTCTCTCTCATGGACAGACTTTCCCTCTCACTGACTGACTCACTCTCACTGACAGATTTTCACTGACTGACTGACTCTCACTGACTGACTGACTCTCACTGACTGACTCACTCTCACTGACTGACTCACTCTCACTGACTGACTCACTCTTACTGACAGACTCTCTCACTGACTGACTCTCCCACTCTCTCATGACTGACTGACTGTCACTGACAGCATCCCACTGACACTCTCCCACTCTCTCTCACTGACTGACAGAATCTCTCACTGACTCTCACTCACTGACTGACTCTCACTCACTCACTGACTCACTCTCACTAACAGACTCTCACTGACTGACAGACTCTCACTGACACTCTCCCACTCTCACTCACTGACTGACTCACTCTCACTAACAGACTCACTGACTCTCCCACTCTCACTCACTGACTCTCACTGACACTCTCCCACTCACTCTCTCACTGATTGACAGAATCTCTCACTGACTGACTCTCCCACTCTTTCTCACTGACTGACTCACTCTCACTGACACTCTCCCACTCACTCTCTGATTGACTCTCCCACTCACTAACTGATTGACTCTCACTGACTGACTCACTCTCACTGACTCTCCCCCTTTCTCACTGACTGACTGACTCTCACTGACTGACTCACTCTCACTAACAGACTCTCACTGACTGACTCTCCCACTCTCTCACTGCCACTCTCCCACTCTCTCCCACTGACACTCTCTCTCACTGACTGACAGACTCACTCTCACTGACTGACTCTCACTGACTCACTGACTGACTCACTCTCACTGACAGACTCTTACTGACTGACAGACTCACTGACAGACTCTCCCACTCTCTCTCTCTCACTGACAGACTCTCACTGACACTCTCACTGACTCACTCTCACTGACTGACTCTCCCACTCACTGACTGACTCACTCTCACTGACTGACTCACTCTCTCACACTGAAAAACTCTCACTGACACTCTCACTGACTGACTCTCACTGACACTCTCCCACTCACTCTCTCACTGATTGACAGAATCTCTCACTGACTGACTCTCCCACTCTTTCTCACTGACACTCTCCCACTGACTGACTGACTCTGCCACTCTCTCTCTCTCACTGATTGACAGAATCTCTCTCACTGACTGACTCACTGACTGACAGACTTTCACTGACACTCTCCCACTCACTCACACTGACTGACAGACTCACTCTCACTGACTGACTCTCACTGACTCACTGACTGACTCACTCTCACTGACAGACTCTTACTGACACTCTCACTGACAGACAGACTCTCACTGACACTCTCCCACTCTCTCACTGACTGACTCTCCCACTCACTGACTGACTCACTCTCACTGACTGACTCACTCTCTCACACTGAAAGACTCTCACTGACACTCTCACTGACTGTCTCTCACTGACACTCTCCCACTCACTCTCTCACTGATTGACAGAATCTCTCACTGACTGACTCTCCCACTCTTTCTCACTGACTGACTCACTCTCACTGACACTCTCCCACTCACTCTCTGATTGACTCTCCCACTGACTCTCACTGACTGACTGACTCTGCCACTCTCTCTCTCTCACTGATTGACAGAATCTCTCTCACTGACTGACTGACAGACTGACAGACTTTCTCTGACACTCTCCCACTCACTCACACTGACTGACTCATTCACTCTCACTGACTGACAGACTCACTCTCACTGACTCTCTCTCATGGACAGACTTTCCCTCTCACTGACAGATTTTCACTGACTGACTGACTCTCACTGACTCACTCTCACTAACAGACTCTCACTGACTGACTCACTCTTACTGACAGACTCTCTCACTGACTGACTCTCCCACTCTCTCATGACTGACTGACTGTCACTGACAGCATCCCACTGACACTCTCCCACTCTCTCTCACTGACTGACAGAATCTCTCACTGACTCTCACTCACTCACTGACTCACTCTCACTAACACTCTCACTGACTGACAGACTCTCACTGACACTCTCCCACTCTCACTCACTGACTGACTCACTCTCACTAACAGACTCACTGACTCTCCCACTCTCACTCACTGACTCTCACTGACACTCTTCCACTCTCTCTCACTGACTCACTGACAGACTCTCTCACTGACACTTTCCCACTCTCTCACTGACAGACTCTCACTGACTGACAGACTCTCACTGACACTCTCCCACTCTCTCTCACTGACTCACTCACTGACTCTCCCACTCACTCACTGAAAATCACTCTCATTCACTGACTCACTCTGACAGACTCTCACTGACACTCTGCCACTCTCTCTCACTGACAGACTCTCACTGACTCACTCTCACTCACTGACTCACTCTCACTGACAGACTCTCACTGACAGACTCTCTCACTGACAGACTCTCTCACTGACAGACTCTCCCACTGACAGACTCTCTCACTGACACTCTCCCTCTCACTGACTGACTCACTCTCACTGACTGACAGACTCTCACTGACAGATTCTCCCACTCTCACTGACTGACTGACTGACTCCCACTGACACTTTCCCACTCTCTCTCACTGACTGACAGAATCTCTCTCACTGACTCTCACTCACTGACTGACTCTCTCTCACTGACAGACTCTCACTGACTGACAGACTCTCACTGACACTCTCCCACTCTCACTCACTGACTGACTCACTCTCACTGACTGACTCACTCTCACTCACTGACACTAACTCACACTCACTGACACTGACTCACACTCACTGACTCTCTCACTGACTCACTCTCACTGACAGACTCTTACTGACTGACAGACTCACTGACAGACTCTCCCACTCTCTCTCTCTCACTGACAGACTCTCACTGACTCACTCTCACTGACTGACTCTCCCACTCACTGACTGACTCACTCTCACTGACTGACTCACTCTCTCACACTGAAAGACTCTCACTGACTGACTCTCACTGACACTCTCCCACTCACTCTCTCACTGATTGACAGAATCTCTCACTGACTGACTCTCCCACTCTTTCTCACTGACTGACTCCCTCTCCCACTCACTCTCTGATTGACTCTCCCACTGACTGACTGACTCTGCCACTCTCTCTCTCTCACTGATTGACAGAATCTCTCTCACTGACTGACTGACAGACTTTCACTGACACTCTCCCACTCACTCACACTGACTGACTAATTCACTCTCACTGACTGACAGACTCACTCTCACTGACTCTCTCTCATGGACAGACTTTCCCTCTCACTGACAGATTTTCACTGACTGACTGACTCTCACTGACTCACTCTCACTGACTGACTCACTCTTACTGACAGACTCTCTCACTGACTGACTCTCCCACTCTCTCATGACTGACTGACTGTCACTGACAGCCTCCCACTGACACGCTCCCACTCTCTCTCACTGACTGACAGAATCTCTCTCAATGACTAGCTCACTGACTCTCCCACTCTCTCACTGACTGACTCTCACTCATTGACACCCACTCTCACTCACTGACTCACTCTCACTGACTGATAGACTCACTCTCACTGACAGACTTTCCCTCTCACTGACTGACTCACTCTCACTGACAGATTTTCACTGACTGACTCACTCTCACTGACAATCTCTCATGACTGACAGCCTCCCACTGACACTCTCCCACTCTCTCTCACTGACTCACTCACTGACTCTCCCACTCACTCACTGAAAATCACTCTCATTCACTGACTCACTCTGACAGACTCTCACTGACACTCTGCCACTCTCTCTCACTGACTGACTCTCTCTCACTGACAGACTCTCACTGACTCACTCTCACTCACTGACTCACTCTCACTGACAGACTCTCTCACTGACAGCCTCTTCTCACTGACAGACTCTCTCACTGACAGACTCTCTCACTGACAGACTCTCTCACTGACAGACTCTCCCACTGACAGACTCTCTCACTGACACTCTCCCTCTCACTGACTGACTCACTCTCACTGACTGACAGACTCTCACTGACAGATTCTCCCACTCTCACTGACTGACTGACTCCCACTGACACTTTCCCACTCTCTCTCACTGACTGACAGAATCTCTCACTGGCTCTCACTCACTGACTGACTCACTCTCACTGACTCACTCTCACTAACAGACTCTCACTGACTGACAGACTCTCACTGACACTCTCCCACTCTCACTCACTGACTGACTCACTCTCACTAACAGACTCTCACTGACTCTCCCACTCTCACTCACTGACTCTCACTGACACTCTTCCACTCTCTCTCACTGACTCACTGACAGACTCTCTCACTGACACTCTCCCACTCTCTCACTGACAGACTCTCACTGACTGACAGACTCTCACTGACACTCTCCCACTCTCACTCACTGACTGACTCACTCTCACTGACCGACAGATTCTCACTGACAGACTCTCACTGACTCACTCTCACTGATTGACAGAATCTCTCACTGACTGACTCTCCCACTCTCTCACTGACTCGCCCATTCTCTCTCACTGACTCACTCACTCTCACCGACTGTCACTGACTGACTCACTCTCACTGACTTACTCTCCCACTCTCTCACTGACTGACACTCTCTCACTGACTGATTGACTCTCACTCACTAACTGACTCTCACTCTCACTGACTGACTCTCTCACTCTCACTGACTGACTCACTCAGTCCCACTGACTCACTCTCACTGACTGACTCACTCTCACTAACAGACTCTGACTGACTCACTCTCACTGATTGACAGAATCTCTCACTGACTGACTCTCCCACTCTCTCACTGACAGACTCTCACCGACACTCTCCCACTCACTCTCTGATTGACTCTCCCACTCACTGACTGATTGACTCTCACTGACTCTCCCCCTCTCTCACTGACTGACTCACTCTCACTAACAGACTCTCACTGACCTACTCTCCCACTCTCTCACTGCCACTCTCCCACTCTCTCTCACTGACTGACTCACTCTAACTCACTGACTCACTCTCACTGACTCACTCTCACTGACAGACTCCCACTCACTGACTGACTCACTCTCTCACACTGAAACACTCTCACTGACTGACTCTCACTGACACTCTCCCACTCACTCTCTCACTGATTGACAGAATCTCTCACTGACTGACTCTCCCACTCTTTCTCACTGACTGACAGACTTTCACTGACACTCTCCCATTCACTCACACTGACTGACTCATTCACTCTCACTGACTCTCTCACATGGACAGACTTTCCCTCTCACTGACTGACTCACTCTTACTGACAGCCTCCCACTCTCTCTCACTGACTGACAGAATCTCTCTCACTGACTCTCACTCACTGACTGACTCACTCTCTGACTGACTCACTCTCACTGACAGACTCTCACTGACTGACAGACTCACTCTCACTGACAGACTCTCCCACTCTCTCACTGACACTCTCCCTCTCACTGACCGACAGACTCTCACTGACCGACAGACTCACACTGACAGATTCTCACTGACAGATTCTCCCACTCTCTCACTGACTGACTGACTCCCACTGACACTTTCCCACTCTCTCTCACTGACTATCAGAATCTCTCTCACTTACTCTCACTCACTGACTGACTCACTCTCACTGACAGACTCTCACTCACTCACTCACTGTCACTAACAGACTCTCACTGACTGACAGACTCTCACTGACACTCTCCCACTCTCACTAACAGACTCTCATTGACTCTCCCACTCTCACTGACTGACTCTCACTGACACTCTTCCCCTCTCTCTCACTGACTCACTGACGGACTCACTCTCACTGACAGACTCTCTCAATGACAGACTCTCTCACTGACACTCTCCCACTCTCTCACTGACAGACTCTCACTGACTGACAGACTCTCACTGACACTCTCCCACTCTCACTCACTGACTGACTCACTCTCACTGACCAACAGTCTCTCACTAACAGACTCTCACTGACTGACTCTCCCACTCTCTCACTGCCACTCTCCCACTCTCTCTCACTGACTGACTCACTCTAACTCACTGACTCACTCTCACTGACTCACTCTCACTGACAGACTCACTGACTGACTCCCACTCACTGACTGACTCACTCTCTCACACTGAAACACTCTCACTGACACTCTCACTGACTGACTCTCACTGACACTCTCCCACTCACTCTCTCACTGATTGACAGAATCTCTCACTGACTGACTCTCCCACTCTTTCTCACTGACTGACAGACTTTCACTGACACTCTCCCATTCACTCACACTGACTGACTCATTCACTCTCACTGACTCTCTCACATGGACAGACTTTCCCTCTCACTGACTGACTCACTCTTACTGACAGCCTCCCACTGACACTCTCCCACTCTCTCTCACTGACTGACAGAATCTCTCTCACTGACTCTCACTCACTGACTGACTCACTCTCTGACTGACTCACTCTCACTGACAGACTCTCACTGACTGACAGACTTACTCTCACTGACAGACTCTCCCACTCTCTCACTGACACTCTCCCTCTCACTGACCGACAGACTCTCACTGACCGACAGACTCACACTGACAGATTCTCACTGACAGATTCTCCCACTCTCTCACTGACTGACTGACTCCCACTGACACTTTCCCACTCTCTCTCACTGACTATCAGAATCTCTCTCACTTACTCTCACTCACTGACTGACTCACTCTCACTGACAGACTCTCACTCACTCACTCACTGTCACTAACAGACTCTCACTGACTGACAGACTCTCACTGACACTCTCCCACTCTCACTAACAGACTCTCATTGACTCTCCCACTCTCACTGACTGACTCTCACTGACACTCTTCCCCTCTCTCTCACTGACTCACTGACGGACTCACTCTCACTGACAGACTCTCTCAATGACAGACTCTCTCACTGACACTCTCCCACTCTCTCACTGACAGACTCTCACTGACTGACAGACTCTCACTGACACTCTCCCACTCTCACTCACTGACTGACTCACTCTCACTGACCAACAGTCTCTCACTAACAGACTCTCACTGACTGACTCTCCCACTCTCTCACTGCCACTCTCCCACTCTCTCTCACTGACTGACTCACTCTAACTCACTGACTCACTCTCACTGACTCACTCTCACTGACAGACTCACTGACTGACTCCCACTCACTGACTGACTCACTCTCTCACACTGAAACACTCTCACTGACACTCTCACTGACTGACTCTCACTGACACTCTCCCACTCACTCTCTCACTGATTGACAGAATCTCTCACTGACTGACTCTCCCACTCTTTCTCACTGACTGACAGACTTTCACTGACACTCTCCCATTCACTCACACTGACTGACTCATTCACTCTCACTGACTCTCTCACATGGACAGACTTTCCCTCTCACTGACTGACTCACTCTTACTGACAGCCTCCCACTGACACTCTCCCACTCTCTCTCACTGACTGACAGAATCCCTCTCACTGACTCTCACTCTCTGACTGACTCACTCTCACTGACAGACTCTCACTGACTGACAGACTCACTCTCACTGACAGACTCTCCCACTCTCTCACTGACACTCTCCCTCTCACTGACCGACAGACTCACACTGACAGATTCTCACTGACAGATTCTCCCACTCTCTCACTGACTGACTGACTCCCACTGACACTTTCCCACTCTCTCTCACTGACTATCAGAATCTCTCTCACTTACTCTCACTCACTGACTGACTCACTCTCACTGACAGACTCTCACTCACTCACTGTCACTAACAGACTCTCACTGACTGACAGACTCTCACTGACACTCTCCCACTCTCACTAACAGACTCTCATTGACTCTCCCACTCTCACTGACTGACTCTCACTGACACTCTTCCCCTCTCTCTCACTGACTCACTGACGGACTCACTCTCACTGACAGACTCTCTCAATGACAGACTCTCTCACTGACACTCTCCCACTCTCTCACTGACAGACTCTCACTGACTGACAGACTCTCACTGACACTCTCCCACTCTCACTCACTGACTGACTCACTCTCACTGACAGACTCTCACTGACTTACTCTCCCACTCTCTCACTGACTGACACTCTCTCACTGACTGATTGACTCTCTCTCACTGACACTCTCCCACTCACTCTCTGATTGACTCTCCCACTGACTCTCACTGACTGACGGACTCTGCCACTCTCTCTCTCTCACTGATTGACAGAATCTCTCTCACTGACTGACTGACAGACTTTCACTGACATTCTCCCACTCACTCACACTGACTGACTAATTCACTCTCACTGACTGACAGACTCACTCTCACTGACTCTCTCTCATGGACAGACTTTCCCTCTCACTGACAGATTTTCACTGACTGACTGACTCTCACTGACTCACTCTCACTAACAGACTCTCACTGACTGACTCACTCTTACTGACAGACTCTCTCACTGACTGACTCTCCCACTCTCTCATGACTGACTGACTGTCACTGACAGCCTCCCACTGACACTCTCCCACTCTCTCTCACTGACTGACAGAATCTCTCTCAATGACTAGCTCACTGACTCTCCCACTCTCTCACTGACTGACTCTCACTCACTGACTCACTCTCACTGACTGATAGACTCACTCTCACTGACTCTCTCACTGACTGACTCACTCTCACTGACAGATTTTCACTGACTGACTCACTCTCACTGACAATCTCTCATGACTGACAGCCTCCCACTGACACTCTCCCACTCTCTCTCACTGACTCACTCACTGACTCTCCCACTCACTCACTGAAAATCACTCTCATTCACTGACTCACTGACAGACTCTCACTGACACTCTGCCACTCTCTCTCACTGACTGACTCTCTCTCACTGACTCACTCTCTCTCACTGACAGACTCTCACTGACAGACTCTCACTGACAGACTCTCACTGACAGACTCTCTCACTGACAGACTCTCTCACTGACAGACTCTCCCACTGACAGACTCTCTCACTGACACTCTCCCTCTCACTGACCGACAGACTCTCACTGACAGATTCTCCCACTCTCACTGACTGACTGACTCCCACTGACACTTTCCCACTCTCTCTCACTGACTGACAGAATCTCTCACTGACTCTCACTCACTGACTGACTCACTCTCACTGACTCTCTCTCACTGACAGACTCTCACTGACAGACTCTCACTGACTGACAGACTCTCACTCACTCACTGACTCACTCTCACTAACAGACTCTCACTGACTGACAGACTCTCACTGACACTCTCCCACTCTCACTCACTGACTGACTCACTCTCACTCACTGACTCTCACTGACACTCTTCCACTCTCTCTCACTGACTCACTGACAGACTCTCTCACTGACACTCTCCCACTCTCTCACTGACAGACTCTCACTGACTGACAGACTCTCACTGACACTCTCCCACTCTCACTCACTGACTGACTCACTCTCACTGACCGACAGATTCTCACTGACAGACTCTCACTGACTCACTCTCACTGACTGACACATTCCCACTCTCTCACTGACTCGCCCATTCTCTCTCACTGACTCACTCACTCTCACCGACTGTCACTGACTGACTCACTCTCACTGACTTACTCTCCCACTCTCTCACTGCCTGACACTCTCTCACTGACTGATTGACTCTCTCTCACTGACTGACTCTCACTGACTCTAGCTAAAAGACTGACTATCCCACTGACTCACTGTTTCACTCACTAACTGACTCTCACTCTCACTGACTGACTCTCTCACTCTCACTGACTGACTCACTCACTCAGTCCCACTGACTCACTCTCACTGACTGACTCACTCTCACTAACAGACTCTGACTGACTCACTCTCACTGATTGACAGAATCTCTCACTGACTGACTCTCCCACTCTCTCACTGACAGACTCTCACCGACACTCTCCCACTCACTCTCTGATTGACTCTCCCACTCACTGACTGATTGACTCTCACTGACTCTCCCCCTCTCTCACTGACTGACTCACTCTCACTAACAGACTCTCACTGACTGACTCTCCCACTCTTTCACTGCCACTCTCCCACTCTCTCTCACTGACTGACTCACTCTAACTCACTGACTCACTCTCACTGACTCACTCTCACTGACAGACTCACTGACTGACTCCCACTCACTGACTGACTCACTCTCTCACACTGAAACACTCTCACTGACACTCTCACTGACTGACTCTCACTGACACTCTCCCACTCACTCTCTCACTGATTGACAGAATCTCTCACTGACTGACTCTCCCACTCTTTCTCACTGACTGACAGACTTTCACTGACACTCTCCCATTCACTCACACTGACTGACTCATTCACTCTCACTGACTCTCTCACATGGACAGACTTTCCCTCTCACTGACTGACTCACTCTTACTGACAGCCTCCCACTGACACTCTCCCACTCTCTCTCACTGACTGACAGAATCTCTCTCACTGACTCTCACTCACTGACTGACTCACTCTCTGACTGACTCACTCTCACTGACAGACTCTCACTGACTGACAGACTTACTCTCACTGACAGACTCTCCCACTCTCTCACTGACACTCTCCCTCTCACTGACCGACAGACTCTCACTGACCGACAGACTCACACTGACAGATTCTCACTGACAGATTCTCCCACTCTCTCACTGACTGACTGACTCCCACTGACACTTTCCCACTCTCTCTCACTGACTATCAGAATCTCTCTCACTTACTCTCACTCACTGACTGACTCACTCTCACTGACAGACTCTCACTCACTCACTCACTGTCACTAACAGACTCTCACTGACTGACAGACTCTCACTGACACTCTCCCACTCTCACTAACAGACTCTCATTGACTCTCCCACTCTCACTGACTGACTCTCACTGACACTCTTCCCCTCTCTCTCACTGACTCACTGACGGACTCACTCTCACTGACAGACTCTCTCAATGACAGACTCTCTCACTGACACTCTCCCACTCTCTCACTGACAGACTCTCACTGACTGACAGACTCTCACTGACACTCTCCCACTCTCACTCACTGACTGACTCACTCTCACTGACCAACAGTCTCTCACTAACAGACTCTCACTGACTGACTCTCCCACTCTCTCACTGCCACTCTCCCACTCTCTCTCACTGACTGACTCACTCTAACTCACTGACTCACTCTCACTGACTCACTCTCACTGACAGACTCACTGACTGACTCCCACTCACTGACTGACTCACTCTCTCACACTGAAACACTCTCACTGACACTCTCACTGACTGACTCTCACTGACACTCTCCCACTCACTCTCTCACTGATTGACAGAATCTCTCACTGACTGACTCTCCCACTCTTTCTCACTGACTGACAGACTTTCACTGACACTCTCCCATTCACTCACACTGACTGACTCATTCACTCTCACTGACTCTCTCACATGGACAGACTTTCCCTCTCACTGACTGACTCACTCTTACTGACAGCCTCCCACTGACACTCTCCCACTCTCTCTCACTGACTGACAGAATCCCTCTCACTGACTCTCACTCTCTGACTGACTCACTCTCACTGACAGACTCTCACTGACTGACAGACTCACTCTCACTGACAGACTCTCCCACTCTCTCACTGACACTCTCCCTCTCACTGACCGACAGACTCACACTGACAGATTCTCACTGACAGATTCTCCCACTCTCTCACTGACTGACTGACTCCCACTGACACTTTCCCACTCTCTCTCACTGACTATCAGAATCTCTCTCACTTACTCTCACTCACTGACTGACTCACTCTCACTGACAGACTCTCACTCACTCACTGTCACTAACAGACTCTCACTGACTGACAGACTCTCACTGACACTCTCCCACTCTCACTAACAGACTCTCATTGACTCTCCCACTCTCACTGACTGACTCTCACTGACACTCTTCCCCTCTCTCTCACTGACTCACTGACGGACTCACTCTCACTGACAGACTCTCTCAATGACAGACTCTCTCACTGACACTCTCCCACTCTCTCACTGACAGACTCTCACTGACTGACAGACTCTCACTGACACTCTCCCACTCTCACTCACTGACTGACTCACTCTCACTGACAGACTCTCACTGACTTACTCTCCCACTCTCTCACTGACTGACACTCTCTCACTGACTGATTGACTCTCTCTCACTGACTGACTCTCACTGACTCTCGCTAAAAGACTGACTGACTCTCGCTAAAAGACTGACTATCCCACTGACTCACTGTTTCACTCACTGACTCACTCACTCTCACTGACTGACTCTCTCACTCTCACTGACTGATTCACTCACTCAGTCCCACTGACTCACTCTCACTAACAGACTCTGACTGACTCACTCTCACTGATTGACAGAATCTCTCACTCTCTCACTGACAGACTCACCGACACTCTCCCACTCACTCTCTGATTGACTCTCCCACTCACTGACTGACTCACTCTCACTGACTCTCCCCCTCTCTCACTGACTGACTCACTCTCACTAACAGACTCTCACTGACTGACTCTCCCACTCTCCCACTCTCTCTCACTGGCTCACTCTCTCTCACTGACTGACAGCCTCCCACTGACACTCTCCCACTCTCTCTCACTGACTGACAGAATCTCTCTCAATGACTAGCTCACGGACTCTCCCACTCTCTCACTGACTGACTCTCACTCACTGACACCCACTCTCACTGACTCACAGACTTTCACTGACACTCTCCCACTCTCTCTCACTGACTGATTCACTATCTCTCACTGACTCATTTTCATTGACTCTCACTGACAGACTCTCCCTCTCACTGACTGACATACTCTCACTGACACTCTCCCACTCTCTCACTGACTCACTCTCACTGACAGATTCTCACTGACTGACTCTCCCACTCTTTCAATGACTGACTGACTCCCACTGACACTTTCTCACTCTCTCTCACTGACTGACAGAATCTCTCTCACTGACTGACTCTCACTAACAGACTCTCACTGAAAATCTCCCACTCTCTCTCACTCACTGACTCTCACTGATACTCTCCCACTGACTCACTAACTCTCACACTCACAGACTCACTCTCACTGACTGACTCACTCTCACAGACTCTCACTGACACTCTCACACTCTCCCACTCTCTCACTGACTCACTCATTCTCACTGACACTCTCACTGACTCACTGACACTTCCCACTCTCTCACTGACTGACTCTCTCACTGACTGACAGACTCTTACTGACACTCACTGACAGACTCTCACTGACTGACACTTTCCCACTCTCTCACTGACTCGCCCATTCTCTCTCACTGACTCACTCACTCTCACCGACTGTCACTGACTGACTCACTGTCACTGACTTACTCTCCCACTCTCTCACTGACTGATTGACTCTCTCTCACTGACTGACTCTCACTGACTCTCGCTAAAAGACTGACTGACTCTCGCTAAAAGACTGACTATCCCACTGACTCACTGTTTCACTCACTAACTGACTCTCTCACTCTCACTGACTGACTCACTCAGTCCCACTGACTCACTCTCACTGACTGACTCACTCTCACTAACAGACTCTGACTGACTCACTCTCACTGATTGACAGAATCTCTCACTGACTGACTCTCCCACTCTCTCACTGACAGACTCTCACCGACACTCTCCCACTCACTCTCTGATTGACTCTCCCACTCACTGACTGATTGACTCTCACTGACTCTCCCCCTCTCTCACTGACTGACTCTCCCACTCTCTCACTGACACTCTCACTGCCACTCTCCCACTCTCTCTCACTGACTCACTCTCTCTCACTGACTGACAGACTCACTCTCACTGACTGACTCACTCTAACTCACTGACTCACTCTCACTGACAAACTCTTACTGACTGACAGACTCACTGACTGACTCTCCCACTCACTGACTGACTCACTCTCACTGAGTGACTCACTCTCTCACACTGAAAGACTCTCACTGACACTCTCACTGACTGACTCTCCCACTCACTCTCTCACTGATTGACAGAATCTCTCACTGACTGACTCTCCCACTCTTTCTCACTGACTGACTCACTCTCACTGACACTCTCCCACTCACTCTCTGATTGACTCTCCCACTCACTGACTGATTCACTCTCACTGACTCTCCCCCTCTCTCACTGACTGACTCACTCTCACTAACAGACTCTCACTGACTGACTCTCCCACTCTCTCACTGCCACTCTCTCTCACTGACTGACAGACTCACTCTCACTGACTGACTCTCTCTGACTGACTCACTCTCACTCACTGACACTAACACACTCACTGACACTGACTCTCTCACTGACTCACTCTCACTGACAGACTCTTACTGACTGACAGACTCACTGACAGACTCTCCCACTCTCTCTCTCTCACTGACAGACTCTCACTGACTCACTCTCACTGACTGACTCTCCCACTCACTGACTGACTCACTCTCACTGACTGACTCACTCTCTCACACTGAAAGACTCTCACTGACTGACTCTCACTGACACTCTCCCACTCACTCTCTCACTGATTGACAGAATCTCTCACTGACTGACTCTCCCACTCTTTCTCACTGACTGACTCACTCTCACTGACACTCTCCCACTCACTCTCTGATTGACTCTCCCACTGACTCTCACTGACTGACTGACTCTGCCACTCTCTCTCTCTCATTGATTGACAGAATCTCTCTCACTGACTGACTGACAGACTTTCACTGACACTCTCCCACTCACTCACACTGACTGACTAATTCACTCTCACTGACTGACAGACTCACTCTCACTGACTCTCTCTCATGGACAGACTTTCCCTCTCACTGACAGATTTTCACTGACTGACTGACTCTCACTGACTCACTCTCACTAACAGACTCTCACTGACTGACTCACTCTTACTGACAGACTCTCTCACTGACTGACTCTCCCACTCTCTCATGACTGACTGACTGTCACTGACAGCCTCCCACTGACACTCTCCCACTCTCTCTCACTGACTGACAGAATCTCTCTCAATGACTAGCTCACTGACTCTCCCACTCTCTCACTGACTGACTCTCACTCATTGACACCCACTCTCACTCACTGACTCACTCTCACTGACTGATAGACTCACTCTCACTGACTCTCTCACTGACTCTCCCACTCACTCACTGAAAATCACTCTCATTCACTGACTCACTCTGACAGACTCTCACTGACACTCTGCCACTCTCTCTCACTGACTGACTCTCTCTCACTGACAGACTCTCACTGACTCACTCTCACTCACTGACTCACTCTCACTGACAGACTCTCACTGACAGACTCTCTCACTGACAGACTCTCTCACCGACAGACTCTCTCACTGACAGACTCTCCCACTGACAGACTCTCTCACTGACACTCTCCCTCTCACTGACTGACTCACTCTCACTGACTGACAGACTCTCACTGACAGATTCTCCCACTCTCACTGACTGACTGACTCCCACTGACACTTTCCCACTCTCTCTCACTGACTGACAGAATCTCTCACTGACTCTCACTCACTGACTGACTGACTCTCACTGACAGACTCTCACTGACAGACTCTCACTCACTGACTCACTCTCACTGACAGACTCTCACTGACAGACTCTCTCACTGACAGACTCTCTCACCGACAGACTCTCTCACTGACAGACTCTCCCACTGACAGACTCTCTCACTGACACTCTCCCTCTCACTGACTGACTCACTCTCACTGACTGACAGACTCTCACTGACAGATTCTCCCACTCTCACTGACTGACTGACTCCCACTGACACTTTCCCACTCTCTCTCACTGACTGACAGAATCTCTCACTGACTCTCACTCACTCACTGACTCTCTCACTAACAGACTCTCACTGACTGACAGACTCTCACTGACTGACTCACTCTCACTAACAGACTCTCACTGACTCTCCCACTCTCACTCACTGACTCTCACTGACACTCTTCCACTCTCTCTCACTGACTCACTGACAGACTCTCTCACTGACACTCTCCCACTCTCTCATTGACAGACTCTCACTGACTGACAGACTCTCACTGACACTCTCCCACTCTCACTCACTGACTGACTCACTCTCACTGACCGACAGACTCTCACTGACCGACAGATTCTCACTGACAGACTCTCACTGACTGACACATTCCCACTCTCTCACTGACTCGCCCATTCTCTCTCACTGACTCACTCACTCTCACCGACTGTCACTGACTGACTCACTCTCACTGACTTACTCTCCCACTCTCTCACTGCCTGACACTCTCTCACTGACTGATTGACTCTCTCTCACTGACTGACTCTCACTGACTCTAGCTAAAAGACTGACTATCCCACTGACTCACTGTTTCACTCACTGACTGACTCTCTCACTCTCACTGACTGACTCACTCACTCAGTCCCACTGACTCACTCTCACTGACTGACTCACTCTCACTAACAGACTCTGACTGACTCACTCTCACTGATTGACAGAATCTCTCACTGACTGACTCTCCCACTCTCTCACTGACAGACTCTCACCGACACTCTCCCACTCACTCTCTGATTGACTCTCCCACTCACTGACTGATTGACTCTCACTGACTCTCCCCCTCTCTCACTGACTCACTCTCACTAACAGACTCTCACTGACTGACTCTCCCACTCTCTCACTGCCACTCTCCCACTCTCTCTCACTGACTGACTCACTCTAACTCACTGACTCACTCTCACTGACTCACTCTCACTGACAGACTCACTGACTGACTCACTCTCTCACACTGAAACACTCTCACTGACACTCTCACTGACTGACTCTCACTGACACTCTCCCACTCACTCTCTCACTGATTGACAGAATCTCTCACTGACTGACTCTCCCACTCTTTCTCACTGACTGACAGACTTTCACTGACACTCTCCCATTCACTCTCACTGACTGACACTCACTCTCACTGACTCTCTCTCATGGACAGACTTTCCCTCTCACTGACTGACTCACTCTCTCACACTGAAACACTCTCACTGACACTCTCACTGACTGACTCTCACTGACACTCTCCCACTCTCTCTCACTGACTGACAGAATCTCTCTCACTGACTCTCACTCACTGACTGACTCACTCTCTGACTGACTCACTCTCACTGACAGACTCTCACTGACTGACAGACTCACTCTCACTGACAGACTCTCCCACTCTCTCACTGACACTCTCCCTCTCACTGACCGACAGACTCTCACTGACCGACAGACTCACACTGACAGATTCTCACTGACAGATTCTCCCACTCTCTCACTGACTGACTGACTCCCACTGACACTTTCCCACTCTCTCTCACTGACTATCAGAATCTCTCTCACTTACTCTCACTCACTGACTGACTCACTCTCACTGACAGACTCTCACTCACTCACTCACTGTCACTAACAGACTCTCACTGACTGACAGACTCTCACTGACACTCTCCCACTCTCACTAACAGACTCTCATTGACTCTCCCACTCTCACTGACTGACTCTCACTGACACTCTTCCCCTCTCTCTCACTGACTCACTGACGGACTCACTCTCACTGACAGACTCTCTCACTGACACTCTCCCACTCTCTCACTGACACTCTCCCACTCTCACTCACTGACTGACTCACTCTCACTGACCAACAGTCTCTCACTGACAGACTCTCACTGACTTACTCTCCCACTCTCTCACTGACTGACACTCTCTCACTGACTGATTGACTCTCTCTCACTGGCTGACTCTCACTGACTCTCGCTAAAAGACTGACTGACTCTCGCTAAAAGACTGACTATCCCACTGACTCACTGTTTCACTCACTAACTGACTCACTCACTCTCTCACTCTCACTGACTGACTCTCTCACTCTCACTGACTGACTCACTCACTCAGTCCCACTGACTCACTCTCACTAACAGACTCTGACTGACTCACTCTCACTGATTGACAGAATCTCTCACTCTCACTGACAGACTCACCGACACTCTCCCACTCACTCTCTGATTGACTCTCCCACTCACTGACTGACTCACTCTCACTGACTCTCCCCCTCTCTCACTGACTGACTCACTCTCACTAACAGACTCTCACTGACTGACTCTCCCACTCTCTCACTGCCACTCTCCCACTCTCTCTCACTGGCTCACTCTCTCTCACTGACTGACAGCCTCCCACTGACACTCTCCCACTCTCTCTCACTGACTGACAGAATCTCTCTCAATGACTAGCTCACGGACTCTCCCACTCTCTCACTGACTGACTCTCACTCACTGACACCCACTCTCACTCTCACTGACTCACAGACTTTCACTGACACTCTCCCACTCTCTCTCACTGACTGATTCACTATCTCTCACTGACTCATTTTCATTGACTCTCACTGACAGATTCTCCCACCCTCTCACTGCCACTCTCCCTCTCACTGACTGACATACTCTCACTGACTCACTCTCACTGACTGACTCTCCCACTCTCTCACTGACTGACTCTCCCACTCTCTCACTGACTCACTCTCACTGACAGATTCTCACTGACTGACTCTCCCACTCTTTCAATGACTGACTGACTCCCACTGACACTTTCTCACTCTCTCTCACTGACTGACAGAATCTCTCTCACTGACTGACTCTCACTAACAGACTCTCACTGAAAATCTCCCACTCTCTCTCACTGACTGACTCTCACTGATACTCTCCCACTGACTCACTAACTCTCACACTCACAGACTCACTCTCACTGACTGACTCACTCTCACAGACTCTCACTGACACTCTCACACTCTCCCACTCTCTCACTGACTCACTCATTCTCACTGACACTCTCACTGACTCACTGACACTTCCCACTCTCTCACTGACTGACTCTCTCACTGACTGACAGACTCTTACTGACACTCACTGACAGACTCTCACTGACTGACACTTTCCCACTCTCTCACTGACTCGCCCATTCTCTCTCACTGACTCACTCACTCTCACCGACTGTCACTGACTGACTCACTCTCACTGACTTACTCTCCCACTCTCTCACTGACACTCTCTCACTGACTGATTGACTCTCTCTCACTGACTGACTCTCACTGACTCTCGCTAAAAGACTGACTGACTCTCGCTAAAAGACTGACTATCCCACTGACTCACTGTTTCACTCACTAACTGACTCTCTCACTCTCACTGACTGACTCACTCAGTCCCACTGACTCACTCTCACTGACTGACTCACTCTCACTAACAGACTCTGACTGACTCACTCTCACTGATTGACAGAATCTCTCACTGACTGACTCTCCCACTCTCTCACTGACAGACTCTCACCGACACTCTCCCACTCACTCTCTGACTCTCCCACTCACTGACTGACTCTCACTGACTCTCCCCCTCTCTCACTGACTGACTCACTCTCACTGACTGACTCTCCCACTCTCTCACTGACACTCTCACTGCCACTCTCCCACTCTCTCTCACTGACTCACTCTCTCTCACTGACTGACAGACTCACTCACTCTCACTGACTGACTCACTCTAACTCACTGACTCACTCTCACTGACAAACTCTTACTGACTGACAGACTCACTGACTGACTCTCCCACTCACTGACTGACTCACTCTCACTGACTGACTCACTCTCTCACACTGAAAGACTCTCACTGACACTCTCACTGACTGACTCTCCCACTCACTCTCTCACTGATTGACAGAATCTCTCACTGACTGACTCTCCCACTCTTTCTCACTGACTGACTCACTCTCACTGACACTCTCCCACTCACTCTCTGATTGACTCTCCCACTCACTGACTGATTCACTCTCACTGACTCTCCCCCTCTCTCACTGACTGACTCACTCTCACTAACAGACTCTCACTGACTGACTCTCCCACTCTCTCACTGCCACTCTCCCACTCTCTCTCACTGGCTCACTCTCTCTCACTGACTGACAGACTCACTCTCACTGACTGACTCACTCTCACTCACTGACACTAACACACTCACTGACACTGACTCTCTCACTGACTCACTCTCACTGACAGACTCTTACTGACTGACAGACTCACTGACAGACTCTCCCACTCTCTCTCTCTCACTGACAGACTCTCACTGACTGACTCTCCCACTCACTGACTGACTCACTCTCACTGACTGACTCACTCTCTCACACTGAAAGACTCTCACTGACTGACTCTCACTGACACTCTACCACTCACTCTCTCACTGATTGACAGAATCTCTCACTGACTGACTCTCCCACTCTTTCTCACTGACTGACTCACTCTCACTGACACTTTCCCACTCACTCTCTGATTGACTCTCCCACTGACTCTCACTGACTGACTGACTCTGCCACTCTCTCTCTCTCACTGATTGACAGAATATCTCTCACTGACTGACTGACAGACTTTCACTGACACTCTCCCACTCACTCACACTGACTGACTAATTCACTCTCACTGACTGACAGACTCACTCTCACTGACTCTCTCTCATGGACAGACTTTCCCTCTCACTGACAGATTTTCACTGACTGACTGACTCTCACTGACTCACTCTCACTAACAGACTCTCACTGACTGACTCACTCTTACTGACAGACTCTCTCACTGACTGACTCTCCCACTCTCTCATGACTGACTGACTGTCACTGACAGCCTCCCACTGACACTCTCCCACTCTCTCTCACTGACTGACAGAATCTCTCTCAATGACTAGCTCACTGACTCTCCCACTCTCTCACTGACTGACTCTCACTCATTGACACCCACTCTCACTCACTGACTCACTCTCACTGACTGATAGACTCACTCTCACTGACTCTCTCACTGACAGACTTTCCCTCTCACTGACTGACTCACTCTCACTGACAGATTTTCACTGACTGACTCACTCTCACTGACAATCTCTCATGACTGACACTCTCCCACTCTCTCTCACTGACTCACTCACTGAAAATCACTCTCATTCACTGACTCACTCTGACAGACTCTCACTGACACTCTGCCACTCTCTCTCACTGACACTCTCACTGACTGACTCTCCCACTCTCCCACTGACACTCTCACTGCCACTCTCCCACTCTCTCACTGACTCACTCTCTCTCACTGACTGACAGACTCACTCTCACTGACTGACTCACTCTAACTCACTGACTCACTCTCACTGACTCACTCTCACTGACAGACTCTTACTGACTGACAGACTCACTGACTGACTCTCCCACTCACTGACTAACTCACTCTCACTGACTGACTCACTCTCTCTCACTGAAAGACTCTCACTGACACTCTCACTGACCGACTCTCACTGACACTCTCCCACTCACTGACTGATTCACTCTCACTGACTCTCCCCCTCTCTCACTGACTGACTCACTCTCACTAACAGACTCTCACTGACTGACTCTCTCACTGCCACTCTCCCACTCTCTCTCACTGACTGACTCTCTCTGAATGACTCACTCTCACTCACTGACACTAACTCACACTCACTGACTCTCTCACTGACTCACTCTCACTAACAGACTCTTACTGACTGACTGACTCACTGACAGACTCTCCCACTCTCTCTCTCTCACTGACTCACTCTCACTGACTGACTCACTCTCTCACACTGAAAGACTCTCACTGACACTCTCCCACTCCCTCTCTCACTGATTGACAGAATCTCTCACTGACTGACTCTCCCACTCTTTCTCACTGACTGACTCACTCTCACTGACACTCTCCCACTGACTCTCACTGACTGACTGACTCTGCCACTCTCTCTCTCTCTCTCACTGATTGACAGAATCTCTCTCACTGACTGACTGACAGACTTTCACTGACACTCTCCCACTCACTCACACTGACTGACTCATTCACTCTCACTGACTGACAGACTCACTCTCACTGACTCTCTCTCATGGACAGACTTTCCCTCTCACTGACTGACTCACTCTCACTGACAGATTTTCACTGACTGACTGACTCTCACTGACTCACTCTCACTAACAGACTCTCACTGACTGACTCACTCTCACTAACAGACTCTCACTGACTGACTCACTCTTACTGACAGACTCTCTCACTGACTGACTCTCCCACTCTCTCATGACTGACTGACTGTCACTGACAGCCTCCCACTGACACTCTCCCACTCTCTCTCACTGACTGACAGAATCTCTCTCAATGACTAGCTCACTGACTCTCCCACTCTCTCACTGACTGACTCTCACTCACTGACACCCACTCTCACTCACTGACTCACTCTTACTGACTGACAGACTCACTCTCACTGACAATCTCTCATGACTGACAGCCTCCCACTGACTCTCTCCCACTCTCTCTCTCTCACTGACTCACTCACTGACTCTCCCACTCACTCACTGACAATCACTCTCATTCACTGACTCACTCTGACAGACTCTCACTGACACTCTGCCACTCTCTCTCACTGACTCACTCTCACTCACTGACAGACTCTCACTGACAGACTCTCTCACTGACAGACTCTCCCACTGACAGACTCTCTCACTGACACTCTCCCTCTCACTGACTGACTCACTCTCACTGACCGACAGACTCTCACTGACAGATTCTCCCACTCTCACTGACTGACTGACTCCCACTGACACTTTCCCACTCTCTCTCACTGACTGACAGAATCTCTCTCACTGACTCTCACTCACTGACTGACTCACTCTCACTGACAGACTCTCACTGACTGACAGACTCTCACTGACACTCTCCCACTCTCACTCACTGACTGACTCACTCTCACTGACTGACTCACTCACTCACTGACACTAACTCACACTCACTGACACTGACTCACACTCACTGACTCTCTCACTGACTCACTCTCACTGACAGACTCTTACTGACTGACAGACTCACTGACAGACTCTCCCACTCTCTCTCTCACTGATTGACAGAATCTCTCACTGACTGACTCTCCCACTCTTTCTCACTGACTCACTCACTCTCACTGACACTCTCCCACTCACTCTCTGATTGACTCTCCCACTCACTGACTGATTCACTCTCACTGACTCTCCCCCTCTCTCACTGACTGACTCACTCTCACTAACAGACTCTCACTGACTGACTCTCCCACTCTCTCACTGCCACTCTCCCACTCTCTCTCACTGGCTCACTCTCTCTCACTGACTGACAGACTCACTCTCACTGACTGACTCTCTCTGACTGACTCACTCTCACTCACTGACACTAACTCACACTCACTGACACTGACTCTCTCACTGACTCACTCTCACTGACAGACTCTTACTGACTGACAGACTCACTGACAGACTCTCCCACTCTCTCTCACTGACTCACTCTCACTGACTGACTCTCCCACTCACTGACTGACTCACTCTCACTGACTGACTCACTCTCTCACACTGAAAGACTCTCACTGACTGACTCTCACTGACACTCTCCCACTCACTCTCTCACTGATTGACAGAATCTCTCACTGACTGACTCTCCCACTCTTTCTCACTGACTGACACTCTCCCACTCACTCTCTGATTGACTCTCCCACTGACTCTCACTGACTGACTGACTCTGCCACTCTCTCTCTCTCATTGATTGACAGAATCTCTCTCACTGACTGACTGACTGACTGACAGACTTTCACTGACACTCTCCCACTCACTCACACTGACTGACTCATTCACTCTGACTGACTGACAGACTCACTCTCACTGACTCTCTCTCATGGACAGACTTTCCCTCTCACTGACTGACTCACTCTCACTGACAGATTTTCACTGACTGACTGACTCTCACTGACTCACTCTCACTGACTGACTCACTCTCACTAACAGACTCTCACTGACTGACTCACTCTTACTGACAGACTCTCTCACGACTGACTGACTGTCACTGACAGCCTCCCACTGACACTCTCCCACTCTCTCTCACTGACTGACAGAATCTCTCTCAATGACTAGCTCACTGACTCTCTCACTGACTGACTCTCACTGACTGACACCCACTCTCACTCACTGACTCACTCTTACTGACTGACAGACTCACTCTCACTGACTCTCTCACTGACTGACTCACTCTCACTGACAGATTTTCACTGACTGACTCACTCTCACTGCAATCTCTCATGACTGACAGCCTCCCACTGACACTCTCCCACTCACTCACTCACTGACTCTCCCACTCACTCACTCACTGACTCTCCCACTCACTCACTGACAATCACTCTCATTCACTGACTCACTCTGACAGACTCTCACTGACACTCTGCCACTCTCTCTCACTGACAGACTCTCTCTCACTGACAGACTCTCACTGACTCACTCACTCACTGACACTCTCTCTCACTGACACTCTCCCTCTCACTGACCGACAGACTCTCACTGACAGATTCTCACTGACAGATTCTCCCACTCTCACTGACTGACTTGACTCCCACTGACACTTTCCCACTCTCTCTCACTGACTGACAGAATCTCTCTCACTGACTCTCACTCACTGACTGACTCACTCTCTGACTGACTCACTCTCACTGACAGACTCTCACTGACTGACAGACTCTCACTCACTGACTGACTCACTCACTAACAGACTCTCACTGACTGACAGACTCTCACTGACACTCTCCCACTCTCACTCACTGACTGACTCACTCTTACTAACAAACTCTCACTGACACTCTTCCACTCTCTCTCACTGACAGACTCACTCTCACTGACAGACTCTCTCACTTACACTCTCCCACTCACTCTCACTGACTGACACCCTCCCACTGACACTCTCCCACTCTCTCTCACTGACTGACAGAATCTCTCTCAATGACTAGCTCACTGACTCCCCCACTCTCTCACTCACTGACACCCACTCTCACTCTCACTGACTCACTCTGACAGACTTTCACTGACACTCTCCCACTCTCTCTCACTGACTGATTCACTATCTCTCACTGACTCATTTTCATTGACTCTCACTGACAGACTCTCCCACTCTGCCACTCTCCCTCTCACTGACTGACAGACTCTCACTGACTCACTCTCACTGACAGATTCTCACTGACTGACTCTCCCACTCTCTCACTGACTGACTCTCCCACTCTCTCACTGACTGACTCTCCCACTCTTTCAATGACTGACTGACTCCCACTGACACTTTCCCACTCTCTCTCACTGACTGACAGAATCTCTCTCACTGACTGACTCTCACTCACTCTCACTAACAGACTCTCACTGAAAATCTCTCACTGATACTCTCCCACTGACTCACTAACTCTCACACTCACAGACTCACTCTCACTGACTGACTCACTCTCACAGACTCTCACTGACACTCTCCCACTCTCTCACTGACTCACTCATTCTCACTGATAGACTCTCACTGACTCACTGACACTTCCCACTCTCTCACTGACTGACTCTCTCTCACTGACAGACTCTTACTGACACTCACTGACAGACTCTCACTGACTGACACTTTCCCACTCTCTCACTGACTTGCCCATTCTCTCTCACTGACTCACTCACTCTCACCGACTGTCACTGACTGACTCACTCTCACTGACTTACTCTCCCACTCTCTCACTGACACTCTCTCACTGACTGATTGACTCTCTCTCACTGACTGACTCTCACTGACTCTCGCTAAAAGACTGACTGACTCTCGCTAAAAGACTGACTATCCCACTGACTCACTGTTTCACTCACTAACTGACTCTCTCACTCTCACTGACTGACTCACTCAGTCCCACTGACTCACTCTCACTGACTGACTCACTCTCACTAACAGACTCTGACTGACTCACTCTCACTGATTGACAGAATCTCTCACTGACTGACTCTCCCACTCTCTCACTGACAGACTCTCACCGACACTCTCCCACTCACTCTCTGATTAACTCTCCCACTCACTGACTGATTGACTCTCACTGACTGACTCTCACTGACTCTCCCCCTCTCTCACTGACTGACTCACTCTCACTAACAGACTCTCACTGACTGACTCTCCCACTCTCCCACTGACACTCTCACTGCCACTCTCCCACTCTCTCACTGACTCACTCTCTCTCACTGACTGTCACTGACTGACTCTCACTGACTGACTCACTCTAACTCACTGACTCACTCTCACTGACTCACTCTCACTGACAGACTCTTACTGACTGACAGACTCACTGACTGACCCTCCCACTCACTGACTGACTCACTCTCTCTCACTGACACTCTCACTGACTGACTCTCACTGACACTCTCCCACTCACTCTCTCACTGATTGACAGAATCTCTCACTGACTGACTCTCCCACTCTTTCTCACTGACTGACTCACTCTCACTGACACTCTCCCACTCACTCTCTGATTGACTCTCCCACTCACTGACTGATTCACTCTCACTGACTCTCCCCCTCTCTTACTGACTGACTCACTCTCACTAACAGACTCTCACTGACTGACTCTCCCACTCTCTCACTGCCACTCTCCCACTCTCTCTCACTGGCTTACTCTCTCTCACTGACTGACTCTCTCTGAATGACTCACTCTCACTCACTGACACTAACTCACACTCACTGACACGGACTCACACTCACTGACTCTCTCACTGACTCACTCTCACTGACAGACTCTTACTGACTGACTGACTCACTGACAGACTCTCCCACTCTCTCTCTCTCACTGACAGACTCTCACTGACTCACTCTCACTGACTGACTCACTCTCACTGACTGACTCACTCTCACTGACTGACTCACTCTCTCACACTGAAAGACTCTCACTGACACTCTCCCACTCCCTCTCTCACTGATTGACAGAATCTCTCACTGACTGACTCTCCCACTCTTTCTCACTGACTGACTCACTCTCACTGACACTCTCCCACTCACTCTCTGATTGACTCTCACTGACTGACTGACTCTGCCACTCTCTCTCTCTCACTGATTGACAGAATCTCTCTCACTGACTGACTGACAGACTTTCACTGACACTCTCCCACTCACTCACACTGACTGACTCATTCACTCTCACTGACTGACAGACTCACTCTCACTGACTCTCTCTCTCATGGACAGACTTTCCCTCTCACTGACTGACTCACTCTCACTGACAGATTTTCACTGACTGACTCACTCTCACTAACAGACTCTCACTGACTGACTCACTCTCACTAACAGACTCTCACTGACTGACTCACTCTTACTGACAGACTCTCTCACTGACTGACTCTCCCGCTCTCTCATGACTGACTGACTGTCACTGACAGCCTCCCACTGACACTCTCCCACTCTCTCTCACTGACTGACAGAATCTCTCTCAATGACTAGCTCACTGACTCTCCCACTCTCTCACTCACTGACACCCACTCTCACTCACTGACTCACTCTTACTGACTGACAGACTCACTCTCACTGACAATCTCTCATGACTGACAGCCTCCCACTGACTCTCTCTGACAGACTCTCACTGACACTCTGCCACTCTCTCTCACTGCCACTCTCTCTCACTGACTCACTCTCACTCACTGACAGACTCTCACTGACAGACTCTCCCACTGACAGACTCTCTCACTGACACTCTCCCTCTCACTGACTGACTCACTCTCACTGACCGACAGACTCTCACTGACAGATTCTCCCACTCTCACTGACTGACTGACTCCCACTGACACTTTCCCACTCTCTCTCACTGACTGACAGAATCTCTCTCACTGACTCTCACTCACTGACTGACTCACTCTCACTAACAGACTCTCACTGACTCTACCACTCTCACTCACTGACTCTCACTGACACTCTCCCACTCACTCTCTGATTGACTCTCCCACTGACTCTCACTGACTGACTGACTCTGCCACTCTCTCTCTCTCTCACTGATTGACAGAATCTCTCTCACTGACTGACTGACAGACTTTCACTGACACTCTCCCACTCACTCACACTGACTGACTAATTCACTCTCACTGACTGACAGACTCACTCTCACTGACTCTCTCTCATGGACAGACTTTCCCTCTCACTGACAGATTTTCACTGACTGACTGACTCTCACTGACTCACTCTCACTAACAGACTCTCACTGACTGACTCACTCTTACTGACAGACTCTCTCACTGACTGACTCTCCCACTCTCTCATGACTGACTGACTGTCACTGACAGCCTCCCACTGACACTCTCCCACTCTCTCTCACTGACTGACAGAATCTCTCTCAATGACTAGCTCACTGACTCTCCCACTCTCTCACTTACTGACTCTCACTCATTGACACCCACTCTCACTCACTGACTCACTCTCACTGACTGATAGACTCACTCTCACTGACTCTCTCACTGACAGACTTTCCCTCTCACTGACTGACTTACTCTCACTGACAGATTTTCACTGACTGACTCACTCTCACTGTTGGAAGGCGGACCCCGAGGAGTCGGTGAGACCACCAAGGGGGGGGCCCTCTCACTGCACGAAGTAGCCGAGCGCTGCCGAGAAGTCTCCTGAGAGATCCTTCTCCTATCCCGTACTAGCACAGTAACACCACCACACCGGACTCAAGGAGGTTGTCTCAAGACAAGCAATTCTTTATCATCAATAAAAGGTTACGAGCTCAATATTTACACGAAGGGATCGAGGGATCCACCAAAAGTCTCAAGGTCTCTTTGGAAGGGTAGGGGTAGCGGGACAGTCTTTGGCAGGAATGTGGTACGAGGGTACCTGGGGCCCAGTTCTTATCCTCACGCTGGAGGACCTCCGATCTCGGAGGGGTCGAGCCGCGACGGCGTCAGCAGGGCTCTGGCGTACAGTTCGTGGAGAGCCGCGATTCAATCAGCAGGGCTCTCAAGATGGTCTCTGTTCAGCTCGAGCCGCGACGTCGTCAGCAGGGCTCCGAGGAAGGTTCCAGCGAGGTTGGGCCGCGACGGCGTCTGCAGGGCTCCGATGTTCCAGGTGGTTCAGAAAAGGGTTCACAGGAGGGAGCCGCGACGCAGTCAGCAGGGCTCGTGATGGTTCCGACAAGAGTTCTTCTCCGTAGGGTCAGCCGCGATTCAATCAGCAGGGCTCTCGACTCCGGGATACAACTGCCGAGCTGTGGTGGGGTCGCCCCAGATATAGGTCTGGAGCCCTTTGATGTCCGGACCTATGCGCCCGAGGGGGCGGAGTGGCCGGGTGGAGGTGGCCAGACGCCCAGCAGGAGAGGCGCCAGGCCCATGGGAGTTGCAGGGCGATCACACCTCGAGAGGGGAGGACAGTTGGGGGTCCCATCGATACTGTCCTCCGCCGGGGGCGATGAATGGTTCCTGTGGCACCCCCTGGCTAGTTCGTGGTGCCTCGATGTCGGGGCTTCGCTGGGGTCGAGGCCGGGTTGAGCGGGGTCGCGCCGGCTGGTGCACGGTGTGACGTGGATGCCAACAAGATGGCGGAGCCACGAGGAGTATGCGTCCACGTGCAGCTCCGGGTGAAGGGCCTTGGTGCAGTTCAGACGGGTGGCCCGTGACGGCCGGGGCGGGGAACGGGCACAATCCAGGGGGTTAAGGACCACGCCACGAGGCCGGGTCCAACAGGCGTCCCCCCCAGCCGAAGGCATGGAGAGTCACCCATCTCCTTGGGGATTCTCCTCGTCAAGGCGGAAGAAGCGGGACAGGCCGTCGGCGTTGGCGTGGTCATTGCCGGGCCGGTGTTCGACGTCAAAGTCCATCCCTTGTAGCGAGATGGACCACCGCAGCAGCTTGGGGTTCTCGCCCCGCATTTGCATTAGCCATTGCAAGGGCCGGTGGTCGGTCTGGACCCGGAAGTGGGTGCCAAAGAGGTAGGGCCGGAGCTTCTTGAGGGTCCACACCACAGCGAAGGCCTCACGCTCAATAGTGCTCCAGCGTTGCTCTCGGGGCAGTAGTCGTCGGCTGATGAAGGCCACTGGTCGGTCGAGCCCCTTTTCGTCGGCTTGGGATAGGACGGCCCCGATCCCATACTCGGAGGCGTCCGTCTGTACCACGAACTCCTTCTGGTAGTCCGGGGCCTGCAGCACCGGAGCAGTACACATGGCTGTCTTTAGGGTGTCGAAGGCTGTTTGGCAGCGGGGTGTCCAGTGTACCTTCTTGGGCTGCTTTTTGGACGTTAACTCTGTGAGGGGGCCAACAATGCTCCCATAGTCTCGGATAAACCGCCGGTAGTATCCGGTGAGGCCCAGGAAGGCCCGGACAGCGGTCTGGGTAGTGGGGGGTTCCCAGGTCTGGATGGCATCTATCTTTGCTTGGAGGGGGGCCACCTGCCCGCTCCCCACTTGATGGCCCAGGTAGGTCACGGATCCGTGGCCGATTTGGCATTTGCTGGCCTTGATTGTGAGCCCGGCCCGCTGAAGGGCGGCCAGGACGGCCTTCAGGTGGAGAAGGTGCTCGGCCCAGTGGTTGCTGTACACGGCAATGTCATCTAAGTAGGCCGCGCTGAAGGCCTCAAGCCCGGCCAAAACCTTGTTCACCAGTCTTTGGAAGGTGGCCGGGGCGTTCTTCATTCCGAAGGGCATCACCCGAAAGTGGTAATGCCCATCCGGGGTCGAAAAGGCGGATCTTTCTTGGGCGCCGGGGGTGAGCTGGATTTGCCAGTACCCGGCGGTGAGGTCCAGCGTGCTCAAGTAGCGAGCGGCCCCTAGGCGGTCGATCAGTTCGTCGGCCCGGGGTATCGGGTGTGCGTCTGTCTTGGTTACTACATTCAGGGCTCGGTAGTCCACGCAGAACCGCAACTCCGGGGGGTGACCGGGAGCTGCGGCCTTGGGCACCAGGACGACAGGGCTGGCCCACGGGCTGTCGGAAGGCTCGATGACCCCCAGGGCCAGCATCTTCGCTACTTCGGCCTGGATGCAGGCCCGCACTCGGTCAGGCACCCGGTAGGCTCTGTGTCGTATGGGGGGTTCTCCCCGGTGTCGACGTCGTGGACGCACCAGTGGGTCACCCCCGGGGTGAGAGAGAAGAGGGCTGCATAGTCCCGCAGTAATCGCTGGCAGTCGTTGCGCTGCTCCGGGGTCAGGGACGAGGCGAGTTGGACCCCTTCGATCGATCCATCGTGACTGTCGGATTGCAAGAGGTCGGGCAAGGGCTCAGAGTCGTCCTCGCTCCCCTCGTCGGTCGCCAGCAGCAGGCTCAGTTCGGTCCGGGCGAAGTGGGGTTTTAGCCTGTTCTCATGTAGGACCCGGAGGGGGTTCCGGGGGGACTCCAGATCGACCAGGTAGGTGACGGGACTTTTCTTCTCCACCACCTTGAAGGGCCCGGTCCACTTGTCCTGGAGGGCGCCGGGTTCGACCGGGGCCATGACCCATACTTTCTGACCTGGCTCGAATTCTACCGTAGAAGTGTTGCGATCGTACCACCGCTTCATGTCCTCCTGGCTGGCCTCGAGGTTGGCTTCGGCTATGGCTCGGAACTTGCGGGTCTGGTTTCGGAGGGTCAGGAGGTATCGGTAGACGTCAGGAGGGGCGCCTCGGGGCTTCATCTCCCAGCCCTCCTTGACCAGGCTGAGTGGTCCGCGGACCGGGTGCCCATACAATAGTTCAAACGGGCTGAACCCCAGGGACTTCTGCGGGACCTCCCGATAGGCAAACAGGAGGCAGGGCAGCAGGACATCCCATTTCCGCCTGAGGGGTTCTTCCAGGCCCTGGATCATCCCTTTCAATGTTCGGTTGAACCGCTCAACCAGCCCGTTCCCCTGAGGGTGATATGGGGTCGTGAACTTGTATGTGACCCCGCATTGTTGCCACAGGGACCGCATGTACCTGGAGATAAAGTTCGTGCCACGGTCGCTCACCACTTCGCTGGGGAATCCCACTCGGGAGAAGATCCCCATCAAGGCCCGGCCTACCACAGGGGCCGTTATAGTTCTGAGCGGGACCGCCTCCGGGTACCTGGTGGCGTGGTCCACGAGGACCAGGATGAAGCGGTGGCCCAGGGCGGTTTGGGGGTCCAGGGGTCCCACAATGTCGATTCCGACTCGTTCAAACGGGGTGCTGACGGCGGGAAAGGGCTGGAGGGGGGCCTTGACCCGACCCCCCGTCTTCCCGCTGGCTTGGCAGGTCTGGCAGGACCGGCAGTGGTTGTCCACATCTCTCCGCATCCGAGGCCAGTAGAAGTGGGTCACCAGACGACTGTACGTTTTGTCTTGCCCCAAGTGTCCGGCGAGGGGCACATCATGGGCCAGGTTGAGAAGGAACTCCCGGAAGCGGAGGGGGACCACCAACACGCGGCCGGCCCCGAGTTCTGCCACTTTCTGTTCACTGTACAACAGGCCCTCGGCCCAGTAGATCCAGTGGGTGCCGGTCTGGTCACCGTTGGCTTGCGCGGTCGCCTGCTGTCGGACCCCTTCGAGAGAGGGACAGGACTGTTGCTCTTGCTGGAACTGCTCTCGGGTGGGGGCCCCCTTCATGTTGCCATTGCGTCAGTTCTGGTAGGGCGCTCGGAGAAGCCATGTCTTCGGGGGAGGATTCGCTGGGCCCGGGGTCGGTGTCCGCCTCCTCCTCGCTGCTGGCGGGAGGGGGTGTGAGCCCCTCGGGTCGGGCCGTCCCGGAGGTCGAGGAGGAGCGGGGGGCCTGGGCGGTCATGGACCGGGTGATGGCGCAGGCCCAATCAGCCAGTCCCAACATTCGGAGGTGCTCTCGTCGTTCTACTTGAGCCCAGGGGGAACTCTCCAAGTCGTTCCCCAGGAGGCAGTCGACCGGGACGTCGTCGCGCACCGTCACCTTCAGCAGGCCCGTCACCCCTCCCCACTCGAAGGGGACCAGGGCCATCTGGCATAGGCTTTCACTGTTGTCGGCCGTCCGCACCGGGCACAGCACATTCGGTAGAATCTGTTCAGGGGTCACCAGGTGGCAGCGGACAGCGGTGATACTGGCGCCGGTGTCGCGAAGGGCGTCGGCCCGTTGTCCGTTGACCGTGACCTGCTGCCGGTACTTCTGGGTGTTGGTTGGGATGGGGGTGCAGGGTACCATCTCTCGGCTACCCAGGCAGACCAGGGACATGGCTGCCGGCTCCCACTCAGTGTTTTCTCGGTCGAGGGCCTCTTCTTCCTCCTCTCCCCCCAAGGCGGCGGCTGTCAGCTGCCGGGGCGGGGGCCCGCCGGCCCCGTTTCTTCGGTTCAGGGGGCAGGCCGGGTCGCTGGCAAAGTGTCCGGTTTGTTGGCAGCCATAGCAGGTCACGGGTGGCCGTGGTCCGGGTCGGGCCGGGCCCACCCTTCGCGCTAGGCTCGGGGAGAGATGTGGCTGCGGTGGCCCTCGAGGGGGGCTCCTGGGGGCCCCAGCGGGAGGGTCTCGGTTCCTGTTCGGCCCTCCCCCCCCACCGCGCTGGCGTGGGTGTCCGTTGGGGTTCCTCTGGTACTCCCCCATTGAGCTCCGGGGGACCCGGGAGTTGACCCATCGATCGGCCTCGACGGCAAGTTTTCGCGGGTCGGTCATTTTGCTGTCGAGGAGGTGCTGTCTCAGTTCCACGAAGCAATTATTGGAAAGGTGTTCCCAGACGATGAGGTCGACCAGTTGTCCGTAGGTGGTTACTTTGCTGCCTTTGATCCACCCTTCTAGGGCCCGACTGAAAAAGTCCACATATTCCACCCATGTGGTACCCGGGATTTTCTTGCAGTCTCGGAACCGCTGGCGGTACATCTCCGCTGTTAGCCCGTATCGGGTGAGCAGGGCCTCCTTCATGTGATCGTAGGAGGTCATCACCTCCTCCGGTAGCTGGAGCAGCGTGTCCCGCCCTTCACTCAGGAATCGCCCCCACAGGCCTGCGCCCCAGTCTTTTCGGGGCACCCGATGGGAGGTCATGGCCACCTCGTATGCCTTGAACCATTGTTGGATATCGTCATTCTTGTAATACTCCTTGACGACCTCCTTCGGGATATGCACCTTGGCCTCGGGGGGCGGTAGAGTGTCTCTAGTACTGGGGGTGTTGGTCCCTCCGTTCTTGGCCTTGATCTCGAGCTCCTTGAGACTGCGCTCGTGCTCAAGAGTTAGTTTCTTTTCCTCCAACTCCCGGTGTCGTCTCTTCTCTTCTATTTCTTCTTGAAGGCGTAGCTGCTCGAGGGCCAGTTTCTTTTCTGCCAGCTGGAGTTCGCCGTCCAGCCGCAGTCGGGCGAGCTCTAGTTCGTGGCTCCGGACCTTTTCCCGCTCTCGTATTTCTTCCTCGGAGAGGCCGGTTTCTAGGCTCTTTCTTCCTCCGGTTGCCGGGGTCAGTGCGGTTGCTGTGGTCTCCGTCAGGGGCAAGGGCCCTTCTTCCTGGGAGGGGCCTGCCCCAGCCTCCAACCATGCCCTCAGAGCTTTCTGCATCTCTTCCTTGGTACCGAGGCTGGTGGTTGCAATGCCTTTGTCTCTGCAGAACTGTTTTAATTCTTTGTGCGTATATTCTTCCAGCCGTTCGGGCTGGAACTCCATTGTCGCGTTGTTTTCCTGGCTGCTCATGATGCTATTCGTTTGGATGGGTAGCTAGTGGGTACTGGCTGGTACGTACTGCGTTCGGCTCGGATCCCGTCGCTGGCCACCAAATGTTGGAAGGCGGACCCCGAGGAGTCGGTGAGACCACCAAGGGGGGGGCCCTCTCACTGCACGAAGTAGCCGAGCGCTGCCGAGAAGTCTCCTGAGAGATCCTTCTCCTATCCCGTACTAGCACAGTAACACCACCACACCGGACTCAAGGAGGTTGTCTCAAGACAAGCAATTCTTTATCATCAATAAAAGGTTACGAGCTCAATATTTACACGAAGGGATCGAGGGATCCACCAAAAGTCTCAAGGTCTCTTTGGAAGGGTAGGGGTAGCGGGACAGTCTTTGGCAGGAATGTGGTACGAGGGTACCTGGGGCCCAGTTCTTATCCTCACGCTGGAGGACCTCCGATCTCGGAGGGGTCGAGCCGCGACGGCGTCAGCAGGGCTCTGGCGTACAGTTCGTGGAGAGCCGCGATTCAATCAGCAGGGCTCTCAAGATGGTCTCTGTTCAGCTCGAGCCGCGACGTCGTCAGCAGGGCTCCGAGGAAGGTTCCAGCGAGGTTGGGCCGCGACGGCGTCTGCAGGGCTCCGATGTTCCAGGTGGTTCAGAAAAGGGTTCACAGGAGGGAGCCGCGACGCAGTCAGCAGGGCTCGTGATGGTTCCGACAAGAGTTCTTCTCCGTAGGGTCAGCCGCGATTCAATCAGCAGGGCTCTCGACTCCGGGATACAACTGCCGAGCTGTGGTGGGGTCGCCCCAGATATAGGTCTGGAGCCCTTTGATGTCCGGACCTATGCGCCCGAGGGGGCGGAGTGGCCGGGTGGAGGTGGCCAGACGCCCAGCAGGAGAGGCGCCAGGCCCATGGGAGTTGCAGGGCGATCACACCTCGAGAGGGGAGGACAGTTGGGGGTCCCATCGATACTGTCCTCCGCCGGGGGCGATGAATGGTTCCTGTGGCACCCCCTGGCTAGTTCGTGGTGCCTCGATGTCGGGGCTTCGCTGGGGTCGAGGCCGGGTTGAGCGGGGTCGCGCCGGCTGGTGCGCGGTGTGACGTGGATGCCAACAAGATGGCGGAGCCACGAGGAGTATGCGTCCACGTGCAGCTCCGGGTGAAGGGCCTTGGTGCAGTTCAGACGGGTGGCCCGTGACGGCCGGGGCGGGGAACGGGCACAATCCAGGGGGTTAAGGACCACGCCACGAGGCCGGGTCCAACACTCACTGACAATCTCTCATGACTGACAGCCTCCCACTGACACTCTCCCACTCTCTCTCACTGACTCACTCACTGACTCTCCCACTCACTCACTGAAAATCACTCATTCACTGACTCACTCTGACAGACTCTCACTGACACTCTGCCACTCTCTCTCACTGACTGACTCTCTCTCACTGACAGACTCTCACTGACTCACTCTCACTCACTGACTCACTCTCACTCACTGACTCACTCTCACTGACAGACTCTCTCTCTGACAGACTCTCTCACTGACAGACTCTCTCACTGACACTCTCCCTCTCACTGACTGACTCACTCTCACTGACTGACAGACTCTCACTGACAGATTCTCCCACTCTCACTGACTGACTGACTCCCACTGACACTTTCCCACTCTCTCTCACTGACTGACAGAATCTCTCACTGACTCTCACTCACTGACTGACTCACTCTCACTAACAGACTCTCACTGACTGACAGACTCTCACTCACTCACTGACTCACTCTCACTAACAGACTCTCACTGACTGACAGACTCTCACTGACACTCTCCCACTCTCACTCACTGACTGACTCACTCTCACTAACAGACTCTCACTGACTCTCCCACTCTCACTCACTGACTCTCACTGACACTCTTCCACTCTCTCTCACTGACTCACTGACAGACTCTCTCACTGACACTCTCCCACTCTCTCACTGACAGACTCTCACTGACTGACAGACTCTCACTGACACTCTCCCACTCTCACTCACTGACTGACTCACTCTCACTGACCGACAGACTCTCACTGACCGACAGATTCTCACTGACAGACTCTCACTGACTGACACATTCCCACTCTCTCACTGACTCGCCCATTCTCTCTCACTGACTCACTCACTCTCACCGACTGTCACTGACTGACTCACTCTCACTGACTTACTCTCCCACTCTCTCACTGCCTGACACTCTCTCACTGACTGATTGACTCTCTCTCACTGACTGACTCTCACTGACTCTAGCTAAAAGACTGACTATCCCACTGACTCACTGTTTCACTCACTGACTGACTCTCTCACTCTCACTGACTGACTCACTCACTCAGTCCCACTGACTCACTCTCACTGACTGACTCACTCTCACTAACAGACTCTGACTGACTCACTCTCACTGATTGACAGAATCTCTCACTGACTGACTCTCCCACTCTCTCACTGACAGACTCTCACCGACACTCTCCCACTCACTCTCTGATTGACTCTCCCACTCACTGACTGATTGACTCTCACTGACTCTCCCCCTCTCTCACTGACTGACTCACTCTCACTAACAGACTCTCACTGACTGACTCTCCCACTCTCTCACTGCCACTCTCCCACTCTCTCTCACTGACTGACTCACTCTAACTCACTGACTCACTCTCACTGACAGACTCACTGACTGACTCACTCTCTCACACTGAAACACTCTCACTGACACTCTCACTGACTGACTCTCACTGACACTCTCCCACTCACTCTCTCACTGATTGACAGAATCTCTCACTGACTGACTCTCCCACTCTTTCTCACTGACTGACAGACTTTCACTGACACTCTCCCATTCACTCTCACTGACTGACACTCACTCTCACTGACTCTCTCTCATGGACAGACTTTCCCTCTCACTGACTGACTCACTCTTACTGACAGCCTCCCACTGACACTCTCCCACTCTTTCTCACTGACTGACAGACTTTCACTGACACTCTCCCATTCACTCTCACTGACTGACACTCACTCTCACTGACTCTCTCTCATGGACAGACTTTCCTTCTCACTGACTGACTCACTCTTACTGACAGCCTCCCACTGACACTCTCCCACTCTCTCTCACTGACTGACAGAATCTCTCTCACTGACTCTCACTCACTGACTGACTCACTCTCTGACTGACTCACTCTCACTGACAGACTCTCACTGACTGACAGACTCACTCTCACTGACAGACTCTCCCACTCTCTCACTGACACTCTCCCTCTCACTGACCGACAGACTCTCACTGACCGACAGACTCACACTGACAGATTCTCACTGACAGATTCTCCCACTCTCTCACTGACTGACTGACTCCCACTGACACTTTCACACTCTCTCTCACTGACTATCAGAATCTCTCTCACTTACTCTCACTCACTGACTGACAGACTCTCACTGACACTCTCCCACTCTCACTAACAGACTCTCATTGACTCTCCCACTCTCACTGACTGACTCTCACTGACACTCTTCCCCTCTCTCTCACTGACTCACTGACGGACTCACTCTCACTGACAGACTCTCTCAATGACAGACTCTCTCACTGACACTCTCCCACTCTCTCACTGACACTCTCCCACTCTCACTCACTGACTGACTCACTCTCACTGACCAACAGTCTCTCACTGACAGACTCTCACTGACTTACTCTCCCACTCTCTCACTGACTGACACTCTCTCACTGACTGATTGACTCTCTCTCACTGACTGACTCTCACTGACTCTCGCTAAAAGACTGACTGACTCTCGCTAAAAGACTGACTATCCCACTGACTCACTGTTTCACTCACTAACTGACTCACTCACTCTCTCACTCTCACTGACTGACTCTCTCACTCTCACTGACTGACTCACTCAGTCCCACTGACTCACTCTCACTAACAGACTCTGACTGACTCACTCTCACTGATTGACAGAATCTCTCACTCTCTCACTGACAGACTCACCGACACTCTCCCACTCACTCTCTGATTGACTCTCCCACTCACTGACTGACTCACTCTCACCGACTCTCCCCCTCTCTCACTGACTGACTCACTCTCACTAACAGACTCTCACTGACTGACTCTCCCACTCTCTCACTGCCACTCTCCCACTCTCTCTCACTGGCTCACTCTCTCTCACTGACTGACAGCCTCCCACTGACACTCTCCCACTCTCTCTCACTGACTGACAGAATCTCTCTCAATGACTAGCTCACGGACTCTCCCACTCTCTCACTGACTGACTCTCACTCACTGACACCCACTCTCACTCTCACTGACTCACAGACTTTCACTGACACTCTCCCACTCTCTCTCACTGACTGATTCACTATCTCTCACTGACTCATTTTCATTGACTCTCACTGACAGACTCTCCCACTCTCTCACTGCCACTCTCCCTCTCACTGACTGACATACTCTCACTGACTCACTCTCACTGACTCACTCTCCCACTCTCTCACTGACAGATTCTCACTGACTGACTCCCACTCTCTCACTGACTGACTCACTCTCACTGACCGACAGATTCTCACTGACAGACTCTCACTGACTCACTCTCACTGACTGACACATTCCCACTCTCTCACTGACTCGCCCATTCTCTCTCACTGACTCACTCACTCTCACCGACTGTCACTGACTGACTCACTCTCACTGACTTACTCTCCCACTCTCTCACTGCCTGACACTCTCTCACTGACTGATTGACTCTCTCTCACTGACTGACTCTCACTGACTCTAGCTAAAAGACTGACTATCCCACTGACTCACTGTTTCACTCACTAACTGACTCTCACTCTCACTGACTGACTCTCTCACTCTCACTGACTGACTGACTCACTCAGTCCCACTGACTCACTCTCACTGACTGACTCACTCTCACTAACAGACTCTGACTGACTCACTCTCACTGATTGACAGAATCTCTCACTGACTGACTCTCCCACTCTCTCACTGACAGACTCTCACCGACACTCTCCCACTCACTCTCTGATTGACTCTCCCACTCACTGACTGATTGACTCTCACTGACTCTCCCCCTCTCTCACTGACTGACTCACTCTCACTAACAGACTCTCACTGACTGACTCTCCCACTCTCTCACTGCCACTCTCCCACTCTCTCTCACTGACTGACTCACTCTAACTCACTGACTCACTCTCACTGACTCACTCTCACTGACAGACTCACTGACTGACTCACTCTCTCACACTGAAACACTCTCACTGACACTCTCACTGACTGACTCTCACTGACACTCTCCCACTCACTCTCTCACTGATTGACAGAATCTCTCACTGACTGACTCTCCCACTCTTTCTCACTGACTGACAGACTTTCACTGACACTCTCCCATTCACTCTCACTGACTGACACTCACTCTCACTGACTCTCTCTCATGGACAGACTTTCCCTCTCACTGACTGACTCACTCTTACTGACAGCCTCCCACTGACACTCTCCCACTCTTTCTCACTGACTGACAGACTTTCACTGACACTCTCCCATTCACTCTCACTGACTGACACTCACTCTCACTGACTCTCTCTCATGGACAGACTTTCCCTCTCACTGACTGACTCACTCTTACTGACAGCCTCCCACTGACACTCTCCCACTCTCTCTCACTGACTGACAGAATCTCTCTCACTGACTCTCACTCACTGACTGACTCACTCTCTGACTGACTCACTCTCACTGACAGACTCTCACTGACTGACAGACTCACTCTCACTGACAGACTCTCCCACTCTCTCACTGACACTCTCCCTCTCACTGACCGACAGACTCTCACTGACCGATAGACTCACACTGACAGATTCTCACTGACAGATTCTCCCACTCTCTCACTGACTGACTGACTCCCACTGACACTTTCACACTCTCTCTCACTGACTATCAGAATCTCTCTCACTTACTCTCACTCACTGACTGACTCACTCTCACTGACAGACTCTCACTCACTCACTCACTGTCACTAACAGACTCTCACTGACTGACACTCTCCCACTCTCACTAACAGACTCTCATTGACTCTCCCACTCTCACTGACTGACTCTCACTGACACTCTTCCCCTCTCTCTCACTGACTCACTGACGGACTCACTCTCACTGACAGACTCTCTCAATGACAGACTCTCTCACTGACACTCTCCCACTCTCTCACTGACTGACTCACTCTCACTGACCAACAGTCTCTCACTGACAGACTCTTACTGACTGACAGACTCACTGACAGACTCTCCCACTCTCTCTCACTGACTCACTCTCACTGACTGACTCACTCTCACTGACTGACTCACTCTCTCACACTAAAAGACTCTCACTGACTGACTCTCACTGACACTCTCCCACTCACTCTCTCACTGATTGACAGAATCTCTCACTGACTGACTCTCCCACTCTTTCTCACTGACTGACTGACTCTCACTGACACTCTCCCACTCACTCTCTGATTGACTCTCCCACTGACTCTCACTGACTGACTGACTCTGCCACTCTCTCTCTCATTGATTGACAGAATCTCTCTCACTGACTGACTGACTGACTGACTGACTGACTGACAGATTTTCACTGACTGACTGACTCTCACTGACTCACTCTCACTGACTGACTCACTCTCACTAACAGACTCTCACTGACTCACTCTTACTGACAGACTCTCTCACTCTCTCATGACTGACTGACTGTCACTGACAGCCTCCCACTGACACTCTCCCACTCTCTCTCACTGACTGACAGAATCTCTCTCAATGACTAGCTCACTGACTCTCTCACTGACTGACTCTCACTCACTGACACCCACTCTCACTCACTGACTCACTATTACTGACTGACAGACTCACTCTCACTGACTCTCTCACTGACAGACTTTCCCTCTCACTGACTGACTCACTCTCACTGACAGATTTTCACTGACTGACTCACTCTCACTGACAATCTCTCATGACTGACAGCCTCCCACTGACACTCTCCCACTCTCTCTCACTGACTCACTCACTGACTCTCCCACTCACTCACTCACTGACTCTCCCACTCACTCACTGACAATCACTCTCATTCACTGACTCACTCTGACAGACTCTCACTGACACTCTCTCTCACTGACAGACTCTCACTGACTCACTCACTCACTGACACTCTCACTGACAGTCTCTCTCACTGACAGACTCTCTCACTGACAGACTCTCTCACTGACACTCTCCCTCTCACTGACTGACTCACTCTCACTGACCGACAGATTCTCACTGACAGATTCTCCCACTCTCACTGACTGACTTGACTCCCACTGACACTTTCCCACTCTCTCTCACTGACTGACAGAATCTCTCTCACTGACTCTCACTCACTGACTGACTCACTCTCTGACTGACTCACTCTCACTGACAGACTCTCACTGACTGACAGACTCTCACTCACTGACTGACTCACTCACTAACAGACTCTCACTGACTGACAGACTCTCACTGACACTCTCCCACTCTCACTCACTGACTGACTCACTCTTACTAACAAACTCTCACTGACTCTCCCACTCTCACTGACACTCTTCCACTCTCTCTCACTGACAGACTCACTCTCACTGACAGACTCTCTCACTTACACTCTCCCACTCACTCTCACTGACAGACTCTCACTGACTGACACCCTCCCACTGACACTCTCCCACTCTCTCTCACTGACTGACAGAATCTCTCTCAATGACTAGCTCACTGACTCTCCCACTCTCTCACTGACTGACTCTCACTCACTGACACCCACACTCACTCTGACAGACTTTCACTGACACTCTCCCACTCTCTCTCACTGACTGATTCACTATCTCTCACTGACTCATTTTCATTGACTCTCACTGACAGACTCTCCCACTCTCAACAAAGAGGAATTGAAATGGATTCTCAAAACAGGAAGCATACACAGTGGGCTGAATCGCCTTGAGGACTGGACCTCTTTACTATGAACTTTTTTGGATTCATTTTCACAAAATTTCTGAACAATGACTAATACCTACTCCAGGTCACAACCCCGTGGGTTCTACACCAGGCTCCGTGACTAACGGCAATCGTTACCCATCACTGGATGTCTGATGGTTATTGTACCACATCGATCACTTGTTTCATTTATATGTATGTGCATACTGTAAATTCTTTATAAATATACGATTTGCGTTTACTATTCACTCTCTCACTGATTTCCTCTTCCTTTCCACTCGTCCCGCTATCCGCTGGCCACTTTCCTCTTTATTTAATTACCCTTCCAACATGGCGCCTTGGTTCCGCCGTCATTTGCCTTTACATTCGCACGGCGCTGCTCCCTGGTCACACGATACACCATGTGACCGCCCACATGACCTGCTACACCATGTGATCACCCACATGACCTGAGACAGCTACATTAGGTAGCTTCACCTATCTGCCCCCACAGTTGATCCGGCATCGTCCGTACACACTGCATGGCCACGGAACCCATTTCTGCAAGTTGATTGAGGTAAGCCTTTCCACCTCGCACTCACGATCCAGATGTCCCGCTCCTCACACTTGGACCCTTATTTATTTCTTTCACTTTCTTTCATTTAGACCTATCCGTGTCCTTCCTCCCGGAAGAATTGTGCGTAGGTAAGCCCTTCATCCACGGCACGCCCAACGCTCTCACTACTACACTTCGCCCTTCTTATGGTTTTCATTTATTTCACAGGCATTGTCCTACCGTAAACCTTAACTCAACGTTACCTATTCGTGAATCGGCATCTTTTCCGTTGCCTCCATGGCAACATGAGGTAATCCCCCATCCACTTACCCCCTCTTCACCCTCGTTCCCCGCCACCCCTCCTTTGACCCTTCGGATTCCACACGCTTCTTCACTTAACGTCCTCGTGCGCCTCACGGGTCCACATCGTACCGCGCATGTAGTGACTAGTATACCACGGTTGTCATAATGTCTTTTTTAACGTAACCTTTAAAATCGTCTATTTCCGTATTTCTGTTTAGACATTAGTTGCCATATAACAACTACTTGCGATGTCACTTCTGCATAACAATGCACACTTGAACGAGCACTTGATCTGACGCAATACCTTGTTGATGCGAAATGTAATGTTTTTACGTAATTACAATTTGATTGATTATTATTTTCCATTTTTCCCTTCCCTCCCCTTTATTATTTTCAATGTTTTTTCCATATTTATGTTGGTTGTACGTTTGCCTTATGTCCAATGTTTACTCAGGCATTCAAAATAAGGGCAATTTAACTAAATTAGTCCTGATGATGATCCTGTATCTTTCTCATAAGGATCGAAACGCCGTCGACTCTGTTGCCCACCCTACACCTTAAATATTGCTGTATGTAATATAGTGTGAAGGTGGCAATCTGAATATCAGATGTTTCGCTATTCATTATTTCTCAAAGAAACATCACTGTAATTGCCTGAATGTGTTTTGTCATTTTCTGTCTACTTGGTATGTAAGTCAGAGGATACAGGCTTGTGTCCCACCGAATTTCTACTTACATTTCCTTGTTTACTGTCGAGAATTTCTACTTATTAAAGTTGCCATGCCCGGCTGGACATTGGCTATAATATAGTTCCAATTTTGACTATATTCATTTTTTGCTCTATCGTTTGGTTTCAGGGACCACTGTTTCCTGCAATACGTATCTACCCAAGGTCCCTGTCTAATTCCTTTGGGTGCCCTTGTTCCTCCTTTGATATAGTAAGCGCAATCGCTGGATTGCAAGGGCTTATGGTCCTATTCCCCTTCTTGTTTAGATAGTGGGTCACTTTCCTTCCCTACCGACTACCATATCCTTAACTGTCTCCCCTTTTTCCCTCGCATCACTTCGTGTCATGTCAGATCACGCACCTTTATACACCGATGAATACATTAAAAAGATTTTAGAAGGTCCTTCCCTCTTTTCTGACTCCGCCAATGCTCCTCAAGAAACAGGCTCCACATTACCAGAACAATTAGAGAAAACGAAAAAGAAAACAGTCAGGCTACAACTTATGATACGAATGCTCACTGAGTATTTAAAAGCTGATATTATCCCCGCAGGCCTCCAAGTCAGGAACATACCTGGAATTTTCACCGACATTCCCAAATATATCACAAATTTTAGCTACATTAGCACAACGTGCTCTAGGCACTGGATGGTCCTAGGTATCGACATAGCCACAGAGGAACTTAAAAAACTACTTGAAGAGATAACAGATATTGAACGACAAATAACAAGCAACGACACGATTCCTGACAGTAAGCAGCTGTTGGAACAAGTTCAAAAAACAGTGGAAGAATTCTATAGAATAGAACAGAATAAGAAATCTACCAAAGTAAAGAAAGATATTAAGAGCTATTCTACTGAACGTACTTATCCCTATCTCACCAAAGATTTCTACGTTAATCGATCCTATAATAACCAACGCAACAACCGCCCCTGGGGACGTTTCAACAGAGGACAAACTTTAGTTGGATTCTCTGACACTTCTGTAGAATCCTCTGATAGCTCAGACCCAGGCGAAGGGACTAGTAGTGCAAATAGAACACCAGTTAATCCACAACCTTCAACCTCTTTTTTAGGACGTGGCCAGCACGAGCCACCAAGGAGAGGGGGTCTGAAACGTGCCCATTGGCAAAACCAACCAGGCGAACGGCAAACCCGACGCAATTACTACCGCTGGTAGACCAATCTGAGCACACGGACACCACCTCCTCCCTCACCAATCTCTCACTCCCTATATTCAATCTCACTGAACACCACTTGGATGACTCAGAATTATCGATACTTAGCAAGGGTTTGTCATTCGTACCCATCACAAAAACTAATTTTCTCGACCTACAAACAGAAGTCTTGAGATTTTTTCGCAAACTGAGATTACACAGCTATTTCCTGCTAAATCCTTTTTTACCAAAGGCACCCAATACTCCTTTGAGGCCTCCTTCCACTTTCTCCCCGTCGGCCAATATGGTCCCGCCGGAGATTTCCACCTTTGAAAAATTGGTGTTAAATGACCTGACACAACTGGCCAAAGAACACCACTACATACCTTACAATATCTCATTGGCAGAAAAATCAGCACTTCAGACTCTTAAGAATAACAACACGATAGTCATCAAACCTGCTGATAAAGGGGGAGGGATAGTACTCCAGGACACCATTACCTACAAAAACGAAATATTAAGACAGCTAGGGAATACAGATCACTACTGTAGACTACCCACTAACCCCACTAATGAACTCAAACAAATGATCCAGCAAACCACCAAATCTGGCCTAGATGAAGGGTTCCTTTCTAAACTCGAATACCAGTTTTTGAATGCTAAGGCCCCTCGGATACCAGTTATTTACACCTTACCTAAAATCCACAAGGACACTGAACACCCCCCTGGACGCCCTATCGTCTCCGGTTCCGGCTCCATTCTAGAGCCATTAGGCTTGTATGTAGATTTTTTCATAAAGGAGTTCGTCCCATCTACACCATATTATGTCAGAGACAGCATGCAGATGATTACATTGGTAGAAAACCAGAGTTTTGATCCCTCTACAGATACACTCTGCACTCTTGATGTGGAGTCTCTTTACACTAACATCCCCCAACGAGAGGCGTTGCTCGTTATTGAAGAAACTTTAGAGACACGCATCAGACCACACGCAGTTCCAACGATTTTTATTTTACAACTTCTTGAGATCTGCCTGACCAGGAATTTCTTTTTGTTTGACGGGCATTACTATCAGCAGACTAAAGGAACATCGATGGGGGCAGTTTTTGCCCCGAATCTGGCGATCCTTTACATGAATGCTCTAGAGACGAACTGTATACTGGTCCCACTTAATCCTTTTTTCTCTGCCCTGTCACACTGGAAACGATACATAGACGATATTTTCCTTATTTGGCATGACACCCAGGCAATGCTCGAAAATTTCCTCCATTGGTTGAACAACAACTGTGGTGGTTTGAAATTTACACTCACACATAACAAAGTTTCCATTCCTTTTCTTGACCTTAATATAATTCACAGAGACGGGATTCTGGTGACTAGCCTGTTCAGAAAACCAACTGAGCGCAATACTCTGTTGAAATACAGCAGCAATCATCCCAGAGCCCTTAGAGACTCTCTTCCCTATTCTCAGTATCTCCGCATCAGACGCAATTGCACTCTTAAGGAAGATTATTTCAGGGAAGCCAAAGTACTAAGCAACAAACTGACCTCCAGAGGCTATCCCAAAAGACTGATCCGAAACTCCCTCAAAAGAGCCTGGTACTGTCCCAGGGACACTCTCTTGGAACCCAAAAACAAGAAATCAGAGAATCGCATAGTATGCGTTACAACTTTTTCCCTCTCCTCACACAAACTACGGAAAAGCATTCTAAAACATTGGAGTGTAGTCAATGCTGGAATACTGAACCTAGAGAAACCTCTCTTTGCCTTTAAGAAAAACAAAAACATCAAGGACCACTTGGTCAGAGCAGCTCTCCCCAGCACCACAAACACTGGTACCCTTCATGACCATTGGTCGTTACCCTCTTTGACTGGTCATAATAAATGTGGCAATTGCTCAGTATGTGGTTTTACCAATGACTGCAAGGAATTTGTATATGGTAATATACGTAAACCACTCACACAATTCAGTAATTGTAACACCTGTAATGTGATTTATGCTATCTTATGTCCCTGCGATATGATCTACATAGGTCAGACCACACAAAAAATTCGGGTACGAATCTGCCAACACAGAAGCAGATTAAGATGCAAAACTCCGAACGCTCCATTGGTTGAACATTTTGAGGCCAAGGGCCACTCTGAGAATGAAATACGCTGGACAGTAATCTCTGTAGTGAAGATCCCACCCAGGGGCGCCGATCTCGCCCAACTGCTAAACAAAGAGGAATTGAAATGGATTCTCAAAACAGGAAGCATACACAGTGGGCTGAATCGCCTTGAGGACTGGACCTCTTTACTATGAACTTTTTTGGATTCATTTTCACAAAATTTCTGAACAATGACTAATACCTACTCCAGGTCACAACCCCGTGGGTTCTACACCAGGCTCCGTGACTAACGGCAATCGTTACCCATCACTGGATGTCTGATGGTTATTGTACCACATCGATCACTTGTTTCATTTATATGTATGTGCATACTGTAAATTCTTTATAAATATACGATTTGCGTTTACTATTCACTCTCTCACTGATTTCCTCTTCCTTTCCACTCGTCCCGCTATCCGCTGGCCACTTTCCTCTTTATTTAATTACCCTTCCAACATGGCGCCTTGGTTCCGCCGTCATTTGCCTTTACATTCGCACGGCGCTGCTCCCTGGTCACACGATACACCATGTGACCGCCCACATGACCTGCTACACCATGTGATCACCCACATGACCTGAGACAGCTACATTAGGTAGCTTCACCTATCTGCCCCCACAGTTGATCCGGCATCGTCCGTACACACTGCATGGCCACGGAACCCATTTCTGCAAGTTGATTGAGGTAAGCCTTTCCACCTCGCACTCACGATCCAGATGTCCCGCTCCTCACACTTGGACCCTTATTTATTTCTTTCACTTTCTTTCATTTAGACCTATCCGTGTCCTTCCTCCCGGAAGAATTGTGCGTAGGTAAGCCCTTCATCCACGGCACGCCCAACGCTCTCACTACTACACTTCGCCCTTCTTATGGTTTTCATTTATTTCACAGGCATTGTCCTACCGTAAACCTTAACTCAACGTTACCTATTCGTGAATCGGCATCTTTTCCGTTGCCTCCATGGCAACATGAGGTAATCCCCCATCCACTTACCCCCTCTTCACCCTCGTTCCCCGCCACCCCTCCTTTGACCCTTCGGATTCCACACGCTTCTTCACTTAACGTCCTCGTGCGCCTCACGGGTCCACATCGTACCGCGCATGTAGTGACTAGTATACCACGGTTGTCATAATGTCTTTTTTAACGTAACCTTTAAATCGTCTATTTCCGTATTTCTGTTTAGACATTAGTTGCCATATAACAACTACTTGCGATGTCACTTCTGCATAACAATGCACACTTGAACGAGCACTTGATCTGACGCAATACCTTGTTGATGCGAAATGTAATGTTTTTACGTAATTACAATTTGATTGATTATTATTTTCCATTTTTCCCTTCCCTCCCCTTTATTATTTTCAATGTTTTTTCCATATTTATGTTGGTTGTACGTTTGCCTTATGTCCAATGTTTACTCAGGCATTCAAAATAAGGGCAATTTAACTAAATTAGTCCTGATGATGATCCTGTATCTTTCTCATAAGGATCGAAACGCCGTCGACTCTGTTGCCCACCCTACACCTTAAATATTGCTGTATGTAATATAGTGTGAAGGTGGCAATCTGAATATCAGATGTTTCGCTATTCATTATTTCTCAAAGAAACATCACTGTAATTGCCTGAATGTGTTTTGTCATTTTCTGTCTACTTGGTATGTAAGTCAGAGGATACAGGCTTGTGTCCCACCGAATTTCTACTTACATTTCCTTGTTTACTGTCGAGAATTTCTACTTATTAAAGTTGCCATGCCCGGCTGGACATTGGCTATAATATAGTTCCAATTTTGACTATATTCATTTTTTGCTCTATCGTTTGGTTTCAGGGACCACTGTTTCCTGCAATACGTATCTACCCAAGGTCCCTGTCTAATTCCTTTGGGTGCCCTTGTTCCTCCTTTGATATAGACTCTCCCACTCTGCCACTCTCCCTCTCACTGACTGACAGACTCTCACTGACTCACTCTCACTGACAGATTCTCACTGACTGACTCTCCCACTCTCTCACTGACTGACTCTCCCACTCTTTCACTGACTCACTCTCACTGACAGATTCTCACTGACTGACTCTCCCACTCTTTCAATGACTGACTGACTCCCACTGACACTTTCCCACTCTCTCTCACTGACTGACAGAATCTCTCTCACTGACTGACTCTCACTCACTCTCACTGACAGACTCTCACTGAAAATCTCCCACTCTCTCTCACTGACTGACTCTCACTGATACTCTCCCACTGACTCACTAACTCTCACACTCAGACTCACTCTCACTGACTGACTCACTCTCACAGACTCTCACTGACACTCTCCCACTGACTCACTCATTCTCACTGATAGACTCTCACTGACTCACTGACACTTCCCACTCTCTCACTGACAGACTCTTACTGACACTCACTGACAGACTCTCACTGACTGACACTTTCCCACTCTCTCACTGACTCGCCCATTCTCTCTCACTGACTCACTCACTCTCACCGACTGTCACTGACTGACTCACTCTCACTGACTTACTCTCCCACTCTCTCACTGACACTCTCTCACTCACTGATTGACTCTCTCTCACTGACTGACTCTCACTGACTCTCGCTAAAAGACTGACTGACTCTCGCTAAAAGACTGACTATCCCACTGACTCACTGTTTCACTCACTAACTGACTCTCTCACTCTCACTGACTGACTCACTCAGTCCCACTGACTCACTCTCACTAACAGACTCTGACTGACTCACTCTCACTGATTGACAGAATCTCTCACTGACTGACTCTCTCACTGACAGACTCTCACCGACACTCTCCCACTCACTCTCTGATTAACTCTCCCACTCACTGACTGATTGACTCTCACTGACTGACTCACTCTCACTGACTCTCCCCCTCTCTGACTGACTGACTCACTCTCACTAACAGACTCTCACTGACTGACTCTCCCACTCTCACTGCCACTCTCCCACTCTCTCACTGACTCACTCTCTCTCACTGACTGACAGACTCACTCTCACTGACTGACTCACTCTAACTCACTGACTCACTCTCACTGACACTCTCACTGACTGACTCTCACTGACACTCTCCCACTCACTCTCTCACTGATTGACAGAATCTCTCACTGACTGACTCTCCCACTCTTTCTCACTGACTGACTCACTCTCACTGACACTCTCCCACTCACTCTCTGATTGACTCTCCCACTCACTGACTGATTCACTCTCACTGACTGACTCACTCTCACTGACTCTCCCCCTCTCTCACTGACTGACTCACTCTCACTAACAGACTCTCACTGACTGACTCTCCCACTCTCTCACTGCCACTCTCCCACTCTCTCTCACTGGCTTACTCTCTCTCACTGACTGACTCTCTCTGAATGACTCACTCTCACTCACTGACACTAACTCACACTCACTGACACTGACTCACACTCACTGACTCTCTCACTGACTCACTCTCACTGACAGACTCTTACTGACTGACTGACTGACAGACTCTCCCACTCTCTCTCTCTCACTGACAGACTCTCACTGACTCACTCTCACTGACTGACTCTCCCACTCACTGACTGACTCACTCTCTCACACTGAAAGACTCTTACTGACACTCTCCCACTCCCTCTCTCACTGATTGACAGAATCTCTCACTGACTGACTCTCCCACTCTTTCTCACTGACTGACTGACTCTCACTGACACTCTCCCACTCACTCTCTGATTGACTCTCCCACTGACTCTCACTGACTGACTGACTCTGCCACTCTCTCTCTCTCACTGATTGACAGAATCTCTCTCACTGACTGACTGACAGACTTTCACTGACACTCTCCCACTCACTCACACTGACTGACTCATTCACTCTCACTGACTGACAGACTCACTCTCACTGACTCTCTCTCATGGACAGACTTTCCCTCTCACTGACTGACAGATTTTCACTGACTGACTGACTCTCACTGACTCACTCTCACTAACAGACTCTCACTGACTGACTCACTCTCACTAACAGACTCTCACTGACTGACTCACTCTTACTGACAGACTCTCTCACTGACTGACTCTCCCACTCTCTCATGACTGACTGACTGTCACTGACAGCCTCCCACTGACACTCTCCCACTCTCTCTCACTGACTGACAGAATCTCTCTCAATGACTAGCTCACTGACTCTCCCACTCTCTCACTGACACCCACTCTCACTCACTGACTCACTCTTACTGACTGACAGACTCACTCTCACTGACAATCTCTCATGACTGACAGCCTCCCACTGACTCTCTCCCACTCTCTCTCTCACTGACTCTCCCACTCACTCACTGACAATCACTCTCATTCACTGACTCACTCTGACAGACTCTCACTGACACTCTGCCACTCTCTCTCACTGACTCACTCTCACTCACTGACAGACTCTCACTGACAGACTCTCTCACTGACAGACTCTCCCACTGACAGACTCTCTCACTGACACTCTCCCTCTCACTGACTGACTCACTCTCACTGACCGACAGACTCTCACTGACAGATTCTCCCACTCTCACTGACTGACTGACTCCCACTGACACTTTCCCACTCTCTCTCACTGACTGACAGAATCTCTCTCACTGACTCTCACTGACTGACAGACTCTCACTGACACTCTCCCACTCTCACTCACTGACTGACTCTCTCTGACTGACTCACTCTCACTCACTGACACTAACTCACACTCACTGACACTGACTCACACTCACTGACTCTCTCACTGACTCACTCTCACTGACAGACTCTTACTGACTGACAGACTCACTGACAGACTCTCCCACTCTCTCTCTCTCACTGACTCACTCTCACTGACTGACTCTCCCACTCACTGACTGACTCACTCTCTCACACTGAAAGACTCTCACTGACACTCTCCCACTCACTCTCTCACTGATTGACAGAATCTCTCACTGACTGACTCTCCCACTCTTTCTCACTGACTGACTCACTCTCACTGACACTCTCCCACTCACTCTCTGATTGACTCTCCCACTCACTGACTGATTCACTCTCACTGACTGACTCACTCTCACTGACTCTCCCCCTCTCTCACTGACTGACTCACTCTCACTAACAGACTCTCACTGACTGACTCTCCCACTCTCTCACTGCCACTCTCCCACTCTCTCTCACTGGCTTACTCTCTCTCACTGACTGACTCTCTCTGAATGACTCACTCTCACTCACTGACACTAACTCACACTCACTGACACTGACTCACACTCACTGACTCTCTCACTGACTCACTCTCACTGACAGACTCTTACTGACTGACTGACTCACTGACAGACTCTCCCACTCTCTCTCACTGACTCACTCTCACTGACTGACTCTCCCACTCACTGACTGACTCACTCTCTCACACTAAAAGACTCTCACTGACTGACTCTCACTGACACTCTCCCACTCACTCTCTCACTGATTGACAGAATCTCTCACTGACTGACTCTCCCACTCTTTCTCACTGACTGACTCACTCTCCCACTCACTCTCTGATTGACTCTCCCACTGACTCTCACTGACTGACTGACTCTGCCACTCTCTCTCTCTCTCACTGATTGACAGAATCTCTCTCACTGACTGACTGACAGACTTTCACTGACACTCTCCCACTCACTCACACTGACTGACTAATTCACTCTCACTGACTGACAGACTCACTCTCACTGACTCTCTCTCATGGACAGACTTTCCCTCTCACTGACAGATTTTCACTGACTGACTGACTCTCACTGACTCACTCTCACTAACAGACTCTCACTGACTGACTCACTCTTACTGACAGACTCTCTCACTGACTGACTCTCCCACTCTCTCATGACTGACTGACTGTCACTGACAGCCTCCCACTGACACTCTCCCACTCTCTCTCACTGACTGACAGAATCTCTCTCAATGACTAGCTCACTGACTCTCCCACTCTCACTCATTGACACCCACTCTCACTCACTGACTCACTCTCACTGACTGATAGACTCACTCTCACTGACTCTCTCACTGACAGACTTTCCCTCTTGTTGTAAATTAAGGCAGAATGTGATTAAGCATTTACTGAAAACATTAATGCTTCCCCTTTTGATCATGTTTTCTTCGTTATGTTGACCGAAGTCCGGACTCCATTTTGTATTGGCATGCTGCCATGTGTTCACCACGAGGAGAGTCCGACCTCTGTGTTAGTTGCTCTTGTAATCTGCCTAGCAACAGTTTATAAATAGCTCTCTCTTGTCCGTCTGGCGCATGCCCAGACTTGACCACATCTGTTATAATTAGCTTTGCTTGACCATGTGTTTTCGCGGGCTCAAGGAGTGTGTTGGCTCCGCCCATGTATTGATTCAGTATCGAGAATGACCATAAATGGTAATGTTCTTCGGCCTCATGTTGTATCCACCCACTTATGAGCCCCTCTGTTGTGTATAAAAGGGGACTGTGTACGAATGTTCTGTGTGCTACTCCATGCAATACTGAAGAGTGTTGTGTGGATTGTAGGACCACCCTTAAGGGTTAATAAACGTTGTCTTTGTACTTTGCAGTTTCCGTGCCAACTTCCTTATAGATTCCGTTACAGGAGAGCGAACCCTTGTTCTTGCGGGCCTAGCTGGGGCCTGTATTCATCAATTGGCGCCCGTCACGTGGGGCTCATCGGCGACTCGGATGCTCGAAGGACTGGTCGCGACGAAGGTGAGGAGTTTGGCCGGGGACGTGATCACTGCCAGCGGCGTCTTAGCCCTGGCATCCCGAGGTTTTTCTTCCTTCCCTTCCGAGCTGACCGTCTGGGTGGCGCCGGTCATCGACTGAGACCTCTTCTGTCGGTCCTGCCGTGAGAGCCGTTTGGGCGATTGTGGAGCTTGGCAGTTGGAACCTGGACTCTTGATTGGTAAGAACCGTTGTACGGTACTTGCTCCGAGTTTTGAAGCCTGGGTTGGCTATTTGAGTTTTGATTGATGATGACTAGTCATATTTTGAATTTGTCTTTGTGAAAATATATGCGTTGCAACACATATAGGCAGGTAATGTGGAGAAATTTCTCCAGGAGCTGTGTAAACTTTGAACGGCGCAACGATTAAGTGCCATTTTCTTTATAATATTGCATATTTTGCATTATTCCTAGCATGCCTGCTTTTAGCGCACTCCGTAAGTGGTGCTGCTGTTTTGGAAACCGGTTGAACCTCGAGGAATCTGCTCCAGCTCCCCCAGAGGGGACTCCTAATAGGGATATGTACGTGAAGCATGGTCTTTCTTCCATAATGTACAGCACGCTATGGAGGAAATACACGAGGAAGGATCCTGAGTTGCGATGGCCTTTGTATGGATCGTTTGATATACGTAAGATTGAGTATGTGGAACAGTGTATGTGTAAGCGACGTGCTCGTCAGGATATGTTTGAGTGTGTGCGATTATGGGTGAAGGAAGTGCGTGAGCGAGAGAAACGTGAGAAAGCGCTGTTTGATAAAGAGCAACGGAAGAATGACCATGTGCGAGCGCAGGAAGCGAAGCGTCGGGAGGACAAAGAGCAAACGGACAGACAAGAGAAAGAGCGTAGGCTACAGGTTTCGGGTCAATATGTTGTTCGCCAGCCACTTTATCCTGTCCTTAATAATCCTGATGATGATTTTTATTTACTAGATCGCTCTCCGCCCCCTTATGTTGGCGCATCTGCTCCACGGCCGCAAGATTCTGACCCGGTTTCGGGTAAGGTAGACACACGGTCCATGCTGTCGGCCGAGCAAATGGCTGAGCTTCGGACACTTTCCTTCCGTGCGCTTAAAGGCAAGGTATCCATGGAGGACTTATTTCAGACTTGGGGGCAGTGGCAGGAGAGAGATAAAGTGTATTTTCTGGGTCATTTCGCGGAGGAAGTGATTACTGCTTTCCGAAAATATTCTCATGTTCTTGAGCCTGACGAAGTGTCTTTGGACGCTAGAGCAATACGTAACGGTGCTTTTTCTCCCTCTAAGGCTCCTGAGGCGGCTCGGCGGCTGTTCGCCTTGCGGGACGAGGTGCTGGCCCTTCGAGAGAAAGCACGTCAACAAACGGAGGAGGAGAAGCAGTCGGATTCGTCTGCAGCAGGGGGCCACCCATCCGCCTCCCAGTCAGATAAGGATGACATAGTGCATGCTAAACCAATGCGAGAGGCGGCGCCTTTGTATGTTCCTCCTAAGGGAGCAGGGACTAGCTCGGATATTAACTCCGCCGATGCAAGGGGATATTTTGTATATAACTGGGTTTACACTCCATGGCATAGGGCCGATGTTATGGCACTAAAGAATGCGTTGCCTGACCCCCGCAAGAATCCAGCGGCCTTCTATGAAGAAGTCGAGGGGGCCTTGAATTCTTGCATTATGACCTTAGCGGATATAGACCTGTTCTTTGGCCTTATCCTACCGCCGGATACGTGGCGCTCTGTCCGAAAGGTAGATGATGCGGTTGCCTTCAAGGCCCGGTGGTCTGACCTTGAGGATGAGGATAGGGAACGGAAGCCCGCACAGAAACCACCCCGGAATATTTTAGATCTCCCTGCGGCTATTGTGGCTAAGTTGAAAACGATTATCCCCCCTAAAAAGATTGATTGGAATATGTTAACTGCATGTAAGCAGAAAGTTGACGAGTCAGTTGCGGACTTCTTTACGCGTTTTGAGGAGACGTTTCATGATTTTAGTGGCCAGTCGCTTACTGACGACACGGGCCGCCACCTTTTCGCGGACAAATATGTGGCTAATCTGCTACCGGCAGTTGCGGCCCGGTTAAAAGCGAGTGAAAGTTCTTGGTCCTCCGCGACACCGACGGCCCTTCTGACTATCGCTCAGTATTATGAGCGTCAGGAGCACGAGGCGCAGGGCCAGGAGGAGAAGAAATCGAAAGATCTCAAAACCAAGGTGATGTTAGCACAAGTATATGGCCCGCCCCGACGGGGTAATAATAATAGAGGAAGGGGCGGATCTTATGGTCCCCCTTCGGGCCGATCTGATTTGAATAGGAACCAGTGTGCGTACTGCAAGCAGTTGGGCCATTGGGCCAGGGATTGCCCAGCGTTGCGTGCTTCACGTCAGGGGCACACTCCGGGTGGCCCGAGAGGTAGAGGGGGCTTCTCGACCTTTAGAGGGAATTCTAACGATAATGTCCGTTTCGATACTGCCGGGCGGCACCGAGATGGCTCAAATGTTTTTGATCGCCAGCACCAGTATTATGTATCGGACATCGATCAATCGGGATATCGTGATTCTCAGCATGCATAGGAATGCGTTGGATGGGGGTCCGAATCAGTTGAGGTGCCGGTCGATCAGACGGGTCCTTATGTATCGGCTGAGGTTTTAGGTTCTACTGATCAGTTCCTAGTGGATACAGGAGCGACACGTAGTGCATTGTCTAGGTACTTGGTTCCGGGGGCTCCCCCATCCGGCTCAATAGTTACATCGGTAGGGTTTGACGGTACACTCTCCCGAAGCCCTCTTTCACAGCCCCTTACATTTAAGGTTGATTCTTTTTCTGCGCCCTGTCCGTTTCTGCTTGCTCCATATACACCGGATAACATTATGGGCCTTGATATGTTGAAGTACTTTAGGGCTACAATCCGCTGCTCCCCTGAAGGTGTGAGGGTGATCTTAAATGACAACTATCCCAGGTCTGGGCGGATGTGCACGATATCAGAGGATGCGTTGTTGGCTACCCTCCCCCGAGCTTTATGGGCGACTTCGGACACAGATGTGGGACAAATGGTGATTCCTCCGGTCCACATTAGTGTCCAGGAGGGGGCGGTGCTACCACGCCTCCCGCAGTATCGTATTTCCCAGGAGGGCGAGGAGGCTCTCATACAGATTGTGCAAGACTTGATAGCAGTAGGGGTAGTGGAAGAAGTTCCCTATAATGTCTGTAACAGTCCGATTCTCCCAATTTTGAAAAAGGACACGGATGCAAAGGTCTATCGGTTCATAATTGATTTGAGGGAGGTAAACAAGATCGTGATACCTCAGTACCCGGTGGTTTCTGATATCACGACGTTGCTTACCTTGGTCCCGCCTACGGCGACCATGTTTTCAGTGATTGATTTGAAGAATGCCTTCTTTTCCATTCCCATTCACCCTGATAGCCGATTTCTTTTTGGGTTCACATTAAATAATAGATCTTATCGTTTTTGTAGAATTCCCCAAGGCTACACAGAAAGCCCTAGTATTTACAGTCAGGCTTTGAAACGACAGTTGGATTCCTTTGTTTTACTCGAGGGGGTCGCCCTCATTCAATATGTCGATGACATCCTGTTGGCGGCTGACACCCTGGAGTTGTGTGAGAAAAGCACGTTATCCTTACTTTCCTTTTTAGCATCCCACAATCACAAGGTCTCTAGGAAGAAATTGCAATTCTGTAGACCAAAGGTGACTTATTTAGGTCACCTTTTGTCTAAGGAGGGGCGGGCACTCACACCAGATCGTATCCAAGTAATTTTGGACACACCGAGACCATCCACGCAGAAGGATGTGCGTGCATTTTTGGGTCTTGTTTCTTTTTGTAGACAGTGGATATTGGGGTTTTCACACATAGCTAAGCCATTGTTAGCCCTTCTGACAAAGGATACACCTATCCCAATCCCTTGGTCAGATGAGTGTGATGCTGCTTTTCAGCAACTGCGACAGGCCCTTTGTTCAGCACCAGTGTTAGGGACCCCTGATTATGCAAAACCCTTTTCGTTGTATGTGCATGAGAAAGATGGATGTGCATTGTCAGTCTTAGTACAGATGCACGGCGACAAGCAGCGGCCTTGTGCATACTTTTCGGCTGTGCTTGATCCTGTCGCCCGAGCATTACCAGGGTGTTTTCGCTCGGTTGCGGCGACAGCTGTGTCAATACGCCAAAGTGAAGGAATTGTGTTGTCCCATAAATTGTTGGTGTTAGTTCCCCATGCTGTGGATGCCCTGCTTAATCAAACAAAGACGCAGCATTTGACCAGTGCCCGTTTAACGGGATATGAGCTGACGCTTTTGGCTCCTCATATTACGTTAAAGAGGTGCGTGACATTAAACCCGGCCACATTGTTGCCATACCCCGAGACCCAGCCTGAGGCACAGAAAGCGCATGATTGTATTCTTGTGACTGAGGAACAAACAAAGGGTCGTATTGATCTCCAGGATACGCCCTTTTCAGAGGTAGATGGAGAGTTGTGGGTAGACGGATCATGCCTGAAGCTACCAGATGGTACGACTTCAGCAGCGTATGCAATTACCACATTACACACGATAGTGGAGACAGCACGCATACCACAGAAATCAGCTCAAGCAGCGGAACTGATAGCCTTAACACGAGCATGTGAGCTCAGTACAGGATTGTGTGTGAATGTTTACACAGATAGCCGCTATGCCTTCGGAGTAGCGCACGATTTCGGCCTACTCTGGAAGGAGAGAGGGTTCTTAACGTCACATGGGGTACAGATAATGCATGGGGAGTTAGTCCACAACCTCTTAACCGCATTGACATACCCGAAGAAAATTGCCATTGTTAAGTGTAGTGCCCATAGGAAAGTAGTTGATAAAGTTGGAGAAGGGAATACGTTAGCGGATCGAGTAGCACGGGAGACCGCGATGCAGCCTGGCGCTACTGCCATGTATGTAGTAAAGTCACAGGTGGAAAGATGGCGAGATGCGAAGGAAGAAGTGCGAGAAATACAGAGGACCGCTTCTGACAAAGAGCGGGAACAATGGGCTAGCGAAGGAGAACTGGATGACGAGGGTTGCTGGAGAAATAAGCAGATGGATAGATGGAAATTACCCACGGCCTTTGTACAACCTATGGTTCAGATGGCACATGGGCTAGCACATGTTGGAGCTTCCGCAATTGTGAAATTGCTTACCCAAGTCTGGGAGCATCCAGAGATTGCTAGCACAGCAAAGAGGGTGGTGCAGACCTGTATGATCTGCCTGAGGTATAACCCAGGGAAAGGCACTCGAACTCCAGCAGGAGGATTTGCGACGCCCACTGCACCCTTTGAGGTCCTGCAGATGGACTACATCCAGCTTGAGCGCTGTAACAATTTGAAGTATGTTCTAGTAGTGGTCTGCGCCTTCAGTAAATGGGTTGAGGCGTACCCTACGAAAGACAATACTGCAATGACTACAGCGAAGCTATTGCTGAAAGAGTTTTTCCCTCGATACGGCGTCTGTGGACTTCTGTGGAGTGATAATGGGCCTCACTTTGTAGCGGATGTTATAAAATATGTCTTGAAGGGCCTAGGCATCACCCAGAAGTTCCACGCCGTGTTCCACCCCCAGTCTGCAGGACTAGTCGAGAAGTATAATGGTACACTGAAGCTTAAGATCGCCAAAATCCAAGCTTCAACATCTTTGACTTGGCCAGACGCCCTGCCACTGGCGTTATTGTCAATTAGGTCGGTGCCACACTCTCGAACTGGCCTTACGCCATATAAAGTTGTATTTGGACGCCCAATGAATATTTGGGGTCCACCAAGGCCTAAGGCTGTGTATGATGTACCTTGTGTAATGATGAGCGATTATCTGGCACAGCTAACGGATAATTTGGTTTCTATTCATCAACAGGTCCGAGAGGCGCTCCCTGATCGGTCTACCGGTGAAGGACATGGTCTCCGGCCTGGGGATCATGTTATGGTGAAGGTTTTCGACAGAACGAACAGTTTGGAGCCGAGATGGGTAGGACCTGAACAAGTCCTCCTTGCAACGAGGACGGCAGTGCGAGTCTCGAACAGGAAGAATTGGATCCATTCCTTGCACTGCCGAAAGGTACCGCCCGGATTGGTGGAGTCTGCCGTGCTGACCGATCAACGAGAAATCCTAGCAGCAGAGACAGGCCGTGCTGCGAAGCCGAATGACACTGAGGAGCTCTTTCCGGACCACACGACGTCTGGAGGAAGGCGATATCATCTTCGACCAAGGAAGTAAGGTTTCCAGTGCCGGGACATACTGTCAGAACGGCCCTTGGGTTAGTGAAACGGAGAGCCGATGAGGCAAGGGGGGGGGGATCAGCCCTGCATTAGTGTAGCGACACCCGTCTTGGCCCGCTGGTGAAGAAATCAACCGCTGCCCAAGGGGAAGAGTTCTGACAGACTTTTTAGTTTCAGGAAGATATCAGGGTATTGTTTCTTTTGACATGGAGAAGAAGAAAATCCTTTGTGCGTTGGGGTTCATGCTAACAGTAGCTATTGTTGGGATAACCACATGGTTTGTGGAGGAGGCAACTCCTGCTCGAAGGACACTTGTGTTGACGACTCCAGTGCCTGCGGAGCACTACTTTTATACATTACCGTATCAAGAGTTGAAGCATCGACAGTCCTATTTGAATAACACTTTCATTCAGATGCTGCATCACACCCACGTTGCTACGAACGCTACGAACTGTTGGATATGTGGGATGATGCCAGCCCATCAGAAGAAAGGAGGAACGCCATTCATACCACTTCCTTTCTCTCATAATGGCTCTTGTAGAGCATGGTACACTTTGCTGTTTGCCACTCGGAAACCGACAGTGGGACGATTGCTTTTCAGACTCAATAAAGAATGTCATCAAGATAAAAATGGATATCCACAAGCAAATGGGACAATTTGGGAATGGGAAGAGTACCGACCGGACAATGAATCCATTCCCTATATCTTCACGAACACAAGAGACACTGTGGGGAAGGACAAGTTCGTAATCCAAGTAGCACAAGCTCAAGCGGACCTGTGTGTCCAGAGTGTGGGTTTTATCCCTGTTGGTGTCAGTGATTGTATAACTGTACTGAACATCGACGGGCTGAACAACAGTACCTTCCTAGCGTCCCATAATACCTATTTTGTATGTGGAAATAAAGGTTATTACCGTTTGCCGGCAGGGTGGTCCGGGGTATGCTATGTATCCTTCCTATTACCTCCTGTATTCTTAGCACCTGCGTCATATCATAAGGATTTGAAACTGTTGAATAATGTGACTGTAAATAGATATAAACGTACTCTATCAATTGATGATGTGGATCAGACCGATACCAGCTTGCAACAGTATATTGATTTTAACTTAGGACTGTTTTTCTTTGTTGGAGCTGCTTTTGAATAGTAGGAAGATCCGAAGATTAACAAGAGTGGTAGAAGCTGTGACAAATCAGACTGCTGCCGCTCTTGGGAATCTTACGGAAGAATTACAAATAACTCGGATTGTTGCATTGCAGAATCGTATGGTACTAGATGTAATGTTAGCTGATCGAGGTGGAGCCTGTAAAATTATTGGAAGTAGCTGCTGTGTGTTCATCCCTGATCATACGCCATCCGTTAATAACGCCATTAACAAGCTGCATAAAATAGCAGCTGAAATCCACACAGAAAACGGCACTTGGTCCTTTTCTGGATGGTTTTGGGCGTTGGTTACTGCCTGGGGATGGAAGGTCTTAACTGGTCTCTGCATTATTATAGCAGTTCTGTTCCTTTTCTGTATGTGTATTCAATGTGGACCATTGTGCTGTTCCGTATGCATTTCATTCTGCATTCCAGATAAGAAAGCTATTGCCGATGTTGCTCGCCAGAAGGGTCTAGCTAAAGAGGTTAAGGGAATGATGATAATTGATATATATGATGATTATTCTTGGAAGCCGGATGTCTTCAGTAAATGCTGAAAGGGTCGTCTGTTGTAAATTAAGGCAGAATGTGATTAAGCATTTACTGAAAACATTAATGCTTCCCCTTTTGATCATGTTTTCTTCGTTATGTTGACCGAAGTCCGGACTCCATTTTGTATTGGCATGCTGCCATGTGTTCACCACGAGGAGAGTCCGACCTCTGTGTTAGTTGCTCTTGTAATCTGCCTAGCAACAGTTTATAAATAGCTCTCTCTTGTCCGTCTGGCGCATGCCCAGACTTGACCACATCTGTTATAATTAGCTTTGCTTGACCATGTGTTTTCGCGGGCTCAAGGAGTGTGTTGGCTCCGCCCATGTATTGATTCAGTATCGAGAATGACCATAAATGGTAATGTTCTTCGGCCTCATGTTGTATCCACCCACTTATGAGCCCCTCTGTTGTGTATAAAAGGGGACTGTGTACGAATGTTCTGTGTGCTACTCCATGCAATACTGAAGAGTGTTGTGTGGATTGTAGGACCACCCTTAAGGGTTAATAAACGTTGTCTTTGTACTTTGCAGTTTCCGTGCCAACTTCCTTATAGATTCCGTTACAGGAGAGCGAACCCTTGTTCTTGCGGGCCTAGCTGGGGCCTGTATTCATCACTCTCACTGACTGACTCACTCTCACTGACAGATTTTCACTGACTGACTCACTCTCACTGACAATCTCTCATGACTGACAGCCTCCCACTGACACTCTCCAACTCTCTCTCACTGACTCACTCACTGACTCTCCCACTCACTCACTGAAAATCACTCTCATTCACTGACTCACTCTGACAGACTCTCACTGACACTCTGCCACTCTCTCTCACTGACTGACTCTCTCTCACTGACAGACTCTCACTGACTCACTCTCACTCACTGACTCACTCACTCTCACTGACAGACTCTCACTGACAGACTCTCACTGACAGACTCTCCCACTGACAGACTCTCCCACTGACAGACTCTCCCACTGACAGACTCTCCCACTGACAGACTCTCTCACTGACACTCTCCCTCTCACTGACTGACTCACTCTCACTGACAGATTCTCCCACTCTCACTGACTGACTGACTCCCACTGACACTTTCCCACTCTCTCTCACTGACTGACAGAATCTCTCACTGACTCTCACTCACTGACTGACTGACTCTCACTGACAGACTCTCACTGACTGACAGACTCTCACTCACTCACTGACTCACTCTCACTAACAGACTCTCACTGACTGACAGACTCTCACTGACACTCTCCCACTCTCACTCACTGACTGACTCACTCTCACTAACAGACTCTCACTGACTCTCCCACTCTCACTCACTGACTCTCACTGACACTCTTCCACTCTCTCTCACTGACTCACTGACAGACTCTCTCACTGACACTCTCCCACTCTCACTCACTGACTGACTCACTCTCACTGACCGACAGACTCTCACTGACCGACAGATTCTCACTGACAGACTCTCACTAACTCACTCTCACTGACTGACACATTCCCACTCTCTCACTGACTCGCCCATTCTCTCTCACTGACTCACTCACTCTCACCGACTGTCACTGACTGACTCACTGTTTCACTCACTAACTGACTCTCACTCTCACTGACTGACTCTCTCACTCTCACTGACTGACTCACTCACTCAGTCCCACTGACTCACTCTCACTGACTGACTCACTCTCACTGACTGACTCACTCTCACTAACAGACTCTGACTGACTCACTCTCACTGATTGACAGAATCTCTCACTGACTGACTCTCCCACTCTCTCACTGACAGACTCTCACCGACACTCTCCCACTCACTCTCTGATTGACTCTCCCACTCACTGACTGATTGACCCTCACTGACTCTCCCCCTCTCTCACTGACTGACTCACTCTCACTAACAGACTCTCACTGACTGACTCTCCCACTCTCTCACTGCCACTCTCCCACTCTCTCTCACTGACTGACTCACTCTAACTCACTGACTCACTCTCACTGACTCACTCTCACTGACAGACTCACTGACTGACTCCCACTCACTGACTGACTCACTCTCTCACACTGAAACACTCTCACTGACACTCTCACTGACTGACTCTCACTGACACTCTCCCACTCACTCTCTCACTGATTGACAGAATCTCTCACTGACTGACTCTCCCACTCTTTCTCACTGACTGACAGACTTTCACTGACACTCTCCCATTCACTCACACTGACTGACTCATTCACTCTCACTGACTGACACTCACTCTCACTGACTCTCTCTCATGGACAGACTTTCCCTCTCACTGACTGACTCACTCTCACTGACAGACTCTCTCACTGACAGACTCTCCCACTGACAGACTCTCTCACTGACACTCTCCCTCTCACTGACTGACTCACTCTCACTGACCGACAGACTCTCACTGACAGATTCTCCCACTCTCACTGACTGACTGACTCCCACTGACACTTTCCCACTCTCTCTCACTGACTGACAGAATCTCTCTCACTGACTCTCACTGACTGACAGACTCTCACTGACACTCTCCCACTCTCACTCACTGACTCTCACTCACTGACTGACTGACTGACTCACTCTCACTGACAGACTCTCACTGACTGACAGACTCTCACTGACACTCTCCCACTCTCACTCACTGACTGACTCACTCTCACTGACTGACTCTCTCTGACTGACTCACTCTCACTCACTGACACTAACTCACACTCACTCACACTCACTGACTCTCTCACTGACTCACTCTCACTGACAGACTCTTACTGACTGACAGACTCACTGACTGACTCTCCCACTCTCTCTCTCTCACTGACAGACTCTCACTGACTCACTCTCACTGACTGACTCTCCCACTCACTGACTGATTCACTCTCACTGACTCTCCCCCTCTCTCACTGACTGACTCACTCTCACTAACAGACTCTCACTGACTGACTCTCCCACTCTCTCACTGCCACTCTCCCACTCTCTCTCACTGGCTCACTCTCTCTCACTGACTGACAGACTCACTCTCTCTGACTGACTCACTCTCACTCACTGACACTAACTCACACTCACTGACACTGACTCTCTCACTGACAGACTCTTACTGACTGACAGACTCACTGACAGACTCTCCCACTCTCTCTCTCTCACTGACTCACTCTCACTGACTGACTCTCCCACTCACTGACTGACTCACTCTCACTGACTGACTTACTCTCTCACACTGAAAGACTCTCACTGACTGACTCTCACTGACACTCTCCCACTCACTCTCTCACTGATTGACAGAATCTCTCACTGACTGACTCTCCCACTCTTTCTCACTGACTGACTCACTCTCACTGACACTCTCCCACTCACTCTCTGATTGACTCTCCCACTGACTCTCACTGACTGACGGACTCTGCCACTCTCTCTCTCTCACTGATTGACAGAATCTCTCTCACTGACTGACTGACAGACTTTCACTGACATTCTCCCACTCACTCACACTGACTGACTAATTCACTCTCACTGACTGACAGACTCACTCTCACTGACTCTCTCTCATGGACAGACTTTCCCTCTCACTGACAGATTTTCACTGACTGACTGACTCTCACTGACTCACTCTCACTAACAGACTCTCACTGACTGACTCACTCTTACTGACAGACTCTCTCACTGACTGACTCTCCCACTCTCTCATGACTGACTGACTGTCACTGACAGCCTCCCACTGACACTCTCCCACTCTCTCTCACTGACTGACAGAATCTCTCTCAATGACTAGCTCACTGACTCTCCCACTCTCTCACTGACTGACTCTCACTCACTGACTCACTCTCACTGACTGATAGACTCACTCTCACTGACTCTCTCACTGACTGACTCACTCTCACTGACAGATTTTCACTGACTGACTCACTCTCACTGACAATCTCTCATGACTGACAGCCTCCCACTGACACTCTCCCACTCTCTCTCACTGACTCACTCACTGACTCTCCCACTCACTCACTGAAAATCACTCTCATTCACTGACTCACTGACAGACTCTCACTGACACTCTGCCACTCTCTCTCACTGACTGACTCTCTCTCACTGACTCACTCTCTCTCACTGACAGACTCTCACTGACAGACTCTCACTGACAGACTCTCACTGACAGACTCTCTCACTGACAGACTCTCTCACTGACAGACTCTCCCACTGACAGACTCTCTCACTGACACTCTCCCTCTCACTGACCGACAGACTCTCACTGACAGATTCTCCCACTCTCACTGACTGACTGACTCCCACTGACACTTTCCCACTCTCTCTCACTGACTGACAGAATCTCTCACTGACTCTCACTCACTGACTGACTCACTCTCACTGACTCTCTCTCACTGACAGACTCTCACTGACAGACTCTCACTGACTGACAGACTCTCACTCACTCACTGACTCACTCTCACTAACAGACTCTCACTGACTGACAGACTCTCACTGACACTCTCCCACTCTCACTCACTGACTGACTCACTCTCACTCACTGACTCTCACTGACACTCTTCCACTCTCTCTCACTGACTCACTGACAGACTCTCTCACTGACACTCTCCCACTCTCTCACTGACAGACTCTCACTGACTGACAGACTCTCACTGACACTCTCCCACTCTCACTCACTGACTGACTCACTCTCACTGACCGACAGATTCTCACTGACAGACTCTCACTGACTCACTCTCACTGACTGACACATTCCCACTCTCTCACTGACTCGCCCATTCTCTCTCACTGACTCACTCACTCTCACCGACTGTCACTGACTGACTCACTCTCACTGACTTACTCTCCCACTCTCTCACTGCCTGACACTCTCTCACTGACTGATTGACTCTCTCTCACTGACTGACTCTCACTGACTCTAGCTAAAAGACTGACTATCCCACTGACTCACTGTTTCACTCACTAACTGACTCTCACTCTCACTGACTGACTCTCTCACTCTCACTGACTGACTCACTCACTCAGTCCCACTGACTCACTCTCACTGACTGACTCACTCTCACTAACAGACTCTGACTGACTCACTCTCACTGATTGACAGAATCTCTCACTGACTGACTCTCCCACTCTCTCACTGACAGACTCTCACCGACACTCTCCCACTCACTCTCTGATTGACTCTCCCACTCACTGACTGATTGACTCTCACTGACTCTCCCCCTCTCTCACTGACTGACTCACTCTCACTAACAGACTCTCACTGACTGACTCTCCCACTCTTTCACTGCCACTCTCCCACTCTCTCTCACTGACTGACTCACTCTAACTCACTGACTCACTCTCACTGACTCACTCTCACTGACAGACTCACTGACTGACTCCCACTCACTGACTGACTCACTCTCTCACACTGAAACACTCTCACTGACACTCTCACTGACTGACTCTCACTGACACTCTCCCACTCACTCTCTCACTGATTGACAGAATCTCTCACTGACTGACTCTCCCACTCTTTCTCACTGACTGACAGACTTTCACTGACACTCTCCCATTCACTCACACTGACTGACTCATTCACTCTCACTGACTGACACTCACTCTCACTGACTCTCTCTCATGGACAGACTTTCCCTCTCACTGACTGACTCACTCTCACTGACAGACTCTCTCACTGACAGACTCTCCCACTGACAGACTCTCTCACTGACACTCTCCCTCTCACTGACTGACTCACTCTCACTGACCGACAGACTCTCACTGACAGATTCTCCCACTCTCACTGACTGACTGACTCCCACTGACACTTTCCCACTCTCTCTCACTGACTGACAGAATCTCTCTCACTGACTCTCACTGACTGACAGACTCTCACTGACACTCTCCCACTCTCACTCACTGACTCTCACTCACTGACTGACTGACTGACTCACTCTCACTGACAGACTCTCACTGACTGACAGACTCTCACTGACACTCTCCCACTCTCACTCACTGACTGACTCACTCTCACTGACTGACTCTCTCTGACTGACTCACTCTCACTCACTGACACTAACTCACACTCACTCACACTCACTGACTCTCTCACTGACTCACTCTCACTGACAGACTCTTACTGACTGACAGACTCACTGACTGACTCTCCCACTCTCTCTCTCTCACTGACAGACTCTCACTGACTCACTCTCACTGACTGACTCTCCCACTCACTGACTGATTCACTCTCACTGACTCTCCCCCTCTCTCACTGACTGACTCACTCTCACTAACAGACTCTCACTGACTGACTCTCCCACTCTCTCACTGCCACTCTCCCACTCTCTCTCACTGGCTCACTCTCTCTCACTGACTGACAGACTCACTCTCTCTGACTGACTCACTCTCACTCACTGACACTAACTCACACTCACTGACACTGACTCTCTCACTGACAGACTCTTACTGACTGACAGACTCACTGACAGACTCTCCCACTCTCTCTCTCTCACTGACTCACTCTCACTGACTGACTCTCCCACTCACTGACTGACTCACTCTCACTGACTGACTTACTCTCTCACACTGAAAGACTCTCACTGACTGACTCTCACTGACACTCTCCCACTCACTCTCTCACTGATTGACAGAATCTCTCACTGACTGACTCTCCCACTCTTTCTCACTGACTGACTCACTCTCACTGACACTCTCCCACTCACTCTCTGATTGACTCTCCCACTGACTCTCACTGACTGACGGACTCTGCCACTCTCTCTCTCTCACTGATTGACAGAATCTCTCTCACTGACTGACTGACAGACTTTCACTGACATTCTCCCACTCACTCACACTGACTGACTAATTCACTCTCACTGACTGACAGACTCACTCTCACTGACTCTCTCTCATGGACAGACTTTCCCTCTCACTGACAGATTTTCACTGACTGACTGACTCTCACTGACTCACTCTCACTAACAGACTCTCACTGACTGACTCACTCTTACTGACAGACTCTCTCACTGACTGACTCTCCCACTCTCTCATGACTGACTGACTGTCACTGACAGCCTCCCACTGACACTCTCCCACTCTCTCTCACTGACTGACAGAATCTCTCTCAATGACTAGCTCACTGACTCTCCCACTCTCTCACTGACTGACTCTCACTCACTGACTCACTCTCACTGACTGATAGACTCACTCTCACTGACTCTCTCACTGACTGACTCACTCTCACTGACAGATTTTCACTGACTGACTCACTCTCACTGACAATCTCTCATGACTGACAGCCTCCCACTGACACTCTCCCACTCTCTCTCACTGACTCACTCACTGACTCTCCCACTCACTCACTGAAAATCACTCTCATTCACTGACTCACTGACAGACTCTCACTGACACTCTGCCACTCTCTCTCACTGACTGACTCTCTCTCACTGACTCACTCTCTCTCACTGACAGACTCTCACTGACAGACTCTCACTGACAGACTCTCACTGACAGACTCTCTCACTGACAGACTCTCTCACTGACAGACTCTCCCACTGACAGACTCTCTCACTGACACTCTCCCTCTCACTGACCGACAGACTCTCACTGACAGATTCTCCCACTCTCACTGACTGACTGACTCCCACTGACACTTTCCCACTCTCTCTCACTGACTGACAGAATCTCTCACTGACTCTCACTCACTGACTGACTCACTCTCACTGACTCTCTCTCACTGACAGACTCTCACTGACAGACTCTCACTGACTGACAGACTCTCACTCACTCACTGACTCACTCTCACTAACAGACTCTCACTGACTGACAGACTCTCACTGACACTCTCCCACTCTCACTCACTGACTGACTCACTCTCACTCACTGACTCTCACTGACACTCTTCCACTCTCTCTCACTGACTCACTGACAGACTCTCTCACTGACACTCTCCCACTCTCTCACTGACAGACTCTCACTGACTGACAGACTCTCACTGACACTCTCCCACTCTCACTCACTGACTGACTCACTCTCACTGACCGACAGATTCTCACTGACAGACTCTCACTGACTCACTCTCACTGACTGACACATTCCCACTCTCTCACTGACTCGCCCATTCTCTCTCACTGACTCACTCACTCTCACCGACTGTCACTGACTGACTCACTCTCACTGACTTACTCTCCCACTCTCTCACTGCCTGACACTCTCTCACTGACTGATTGACTCTCTCTCACTGACTGACTCTCACTGACTCTAGCTAAAAGACTGACTATCCCACTGACTCACTGTTTCACTCACTAACTGACTCTCACTCTCACTGACTGACTCTCTCACTCTCACTGACTGACTCACTCACTCAGTCCCACTGACTCACTCTCACTGACTGACTCACTCTCACTAACAGACTCTGACTGACTCACTCTCACTGATTGACAGAATCTCTCACTGACTGACTCTCCCACTCTCTCACTGACAGACTCTCACCGACACTCTCCCACTCACTCTCTGATTGACTCTCCCACTCACTGACTGATTGACTCTCACTGACTCTCCCCCTCTCTCACTGACTGACTCACTCTCACTAACAGACTCTCACTGACTGACTCTCCCACTCTTTCACTGCCACTCTCCCACTCTCTCTCACTGACTGACTCACTCTAACTCACTGACTCACTCTCACTGACTCACTCTCACTGACAGACTCACTGACTGACTCCCACTCACTGACTGACTCACTCTCTCACACTGAAACACTCTCACTGACACTCTCACTGACTGACTCTCACTGACACTCTCCCACTCACTCTCTCACTGATTGACAGAATCTCTCACTGACTGACTCTCCCACTCTTTCTCACTGACTGACAGACTTTCACTGACACTCTCCCATTCACTCACACTGACTGACTCATTCACTCTCACTGACTGACACTCACTCTCACTGACTCTCTCTCATGGACAGACTTTCCCTCTCACTGACTGACTCACTCTTACTGACAGCCTCCCACTGACACTCTCCCACTCTCTCTCACTGACTGACAGAATCTCTCTCACTGACTCTCACTCACTGACTGACTCACTCTCACTGACAGACTCTCCCACTCTCTCACTGACACTCTCCCTCTCACTGACCGACAGACTCACACTGACAGATTCTCCCACTCTCTCACTGACTGACTGACTCCCACTGACACTTTCCCACTCTCTCTCACTGACTATCAGAATCTCTCTCACTTACTCTCACTCACTGACTGACTCACTCTCACTGACAGACTCTCACTCACTCACTCACTGTCACTAACAGACTCTCACTGACACTCTCCCACTCTCACTAACAGACTCTCATTGACTCTCCCACTCTCACTGACTGACTCTCACTGACACTCTTCCCCTCTCTCTCACTGACTCACTGACGGACTCACTCTCACTGACAGACTCTCTCAATGACAGACTCTCTCACTGACACTCTCCCACTCTCTCACTGACAGACTCTCACTGACTGACACTCTCCCACTCTCACTCACTGACTGACTCACTCTCACTGACCAACAGTATCTCACTGACAGACTCTCACTGACTTACTCTCCCACTCTCTCACTGACTGACACTCTCTCACTGACTGATTGACTCTCTCTCACTGACTGACTCTCACTGACTCTCGCTAAAAGACTGACTGACTCTCGCTAAAAGACTGACTATCCCACTGACTCACTGTTTCACTCACTAACTGACTCACTCTCTCACTCTCACTGACTGACTCTCTCACTCTCACTGACTGACTCACTCACTCAGTCCCACTGACTCACTCTCACTAACAGACTCTGACTGACTCACTCTCACTGATTGACAGAATCTCTCACTCTCTCACTGACAGACTCACCGACACTCTCCCACTCACTCTCTGATTGACTCTCCCACTCACTGACTGACTCACTCTCACTGACTCTCCCCCTCTCTGACTGACTCACTCTCACTAACAGACTCTCACTGACTGACTCTCCCACTCTCTCACTGCCACTCTCCCAGGCTCACTCTCTCTCACTGACTGACAGCCTCCCACTGACACTCTCCCACTCTCTCTCACTGACTGACAGAATCTCTCTCAATGACTAGCTCACGGACTCTCCCACTCTCTCACTGACTGACTCTCACTCACTGACACCCACTCTCACTCTCACTGACTCACAGACTTTCACTGACACTCTCCCACTCTCTCTCACTGACTGATTCACTATCTCTCACTGACTCATTTTCATTGACTCTCACTGACAGACTCTCCCACTCTCTCACTGCCACTCTCCCTCTCACTGACTGACATACTCTCACTGACTCACTCTCACTGACTGACTCTCCCACTCTCTCACTGACAGATTCTCACTGACTGACTCTCCCACTCTCTCACTGACTCACTCTCACTGACAGATTCTCACTGACTGACTCTCCCACTCTTTCAATGACTGACTGACTCCCACTGACACTTTCTCACTCTCTCTCACTGACTGACAGAATCTCTCTCACTGACTGACTCTCACTAACAGACTCTCACTGAAAATCTCCCACTCTCTCTCACTGACTGACTCTCACTGATACTCTCCCACTGACTCACTAACTCTCACACTCACAGACTCACTCTCACTGACTGACTCACTCTCACAGACTCTCACTGACACTCTCACACTCTCTCACTGACTCACTCATTCTCACTGACAGACTCTCACTGACTCACTGACACTTCCCACTCTCTCACTGACTGACTCTCTCACTGACTGACAGACTCTTATTGACACTCACTGACAGACTCTCACTGACTGACACTTTCCCACTCTCTCACTGACTCGCCCATTCTCTCTCACTGACTCACTCACTCTCACCGACTGTCACTGACTGACTCACTCTCACTGACTTACTCTCCCACTCTCTCACTGACACTCTCTCACTGACTGATTGACTCTCTCTCACTGACTGACTCTCACTGACTCTCGCTAAAAGACTGACTGACTCTCGCTAAAAGACTGACTATCCCACTGACTCACTGTTTCACTCACTAACTGACTCTCTCACTCTCACTGACTGACTCACTCAGTCCCACTGACTCACTCTCACTGACTGACTCACTCTCACTAACAGACTCTGACTGACTCACTCTCACTGATTGACAGAATCTCTCACTGACTGACTCTCCCACTCTCTCACTGACAGACTCTCACCGACACTCTCCCACTCACTCTCTGATTGACTCTCCCACTCACTGACTGATTGACTCTCACTGACTCTCCCCCTCTCACTGACTGACTCACTCTCACTGACTGACTCTCCCACTCTCTCACTGACACTCTCACTGCCACTCTCCCACTCTCTCTCACTGACTCACTCTCTCTCACTGACTGACAGACTCACTCTCACTGACTGACTCACTCTAACTCACTGACTCACTCTCACTGACAAACTCTTACTGACTGACAGACTCACTGACTGACTCTCCCACTCACTGACTGACTCACTCTCACTGACTGACTGACTCTCTCACACTGAAAGACTCTCACTGACACTCTCACTGACTGACTCTCCCACTCACTCTCTCACTGATTGACAGAATCTCTCACTGACTGACTCTCCCACTCTTTCTCACTGACTGACTCACTCTCACTGACACTCTCCCACTCACTCTCTGATTGACTCTCCCACTCACTGACTGATTCACTCTCACTGACTCTCCCCCTCTCTCACTGACTGACTCACTCTCACTGACTGACTCTCCCACTCTCTCTCACTGGCTCACTCTCTCTCACTGACTGATTGACAGACTCACTCTCACTGACTGACTCTCTCTGACTGACTCACTCTCACTCACTGACACTAACTCACACTCACTGACACTGACTCTCTCACTGACTCACTCTCACTGACTCTCCCACTCACTGACTGACTCACTCTCTCACACTGAAAGACTCTCACTGACTGACTCTCACTGACACTCTCCCACTCACTCTCTCACTGATTGACAGAATCTCTCACTGACTGACTCTCCCACTCTTTCTCACTGACTGACTGACTCTCACTGACACTCTCCCACTCACTCTCAGATTGACTCTCCCACTGACTCTCACTGACTGACTGACTCTGCCACTCTCTCTCTCTCATTGATTGACAGAATCTCTCTCACTGACTGACTGACTGACTTTCACTGACACTCTCCCACTCACTCACACTGACTGACTCATTCACTCTGACTGACTGACAGACTCACTCTCACTGACTCTCTCTCATGGACAGACTTTCCCTCTCACTGACTGACTCACTCTCACTGACAGATTTTCACTGACTGACTGACTCTCACTGACTGACTCACTCTCACTAACAGACTCTCACTGACTGACTCACTCTTACTGACAGACTCTCTCACTCTCTCATGACTGACTGACTGTCACTGACAGCCTCCCACTGACACTCTCCCACTCTCTCTCACTGACTGACAGAATCTCTCTCAATGACTAGCTCACTGATTCTCACTCACTGACACCCACTCTCACTCACTGACTCACTCTTACTGACTGACAGACTCACTCTCACTGACGCTCTCACTGACAGACTTTCCCTCTCACTGACAGATTTTCACTGACTGACTCACTCTCACTGACAATCTCTCATGACTGACAGCCTCCCACTGACACTCCCACTCTCTCTCACTGACTCACTCACTGACTCTCCCACTCACTCACTCACTGACTCTCCCACTCACTCACTGACAATCACTCTCATTCACTGACTCACTCTGACAGACTCTCACTGACACTCTGCCACTCTCTCTCACTGACAGACTCTCACTGACTCACTCACTCACTGACACTCTCACTGACAGACTCTCTCACTGACAGACTCTCTCACTGACAGACTCTCTCACTGACACTCTCCCTCTCACTGACCGACAGACTCTCACTGACAGATTCTCACTTACAGATTCTCCCACTCTCACTGACTGACTTGACTCCCACTGACACTTTCCCACTCTCTCTCTCACTGACTGACAGACTCTCACTCACTGACTGACTCACTGACTGACAGACTCTCACTGACACTCTCCCACTCTCACTCACTGACTGACTCACTCTTACTAACAAACTCTCACTGACACTCTTCCACTCTCTCTCACTGACAGACTCACTCTCACTGACAGACTCTCTCACTTACACTGTCCCACTCACTCTCACTGACAGACTCTCACTGACTGACACCCTCCCACTGACACTCTCCCACGCTCTCTCACTGACTCACAGAATCTCTCTCAATGACTAGCTCACTGACTCTCCCACTCTCTCACTGGCTGACTCTCACTCACTGACACCCACTCTCACTGACTCACTCTGACAGACTTTCACTGACACTCTCCCACTCTCTCTCACTGACTGATTCACTATCTCTCACTGACTCATTTTCATTGACTCTCACTGACAGACTCTCCCACTCTGCCACTCTCCCTCTCACTGACTGACAGACTCTCACTGACTCACTCTCACTGACAGATTCTCACTGACTGACTCTCCCACTCTCTCACTGACTGACTCTCCCACTCTCTCACTGACTCACTCTCACTGACAGATTCTCACTGACTGACTCTCCCACTCTTTCAATGACTGACTGACTCCCACTGACACTTTCCCACTCTCTCTCACTGACTGACAGAATCTCTCTCACTGACTGACTCTCACTCACTCTCACTAACAGACTCTCACTGAAAATCTCCCACTCTCTCCCACTGACTCACTAACTCTTACACTCACAGACTCACTCTCACTGACTGATTCACTCTCACAGACTCTCACTGACACTCTCCCACTCTCTCACTGACTCACTCATTCTCACTGATAGACTCTCACTGACTCACTGACACTTCCCACTCTCTCACTGACTGACTCTCTCTCACTGACAGACTCTTACTGACACTCACTGACAGACTCTCACTGACTGACACTTTCCCACTCTCTCACTGACTCGCCCATTCTCTCTCACTGACTCACTCACTCACTCTCACCGACTGTCACTGACTGACTCACTTTCACTGACTTACTCTCCCACTCTCTCACTCACTGATTGACTCTCTCTCACTGACTCTCGCTAAAAGACTGACTATCCCACTGACTCATTGTTTCACTCACTAACTGACTCTCTCACTCTCACTGACTGACTCACTCACTCTCACTGACTGACTCACTCTCACTGACAGATTTTCACTGACTGACTGACTCTCACTGACTGACTCACTCTCACTAACAGACTCTCACTGACTGACTCACTCTTACTGACAGACTCTCTCACTCTCTCATGACTGACTGACTGTCACTGACAGCCTCCCACTGACACTCTCCCACTCTCTCTCACTGACTGACAGAATCTCTCTCAATGACTAGCTCACTGATTCTCACTCACTGACACCCACTCTCACTCACTGACTCACTCTTACTGACTGACAGACTCACTCTCACTGACGCTCTCACTGACAGACTTTCCCTCTCAGACAGATTTTCACTGACTGACTCACTCTCACTGACAATCTCTCATGACTGACAGCCTCCCACTGACACTCCCACTCTCTCTCACTGACTCACTCACTGACTCTCCCACTCACTCACTCACTGACTCTCCCACTCACTCACTGACAATCACTCTCATTCACTGACTCACTCTGACAGACTCTCACTGACACTCTGCCACTCTCTCTCACTGACAGACTCTCACTGACTCACTCACTCACTGACACTCTCACTGACAGACTCTCTCACTGACAGACTCTCTCACTGACAGACTCTCTCACTGACACTCTCCCTCTCACTGACCGACAGACTCTCACTGACAGATTCTCACTTACAGATTCTCCCACTCTCACTGACTGACTTGACTCCCACTGACACTTTCCCACTCTCTCTCTCACTGACTGACAGACTCTCACTCACTGACTGACTCACTGACTGACAGACTCTCACTGACACTCTCCCACTCTCACTCACTGACTGACTCACTCTTACTAACAAACTCTCACTGACACTCTTACACTCTCTCTCACTGACAGACTCACTCTCACTGACAGACTCTCTCACTTACACTGTCCCACTCACTCTCACTGACAGACTCTCACTGACTGACACTCTCCCACGCTCTCTCACTGACTCACAGAATCTCTCTCAATGACTAGCTCACTGACTCTCCCACTCTCTCACTGGCTGACTCTCACTCACTGACACCCACTCTCACTGACTCACTCTGACAGACTTTCACTGACACTCTCCCACTCTCTCTCACTGACTGATTCACTATCTCTCACTGACTCATTTTCATTGACTCTCACTGACAGACTCTCCCACTCTGCCACTCTCCCTCTCACTGACTGACAGACTCTCACTGACTCACTCTCACTGACAGATTCTCACTGACTGACTCTCCCACTCTCTCACTGACTGACTCTCCCACTCTCTCACTGACTCACTCTCACTGACAGATTCTCACTGACTGACTCTCCCACTCTTTCAATGACTGACTGACTCCCACTGACACTTTCCCACTCTCTCTCACTGACTGACAGAATCTCTCTCACTGACTGACTCTCACTCACTCTCACTAACAGACTCTCACTGAAAATCTCCCACTCTCTCCCACTGACTCACTAACTCTTACACTCACAGACTCACTCTCACTGACTGATTCACTCTCACAGACTCTCACTGACACTCTCCCACTCTCTCACTGACTCACTCATTCTCACTGATAGACTCTCACTGACTCACTGACACTTCCCACTCTCTCACTGACTGACTCTCTCTCACTGACAGACTCTTACTGACACTCACTGACAGACTCTCACTGACTGACACTTTCCCACTCTCTCACTGACTCGCCCATTCTCTCTCACTGACTCACTCACTCACTCTCACCGACTGTCACTGACTGACTCACTTTCACTGACTTACTCTCCCACTCACTGATTGACTCTCTCTCACTGACTCTCGCTAAAAGACTGACTATCCCACTGACTCATTGTTTCACTCACTAACTGACTCTCTCACTCTCACTGACTGACTCACTCACTCTCACTGACTGACTCACTCTCACTGACAGATTTTCACTGACTGACTGACTCTCACTGACTGACTCACTCTCACTAACAGACTCTCACTGACTGACTCACTCTTACTGACAGACTCTCTCACTCTCTCATGACTGACTGACTGTCACTGACAGCCTCCCACTGACACTCTCCCACTCTCTCTCACTGACTGACAGAATCTCTCTCAATGACTAGCTCACTGATTCTCACTCACTGACACCCACTCTCACTCACTGACTCACTCTTACTGACTGACAGACTCACTCTCACTGACGCTCTCACTGACAGACTTTCCCTCTCAGACAGATTTTCACTGACTGACTCACTCTCACTGACAATCTCTCATGACTGACAGCCTCCCACTGACACTCCCACTCTCTCTCACTGACTCACTCACTGACTCTCCCACTCACTCACTCACTGACTCTCCCACTCACTCACTGACAATCACTCTCATTCACTGACTCACTCTGACAGACTCTCACTGACACTCTGCCACTCTCTCTCACTGACAGACTCTCACTGACTCACTCACTGACAGACTCTCTCACTGACAGACTCTCTCACTGACAGACTCTCTCACTGACACTCTCCCTCTCACTGACCGACAGACTCTCACTGACAGATTCTCACTTACAGATTCTCCCACTCTCACTGACTGACTTGACTCCCACTGACACTTTCCCACTCTCTCTCTCACTGACTGACAGACTCTCACTCACTGACTGACTCACTGACTGACAGACTCTCACTGACACTCTCCCACTCTCACTCACTGACTGACTCACTCTTACTAACAAACTCTCACTGACACTCTTACACTCTCTCTCACTGACAGACTCACTCTCACTGACAGACTCTCTCACTTACACTGTCCCACTCACTCTCACTGACAGACTCTCACTGACTGACACTCTCCCACGCTCTCTCACTGACTCACAGAATCTCTCTCAATGACTAGCTCACTGACTCTCCCACTCTCTCACTGGCTGACTCTCACTCACTGACACCCACTCTCACTGACTCACTCTGACAGACTTTCACTGACACTCTCCCACTCTCTCTCACTGACTGATTCACTATCTCTCACTGACTCATTTTCATTGACTCTCACTGACAGACTCTCCCACTCTGCCACTCTCCCTCTCACTGACTGACAGACTCTCACTGACTCACTCTCACTGACAGATTCTCACTGACTGACTCTCCCACTCTCTCACTGACTGACTCTCCCACTCTCTCACTGACTCACTCTCACTGACAGATTCTCACTGACTGACTCTCCCACTCTTTCAATGACTGACTGACTCCCACTGACACTTTCCCACTCTCTCTCACTGACTGACAGAATCTCTCTCACTGACTGACTCTCACTCACTCTCACTAACAGACTCTCACTGAAAATCTCCCACTCTCTCCCACTGACTCACTAACTCTTACACTCACAGACTCACTCTCACTGACTGATTCACTCTCACAGACTCTCACTGACACTCTCCCACTCTCTCACTGACTCACTCATTCTCACTGATAGACTCTCACTGACTCACTGACACTTCCCACTCTCTCACTGACTGACTCTCTCTCACTGACAGACTCTTACTGACACTCACTGACAGACTCTCACTGACTGACACTTTCCCACTCTCTCACTGACTCGCCCATTCTCTCTCACTGACTCACTCACTCACTCTCACCGACTGTCACTGACTGACTCACTTTCACTGACTTACTCTCCCACTCTCTCACTCACTGATTGACTCTCTCTCACTGACTCTCGCTAAAAGACTGACTATCCCACTGACTCATTGTTTCACTCACTAACTGACTCTCTCACTCTCACTGACTGACTCACTCAGTCCCACTGACTCACTCTCACTGACTGACTCACTCTCACTAACAGACTCTGACTGACTCACTCTCACTGATTGACAGAATCTCTCACTGACTGACTCTCCCACTCTCTCACTGACAGACTCTCACCGACACTCTCCCACTCACTCTCTGATTAACTCTCCCACTCACTGACTGATTGACTCTCACTGACTGACTCTCACTGACTCTCCCCCTCTCTCACTGACTGACTCACTCTCACTAACAGACTCTCACTGACTGACTCTCCCACTCTCCCACTGACACTCTCACTGCCACTCTCCCACTCTCTCACTGACTCACTCTCTCTCACTGACTGACAGACTCACTCTCACTGACTGACTCACTCTAACTCACTGACTCACTCTCACTGACTCACTCTCACTGACAGACTCTTACTGACTGACAGACTCACTGACTGACTCTCCCACTCACTGACTGACTCACTCTCACTGACTGACTCACTCTCTCTCACTGAAAGACTCTCACTGATACTCTCACTGACTGACTCTCACTGACACTCTCCCACTCACTCTCTCACTGATTGACAGAATCTCTCACTGACTGACTCTCCCACTCTTTCTCACTGACTGACTCACTCTCACTGACACTCTCCCACTCACTCACTGACTGATTCACTCTCACTGACTGACTCACTCTCACTGACTTTCCCCCTCTCTCACTAACAGACTCTCACTGACTGACTCTCCCACTCTCTCACTGCCACTCTCCCACTCTCTCTCACTGGCTTACTCTCTCTGAATGACTCACTCTCACTCACTGACACTAACTCACACTCACTGACACTGACTCACACTCACTGACTCTCTCACTGACTCACTCTCACTGACACTCTTACTGACTGACTCACTCACTGACAGACTCTCCCACTCTCTCTCTCTCACTGACAGACTCTCACTGACTCACTCTCTCACACTGAAAGACTCTCACTGACACTCTCCCACTCCCTCTCTCACTGATTGACAGAATCTCTCACTGACTGACTCTCCCACTCTTTCTCACTGACTGACTCACTCTCACTGACACTCTCCCACTCACTCTCTGATTGACTCTCCCACTGACTCTCACTGACTGACTGACTCTGCCACTCTCTCTCTCTCTCACTGATTGACAGAATCTCTCTCACTGACTGACTGACAGACTTTCACTGACACTCTCCCACTCACTCACACTGACTGACTCATTCACTCTCACTGACTGACAGACTCACTCTCACTGACTCTCTCTCATGGACAGACTTTCCCTCTCACTGACTGACTCACTCTCACTGACAGATTTTCACTGACTGACTGACTCTCACTGACTCACTCTCACTAACAGACTCTCACTGACTGACTCACTCTCACTGACTGACTCACTCTTACTGACAGACTCTCTCATGACTGACTGACTGTCACTGACAGCCTCCCACTGACACTCTCCCACTCTCTCTCACTGACTGACAGAATCTCTCTCAATGACTAGCTCACTGACTCTCCCACTCTCTCACTGACTGACTCTCACTCACTGACACCCACTCTCACTCACTGACTCACTCTTACTGACTGACAGACTCACTCTCACTGACAATCTCTCATGACTGACAGCCTCCCACTGACTCTCTCCCACTCTCTCTCTCACTGACTCACTCACTGACTCTCCCACTCACTCACTGACAATCACTCTCATTCACTGACTCACTCTGACAGACTCTCACTGATACTCTGCCACTCTCACTCACTGACAGACTCTCACTGACAGACTCTCTCACTGACAGACTCTCCCACTGACAGACTCTCTCACTGACACTCTCCCTCTCACTGACCGACAGACTCTCACTGACAGATTCTCCCACTCTCACTGACTGACTGACTCCCACTGACACTTTCCCACTCTCTCTCACTGACTGACAGAATCTCTCTCACTGACTCTCACTCACTCACTGACTGACTCTCACTGACTGACAGACTCTCACTGACACTCTCCCACTCTCACTCACTGACTGACTCACTCTCACTGACTGACTCACTCTCACTCACTGACACTAACTCACACTCACTGACACTGACTCACACTCACTGACTCTCTCACTGACTCACTCTCACTGACAGACTCTTACTGACTGACAGACTCACTGACAGACTCTCCCACTCTCTCTCTCTCACTGACAGACTCTCACTGACTCACTCTCACTGACTCACTCTCCCACTCACTGACTGACTCACTCTCACTGACTGACTCACTCTCTCACACTGAAAGACTCTCACTGACTGACTCTCACTGACACTCTCCCACTCACTCTCTCACTGATTGACAGAATCTCTCACTGACTGACTCTCCCACTCTTTCTCACTGACTGACTCACTCTCACTGACACTCTCCCACTCACTCTCTGATTGACTCTCCCACTGACTCTCACTGACTGACTGACTCTGCCACTCTCTCTCTCTCACTGATTGACAGAATCTCTCTCACTGACTGACTGACAGACTTTCACTGACACTCTCCCACTCACTCACACTGACTGACTAATTCACTCTCACTGACTGACAGACTCACTCTCACTGACTCTCTCTCATGGACAGACTTTCCCTCTCACTGACAGATTTTCACTGACTGACTGACTCTCACTAACAGACTCTCACTGACTGACTCACTCTTACTGACAGACTCTCTCACTGACTGACTCTCCCACTCTCTCATGACTGACTGACTGTCACTGACAGCCTCCCACTGACACTCTCCCACTCTCTCTCACTGACTGACAGAATCTCTCTCAATGACTAGCTCACTGACTCTCCCACTCTCTCACTGACTGACTCACTCATTGACACCCACTCTCACTCACTGACTCACTCTCACTGACTGATAGACTCACTCTCACTGACTCTCTCACTGACAGACTTTCCCTCTCACTGACTGACTCACTCTCACTGACAGATTTTCACTGACTGACTCACTCTCACTGACAATCTCTCATGACTGACAGCCTACCACTGACACTCTCCCACTCTCTCTCACTGACTCTCCCACTCACTCACTGAAAATCACTCTCATTCACTGACTCACTCTGACAGACTCTCACTGACACTCTGCCACTCTCTCTCACTGACTGACTCTCTCTCACTGACAGACTCTCACTCACTGACTCACTCTCACTGACTCACTCTCACTGACTCACTCTCACTGACAGACTCTCACTGACAGACTCTCTCACTGACAGACTCTCTCACTGACAGACTCTCACTGACACTCTCCCTCTCACTGACTGACTCACTCTCACTGACTGACAGACTCTCACTGACAGATTCTCCCACTCTCACTGACTGACTGACTCCCACTGACACTTTCCCACTCTCTCTCACTGACTGACAGAATCTCTCACTGACTCTCACTCACTGACAGACTCTCACTGACTGACAGACTCTCACTCACTCACTGACTCACTCTCACTAACAGACTCTCACTGACTGACAGACTCTCACTGACACTCTCCCACTCTCACTCACTGACTGACTCACTCTCACTAACAGACTCTCACTGACTCTCCCACTCTCACTCACTGACTCTCACTGACACTCTTCCACTCTCTCTCACTGACTCACTGACAGACTCTCTCACTGACACTCTCCCACTCTCTCACTGACAGACTCTCACTGACTGACAGACTCTCACTGACACTCTCCCACTCTCACTCACTGACTGACTCACTCTCACTGACCGACAGACTCTCACTGACCGACAGATTCTCACTGACAGACTCTCACTGACTCACTCTCACTGACTGACACATTCCCACTCTCTCACTGACTCGCCCATTCTCTCTCACTGACTCACTCACTCTCACCGACTGTCACTGACTGACTCACTCTCACTGACTTACTCTCCCACTCTCTCACTGCCTGACACTCTCTCACTGACTGATTGACTCTCTCTCACTGACTGACTCTCACTGACTCTAGCTAAAAGACTGACTATCCCACTGACTCACTGTTTCACTCACTAACTGACTCTCACTCTCACTGACTGACTCTCTCACTCTCACTGACTGACTCACTCACTCAGTCCCACTGACTCACTCTCACTGACTGACTCACTCTCACTAACAGACTCTGACTGACTCACTCTCACTGATTGACAGAATCTCTCACTGACTGACTCTCCCACTCTCTCACTGACAGACTCTCACCGACACTCTCCCACTCACTCTCTGATTGACTCTCCCACTCACTGACTGATTGACTCACTCTCACTAACAGACTCTCACTGACTGACTCTCCCACTCTCTCACTGCCACTCTCCCACTCTCTCTCACTGACTGACTCACTCTAACTCACTGACTCACTCTCACTGACAGACTCACTGACTGACTCCCACTCACTGACTGACTCACTCTCTCACACTGAAACACTCTCACTGACACTCTCCCACTCACTCTCTCACTGATTGACAGAATCTCTCACTGACTGACTCTCCCACTCTTTCTCACTGACTGACAGACTTTAACTGACACTCTCCCATTCACTCACACTGACTGACTCATTCACTCTCACTGACTGACACTCACTCTCACTGACTCTCTCTCATGGACAGACTTTCCCTCTCACTGACTGACTCACTCTTACTGACAGCCTCCCACTGACACTCTCCCACTCTCTCTCACTGACTGACAGAATCTCTCTCACTGACTCTCACTCTCTGACTGACTCACTCTCACTAACAGACTCTCACTGACTGACAGACTCACTCTCACTGACAGACTCTCCCACTCTCTCACTGACCGACAGACTCTCACTGACCGACAGACTCACACTGACAGATTCTCACTGACAGATTCTCCCACTCTCCCACTGACACTTTCCCACTCTCTCTCACTGACTATCAGAATCTCTCTCACTTACTCTCACTCACTGACTGACTCACTCTCACTGACAGACTCTCACTGACTGACAGACTCTCACTCACTCACTCACTGTCACTAACAGACTCTCACTGACTGACAGACTCTCACTGACACTCTCCCACTCTCACTAACAGACTCTCATTGACTCTCCCACTCTCACTGACTGACTCTCACTGACACTCTTCCCCTCTCTCTCACTGACTCACTGACGGACTCACTCTCACTGACAGACTCTCTCAATGACAGACTCTCTCACTGACACTCTCCCACTCTCTCACTGACAGACTCTCACTGACCGACAGACTCACACTGACAGATTCTCACTGACAGATTTTCCCACTCTCTCACTGACTGACTGACTCCCACTGACACTTTCCCACTCTCTCTCACTGACTATCAGAATCTCTCTCACTTACTCTCACTCACTGACTGACTCACTCTCACTGACAGACTCTCACTGACTGACAGACTCTCACTCACTCACTCACTGTCACTAACAGACTCTCACTGACTGACAGACTCTCACTGACACTCTCCCACTCTCACTAACAGACTCTCATTGACTCTCCCACTCTCACTGACTGACTCTCACTGACACTCTTCCCCTCTCTCTCACTGACTCACTGACGGACTCACTCTCACTGACAGACTCTCTCAATGACAGACTCTCTCACTGACACTCTCCCACTCTCTCACTGACAGACTCTCACTGACTGACAGACTCTCACTGACACTCTCCCACTCTCACTCACTGACTGACTCACTCTCACTGACCAACAGTCTCTCACTGACAGACTCTCACTGACTTACTCTCCCACTCTCTCACTGACTGACACTCTCTCACTGACTGACTCTCTCTCACTGACTGACTCTCACTGACTCTCGCTAAAAGACTGACTGACTCTCGCTAAAAGACTGACTATCCCACTGACTCACTGTTTCACTCACTAACTGACTCACTCACTCTCTCACTCTCACTGACTGACTCTCTCACTCTCACTGACTGACTCACTCAGTCCCACTGACTCACTCTCACTAACAGACTCTGACTGACTCACTCTCACTGATTGACAGAATCTCTCACTCTCTCACTGACAGACTCACCGACACTCTCCCACTCACTCTCTGATTGACTCTCCCACTCACTGACTGACTCACTCTCACTGACTCTCCCCCTCTCTAACTGACTGACTCACTCTCACTAACAGACTCTCACTGACTGACTCTCCCACTCTCTCACTGCCACTCTCCCACTCTCTCTCACTGACTGACAGCCTCCCACTGACACTCTCCCACTCTCTCTCACTGACTGACAGAATCTCTCTCAATGACTAGCTCACGGACTCTCCCACTCTCTCACTGACTGACTCTCACTCACTGACACCCACTCTCACTGACTCACAGACTTTCACTGACACTCTCCCACTCTCTCTCACTGACTGATTCACTATCTCTCACTGACTCATTTTCATTGACTCTCACTGACAGACTCTCCCTCTCACTGACTGACATACTCTCACTGACTCACTCTCACTGACTGACTCTCCCACTCTCTCACTGACAGATTCTCACTGACTGACTCTCCCACTCTCTCACTGACTCACTCTCACTGACAGATTCTCACTGACTGACTCTCCCACTCTTTCAATGACTGACTGACTCCCACTGACACTTTCTCACTCTCTCTCACTGACTGACTCTCACTAACAGACTCTCACTGAAAATCTCCCACTCTCTCACACTGACTGACTCTCACTGATACTCTCCCACTGACTCACTAACTCTCACACTCACAGACTCACTCTCACTGACTGACTCACTCTCACAGACTCTCACTGACACTCTCACACTCCCACTCTCTCACTGACTCACTCATTCTCACTGACAGACTCTCACTGACTCACTGACACTTCCCACTCTCTCACTGACTGACTCTCTCACTGACTGACAGACTCTTACTGACACTCACTGACAGACTCTCACTGACTGACACTTTCCCACTCTCACTGACTCGCCCATTCTCTCTCACTGACTTACTCTCCCACTCTCTCACTGACACTCTCTCACTGACTGATTGACTCTCTCTCACTGACTGACTCTCACTGACTCTCGCTAAAAGACTGACTGACTCTCGCTAAAAGACTGACTATCCCACTGACTCACTGTTTCACTCACTAACTGACTCTCTCACTCTCACTGACTGACTCACTCAGTCCCACTGACTCACTCTCACTGACTGACTCACTCTCACTAACAGACTCTGACTGACTCACTCTCACTGATTGACAGAATCTCTCACTGACTGACTCTCCCACTCTCTCACTGACAGACTCTCACCGACACTCTCCCACTCACTCTCTGATTGACTCTCCCACTCACTGACTGATTGACTCTCACTGACTCTCCCCCTCTCTCACTGACTGACTCACTCACTCTCACTGACTGACTCTCCCACTCTCTCACTGACACTCTCACTGCCACTCTCCCACTCTCTCTCACTGACTCACTCTCTCTCACTGACTGACAGACTCACTCTCACTGACGGACTCACTCTAACTCACTGACTCACTCTCACTGACAGACTCACTGACTGACTCTCCCACTCACTGACTGACTCACTCTCTCACACTGAAAGACTCTCACTGACACTCTCACTGACTGACTCTCCCACTCACTCTCTCACTGATTGACAGAATCTCTCACTGACTGACTCTCCCACTCTTTCTCACTGACTGACTCACTCTCACTGACACTCTCCCACTCACTCTCTGATTGACTCTCCCACTCACTGACTGATTCACTCTCACTGACTCTCCCCCTCTATCACTGACTGACTCACTCTCACTAACAGACTCTCACTGACTGACTCTCCCACTCTCTCACTGCCACTCTCTCTCACTGGCTCACTCTCTCTCACTGACTGACAGACTCACTCTCACTGACTGACTCTCTCTGACTGACTCACTCTCACTCACTGACACTAACTCACACTCACTGACACTGACTCTCTCACTGACTCACTCTCACTGACAGACTCTTACTGACTGACAGACTCACTGACAGACTCTCCCACTCTCTCTCACTGACTGACTCTCCCACTCACTGACTGACTCACTCTCACTGACTGACTCACTCTCTCACACTGAAAGACTCTCACTGACTGACTCTCACTGACACTCTCCCACTCACTCTCTCACTGATTGACAGAATCTCTCACTGACTGACTCTCCCACTCTTTCTCACTGACTGACTGACTCTCACTGACACTCTCCCACTCACTCTCTGATTGACTCTCCCACTGACTCTCACTGACTGACTGACTCTGCCACTCTCTCTCTCACTGACTGACTGACTGACTGACTCTCACTGACAGATTTTCACTGACTGACTGACTCTCACTGACTGACTCTCACTGACTGACTCTCACTGACTGACTCACTCTTACTGACAGACTCTCTCACTCTCTCATGACTGACTGACTGTCACTGACAGCCTCCCACTGACACTCTCCCACTCTCTCTCACTGACTGACAGAATCTCTCTCAATGACTAGCTCACTGACTCTCTCACTGACTGACTCTCACTCACTGACACCCACTCTCACTCACTGACTCACTCTTACTGACTGACAGACTCACTCTCACTGACTCTCTCACTGACAGACTTTCCCTCTCACTGACTGACTCACTCTCACTGACAGATTTTCACTGACTGACTCACTCTCACTGACAATCTCTCATGACTGACACTCTCCCACTCTCTCTCACTGACTCACTCACTGACTCTCCCACTCCCTCACTCACTGACAATCACTCTCATTCACTGACTCACTCTGACAGACTCTCACTGACACTCTGCCACTCTCTCTCACTGACAGACTCTCACTGACTCACTGACACTCTCACTGACACTCTCCCTCTCACTGACTGACTCACTCTCACTGACCGACAGATTCTCACTGACAGATTCTCCCACTCTCACTGACTGACTTGACTCCCACTGACACTTTCCCACTCTCTCTCACTGACTGACAGAATCTCTCTCACTGACTCTCACTCACTGACTGACTCACTCTCACTGACAGACTCTCTCACTGACACTCTCCCTCTCACTGACTGACTCACTCTCACTGACCGACAGATTCTCACTGACAGATTCTCCCACTCTCACTGACTGACTTGACTCCCACTGACACTTTCCCACTCTCTCTCACTGACTGACAGAATCTCTCTCACTGACTCTCACTCACTGACTGACTCACTCTCTGACTGACTCACTCTCACTGACTGACTGACTCACTCACTAACAGACTCTCACTGACTGACAGACTCTCACTGACACTCTCCCACTCTCACTCACTGACTGACTCACTCTTACTAACAAACTCTCACTGACACTCTTCCACTCTCTCTCACTGACAGACTCACTCTCACTGACAGACTCTCTCACTTACACTCTCCCACTCACTCTCACTGACAGACTCTCACTGACTGACACCCTCCCACTGACACTCTCCCACGCTCTCTCACTGACTGACAGAATCTCTCTCAATGACTAGCTCACTGACACTCTCCCACTCTCTCTCACTGACTGATTCACTATCTCTCACTGACTCATTTTCATTGACTCTCACTGACAGACTCTCCCACTCTGCCACTCTCCCTCTCACTGACTGACAGACTCTCACTGACTCACTCTCACTGACAGATTCTCACTGACTGACTCTCCCACTCTCTCACTGACTGACTCTCCCACTCTCTCACTGACTCACTCTCACTGACAGATTCTCACTGACTGACTCTCCCACTCTTTCAATGACTGACTGACTCCCACTGACACTTTCCCACTCTCTCTCACTGACTGACAGAATCTCTCTCACTGACTGACTCTCACTGACTCTCACTAACAGACTCTCACTGAAAATCTCCCACTCTCTCTCACTGATACTCTCCCACTGACTCACTAACTCTCACACTCACAGACTCACTCTCACTGACTGACTCACTCTCACAGACTCTCACTGACACCCTCCCACTCTCTCACTGACTCACTCATTCTCACTGATAGACTCTCACTGACTCACTGACACTTCCCACTCTCTCACTGACTGACTCTCTCTCACTGACAGACTCTTACTGACACTCACTGACAGACTCTCACTGACTGACACTTTCCCACTCTCTCACTGACTCGCCCATTCTCTCTCACTGACTCACTCACTCTCACCGACTGTCACTGACTGACTCACTCTCACTGACTTACTCTCCCACTCTCTCACTGACACTCTCTCACTCACTGATTGACTCTCTCTCACTGACTGACTCTCACTGACTCTCGCTAAAAGACTGACTGACTCTCGCTAAAAGACTGACTATCCCACTGACTCACTGTTTCACTCACTAACTGACTCTCTCACTCTCACTGACTGACTCACTCAGTCCCACTGACTCACTCTCACTGACTGACTCACTCTCACTAACAGACTCTGACTGACTCACTCTCACTGATTGACAGAATCTCTCACTGACAGACTCTCACCGACACTCTCCCACTCACTCTCTGATTAACTCTCCCACTCACTGACTGATTGACTCTCACTGACTGACTCACTCTCACTGACTCTCCCCCTCTCTGACTGACTGACTCACTCTCACTAACAGACTCTCACTGACTGACTCTCCCACTCTCCCACTGACACTCTCACTGCCACTCTCCCACTCTCTCACTGACTCACTCTCTCTCACTGACTGACAGACTCACTCTCACTGACTGACTCACTCTAACTCACTGACTCACTCTCACTGACTCACTCTCACTGACAGACTCTTACTGACTGACAGACTCACTGACTGACTCTCCCACTCACTGACTGACTCACTCTCTCTCACTGAAAGACTCTCACTGACACTCTCACTGACACTCTCCCACTCACTCTCTCACTGATTGACAGAATCTCTCACTGACTGACTCTCCCACTCTTTCTCACTGACTGACTCACTCTCACTGACACTCTCCCACTCACTCTCTGATTGACTCTCCCACTCACTGACTGATTCACTCTCACTGACTCTCCCCCTCTCTCACTGACTGACTCACTCTCACTAACAGACTCTCACTGACTGACTCTCCCACTCTCTCACTGCCACTCTCCCACTCTCTCTCACTGGCTTACTCTCTCTCACTGACTGACTCTCTCTGAATGACTCACTCTCACTCACTGACACTAACTCACACTCACTGACACTGACTCACACTCACTGACTCTCTCACTGACAGACTCTTACTGACTGACTGACTCACTGACAGACTCTCCCACTCTCTCTCTCTCACTGACAGACTCTCACTGACTGACTCTCCCACTCACTGACTGACTCACTCTCTCACACTGAAAGACTCTTACTGACACTCTCCCACTCCCTCTCTCACTGATTGACAGAATCTCTCACTGACTGACTCTCCCACTCTTTCTCACTGACTGACTCACTCTCACTGACACTCTCCCACTCACTCTCTGATTGACTCTCCCACTGACTCTCACTGACTGACTGACTCTGCCACTCTCTCTCTCTCACTGATTGACAGAATCTCTCTCACTGACTGACTGACAGACTTTCACTGACACTCTCCCACTCACTCACACTGACTGACTCATTCACTCTCACTGACTGACAGACTCACTCTCACTGACTCTCTCTCATGGACAGACTTTCCCTCTCACTGACTGACAGATTTTCACTGACTGACTGACTCTCACTGACTCACTCTCACTAACAGACTCTCACTGACTGACTCACTCTCACTAACAGACTCTCACTGACTGACTCACTCTTACTGACAGACTCTCTCACTGACTGACTCTCCCACTCTCTCATGACTGACTGACTGTCACTGACAGCCTCCCACTGACACTCTCCCACTCTCTCTCACTGACTGACAGAATCTCTCTCAATGACTAGCTCACTGACTCTCCCACTCTCTCACTGACACCCACTCTCACTCACTGACTCACTCTTACTGACTGACAGACTCACTCTCACTGACAATCTCTCATGACTGACAGCCTCCCACTGACTCTCTCCCACTCTCTCTCTCACTGACTCACTCACTGACAATCACTCTCATTCACTGACTCACTCTGACAGACTCCCACTGACACTTTCCCACTCTCTCTCACTGACTGACAGAATCTCTCTCACTGACTCTCACTGACTGACAGACTCTCACTGACACTCTCCCACTCTCACTCACTGACTGACTCTCTCTGACTGACTCACTCTCACTCACTGACACTAACTCACACTCACTGACACTGACTCACACTCACTGACTCTCTCACTGACTCACTCTCACTGACAGACTCTTACTGACTGACAGACTCACTGACACTCTCCCACTCACTCTCTGATTGACTCTCCCACTGACTCTCACTGACTGACTGACTCTGCCACTCTCTCTCTCTCTCACTGATTGACAGAATCTCTCTCACTGACTGACTGACAGACTTTCACTGACACTCTCCCACTCACTCACACTGACTGACTAATTCACTCTCACTGACTGACAGACTCACTCTCACTGACTCTCTCTCATGGACAGACTTTCCCTCTCACTGACAGATTTTCACTGACTGACAGCCTCCCACTGACTCTCTCCCACTCTCTCTCTCACTGACTCACTCACTGACTCTCCCACTCACTGACAATCACTCTCATTCACTGACTCACTCTGACAGACTCTCACTGACACTCTGCCACTCTCTCTCACTGACTCACTCTCACTCACTGACAGACTCTCACTGACAGACTCTCTCACTGACAGACTCTCCCACTGACAGACTCTCTCACTGACACTCTCCCTCTCACTGACCGACAGACTCTCACTGACAGATTCTCCCACTCTCACTGACTGACTGACTCCCACTGACACTTTCCCACTCTCTCTCACTGACTGACAGAATCTCTCTCACTGACTCTCACTCACTGACTGACTCACTCTCACTGACAGACTCTCACTGACTGACAGACTCTCACTGACACTCTCCCACTCTCACTCACTGACTGACTCACTCTCACTGACTGACTCACTCTCACTCACTGACACTAACTCACACTCACTGACACTGACTCACACTCACTGACTCTCTCACTGACTCACTCTCACTGACAGACTCTTACTGACTGACAGACTCACTGACAGACTCTCCCACTCTCTCTCTCTCACTGACAGACTCTCACTGACTCACTCTCCCACTCACTGACTGACTCACTCTCACTGACTGACTCACTCTCTCACACTGAAAGACTCTCACTGACTGACTCTCACTGACACTCTCCCACTCACTCTCTCACTGATTGACAGAATCTCTCACTGACTGACTCTCCCACTCTTTCTCACTGACTGACTCACTCTCCCACTCACTCTCTGATTGACTCTCCCACTGACTCTCACTGACTGACTGACTCTGCCACTCTCTCTCTCTCACTGATTGACAGAATCTCTCTCACTGACTGACTGACAGACTTTCACTGACACTCTCCCACTCACTCACACTGACTGACTAATTCACTCTCACTGACTGACAGACTCACTCTCACTGACTCTCTCTCATGGACAGACTTTCCCTCTCACTGACAGATTTTCACTGACTGACTGACTCTCACTGACTCACTCTCACTAACAGACTCTCACTGACTGACTCACTCTTACTGACAGACTCTCTCACTGACTGACTCTCCCACTCTCTCATGACTGACTGACTGTCACTGACAGCCTCCCACTGACACTCTCCCACTCTCTCTCACTGACTGACAGAATCTCTCTCAATGACTAGCTCACTGACTCTCCCACTCACTGACTCACTCATTGACACCCACTCTCACTCACTGACTCACTCTCACTGACTGATAGACTCACTCTCACTGACTCTCTCACTGACAGACTTTCCCTCTCACTGACTGACTCACTCTCACTGACAGATTTTCACTGACTGACTCACTCTCACTGACAATCTCTCATGACTGACAGCCTCCCACTGACACTCTCCCACTCTCTCTCACTGACTCTCCCACTCACTCACTGAAAATCACTCTCATTCACTGACTCACTCTGACAGACTCTCACTGACACTCTGCCACTCTCTCTCACTGACTGACTCTCTCTCACTGACAGACTCTCACTGACAGACTCACTCTCACTGACTCACTCTCACTGACTCACTCTCACTGACAGACTCTCACTGACAGACTCTCTCACTGACAGACTCTCTCACTGACAGACTCTCTCACTGACACTCTCCCTCTCACTGACTGACTCACTCTCACTGACTGACAGACTCTCACTGACAGATTCTCCCACTCTCACTGACTGACTGACTCCCACTGACACTTTCCCACTCTCTCTCACTGACTGACAGAATCTCTCACTGACTCTCACTCACTGACAGACTCTCACTGACTGACAGACTCTCACTCACTCACTGACTCACTCTCACTAACAGACTCTCACTGACTGACAGACTCTCACTGACACTCTCCCACTCTCACTCACTGACTGACTCACTCTCACTAACAGACTCTCACTGACTCTCCCACTCTCACTCACTGACTCTCACTGACACTCTTCCACTCTCTCTCACTGACTCACTGACAGACTCTCTCACTGACACTCTCCCACTCTCACTCACTGACTGACTCACTCTCACTGACCGACAGACTCTCACTGACCGACAGATTCTCACTGACAGACTCTCACTGACTCACTCTCACTGACTGACACATTCCCACTCTCTCACTGACTTGCCCATTCTCTCTCACTGACTCACTCACTCTCACCGACTGTCACTGACTGACTCACTCTCACTGACTTACTCTCCCACTCTCTCACTGACTGACACTCTCTCACTGACTGATTGACTCTCTCTCACTGACTGACTCTCACTGACTCTAGCTAAAAGACTGACTATCCCACTGACTCACTGTTTCACTCACTAACTGACTCTCACTCTCACTGACTGACTCTCTCACTCTCACTGACTGACTCACTCAGTCCCACTGACTCACTCTCACTGACTGACTCACTCTCACTAACAGACTCTGACTGACTCACTCTCACTGATTGACAGAATCTCACTGACTGACTCTCCCACTCTCTCACTGACAGACTCTCACCGACACTCTCCCACTCACTGACTGATTGACTCTCACTGACTCTCCCCCTCTCTCACTGACTGACTCACTCTCACTAACAGACTCTCACTGACTGACTCTCCCACTCTCTCACTGCCACTCTCCCACTCTCCCTCACTGACTGACTCACTCTAACTCACTGACTCACTCTCACTGACTCACTCTCACTGACAGACTCACTGACTGACTCCCACTCACTGACTCACTCACTCTCTCACACTGAAACACTCTCACTGACACTCTCACTGACTGACTCTCACTGACACTCTCCCACTCACTCTCTCACTGATTGACAGAATCTCTCACTGACTGACTCTCCCACTCTTTCTCACTGACTGACAGACTTTCACTGACACTCTCCCATTCACTCACACTGACTGACTCATTCACTCTCACTGACTGACACTCACTCTCACTGACTCTCTCTCATGGACAGACTTTCCCTCTCACTGACTGACTCACTCTTACTGACAGCCTCCCACTGACACTCTCCCACTCTCTCTCACTGACTGACAGAATCTCTCTCACTGACTCTCACTCACTGACTGACTCTTACTGACTGACAGACTCACTCTCACTGACAATCTCTCATGACTGACAGCCTCCCACGGACTCTCTCCCACTCTCTCTCTCACTGACTCACTCACTGACTCTCCCACTCACTCACTGACAATCACTCTCATTCACTGACTCACTCTGACAGACTCTCACTGACACTCTGCCACTCTCTCTCACTGACTCACTCTCACTCACTGACAGACTCTCACTGACAGACTCTCACTGACAGACTCTCTCACTGACAGACTCTCCCACTGACAGACTCTCTCACTGACACTCTCCCTCTCACTGACCGACAGACTCTCACTGACAGATTCTCCCACTCTCACTGACTGACTGACTCCCACTGACACTTTCCCACTCTCTCCCACTGACTGACAGAATCTCTCTCACTGACTCTCACTCACTGACTGACTCTCACTGACTGACAGACTCTCACTGACACTCTCCCACTCTCACTCACTGACTAACTCACACTCACTGACACTGACTCACACTCACTGACTCTCTCACTGACTCACTCTCACTGACAGACTCTTACTGACTGACAGACTCACTGACAGACTCTCCCGCTCTCTCTCTCTCACTGACAGACTCTCACTGACTCACTCTCACTGACTCACTCTCCCACTCACTGACTGACTCACTCTCACTGACTGACTCACTCTCTCACACTGAAAGACTCTCACTGACTGACTCTCACTGACACTCTCCCACTCACTCTCTCACTGATTGACAGAATCTCTCACTGACTGACTCTCCCACTCTTTCTCACTGACTGACTCACTCTCACTGACACTCTCCCACTCACTCTCTGATTGACTCTCCCACTGACTCTCACTGACTGACTGACTCTGCCACTCTCTCTCTCTCACTGATTGACAGAATCTCTCTCACTGACTGACTGACAGACTTTCACTGACACTCTCCCACTCACTCACACTGACTGACTAATTCACTCTCACTGACTGACAGACTCACTCTCACTGACTCTCTCTCATGGACAGACTTTCCCTCTCACTGACAGATTTTCACTGACTGACTGACTCTCACTGACTCACTCTCACTAACAGACTCTCACTGACTGACTCACTCTCACTGACAGACTCTCTCACTGACTGACTCTCCCACTCTCTCATGACTGACTGACTGTCACTGACAGCCTCCCACTGACACTCTCCCACTCTCTCTCACTGACTGACAGAATCTCTCTCAATGACTAGCTCACTGACTCTCCCACTCTCTCACTGACTGACTCACTCATTGACACCCACTCTCACTCACTGACTCACTCTCACTGACTGATAGACTCACTCTCACTGACTCTCTCACTGACAGACTTTCCCTCTCACTGACTGACTCACTCTCACTGACAGATTTTCACTGACTGACTCACTCTCACTGACAATCTCTCATGACTGACAGCCTCCCACTGACACTCTCCCACTCTCTCTCACTGACTCTCCCACTCACTCACTGAAAATCACTCTCATTCACTGACTCACTCTGACAGACTCTCACTGACACTCTGCCACTCTCTCTCACTGACTGACTCTCTCTCACTGACAGACTCACTCTCACTGACTCACTCTCACTGACTCACTCTCACTGACAGACTCTCACTGACAGACTCTCTCACTGACAGACTCTCTCACTGACAGACTCTCTCACTGACACTCTCCCTCTCACTGACTGACTCACTCTCACTCACTGACACTAACTCACACTCACTGACACTGACTCACACTCACTGACTCTCTCACTGACTCACTCTCACTGACAGACTCTTACTGACTGACAGACTCACTGACAGACTCTCCCACTCTCTCTCTCTCTCACTGACAGACTCTCACTGACTCACTCTCACTGACTCACTCTCCCATTAACTGACTGACTCACTCTCACTGACTGACTCACTCTCTCACACTGAAAGACTCTCACTGACTGACTCTCACTGACACTCTCCCACTCACTCTCTCACTGATTGACAGAATCTCTCACTGACTGACTCTCCCACTCTTTCTCACTGACTGACTCACTCTCACTGACACTCTCCCACTCACTCTCTGATTGACTCTCCCACTGACTCTCACTGACTGACTGACTCTGCCACTCTCTCTCTCTCACTGATTGACAGAATCTCTCTCACTGACTGACTGACAGACTTTCACTGACACTCTCCCACTCACTCACACTGACTGACTAATTCACTCTCACTGACTGACAGACCCACTCTCACTGACTCTCTCTCATGGACAGACTTTCCCTCTCACTGACAGATTTTCACTGACTGACTGACTCTCACTGACTCACTCTCACTAACAGACTCTCACTGACTGACTCACTCTTACTGACAGACTCTCTCACTGACTGACTCTCCCACTCTCTCATGACTGACTGACTGTCACTGACAGCCTCCCACTGACACTCTCCCACTCTCTCTCACTGACTGACAGAATCTCTCTCAATGACTAGCTCACTGACTCTCCCACTCTCTCACTGACTGACTCACTCATTGACACCCACTCTCACTCACTGACTCACTCTCACTGACTGATAGACTCACTCTCACTGACTCTCTCACTGACAGACTTTCCCTCTCACTGACAGATTTTCACTGACTGACTCACTCTCACTGACAATCTCTCATGACTGACAGCCTCCCACTGACACTCTCCCACTCTCGCTCACTGACTCTCCCACTCACTCACTGAAAATCACTCTCATTCACTGACTCACTCTGACAGACTCTCACTGACACTCTGCCACTCTCTCTCACTGACTGACTCTCTCTCACTGACAGACTCTCACTCACTGACTCACTCTCACTGACTCACTCTCACTGACTCACTCTCACTGACTCACTCTCACTGACAGACTCTCTCACTGACAGACTCTCTCACTGACACTCTCCCTCTCACTGACTGACTCACTCTCACTGACTGACAGACTCTCACTGACAGATTCTCCCACTCTCACTGACTGACTGACTCCCACTGACACTTTCCCACTCTCTCTCACTGACTGACAGAATCTCTCACTGACTCTCACTCACTGACAGACTCTCACTGACTGACAGACTCTCACTCACTCACTGACTCACTCTCACTAACAGACTCTCACTGACTGACAGACTCTCACTGACACTCTCCCACTCTCACTCACTGACTGACTCACTCTCACTAACAGACTCTCACTGACTCTCCCACTCTCACTCACTGACTCTCACTGACACTCTTCCACTCTCTCTCACTGACTCACTGACAGACTCTCTCACTGACACTCTCCCACTCTCTCACTGACAGACTCTCACTGACTGACAGCCTCCCACTGACTCTCTCCCACTCTCTCTCTCACTGACTCACTCACTGACTCTCCCACTCACTCACTGACAATCACTCTCATTCACTGACTCACTCTGACAGACTCTCACTGACACTCTGCCACTCTCTCTCACTGACTCACTCTCACTCACTGACAGACTCTCACTGACAGACTCTCACTGACAGACTCTCTCACTGACAGACTCTCCCACTGACAGACTCTCTCACTGACACTCTCCCTCTCACTGACCGACAGACTCTCACTGACAGATTCTCCCACTCTCACTGACTGACTGACTCCCACTGACACTTTCCCACTCTCTCTCACTGACTGACCGAATCTCTCTCACTGACTCTCACTCACTGACTGACTCACTCTCACTGACAGACTCTCACTGACTGACAGACTCTCACTGACACTCTCCCACTCTCACTCACTGACACTAACTCACACTCACTGACACTGACTCACACTCACTGACTCTCTCACTGACTCACTCTCACTGACAAACTCTTACTGACTGACAGACTCACTGACAGACTCTCCCACTCTCTCTCTCTCACTGACAGACTCTCACTGACTCACTCTCCCACTCACTGACTGACTCACTCTCACTGACTGACTCACTCTCTCACACTGAAAGACTCTCACTGACTGACTCTCACTGACACTCTCCCACTCACTCTCTCACTGATTGACAGAATCTCTCACTGACTGACTCTCCCACTCTTTCTCACTGACTGACTCACTCTCACTGACACTCTCCCACTCACTCTCTGATTGACTCTCCCACTGACTCTCACTGACTGACTGACTCTGCCACTCTCTCTCTCTCACTGATTGACAGAATCTCTCTCACTGACTGACTGACAGACTTTCACTGACACTCTCCCACTCACTCACACTGACTGACTAATTCACTCTCACTGACTGACAGACTCACTCTCACTGACTCTCTCTCATGGACAGACTTTCCCTCTCACTGACAGATTTTCACTGACTGACTGACTCTCACTGACGCACTCTCACTAACAGACTCTCACTGACTGACTCACTCTTACTGACAGACTCTCACACTGACTGACTCTCCCACTCTCTCATGACTGACTGACTGTCACTGACAGCCTCCCACTGACACTCTCCCACTCTCTCTCACTGACTGACAGAATCTCTCTCAATGACTAGCTCACTGACTCTCCCACTCTCTCACTGACTGACTCACTCATTGACACCCACTCTCACTCACTGACTCACTCTCACTGACTGATAGACTCACTCTCACTGACTCTCTCACTGACAGACTTTCCCTCTCACTGACTGACTCACTCTCACTGACAGATTTTCACTGACTGACCCACTCTCACTGACAATCTCTCATGACTGACAGCCTCCCACTGACACTCTCCCACTCTCTCTCACTGACTCTCCCACTCACTCACTGAAAATCACTCTCATTCACTGACTCACTCTGACAGACTCTCACTGACACTCTGCCACTCTCTCTCACTGACTGACTCTCTCTCACTGACAGACTCTCACTGACAGACTCACTCTCACTGACTCACTCTCACTGACTCACTCTCACTGACTCACTCTCACTGACAGACTCTCTCACTGACAGACTCTCTCACTGACAGACTCTCTCACTGACAGACTCTCTCACTGACACTCTCCCTCTCACTGACTGACTCACTCTCACTGACTGACAGACTCTCACTGACAGATTCTCCCACTCTCACTGACTGACTGACTCCCACTGACACTTTCCCACTCTCTCTCACTGACTGACAGAATCTCTCACTGACTCTCACTCACTGACAGACTCTCACTGACTGACAGACTCTCACTCACTCACTGACTCACTCTCACTAACAGACTCTCACTGACTGACAGACTCTCACTGACACTCTCCCACTCTCACTCACTGACTGACTCACTCTCACTAACAGACTCTCACTGACTCTCCCACTCTCACTCACTGACTCTCACTGACACTCTTCCACTCTCTCTCACTGACTCACTGACAGACTCTCTCACTGACACTCTCCCACTCTCACTCACTGACTGACTCACTCTCACTGACCGACAGACTCTCACTGACCGACAGATTCTCACTGACAGACTCTCACTGACTCACTCTCACTGACTGACACATTCCCACTCTCTCACTGACTCGCCCATTCTCTCTCACTGACTCACTCACTCTCACCGATTGTCACTGACTGACTCACTCTCACTGACTTACTCTCCCACTCTCTCACTGACTGATTTACTCTCTCTCACTGACTGACTCTCACTGACTCTAGCTAAAAGACTGACTATCCCACTGACTCACTGTTTCACTCACTAACTGACTCTCACTCTCACTGACTGACTCTCTCACTCTCACTGACTGACTCACTCAGTCCCACTGACTCACTCTCACTGACTGACTCACTCTCACTAACAGACTCTGACTGACTCACTCTCACTGATTGACAGAATCTCACTGACTGACTCTCCCACTCTCTCACTGACAGACTCTCACCGACACTCTCCCACTCACTGACTGATTGACTCTCACTGACTCTCCCCCTCTCTCACTGACTGACTCACTCTCACTAACAGACTCTCACTGACTGACTCTCCCACTCTCTCACTGCCACTCTCCCACTCTCTCTCACTGACTGACTCACTCTAACTCACTGACTCACTCTCACTGACTCACTCTCACTGACAGACTCACTGACTGACTCCCACTCACTGACTGACTCACTCTCTCACACTGAAACACTCTCACTGACACTCTCACTGACTGACTCTCACTGACACTCTCCCACTCACTCTCTCACTGATTGACAGAATCTCTCACTGACTGACTCTCCCACTCTTTCTCACTGACTGACAGACTTTCACTGACACTCTCCCATTCACTCACACTGACTGACTCATTCACTCTCACTGACTCTCTCTCATGGACAGACTTTCCCTCTCACTGACTGACTCACTCTTACTGACAGCCTCCCACTGACACTCTCCCACTCTCTCTCACTGACTGACAGAATCTCTCTTACTGACTCTCACTCACTGACTGACTCTTACTGACTGACAGACTCACTCTCACTGACAATCTCTCATGACTGACAGCCTCCCACTGACTCTCTCCCACTCTCTCTCTCACTGACTCACTCACTGACTCTCCCACTCACTCACTGACAATCACTCTCATTCACTGACTCACTCTGACAGACTCTCACTGACACTCTGCCACTCTCTCTCACTGACTCACTCTCACTCACTGACAGACTCTCACTGACAGACTCTCTCACTGACAGACTCTCTCACTGACAGACTCTCCCACTGACAGACTCTCTCACTGACACTCTCCCTCTCACTGACCGACAGACTCTCACTGACAGATTCTCCCACTCTCACTGACTGACTGACTCCCACTGACACTTTCCCACTCTCTCTCACTGACTGACAGAATCTCTCTCACTGACTCTCACTCACTGACTGACTCACTCTCTGACTGACTCACTCTCACTGACAGACTCTCACTGACTGACAGACTCTCACTCACTGACTGACTCACTCACTAACAGACTCTCACTGACTGACAGACTCTCACTGACACTCTCCCACTCTCACTCACTGACTGACTCACTCTCACTGACTGACTCACTCTCACTCACTGACACTAACTCACACTCACTGACACTGACTCACACTCACTGACTCTCTCACTGACTCACTCTCACTGACAGACTCTTACTGACTGACAGACTCACTGACAGACTCTCCCACTCTCTCTCTCTCACTGACAGACTCTCACTGACTCACTCTCACTGACTCACTCTCCCACTCACTGACTGACTCACTCTCACTGACTGACTCACTCTCTCACACTGAAAGACTCTCACTGACTGACTCTCACTGACACTCTCCCACTCACTCTCTCACTGATTGACAGAATCTCTCACTGACTGACTCTCCCACTCTTTCTCACTGACTGACTCACTCTCACTGACACTCTCCCACTCACTCTCTGATTGACTCTCCCACTGACTCTCACTGACTGACTGACTCTGCCACTCTCTCTCTCTCACTGATTGACAGAATCTCTCTCACTGACTGACTGACAGACTTTCACTGACACTCTCCCACTCACTCACACTGACTGACTAATTCACTCTCACTGACTGACAGACTCACTCTCACTGACTCTCTCTCATGGACAGACTTTCCCTCTCACTGACAGATTTTCACTGACTGACTGACTCTCACTAACAGACTCTCACTGACTGACTCACTCTTACTGACAGACTCTCTCACTGACTGACTCTCCCACTCTCTCATGACTGACTGACTGTCACTGACAGCCTCCCACTGACACTCTCCCACTCTCTCTCACTGACTGACAGAATCTCTCTCAATGACTAGCTCACTGACTCTCCCACTCTCTCACTGACTGACTCACTCATTGACACCCACTCTCACTCACTGACTCACTCTCACTGACTGATAGACTCACTCTCACTGACTCTCTCACTGACAGACTTTCCCTCTCACTGACTGACTCACTCTCACTGACAGATTTTCACTGACTGACTCACTCTCACTGACAATCTCTCATGACTGACAGCCTACCACTGACACTCTCCCACTCTCTCTCACTGACTCTCCCACTCACTCACTGAAAATCACTCTCATTCACTGACTCACTCTGACAGACTCTCACTGACACTCTGCCACTCTCTCTCACTGACTGACTCTCTCTCACTGACAGACTCTCACTCACTGACTCACTCTCACTGACTCACTCTCACTGACTCACTCTCACTGACAGACTCTCACTGACAGACTCTCTCACTGACAGACTCTCTCACTGACAGACTCTCACTGACACTCTCCCTCTCACTGACTGACTCACTCTCACTGACTGACAGACTCTCACTGACAGATTCTCCCACTCTCACTGACTGACTGACTCCCACTGACACTTTCCCACTCTCTCTCACTGACTGACAGAATCTCTCACTGACTCTCACTCACTGACAGACTCTCACTGACTGACAGACTCTCACTCACTCACTGACTCACTCTCACTAACAGACTCTCACTGACTGACAGACTCTCACTGACACTCTCCCACTCTCACTCACTGACTGACTCACTCTCACTAACAGACTCTCACTGACTCTCCCACTCTCACTCACTGACTCTCACTGACACTCTTCCACTCTCTCTCACTGACTCACTGACAGACTCTCTCACTGACACTCTCCCACTCTCTCACTGACAGACTCTCACTGACTGACAGACTCTCACTGACACTCTCCCACTCTCACTCACTGACTGACTCACTCTCACTGACCGACAGACTCTCACTGACCGACAGATTCTCACTGACAGACTCTCACTGACTCACTCTCACTGACTGACACATTCCCACTCTCTCACTGACTCGCCCATTCTCTCTCACTGACTCACTCACTCTCACCGACTGTCACTGACTGACTCACTCTCACTGACTTACTCTCCCACTCTCTCACTGCCTGACACTCTCTCACTGACTGATTGACTCTCTCTCACTGACTGACTCTCACTGACTCTAGCTAAAAGACTGACTATCCCACTGACTCACTGTTTCACTCACTAACTGACTCTCACTCTCACTGACTGACTCTCTCACTCTCACTGACTGACTCACTCACTCAGTCCCACTGACTCACTCTCACTGACTGACTCACTCTCACTAACAGACTCTGACTGACTCACTCTCACTGATTGACAGAATCTCTCACTGACTGACTCTCCCACTCTCTCACTGACAGACTCTCACCGACACTCTCCCACTCACTCTCTGATTGACTCTCCCACTCACTGACTGATTGACTCACTCTCACTAACAGACTCTCACTGACTGACTCTCCCACTCTCTCACTGCCACTCTCCCACTCTCTCTCACTGACTGACTCACTCTAACTCACTGACTCACTCTCACTGACAGACTCACTGACTGACTCCCACTCACTGACTGACTCACTCTCTCACACTGAAACACTCTCACTGACACTCTCCCACTCACTCTCTCACTGATTGACAGAATCTCTCACTGACTGACTCTCCCACTCTTTCTCACTGACTGACAGACTTTAACTGACACTCTCCCATTCACTCACACTGACTGACTCATTCACTCTCACTGACTGACACTCACTCTCACTGACTCTCTCTCATGGACAGACTTTCCCTCTCACTGACTGACTCACTCTTACTGACAGCCTCCCACTGACACTCTCCCACTCTCTCTCACTGACTGACAGAATCTCTCTCACTGACTCTCACTCTCTGACTGACTCACTCTCACTAACAGACTCTCACTGACTGACAGACTCACTCTCACTGACAGACTCTCCCACTCTCTCACTGACCGACAGACTCTCACTGACCGACAGACTCACACTGACAGATTCTCACTGACAGATTCTCCCACTCTCCCACTGACACTTTCCCACTCTCTCTCACTGACTATCAGAATCTCTCTCACTTACTCTCACTCACTGACTGACTCACTCTCACTGACAGACTCTCACTGACTGACAGACTCTCACTCACTCACTCACTGTCACTAACAGACTCTCACTGACTGACAGACTCTCACTGACACTCTCCCACTCTCACTAACAGACTCTCATTGACTCTCCCACTCTCACTGACTGACTCTCACTGACACTCTTCCCCTCTCTCTCACTGACTCACTGACGGACTCACTCTCACTGACAGACTCTCTCAATGACAGACTCTCTCACTGACACTCTCCCACTCTCTCACTGACAGACTCTCACTGACCGACAGACTCACACTGACAGATTCTCACTGACAGATTTTCCCACTCTCTCACTGACTGACTGACTCCCACTGACACTTTCCCACTCTCTCTCACTGACTATCAGAATCTCTCTCACTTACTCTCACTCACTGACTGACTCACTCTCACTGACAGACTCTCACTGACTGACAGACTCTCACTCACTCACTCACTGTCACTAACAGACTCTCACTGACTGACAGACTCTCACTGACACTCTCCCACTCTCACTAACAGACTCTCATTGACTCTCCCACTCTCACTGACTGACTCTCACTGACACTCTTCCCCTCTCTCTCACTGACTCACTGACGGACTCACTCTCACTGACAGACTCTCTCAATGACAGACTCTCTCACTGACACTCTCCCACTCTCTCACTGACAGACTCTCACTGACTGACAGACTCTCACTGACACTCTCCCACTCTCACTCACTGACTGACTCACTCTCACTGACCAACAGTCTCTCACTGACAGACTCTCACTGACTTACTCTCCCACTCTCTCACTGACTGACACTCTCTCACTGACTGACTCTCTCTCACTGACTGACTCTCACTGACTCTCGCTAAAAGACTGACTGACTCTCGCTAAAAGACTGACTATCCCACTGACTCACTGTTTCACTCACTAACTGACTCACTCACTCTCTCACTCTCACTGACTGACTCTCTCACTCTCACTGACTGACTCACTCAGTCCCACTGACTCACTCTCACTAACAGACTCTGACTGACTCACTCTCACTGATTGACAGAATCTCTCACTCTCTCACTGACAGACTCACCGACACTCTCCCACTCACTCTCTGATTGACTCTCCCACTCACTGACTGACTCACTCTCACTGACTCTCCCCCTCTCTAACTGACTGACTCACTCTCACTAACAGACTCTCACTGACTGACTCTCCCACTCTCTCACTGCCACTCTCCCACTCTCTCTCACTGACTGACAGCCTCCCACTGACACTCTCCCACTCTCTCTCACTGACTGACAGAATCTCTCTCAATGACTAGCTCACGGACTCTCCCACTCTCTCACTGACTGACTCTCACTCACTGACACCCACTCTCACTGACTCACAGACTTTCACTGACACTCTCCCACTCTCTCTCACTGACTGATTCACTATCTCTCACTGACTCATTTTCATTGACTCTCACTGACAGACTCTCCCTCTCACTGACTGACATACTCTCACTGACTCACTCTCACTGACTGACTCTCCCACTCTCTCACTGACAGATTCTCACTGACTGACTCTCCCACTCTCTCACTGACTCACTCTCACTGACAGATTCTCACTGACTGACTCTCCCACTCTTTCAATGACTGACTGACTCCCACTGACACTTTCTCACTCTCTCTCACTGACTGACTCTCACTAACAGACTCTCACTGAAAATCTCCCACTCTCTCACACTGACTGACTCTCACTGATACTCTCCCACTGACTCACTAACTCTCACACTCACAGACTCACTCTCACTGACTGACTCACTCTCACAGACTCTCACTGACACTCTCACACTCCCACTCTCTCACTGACTCACTCATTCTCACTGACAGACTCTCACTGACTCACTGACACTTCCCACTCTCTCACTGACTGACTCTCTCACTGACTGACAGACTCTTACTGACACTCACTGACAGACTCTCACTGACTGACACTTTCCCACTCTCACTGACTCGCCCATTCTCTCTCACTGACTTACTCTCCCACTCTCTCACTGACACTCTCTCACTGACTGATTGACTCTCTCTCACTGACTGACTCTCACTGACTCTCGCTAAAAGACTGACTGACTCTCGCTAAAAGACTGACTATCCCACTGACTCACTGTTTCACTCACTAACTGACTCTCTCACTCTCACTGACTGACTCACTCAGTCCCACTGACTCACTCTCACTGACTGACTCACTCTCACTAACAGACTCTGACTGACTCACTCTCACTGATTGACAGAATCTCTCACTGACTGACTCTCCCACTCTCTCACTGACAGACTCTCACCGACACTCTCCCACTCACTCTCTGATTGACTCTCCCACTCACTGACTGATTGACTCTCACTGACTCTCCCCCTCTCTCACTGACTGACTCACTCACTCTCACTGACTGACTCTCCCACTCTCTCACTGACACTCTCACTGCCACTCTCCCACTCTCTCTCACTGACTCACTCTCTCTCACTGACTGACAGACTCACTCTCACTGACGGACTCACTCTAACTCACTGACTCACTCTCACTGACAGACTCACTGACTGACTCTCCCACTCACTGACTGACTCACTCTCTCACACTGAAAGACTCTCACTGACACTCTCACTGACTGACTCTCCCACTCACTCTCTCACTGATTGACAGAATCTCTCACTGACTGACTCTCCCACTCTTTCTCACTGACTGACTCACTCTCACTGACACTCTCCCACTCACTCTCTGATTGACTCTCCCACTCACTGACTGATTCACTCTCACTGACTCTCCCCCTCTATCACTGACTGACTCACTCTCACTAACAGACTCTCACTGACTGACTCTCCCACTCTCTCACTGCCACTCTCTCTCACTGGCTCACTCTCTCTCACTGACTGACAGACTCACTCTCACTGACTGACTCTCTCTGACTGACTCACTCTCACTCACTGACACTAACTCACACTCACTGACACTGACTCTCTCACTGACTCACTCTCACTGACAGACTCTTACTGACTGACAGACTCACTGACAGACTCTCCCACTCTCTCTCACTGACTGACTCTCCCACTCACTGACTGACTCACTCTCACTGACTGACTCACTCTCTCACACTGAAAGACTCTCACTGACTGACTCTCACTGACACTCTCCCACTCACTCTCTCACTGATTGACAGAATCTCTCACTGACTGACTCTCCCACTCTTTCTCACTGACTGACTGACTCTCACTGACACTCTCCCACTCACTCTCTGATTGACTCTCCCACTGACTCTCACTGACTGACTGACTCTGCCACTCTCTCTCTCACTGACTGACTGACTGACTGACTCTCACTGACAGATTTTCACTGACTGACTGACTCTCACTGACTCACTCTCACTGACTGACTCTCACTGACTGACTCACTCTTACTGACAGACTCTCTCACTCTCTCATGACTGACTGACTGTCACTGACAGCCTCCCACTGACACTCTCCCACTCTCTCTCACTGACTGACAGAATCTCTCTCAATGACTAGCTCACTGACTCTCTCACTGACTGACTCTCACTCACTGACACCCACTCTCACTCACTGACTCACTCTTACTGACTGACAGACTCACTCTCACTGACTCTCTCACTGACAGACTTTCCCTCTCACTGACTGACTCACTCTCACTGACAGATTTTCACTGACTGACTCACTCTCACTGACAATCTCTCATGACTGACACTCTCCCACTCTCTCTCACTGACTCACTCACTGACTCTCCCACTCACTCACTCACTGACAATCACTCTCATTCACTGACTCACTCTGACAGACTCTCACTGACACTCTGCCACTCTCTCTCACTGACAGACTCTCACTGACTCACTGACACTCTCACTGACACTCTCCCTCTCACTGACTGACTCACTCTCACTGACCGACAGATTCTCACTGACAGATTCTCCCACTCTCACTGACTGACTTGACTCCCACTGACACTTTCCCACTCTCTCTCACTGACTGACAGAATCTCTCTCACTGACTCTCACTCACTGACTGACTCACTCTCACTGACAGACTCTCTCACTGACACTCTCCCTCTCACTGACTGACTCACTCTCACTGACCGACAGATTCTCACTGACAGATTCTCCCACTCTCACTGACTGACTTGACTCCCACTGACACTTTCCCACTCTCTCTCACTGACTGACAGAATCTCTCTCACTGACTCTCACTCACTGACTGACTCACTCTCTGACTGACTCACTCTCACTGACTGACTGACTCACTCACTAACAGACTCTCACTGACTGACAGACTCTCACTGACACTCTCCCACTCTCACTCACTGACTGACTCACTCTTACTAACAAACTCTCACTGACACTCTTCCACTCTCTCTCACTGACAGACTCACTCTCACTGACAGACTCTCTCACTTACACTCTCCCACTCACTCTCACTGACAGACTCTCACTGACTGACACCCTCCCACTGACACTCTCCCACGCTCTCTCACTGACTGACAGAATCTCTCTCAATGACTAGCTCACTGACACTCTCCCACTCTCTCTCACTGACTGATTCACTATCTCTCACTGACTCATTTTCATTGACTCTCACTGACAGACTCTCCCACTCTGCCACTCTCCCTCTCACTGACTGACAGACTCTCACTGACTCACTCTCACTGACAGATTCTCACTGACTGACTCTCCCACTCTCTCACTGACTGACTCTCCCACTCTCTCACTGACTCACTCTCACTGACAGATTCTCACTGACTGACTCTCCCACTCTTTCAATGACTGACTGACTCCCACTGACACTTTCCCACTCTCTCTCACTGACTGACAGAATCTCTCTCACTGACTGACTCTCACTGACTCTCACTAACAGACTCTCACTGAAAATCTCCCACTCTCTCTCACTGATACTCTCCCACTGACTCACTAACTCTCACACTCACAGACTCACTCTCACTGACTGACTCACTCTCACAGACTCTCACTGACACCCTCCCACTCTCTCACTGACTCACTCATTCTCACTGATAGACTCTCACTGACTCACTGACACTTCCCACTCTCTCACTGACTGACTCTCTCTCACTGACAGACTCTTACTGACACTCACTGACAGACTCTCACTGACTGACACTTTCCCACTCTCTCACTGACTCGCCCATTCTCTCTCACTGACTCACTCACTCTCACCGACTGTCACTGACTGACTCACTCTCACTGACTTACTCTCCCACTCTCTCACTGACACTCTCTCACTCACTGATTGACTCTCTCTCACTGACTGACTCTCACTGACTCTCGCTAAAAGACTGACTGACTCTCGCTAAAAGACTGACTATCCCACTGACTCACTGTTTCACTCACTAACTGACTCTCTCACTCTCACTGACTGACTCACTCAGTCCCACTGACTCACTCTCACTGACTGACTCACTCTCACTAACAGACTCTGACTGACTCACTCTCACTGATTGACAGAATCTCTCACTGACAGACTCTCACCGACACTCTCCCACTCACTCTCTGATTAACTCTCCCACTCACTGACTGATTGACTCTCACTGACTGACTCACTCTCACTGACTCTCCCCCTCTCTGACTGACTGACTCACTCTCACTAACAGACTCTCACTGACTGACTCTCCCACTCTCCCACTGACACTCTCACTGCCACTCTCCCACTCTCTCACTGACTCACTCTCTCTCACTGACTGACAGACTCACTCTCACTGACTGACTCACTCTAACTCACTGACTCACTCTCACTGACTCACTCTCACTGACAGACTCTTACTGACTGACAGACTCACTGACTGACTCTCCCACTCACTGACTGACTCACTCTCTCTCACTGAAAGACTCTCACTGACACTCTCACTGACACTCTCCCACTCACTCTCTCACTGATTGACAGAATCTCTCACTGACTGACTCTCCCACTCTTTCTCACTGACTGACTCACTCTCACTGACACTCTCCCACTCACTCTCTGATTGACTCTCCCACTCACTGACTGATTCACTCTCACTGACTCTCCCCCTCTCTCACTGACTGACTCACTCTCACTAACAGACTCTCACTGACTGACTCTCCCACTCTCTCACTGCCACTCTCCCACTCTCTCTCACTGGCTTACTCTCTCTCACTGACTGACTCTCTCTGAATGACTCACTCTCACTCACTGACACTAACTCACACTCACTGACACTGACTCACACTCACTGACTCTCTCACTGACAGACTCTTACTGACTGACTGACTCACTGACAGACTCTCCCACTCTCTCTCTCTCACTGACAGACTCTCACTGACTGACTCTCCCACTCACTGACTGACTCACTCTCTCACACTGAAAGACTCTTACTGACACTCTCCCACTCCCTCTCTCACTGATTGACAGAATCTCTCACTGACTGACTCTCCCACTCTTTCTCACTGACTGACTCACTCTCACTGACACTCTCCCACTCACTCTCTGATTGACTCTCCCACTGACTCTCACTGACTGACTGACTCTGCCACTCTCTCTCTCTCACTGATTGACAGAATCTCTCTCACTGACTGACTGACAGACTTTCACTGACACTCTCCCACTCACTCACACTGACTGACTCATTCACTCTCACTGACTGACAGACTCACTCTCACTGACTCTCTCTCATGGACAGACTTTCCCTCTCACTGACTGACAGATTTTCACTGACTGACTGACTCTCACTGACTCACTCTCACTAACAGACTCTCACTGACTGACTCACTCTCACTAACAGACTCTCACTGACTGACTCACTCTTACTGACAGACTCTCTCACTGACTGACTCTCCCACTCTCTCATGACTGACTGACTGTCACTGACAGCCTCCCACTGACACTCTCCCACTCTCTCTCACTGACTGACAGAATCTCTCTCAATGACTAGCTCACTGACTCTCCCACTCTCTCACTGACACCCACTCTCACTCACTGACTCACTCTTACTGACTGACAGACTCACTCTCACTGACAATCTCTCATGACTGACAGCCTCCCACTGACTCTCTCCCACTCTCTCTCTCACTGACTCACTCACTGACAATCACTCTCATTCACTGACTCACTCTGACAGACTCTCACTGACACTCTGCCACTCTCTCTCACTGACTCACTCTCACTCACTGACAGACTCTCACTGACAGACTCTCTCACTGACAGACTCTCCCACTGACAGACTCTCTCACTGACACTCTCCCTCTCACTGACTGACTCACTCTCACTGACCGACAGACTCTCACTGACAGATTCTCCCACTCTCACTGACTGACTGACTCCCACTGACACTTTCCCACTCTCTCTCACTGACTGACAGAATCTCTCTCACTGACTCTCACTGACTGACAGACTCTCACTGACACTCTCCCACTCTCACTCACTGACTGACTCTCTCTGACTGACTCACTCTCACTCACTGACACTAACTCACACTCACTGACACTGACTCACACTCACTGACTCTCTCACTGACTCACTCTCACTGACAGACTCTTACTGACTGACAGACTCACTGACACTCTCCCACTCACTCTCTGATTGACTCTCCCACTGACTCTCACTGACTGACTGACTCTGCCACTCTCTCTCTCTCTCACTGATTGACAGAATCTCTCTCACTGACTGACTGACAGACTTTCACTGACACTCTCCCACTCACTCACACTGACTGACTAATTCACTCTCACTGACTGACAGACTCACTCTCACTGACTCTCTCTCATGGACAGACTTTCCCTCTCACTGACAGATTTTCACTGACTGACAGCCTCCCACTGACTCTCTCCCACTCTCTCTCTCACTGACTCACTCACTGACTCTCCCACTCACTGACAATCACTCTCATTCACTGACTCACTCTGACAGACTCTCACTGACACTCTGCCACTCTCTCTCACTGACTCACTCTCACTCACTGACAGACTCTCACTGACAGACTCTCTCACTGACAGACTCTCCCACTGACAGACTCTCTCACTGACACTCTCCCTCTCACTGACCGACAGACTCTCACTGACAGATTCTCCCACTCTCACTGACTGACTGACTCCCACTGACACTTTCCCACTCTCTCTCACTGACTGACAGAATCTCTCTCACTGACTCTCACTCACTGACTGACTCACTCTCACTGACAGACTCTCACTGACTGACAGACTCTCACTGACACTCTCCCACTCTCACTCACTGACTGACTCACTCTCACTGACTGACTCACTCTCACTCACTGACACTAACTCACACTCACTGACACTGACTCACACTCACTGACTCTCTCACTGACTCACTCTCACTGACAGACTCTTACTGACTGACAGACTCACTGACAGACTCTCCCACTCTCTCTCTCTCACTGACAGACTCTCACTGACTCACTCTCCCACTCACTGACTGACTCACTCTCACTGACTGACTCACTCTCTCACACTGAAAGACTCTCACTGACTGACTCTCACTGACACTCTCCCACTCACTCTCTCACTGATTGACAGAATCTCTCACTGACTGACTCTCCCACTCTTTCTCACTGACTGACTCACTCTCCCACTCACTCTCTGATTGACTCTCCCACTGACTCTCACTGACTGACTGACTCTGCCACTCTCTCTCTCTCACTGATTGACAGAATCTCTCTCACTGACTGACTGACAGACTTTCACTGACACTCTCCCACTCACTCACACTGACTGACTAATTCACTCTCACTGACTGACAGACTCACTCTCACTGACTCTCTCTCATGGACAGACTTTCCCTCTCACTGACAGATTTTCACTGACTGACTGACTCTCACTGACTCACTCTCACTAACAGACTCTCACTGACTGACTCACTCTTACTGACAGACTCTCTCACTGACTGACTCTCCCACTCTCTCATGACTGACTGACTGTCACTGACAGCCTCCCACTGACACTCTCCCACTCTCTCTCACTGACTGACAGAATCTCTCTCAATGACTAGCTCACTGACTCTCCCACTCACTGACTCACTCATTGACACCCACTCTCACTCACTGACTCACTCTCACTGACTGATAGACTCACTCTCACTGACTCTCTCACTGACAGACTTTCCCTCTCACTGACTGACTCACTCTCACTGACAGATTTTCACTGACTGACTCACTCTCACTGACAATCTCTCATGACTGACAGCCTCCCACTGACACTCTCCCACTCTCTCTCACTGACTCTCCCACTCACTCACTGAAAATCACTCTCATTCACTGACTCACTCTGACAGACTCTCACTGACACTCTGCCACTCTCTCTCACTGACTGACTCTCTCTCACTGACAGACTCTCACTGACAGACTCACTCTCACTGACTCACTCTCACTGACTCACTCTCACTGACAGACTCTCACTGACAGACTCTCTCACTGACAGACTCTCTCACTGACAGACTCTCTCACTGACACTCTCCCTCTCACTGACTGACTCACTCTCACTGACTGACAGACTCTCACTGACAGATTCTCCCACTCTCACTGACTGACTGACTCCCACTGACACTTTCCCACTCTCTCTCACTGACTGACAGAATCTCTCACTGACTCTCACTCACTGACAGACTCTCACTGACTGACAGACTCTCACTCACTCACTGACTCACTCTCACTAACAGACTCTCACTGACTGACAGACTCTCACTGACACTCTCCCACTCTCACTCACTGACTGACTCACTCTCACTAACAGACTCTCACTGACTCTCCCACTCTCACTCACTGACTCTCACTGACACTCTTCCACTCTCTCTCACTGACTCACTGACAGACTCTCTCACTGACACTCTCCCACTCTCACTCACTGACTGACTCACTCTCACTGACCGACAGACTCTCACTGACCGACAGATTCTCACTGACAGACTCTCACTGACTCACTCTCACTGACTGACACATTCCCACTCTCTCACTGACTTGCCCATTCTCTCTCACTGACTCACTCACTCTCACCGACTGTCACTGACTGACTCACTCTCACTGACTTACTCTCCCACTCTCTCACTGACTGACACTCTCTCACTGACTGATTGACTCTCTCTCACTGACTGACTCTCACTGACTCTAGCTAAAAGACTGACTATCCCACTGACTCACTGTTTCACTCACTAACTGACTCTCACTCTCACTGACTGACTCTCTCACTCTCACTGACTGACTCACTCAGTCCCACTGACTCACTCTCACTGACTGACTCACTCTCACTAACAGACTCTGACTGACTCACTCTCACTGATTGACAGAATCTCACTGACTGACTCTCCCACTCTCTCACTGACAGACTCTCACCGACACTCTCCCACTCACTGACTGATTGACTCTCACTGACTCTCCCCCTCTCTCACTGACTGACTCACTCTCACTAACAGACTCTCACTGACTGACTCTCCCACTCTCTCACTGCCACTCTCCCACTCTCCCTCACTGACTGACTCACTCTAACTCACTGACTCACTCTCACTGACTCACTCTCACTGACAGACTCACTGACTGACTCCCACTCACTGACTCACTCACTCTCTCACACTGAAACACTCTCACTGACACTCTCACTGACTGACTCTCACTGACACTCTCCCACTCACTCTCTCACTGATTGACAGAATCTCTCACTGACTGACTCTCCCACTCTTTCTCACTGACTGACAGACTTTCACTGACACTCTCCCATTCACTCACACTGACTGACTCATTCACTCTCACTGACTGACACTCACTCTCACTGACTCTCTCTCATGGACAGACTTTCCCTCTCACTGACTGACTCACTCTTACTGACAGCCTCCCACTGACACTCTCCCACTCTCTCTCACTGACTGACAGAATCTCTCTCACTGACTCTCACTCACTGACTGACTCTTACTGACTGACAGACTCACTCTCACTGACAATCTCTCATGACTGACAGCCTCCCACGGACTCTCTCCCACTCTCTCTCTCACTGACTCACTCACTGACTCTCCCACTCACTCACTGACAATCACTCTCATTCACTGACTCACTCTGACAGACTCTCACTGACACTCTGCCACTCTCTCTCACTGACTCACTCTCACTCACTGACAGACTCTCACTGACAGACTCTCACTGACAGACTCTCTCACTGACAGACTCTCCCACTGACAGACTCTCTCACTGACACTCTCCCTCTCACTGACCGACAGACTCTCACTGACAGATTCTCCCACTCTCACTGACTGACTGACTCCCACTGACACTTTCCCACTCTCTCCCACTGACTGACAGAATCTCTCTCACTGACTCTCACTCACTGACTGACTCTCACTGACTGACAGACTCTCACTGACACTCTCCCACTCTCACTCACTGACTAACTCACACTCACTGACACTGACTCACACTCACTGACTCTCTCACTGACTCACTCTCACTGACAGACTCTTACTGACTGACAGACTCACTGACAGACTCTCCCGCTCTCTCTCTCTCACTGACAGACTCTCACTGACTCACTCTCACTGACTCACTCTCCCACTCACTGACTGACTCACTCTCACTGACTGACTCACTCTCTCACACTGAAAGACTCTCACTGACTGACTCTCACTGACACTCTCCCACTCACTCTCTCACTGATTGACAGAATCTCTCACTGACTGACTCTCCCACTCTTTCTCACTGACTGACTCACTCTCACTGACACTCTCCCACTCACTCTCTGATTGACTCTCCCACTGACTCTCACTGACTGACTGACTCTGCCACTCTCTCTCTCTCACTGATTGACAGAATCTCTCTCACTGACTGACTGACAGACTTTCACTGACACTCTCCCACTCACTCACACTGACTGACTAATTCACTCTCACTGACTGACAGACTCACTCTCACTGACTCTCTCTCATGGACAGACTTTCCCTCTCACTGACAGATTTTCACTGACTGACTGACTCTCACTGACTCACTCTCACTAACAGACTCTCACTGACTGACTCACTCTCACTGACAGACTCTCTCACTGACTGACTCTCCCACTCTCTCATGACTGACTGACTGTCACTGACAGCCTCCCACTGACACTCTCCCACTCTCTCTCACTGACTGACAGAATCTCTCTCAATGACTAGCTCACTGACTCTCCCACTCTCTCACTGACTGACTCACTCATTGACACCCACTCTCACTCACTGACTCACTCTCACTGACTGATAGACTCACTCTCTCTGACTCTCTCACTGACAGACTTTCCCTCTCACTGACTGACTCACTCTCACTGACAGATTTTCACTGACTGACTCACTCTCACTGACAATCTCTCATGACTGACAGCCTCCCACTGACACTCTCCCACTCTCTCTCACTGACTCTCCCACTCACTCACTGAAAATCACTCTCATTCACTGACTCACTCTGACAGACTCTCACTGACACTCTGCCACTCTCTCTCACTGACTGACTCTCTCTCACTGACAGACTCACTCTCACTGACTCACTCTCACTGACTCACTCTCACTGACAGACTCTCACTGACAGACTCTCTCACTGACAGACTCTCTCACTGACAGACTCTCTCACTGACACTCTCCCTCTCACTGACTGACTCACTCTCACTCACTGACACTAACTCACACTCACTGACACTGACTCACACTCACTGACTCTCTCACTGACTCACTCTCACTGACAGACTCTTACTGACTGACAGACTCACTGACAGACTCTCCCACTCTCTCTCTCTCTCACTGACAGACTCTCACTGACTCACTCTCACTGACTCACTCTCCCATTAACTGACTGACTCACTCTCACTGACTGACTCACTCTCTCACACTGAAAGACTCTCACTGACTGACTCTCACTGACACTCTCCCACTCACTCTCTCACTGATTGACAGAATCTCTCACTGACTGACTCTCCCACTCTTTCTCACTGACTGACTCACTCTCACTGACACTCTCCCACTCACTCTCTGATTGACTCTCCCACTGACTCTCACTGACTGACTGACTCTGCCACTCTCTCTCTCTCACTGATTGACAGAATCTCTCTCACTGACTGACTGACAGACTTTCACTGACACTCTCCCACTCACTCACACTGACTGACTAATTCACTCTCACTGACTGACAGACCCACTCTCACTGACTCTCTCTCATGGACAGACTTTCCCTCTCACTGACAGATTTTCACTGACTGACTGACTCTCACTGACTCACTCTCACTAACAGACTCTCACTGACTGACTCACTCTTACTGACAGACTCTCTCACTGACTGACTCTCCCACTCTCTCATGACTGACTGACTGTCACTGACAGCCTCCCACTGACACTCTCCCACTCTCTCTCACTGACTGACAGAATCTCTCTCAATGACTAGCTCACTGACTCTCCCACTCTCTCACTGACTGACTCACTCATTGACACCCACTCTCACTCACTGACTCACTCTCACTGACTGATAGACTCACTCTCACTGACTCTCTCACTGACAGACTTTCCCTCTCACTGACAGATTTTCACTGACTGACTCACTCTCACTGACAATCTCTCATGACTGACAGCCTCCCACTGACACTCTCCCACTCTCGCTCACTGACTCTCCCACTCACTCACTGAAAATCACTCTCATTCACTGACTCACTCTGACAGACTCTCACTGACACTCTGCCACTCTCTCTCACTGACTGACTCTCTCTCACTGACAGACTCTCACTCACTGACTCACTCTCACTGACTCACTCTCACTGACTCACTCTCACTGACTCACTCTCACTGACAGACTCTCTCACTGACAGACTCTCTCACTGACACTCTCCCTCTCACTGACTGACTCACTCTCACTGACTGACAGACTCTCACTGACAGATTCTCCCACTCTCACTGACTGACTGACTCCCACTGACACTTTCCCACTCTCTCTCACTGACTGACAGAATCTCTCACTGACTCTCACTCACTGACAGACTCTCACTGACTGACAGACTCTCACTCACTCACTGACTCACTCTCACTAACAGACTCTCACTGACTGACAGACTCTCACTGACACTCTCCCACTCTCACTCACTGACTGACTCACTCTCACTAACAGACTCTCACTGACTCTCCCACTCTCACTCACTGACTCTCACTGACACTCTTCCACTCTCTCTCACTGACTCACTGACAGACTCTCTCACTGACACTCTCCCACTCTCTCACTGACAGACTCTCACTGACTGACAGCCTCCCACTGACTCTCTCCCACTCTCTCTCTCACTGACTCACTCACTGACTCTCCCACTCACTCACTGACAATCACTCTCATTCACTGACTCACTCTGACAGACTCTCACTGACACTCTGCCACTCTCTCTCACTGACTCACTCTCACTCACTGACAGACTCTCACTGACAGACTCTCTCACTGACAGACTCTCCCACTGACAGACTCTCTCACTGACACTCTCCCTCTCACTGACCGACAGACTCTCACTGACAGATTCTCCCACTCTCACTGACTGACTGACTCCCACTGACACTTTCCCACTCTCTCTCACTGACTGACCGAATCTCTCTCACTGACTCTCACTCACTGACTGACTCACTCTCACTGACAGACTCTCACTGACTGACAGACTCTCACTGACACTCTCCCACTCTCACTCACTGACACTAACTCACACTCACTGACACTGACTCACACTCACTGACTCTCTCACTGACTCACTCTCACTGACAAACTCTTACTGACTGACAGACTCACTGACAGACTCTCCCACTCTCTCTCTCTCACTGACAGACTCTCACTGACTCACTCTCCCACTCACTGACTGACTCACTCTCACTGACTGACTCACTCTCTCACACTGAAAGACTCTCACTGACTGACTCTCACTGACACTCTCCCACTCACTCTCTCACTGATTGACAGAATCTCTCACTGACTGACTCTCCCACTCTTTCTCACTGACTGACTCACTCTCACTGACACTCTCCCACTCACTCTCTGATTGACTCTCCCACTGACTCTCACTGACTGACTGACTCTGCCACTCTCTCTCTCTCACTGATTGACAGAATCTCTCTCACTGACTGACTGACAGACTTTCACTGACACTCTCCCACTCACTCACACTGACTGACTAATTCACTCTCACTGACTGACAGACTCACTCTCACTGACTCTCTCTCATGGACAGACTTTCCCTCTCACTGACAGATTTTCACTGACTGACTGACTCTCACTGACGCACTCTCACTAACAGACTCTCACTGACTGACTCACTCTTACTGACAGACTCTCACACTGACTGACTCTCCCACTCTCTCATGACTGACTGACTGTCACTGACAGCCTCCCACTGACACTCTCCCACTCTCTCTCACTGACTGACAGAATCTCTCTCAATGACTAGCTCACTGACTCTCCCACTCTCTCACTGACTGACTCACTCATTGACACCCACTCTCACTCACTGACTCACTCTCACTGACTGATAGACTCACTCTCACTGACTCTCTCACTGACAGACTTTCCCTCTCACTGACTGACTCACTCTCACTGACAGATTTTCACTGACTGACCCACTCTCACTGACAATCTCTCATGACTGACAGCCTCCCACTGACACTCTCCCACTCTCTCTCACTGACTCTCCCACTCACTCACTGAAAATCACTCTCATTCACTGACTCACTCTGACAGACTCTCACTGACACTCTGCCACTCTCTCTCACTGACTGACTCTCTCTCACTGACAGACTCTCACTGACAGACTCACTCTCACTGACTCACTCTCACTGACTCACTCTCACTGACTCACTCTCACTGACAGACTCTCTCACTGACAGACTCTCTCACTGACAGACTCTCTCACTGACAGACTCTCTCACTGACACTCTCCCTCTCACTGACTGACTCACTCTCACTGACTGACAGACTCTCACTGACAGATTCTCCCACTCTCACTGACTGACTGACTCCCACTGACACTTTCCCACTCTCTCTCACTGACTGACAGAATCTCTCACTGACTCTCACTCACTGACAGACTCTCACTGACTGACAGACTCTCACTCACTCACTGACTCACTCTCACTAACAGACTCTCACTGACTGACAGACTCTCACTGACACTCTCCCACTCTCACTCACTGACTGACTCACTCTCACTAACAGACTCTCACTGACTCTCCCACTCTCACTCACTGACTCTCACTGACACTCTTCCACTCTCTCTCACTGACTCACTGACAGACTCTCTCACTGACACTCTCCCACTCTCACTCACTGACTGACTCACTCTCACTGACCGACAGACTCTCACTGACCGACAGATTCTCACTGACAGACTCTCACTGACTCACTCTCACTGACTGACACATTCCCACTCTCTCACTGACTCGCCCATTCTCTCTCACTGACTCACTCACTCTCACCGATTGTCACTGACTGACTCACTCTCACTGACTTACTCTCCCACTCTCTCACTGACTGATTTACTCTCTCTCACTGACTGACTCTCACTGACTCTAGCTAAAAGACTGACTATCCCACTGACTCACTGTTTCACTCACTAACTGACTCTCACTCTCACTGACTGACTCTCTCACTCTCACTGACTGACTCACTCAGTCCCACTGACTCACTCTCACTGACTGACTCACTCTCACTAACAGACTCTGACTGACTCACTCTCACTGATTGACAGAATCTCACTGACTGACTCTCCCACTCTCTCACTGACAGACTCTCACCGACACTCTCCCACTCACTGACTGATTGACTCTCACTGACTCTCCCCCTCTCTCACTGACTGACTCACTCTCACTAACAGACTCTCACTGACTGACTCTCCCACTCTCTCACTGCCACTCTCCCACTCTCTCTCACTGACTGACTCACTCTAACTCACTGACTCACTCTCACTGACAGACTCACTGACTGACTCCCACTCACTGACTGACTCACTCTCTCACACTGAAACACTCTCACTGACACTCTCACTGACTGACTCTCACTGACACTCTCCCACTCACTCTCTCACTGATTGACAGAATCTCTCACTGACTGACTCTCCCACTCTTTCTCACTGACTGACAGACTTTCACTGACACTCTCCCATTCACTCACACTGACTGACTCATTCACTCTCACTGACTCTCTCTCATGGACAGACTTTCCCTCTCACTGACTGACTCACTCTTACTGACAGCCTCCCACTGACACTCTCCCACTCTCTCTCACTGACTGACAGAATCTCTCTTACTGACTCTCACTCACTGACTGACTCTTACTGACTGACAGACTCACTCTCACTGACAATCTCTCATGACTGACAGCCTCCCACTGACTCTCTCCCACTCTCTCTCTCACTGACTCACTCACTGACTCTCCCACTCACTCACTGACAATCACTCTCATTCACTGACTCACTCTGACAGACTCTCACTGACACTCTGCCACTCTCTCTCACTGACTCACTCTCACTCACTGACAGACTCTCACTGACAGACTCTCTCACTGACAGACTCTCTCACTGACAGACTCTCCCACTGACAGACTCTCTCACTGACACTCTCCCTCTCACTGACCGACAGACTCTCACTGACAGATTCTCCCACTCTCACTGACTGACTGACTCCCACTGACACTTTCCCACTCTCTCTCACTGACTGACAGAATCTCTCTCACTGACTCTCACTCACTGACTGACTCACTCTCTGACTGACTCACTCTCACTGACAGACTCTCACTGACTGACAGACTCTCACTCACTGACTGACTCACTCACTAACAGACTCTCACTGACTGACAGACTCTCACTGACACTCTCCCACTCTCACTCACTGACTGACTCACTCTCACTGACTGACTCACTCTCACTCACTGACACTAACTCACACTCACTGACACTGACTCACACTCACTGACTCTCTCACTGACTCACTCTCACTGACAGACTCTTACTGACTGACAGACTCACTGACAGACTCTCCCACTCTCTCTCTCTCACTGACAGACTCTCACTGACTCACTCTCACTGACTCACTCTCCCACTCACTGACTGACTCACTCTCACTGACTGACTCACTCTCTCACACTGAAAGACTCTCACTGACTGACTCTCACTGACACTCTCCCACTCACTCTCTCACTGATTGACAGAATCTCTCACTGACTGACTCTCCCACTCTTTCTCACTGACTGACTCACTCTCACTGACACTCTCCCACTCACTCTCTGATTGACTCTCCCACTGACTCTCACTGACTGACTGACTCTGCCACTCTCTCTCTCTCACTGATTGACAGAATCTCTCTCACTGACTGACTGACAGACTTTCACTGACACTCTCCCACTCACTCACACTGACTGACTAATTCACTCTCACTGACTGACAGACTCACTCTCACTGACTCTCTCTCATGGACAGACTTTCCCTCTCACTGACAGATTTTCACTGACTGACTGACTCTCACTAACAGACTCTCACTGACTGACTCACTCTTACTGACAGACTCTCTCACTGACTGACTCTCCCACTCTCTCATGACTGACTGACTGTCACTGACAGCCTCCCACTGACACTCTCCCACTCTCTCTCACTGACTGACAGAATCTCTCTCAATGACTAGCTCACTGACTCTCCCACTCTCTCACTGACTGACTCACTCATTGACACCCACTCTCACTCACTGACTCACTCTCACTGACTGATAGACTCACTCTCACTGACTCTCTCACTGACAGACTTTCCCTCTCACTGACTGACTCACTCTCACTGACAGATTTTCACTGACTGACTCACTCTCACTGACAATCTCTCATGACTGACAGCCTACCACTGACACTCTCCCACTCTCTCTCACTGACTCTCCCACTCACTCACTGAAAATCACTCTCATTCACTGACTCACTCTGACAGACTCTCACTGACACTCTGCCACTCTCTCTCACTGACTGACTCTCTCTCACTGACAGACTCTCACTCACTGACTCACTCTCACTGACTCACTCTCACTGACTCACTCTCACTGACAGACTCTCACTGACAGACTCTCTCACTGACAGACTCTCTCACTGACAGACTCTCACTGACACTCTCCCTCTCACTGACTGACTCACTCTCACTGACTGACAGACTCTCACTGACAGATTCTCCCACTCTCACTGACTGACTGACTCCCACTGACACTTTCCCACTCTCTCTCACTGACTGACAGAATCTCTCACTGACTCTCACTCACTGACAGACTCTCACTGACTGACAGACTCTCACTCACTCACTGACTCACTCTCACTAACAGACTCTCACTGACTGACAGACTCTCACTGACACTCTCCCACTCTCACTCACTGACTGACTCACTCTCACTAACAGACTCTCACTGACTCTCCCACTCTCACTCACTGACTCTCACTGACACTCTTCCACTCTCTCTCACTGACTCACTGACAGACTCTCTCACTGACACTCTCCCACTCTCTCACTGACAGACTCTCACTGACTGACAGACTCTCACTGACACTCTCCCACTCTCACTCACTGACTGACTCACTCTCACTGACCGACAGACTCTCACTGACCGACAGATTCTCACTGACAGACTCTCACTGACTCACTCTCACTGACTGACACATTCCCACTCTCTCACTGACTCGCCCATTCTCTCTCACTGACTCACTCACTCTCACCGACTGTCACTGACTGACTCACTCTCACTGACTTACTCTCCCACTCTCTCACTGCCTGACACTCTCTCACTGACTGATTGACTCTCTCTCACTGACTGACTCTCACTGACTCTAGCTAAAAGACTGACTATCCCACTGACTCACTGTTTCACTCACTAACTGACTCTCACTCTCACTGACTGACTCTCTCACTCTCACTGACTGACTCACTCACTCAGTCCCACTGACTCACTCTCACTGACTGACTCACTCTCACTAACAGACTCTGACTGACTCACTCTCACTGATTGACAGAATCTCTCACTGACTGACTCTCCCACTCTCTCACTGACAGACTCTCACCGACACTCTCCCACTCACTCTCTGATTGACTCTCCCACTCACTGACTGATTGACTCACTCTCACTAACAGACTCTCACTGACTGACTCTCCCACTCTCTCACTGCCACTCTCCCACTCTCTCTCACTGACTGACTCACTCTAACTCACTGACTCACTCTCACTGACAGACTCACTGACTGACTCCCACTCACTGACTGACTCACTCTCTCACACTGAAACACTCTCACTGACACTCTCCCACTCACTCTCTCACTGATTGACAGAATCTCTCACTGACTGACTCTCCCACTCTTTCTCACTGACTGACAGACTTTAACTGACACTCTCCCATTCACTCACACTGACTGACTCATTCACTCTCACTGACTGACACTCACTCTCACTGACTCTCTCTCATGGACAGACTTTCCCTCTCACTGACTGACTCACTCTTACTGACAGCCTCCCACTGACACTCTCCCACTCTCTCTCACTGACTGACAGAATCTCTCTCACTGACTCTCACTCTCTGACTGACTCACTCTCACTAACAGACTCTCACTGACTGACAGACTCACTCTCACTGACAGACTCTCCCACTCTCTCACTGACCGACAGACTCTCACTGACCGACAGACTCACACTGACAGATTCTCACTGACAGATTCTCCCACTCTCCCACTGACACTTTCCCACTCTCTCTCACTGACTATCAGAATCTCTCTCACTTACTCTCACTCACTGACTGACTCACTCTCACTGACAGACTCTCACTGACTGACAGACTCTCACTCACTCACTCACTGTCACTAACAGACTCTCACTGACTGACAGACTCTCACTGACACTCTCCCACTCTCACTAACAGACTCTCATTGACTCTCCCACTCTCACTGACTGACTCTCACTGACACTCTTCCCCTCTCTCTCACTGACTCACTGACGGACTCACTCTCACTGACAGACTCTCTCAATGACAGACTCTCTCACTGACACTCTCCCACTCTCTCACTGACAGACTCTCACTGACCGACAGACTCACACTGACAGATTCTCACTGACAGATTTTCCCACTCTCTCACTGACTGACTGACTCCCACTGACACTTTCCCACTCTCTCTCACTGACTATCAGAATCTCTCTCACTTACTCTCACTCACTGACTGACTCACTCTCACTGACAGACTCTCACTGACTGACAGACTCTCACTCACTCACTCACTGTCACTAACAGACTCTCACTGACTGACAGACTCTCACTGACACTCTCCCACTCTCACTAACAGACTCTCATTGACTCTCCCACTCTCACTGACTGACTCTCACTGACACTCTTCCCCTCTCTCTCACTGACTCACTGACGGACTCACTCTCACTGACAGACTCTCTCAATGACAGACTCTCTCACTGACACTCTCCCACTCTCTCACTGACAGACTCTCACTGACTGACAGACTCTCACTGACACTCTCCCACTCTCACTCACTGACTGACTCACTCTCACTGACCAACAGTCTCTCACTGACAGACTCTCACTGACTTACTCTCCCACTCTCTCACTGACTGACACTCTCTCACTGACTGACTCTCTCTCACTGACTGACTCTCACTGACTCTCGCTAAAAGACTGACTGACTCTCGCTAAAAGACTGACTATCCCACTGACTCACTGTTTCACTCACTAACTGACTCACTCACTCTCTCACTCTCACTGACTGACTGACTCACTCAGTCCCACTGACTCACTCTCACTAACAGACTCTGACTGACTCACTCTCACTGATTGACAGAATCTCTCACTCTCTCACTGACAGACTCACCGACACTCTCCCACTCACTCTCTGATTGACTCTCCCACTCACTGACTGACTCACTCTCACTGACTCTCCCCCTCTCTAACTGACTGACTCACTCTCACTAACAGACTCTCACTGACTGACTCTCCCACTCTCTCACTGCCACTCTCCCACTCTCTCTCACTGACTGACAGCCTCCCACTGACACTCTCCCACTCTCTCTCACTGACTGACAGAATCTCTCTCAATGACTAGCTCACGGACTCTCCCACTCTCTCACTGACTGACTCTCACTCACTGACACCCACTCTCACTGACTCACAGACTTTCACTGACACTCTCCCACTCTCTCTCACTGACTGATTCACTATCTCTCACTGACTCATTTTCATTGACTCTCACTGACAGACTCTCCCTCTCACTGACTGACATACTCTCACTGACTCACTCTCACTGACTGACTCTCCCACTCTCTCACTGACAGATTCTCACTGACTGACTCTCCCACTCTCTCACTGACTCACTCTCACTGACAGATTCTCACTGACTGACTCTCCCACTCTTTCAATGACTGACTGACTCCCACTGACACTTTCTCACTCTCTCTCACTGACTGACTCTCACTAACAGACTCTCACTGAAAATCTCCCACTCTCTCACACTGACTGACTCTCACTGATACTCTCCCACTGACTCACTAACTCTCACACTCACAGACTCACTCTCACTGACTGACTCACTCTCACAGACTCTCACTGACACTCTCACACTCCCACTCTCTCACTGACTCACTCATTCTCACTGACAGACTCTCACTGACTCACTGACACTTCCCACTCTCTCACTGACTGACTCTCTCACTGACTGACAGACTCTTACTGACACTCACTGACAGACTCTCACTGACTGACACTTTCCCACTCTCACTGACTCGCCCATTCTCTCTCACTGACTTACTCTCCCACTCTCTCACTGACACTCTCTCACTGACTGATTGACTCTCTCTCACTGACTGACTCTCACTGACTCTCGCTAAAAGACTGACTGACTCTCGCTAAAAGACTGACTATCCCACTGACTCACTGTTTCACTCACTAACTGACTCTCTCACTCTCACTGACTGACTCACTCAGTCCCACTGACTCACTCTCACTGACTGACTCACTCTCACTAACAGACTCTGACTGACTCACTCTCACTGATTGACAGAATCTCTCACTGACTGACTCTCCCACTCTCTCACTGACAGACTCTCACCGACACTCTCCCACTCACTCTCTGATTGACTCTCCCACTCACTGACTGATTGACTCTCACTGACTCTCCCCCTCTCTCACTGACTGACTCACTCACTCTCACTGACTGACTCTCCCACTCTCTCACTGACACTCTCACTGCCACTCTCCCACTCTCTCTCACTGACTCACTCTCTCTCACTGACTGACAGACTCACTCTCACTGACGGACTCACTCTAACTCACTGACTCACTCTCACTGACAGACTCACTGACTGACTCTCCCACTCACTGACTGACTCACTCTCTCACACTGAAAGACTCTCACTGACACTCTCACTGACTGACTCTCCCACTCACTCTCTCACTGATTGACAGAATCTCTCACTGACTGACTCTCCCACTCTTTCTCACTGACTGACTCACTCTCACTGACACTCTCCCACTCACTCTCTGATTGACTCTCCCACTCACTGACTGATTCACTCTCACTGACTCTCCCCCTCTATCACTGACTGACTCACTCTCACTAACAGACTCTCACTGACTGACTCTCCCACTCTCTCACTGCCACTCTCTCTCACTGGCTCACTCTCTCTCACTGACTGACAGACTCACTCTCACTGACTGACTCTCTCTGACTGACTCACTCTCACTCACTGACACTAACTCACACTCACTGACACTGACTCTCTCACTGACTCACTCTCACTGACAGACTCTTACTGACTGACAGACTCACTGACAGACTCTCCCACTCTCTCTCACTGACTGACTCTCCCACTCACTGACTGACTCACTCTCACTGACTGACTCACTCTCTCACACTGAAAGACTCTCACTGACTGACTCTCACTGACACTCTCCCACTCACTCTCTCACTGATTGACAGAATCTCTCACTGACTGACTCTCCCACTCTTTCTCACTGACTGACTGACTCTCACTGACACTCTCCCACTCACTCTCTGATTGACTCTCCCACTGACTCTCACTGACTGACTGACTCTGCCACTCTCTCTCTCACTGACTGACTGACTGACTGACTCTCACTGACAGATTTTCACTGACTGACTGACTCTCACTGACTCACTCTCACTGACTGACTCTCACTGACTGACTCACTCTTACTGACAGACTCTCTCACTCTCTCATGACTGACTGACTGTCACTGACAGCCTCCCACTGACACTCTCCCACTCTCTCTCACTGACTGACAGAATCTCTCTCAATGACTAGCTCACTGACTCTCTCACTGACTGACTCTCACTCACTGACACCCACTCTCACTCACTGACTCACTCTTACTGACTGACAGACTCACTCTCACTGACTCTCTCACTGACAGACTTTCCCTCTCACTGACTGACTCACTCTCACTGACAGATTTTCACTGACTGACTCACTCTCACTGACAATCTCTCATGACTGACACTCTCCCACTCTCTCTCACTGACTCACTCACTGACTCTCCCACTCACTCACTCACTGACAATCACTCTCATTCACTGACTCACTCTGACAGACTCTCACTGACACTCTGCCACTCTCTCTCACTGACAGACTCTCACTGACTCACTGACACTCTCACTGACTGACTCACTCTCACTGACCGACAGATTCTCACTGACAGATTCTCCCACTCTCACTGACTGACTTGACTCCCACTGACACTTTCCCACTCTCTCTCACTGACTGACAGAATCTCTCTCACTGACTCTCACTCACTGACTGACTCACTCTCACTGACAGACTCTCTCACTGACACTCTCCCTCTCACTGACTGACTCACTCTCACTGACCGACAGATTCTCACTGACAGATTCTCCCACTCTCACTGACTGACTTGACTCCCACTGACACTTTCCCACTCTCTCTCACTGACTGACAGAATCTCTCTCACTGACTCTCACTCACTGACTGACTCACTCTCTGACTGACTCACTCTCACTGACTGACTGACTCACTCACTAACAGACTCTCACTGACTGACAGACTCTCACTGACACTCTCCCACTCTCACTCACTGACTGACTCACTCTTACTAACAAACTCTCACTGACACTCTTCCACTCTCTCTCACTGACAGACTCACTCTCACTGACAGACTCTCTCACTTACACTCTCCCACTCACTCTCACTGACAGACTCTCACTGACTGACACCCTCCCACTGACACTCTCCCACGCTCTCTCACTGACTGACAGAATCTCTCTCAATGACTAGCTCACTGACACTCTCCCACTCTCTCTCACTGACTGATTCACTATCTCTCACTGACTCATTTTCATTGACTCTCACTGACAGACTTTCCCACTCTGCCACTCTCCCTCTCACTGACTGACAGACTCTCACTGACTCACTCTCACTGACAGATTCTCACTGACTGACTCTCCCACTCTCTCACTGACTGACTCTCCCACTCTCTCACTGACTCACTCTCACTGACAGATTCTCACTGACTGACTCTCCCACTCTTTCAATGACTGACTGACTCCCACTGACACTTTCCCACTCTCTCTCACTGACTGACAGAATCTCTCTCACTGACTGACTCTCACTGACTCTCACTAACAGACTCTCACTGAAAATCTCCCACTCTCTCTCACTGATACTCTCCCACTGACTCACTAACTCTCACACTCACAGACTCACTCTCACTGACTGACTCACTCTCACAGACTCTCACTGACACCCTCCCACTCTCTCACTGACTCACTCATTCTCACTGATAGACTCTCACTGACTCACTGACACTTCCCACTCTCTCACTGACTGACTCTCTCTCACTGACAGACTCTTACTGACACTCACTGACAGACTCTCACTGACTGACACTTTCCCACTCTCTCACTGACTCGCCCATTCTCTCTCACTGACTCACTCACTCTCACCGACTGTCACTGACTGACTCACTCTCACTGACTTACTCTCCCACTCTCTCACTGACACTCTCTCACTCACTGATTGACTCTCTCTCACTGACTGACTCTCACTGACTCTCGCTAAAAGACTGACTGACTCTCGCTAAAAGACTGACTATCCCACTGACTCACTGTTTCACTCACTAACTGACTCTCTCACTCTCACTGACTGACTCACTCAGTCCCACTGACTCACTCTCACTGACTGACTCACTCTCACTAACAGACTCTGACTGACTCACTCTCACTGATTGACAGAATCTCTCACTGACAGACTCTCACCGACACTCTCCCACTCACTCTCTGATTAACTCTCCCACTCACTGACTGATTGACTCTCACTGACTGACTCACTCTCACTGACTCTCCCCCTCTCTGACTGACTGACTCACTCTCACTAACAGACTCTCACTGACTGACTCTCCCACTCTCCCACTGACACTCTCACTGCCACTCTCCCACTCTCTCACTGACTCACTCTCTCTCACTGACTGACAGACTCACTCTCACTGACTGACTCACTCTAACTCACTGACTCACTCTCACTGACTCACTCTCACTGACAGACTCTTACTGACTGACAGACTCACTGACTGACTCTCCCACTCACTGACTGACTCACTCTCTCTCACTGAAAGACTCTCACTGACACTCTCACTGACACTCTCCCACTCACTCTCTCACTGATTGACAGAATCTCTCACTGACTGACTCTCCCACTCTTTCTCACTGACTGACTCACTCTCACTGACACTCTCCCACTCACTCTCTGATTGACTCTCCCACTCACTGACTGATTCACTCTCACTGACTCTCCCCCTCTCTCACTGACTGACTCACTCTCACTAACAGACTCTCACTGACTGACTCTCCCACTCTCTCACTGCCACTCTCCCACTCTCTCTCACTGGCTTACTCTCTCTCACTGACTGACTCTCTCTGAATGACTCACTCTCACTCACTGACACTAACTCACACTCACTGACACTGACTCACACTCACTGACTCTCTCACTGACAGACTCTTACTGACTGACTGACTCACTGACAGACTCTCCCACTCTCTCTCTCTCACTGACAGACTCTCACTGACTGACTCTCCCACTCACTGACTGACTCACTCTCTCACACTGAAAGACTCTTACTGACACTCTCCCACTCCCTCTCTCACTGATTGACAGAATCTCTCACTGACTGACTCTCCCACTCTTTCTCACTGACTGACTCACTCTCACTGACACTCTCCCACTCACTCTCTGATTGACTCTCCCACTGACTCTCACTGACTGACTGACTCTGCCACTCTCTCTCTCTCACTGATTGACAGAATCTCTCTCACTGACTGACTGACAGACTTTCACTGACACTCTCCCACTCACTCACACTGACTGACTCATTCACTCTCACTGACTGACAGACTCACTCTCACTGACTCTCTCTCATGGACAGACTTTCCCTCTCACTGACTGACAGATTTTCACTGACTGACTGACTCTCACTGACTCACTCTCACTAACAGACTCTCACTGACTGACTCACTCTCACTAACAGACTCTCACTGACTGACTCACTCTTACTGACAGACTCTCTCACTGACTGACTCTCCCACTCTCTCATGACTGACTGACTGTCACTGACAGCCTCCCACTGACACTCTCCCACTCTCTCTCACTGACTGACAGAATCTCTCTCAATGACTAGCTCACTGACTCTCCCACTCTCTCACTGACACCCACTCTCACTCACTGACTCACTCTTACTGACTGACAGACTCACTCTCACTGACAATCTCTCATGACTGACAGCCTCCCACTGACTCTCTCCCACTCTCTCTCTCACTGACTCACTCACTGACAATCACTCTCATTCACTGACTCACTCTGACAGACTCTCACTGACACTCTGCCACTCTCTCTCACTGACTCACTCTCACTCACTGACAGACTCTCACTGACAGACTCTCTCACTGACAGACTCTCCCACTGACAGACTCTCTCACTGACACTCTCCCTCTCACTGACTGACTCACTCTCACTGACCGACAGACTCTCACTGACAGATTCTCCCACTCTCACTGACTGACTGACTCCCACTGACACTTTCCCACTCTCTCTCACTGACTGACAGAATCTCTCTCACTGACTCTCACTGACTGACAGACTCTCACTGACACTCTCCCACTCTCACTCACTGACTGACTCTCTCTGACTGACTCACTCTCACTCACTGACACTAACTCACACTCACTGACACTGACTCACACTCACTGACTCTCTCACTGACTCACTCTCACTGACAGACTCTTACTGACTGACAGACTCACTGACACTCTCCCACTCACTCTCTGATTGACTCTCCCACTGACTCTCACTGACTGACTGACTCTGCCACTCTCTCTCTCTCTCACTGATTGACAGAATCTCTCTCACTGACTGACTGACAGACTTTCACTGACACTCTCCCACTCACTCACACTGACTGACTAATTCACTCTCACTGACTGACAGACTCACTCTCACTGACTCTCTCTCATGGACAGACTTTCCCTCTCACTGACAGATTTTCACTGACTGACAGCCTCCCACTGACTCTCTCCCACTCTCTCTCTCACTGACTCACTCACTGACTCTCCCACTCACTGACAATCACTCTCATTCACTGACTCACTCTGACAGACTCTCACTGACACTCTGCCACTCTCTCTCACTGACTCACTCTCACTCACTGACAGACTCTCACTGACAGACTCTCTCACTGACAGACTCTCCCACTGACAGACTCTCTCACTGACACTCTCCCTCTCACTGACCGACAGACTCTCACTGACAGATTCTCCCACTCTCACTGACTGACTGACTCCCACTGACACTTTCCCACTCTCTCTCACTGACTGACAGAATCTCTCTCACTGACTCTCACTCACTGACTGACTCACTCTCACTGACAGACTCTCACTGACTGACAGACTCTCACTGACACTCTCCCACTCTCACTCACTGACTGACTCACTCTCACTGACTGACTCACTCTCACTCACTGACACTAACTCACACTCACTGACACTGACTCACACTCACTGACTCTCTCACTGACTCACTCTCACTGACAGACTCTTACTGACTGACAGACTCACTGACAGACTCTCCCACTCTCTCTCTCTCACTGACAGACTCTCACTGACTCACTCTCCCACTCACTGACTGACTCACTCTCACTGACTGACTCACTCTCTCACACTGAAAGACTCTCACTGACTGACTCTCACTGACACTCTCCCACTCACTCTCTCACTGATTGACAGAATCTCTCACTGACTGACTCTCCCACTCTTTCTCACTGACTGACTCACTCTCCCACTCACTCTCTGATTGACTCTCCCACTGACTCTCACTGACTGACTGACTCTGCCACTCTCTCTCTCTCACTGATTGACAGAATCTCTCTCACTGACTGACTGACAGACTTTCACTGACACTCTCCCACTCACTCACACTGACTGACTAATTCACTCTCACTGACTGACAGACTCACTCTCACTGACTCTCTCTCATGGACAGACTTTCCCTCTCACTGACAGATTTTCACTGACTGACTGACTCTCACTGACTCACTCTCACTAACAGACTCTCACTGACTGACTGACTCTTACTGACAGACTCTCTCACTGACTGACTCTCCCACTCTCTCATGACTGACTGACTGTCACTGACAGCCTCCCACTGACACTCTCCCACTCTCTCTCACTGACTGACAGAATCTCTCTCAATGACTAGCTCACTGACTCTCCCACTCACTGACTCACTCATTGACACCCACTCTCACTCACTGACTCACTCTCACTGACTGATAGACTCACTCTCACTGACTCTCTCACTGACAGACTTTCCCTCTCACTGACTGACTCACTCTCACTGACAGATTTTCACTGACTGACTCACTCTCACTGACAATCTCTCATGACTGACAGCCTCCCACTGACACTCTCCCACTCTCTCTCACTGACTCTCCCACTCACTCACTGAAAATCACTCTCATTCACTGACTCACTCTGACAGACTCTCACTGACACTCTGCCACTCTCTCTCACTGACTGACTCTCTCTCACTGACAGACTCTCACTGACAGACTCACTCTCACTGACTCACTCTCACTGACTCACTCTCACTGACAGACTCTCACTGACAGACTCTCTCACTGACAGACTCTCTCACTGACAGACTCTCTCACTGACACTCTCCCTCTCACTGACTGACTCACTCTCACTGACTGACAGACTCTCACTGACAGATTCTCCCACTCTCACTGACTGACTGACTCCCACTGACACTTTCCCACTCTCTCTCACTGACTGACAGAATCTCTCACTGACTCTCACTCACTGACAGACTCTCACTGACTGACAGACTCTCACTCACTCACTGACTCACTCTCACTAACAGACTCTCACTGACTGACAGACTCTCACTGACACTCTCCCACTCTCACTCACTGACTGACTCACTCTCACTAACAGACTCTCACTGACTCTCCCACTCTCACTCACTGACTCTCACTGACACTCTTCCACTCTCTCTCACTGACTCACTGACAGACTCTCTCACTGACACTCTCCCACTCTCACTCACTGACTGACTCACTCTCACTGACCGACAGACTCTCACTGACCGACAGATTCTCACTGACAGACTCTCACTGACTCACTCTCACTGACTGACACATTCCCACTCTCTCACTGACTTGCCCATTCTCTCTCACTGACTCACTCACTCTCACCGACTGTCACTGACTGACTCACTCTCACTGACTTACTCTCCCACTCTCTCACTGACTGACACTCTCTCACTGACTGATTGACTCTCTCTCACTGACTGACTCTCACTGACTCTAGCTAAAAGACTGACTATCCCACTGACTCACTGTTTCACTCACTAACTGACTCTCACTCTCACTGACTGACTCTCTCACTCTCACTGACTGACTCACTCAGTCCCACTGACTCACTCTCACTGACTGACTCACTCTCACTAACAGACTCTGACTGACTCACTCTCACTGATTGACAGAATCTCACTGACTGACTCTCCCACTCTCTCACTGACAGACTCTCACCGACACTCTCCCACTCACTGACTGATTGACTCTCACTGACTCTCCCCCTCTCTCACTGACTGACTCACTCTCACTAACAGACTCTCACTGACTGACTCTCCCACTCTCTCACTGCCACTCTCCCACTCTCCCTCACTGACTGACTCACTCTAACTCACTGACTCACTCTCACTGACTCACTCTCACTGACAGACTCACTGACTGACTCCCACTCACTGACTCACTCACTCTCTCACACTGAAACACTCTCACTGACACTCTCACTGACTGACTCTCACTGACACTCTCCCACTCACTCTCTCACTGATTGACAGAATCTCTCACTGACTGACTCTCCCACTCTTTCTCACTGACTGACAGACTTTCACTGACACTCTCCCATTCACTCACACTGACTGACTCATTCACTCTCACTGACTGACACTCACTCTCACTGACTCTCTCTCATGGACAGACTTTCCCTCTCACTGACTGACTCACTCTTACTGACAGCCTCCCACTGACACTCTCCCACTCTCTCTCACTGACTGACAGAATCTCTCTCACTGACTCTCACTCACTGACTGACTCTTACTGACTGACAGACTCACTCTCACTGACAATCTCTCATGACTGACAGCCTCCCACGGACTCTCTCCCACTCTCTCTCTCACTGACTCACTCACTGACTCTCCCACTCACTCACTGACAATCACTCTCATTCACTGACTCACTCTGACAGACTCTCACTGACACTCTGCCACTCTCTCTCACTGACTCACTCTCACTCACTGACAGACTCTCACTGACAGACTCTCACTGACAGACTCTCTCACTGACAGACTCTCCCACTGACAGACTCTCTCACTGACACTCTCCCTCTCACTGACCGACAGACTCTCACTGACAGATTCTCCCACTCTCACTGACTGACTGACTCCCACTGACACTTTCCCACTCTCTCCCACTGACTGACAGAATCTCTCTCACTGACTCTCACTCACTGACTGACTCTCACTGACTGACAGACTCTCACTGACACTCTCCCACTCTCACTCACTGACTAACTCACACTCACTGACACTGACTCACACTCACTGACTCTCTCACTGACTCACTCTCACTGACAGACTCTTACTGACTGACAGACTCACTGACAGACTCTCCCGCTCTCTCTCTCTCACTGACAGACTCTCACTGACTCACTCTCACTGACTCACTCTCCCACTCACTGACTGACTCACTCTCACTGACTGACTCACTCTCTCACACTGAAAGACTCTCACTGACTGACTCTCACTGACACTCTCCCACTCACTCTCTCACTGATTGACAGAATCTCTCACTGACTGACTCTCCCACTCTTTCTCACTGACTGACTCACTCTCACTGACACTCTCCCACTCACTCTCTGATTGACTCTCCCACTGACTCTCACTGACTGACTGACTCTGCCACTCTCTCTCTCTCACTGATTGACAGAATCTCTCTCACTGACTGACTGACAGACTTTCACTGACACTCTCCCACTCACTCACACTGACTGACTAATTCACTCTCACTGACTGACAGACTCACTCTCACTGACTCTCTCTCATGGACAGACTTTCCCTCTCACTGACAGATTTTCACTGACTGACTGACTCTCACTGACTCACTCTCACTAACAGACTCTCACTGACTGACTCACTCTCACTGACAGACTCTCTCACTGACTGACTCTCCCACTCTCTCATGACTGACTGACTGTCACTGACAGCCTCCCACTGACACTCTCCCACTCTCTCTCACTGACTGACAGAATCTCTCTCAATGACTAGCTCACTGACTCTCCCACTCTCTCACTGACTGACTCACTCATTGACACCCACTCTCACTCACTGACTCACTCTCACTGACTGATAGACTCACTCTCACTGACTCTCTCACTGACAGACTTTCCCTCTCACTGACTGACTCACTCTCACTGACAGATTTTCACTGACTGACTCACTCTCACTGACAATCTCTCATGACTGACAGCCTCCCACTGACACTCTCCCACTCTCTCTCACTGACTCTCCCACTCACTCACTGAAAATCACTCTCATTCACTGACTCACTCTGACAGACTCTCACTGACACTCTGCCACTCTCTCTCACTGACTGACTCTCTCTCACTGACAGACTCACTCTCACTGACTCACTCTCACTGACTCACTCTCACTGACAGACTCTCACTGACAGACTCTCTCACTGACAGACTCTCTCACTGACAGACTCTCTCACTGACACTCTCCCTCTCACTGACTGACTCACTCTCACTCACTGACACTAACTCACACTCACTGACACTGACTCACACTCACTGACTCTCTCACTGACTCACTCTCACTGACAGACTCTTACTGACTGACAGACTCACTGACAGACTCTCCCACTCTCTCTCTCTCTCACTGACAGACTCTCACTGACTCACTCTCACTGACTCACTCTCCCATTAACTGACTGACTCACTCTCACTGACTGACTCACTCTCTCACACTGAAAGACTCTCACTGACTGACTCTCACTGACACTCTCCCACTCACTCTCTCACTGATTGACAGAATCTCTCACTGACTGACTCTCCCACTCTTTCTCACTGACTGACTCACTCTCACTGACACTCTCCCACTCACTCTCTGATTGACTCTCCCACTGACTCTCACTGACTGACTGACTCTGCCACTCTCTCTCTCTCACTGATTGACAGAATCTCTCTCACTGACTGACTGACAGACTTTCACTGACACTCTCCCACTCACTCACACTGACTGACTAATTCACTCTCACTGACTGACAGACCCACTCTCACTGACTCTCTCTCATGGACAGACTTTCCCTCTCACTGACAGATTTTCACTGACTGACTGACTCTCACTGACTCACTCTCACTAACAGACTCTCACTGACTGACTCACTCTTACTGACAGACTCTCTCACTGACTGACTCTCCCACTCTCTCATGACTGACTGACTGTCACTGACAGCCTCCCACTGACACTCTCCCACTCTCTCTCACTGACTGACAGAATCTCTCTCAATGACTAGCTCACTGACTCTCCCACTCTCTCACTGACTGACTCACTCATTGACACCCACTCTCACTCACTGACTCACTCTCACTGACTGATAGACTCACTCTCACTGACTCTCTCACTGACAGACTTTCCCTCTCACTGACAGATTTTCACTGACTGACTCACTCTCACTGACAATCTCTCATGACTGACAGCCTCCCACTGACACTCTCCCACTCTCTCTCACTGACTCTCCCACTCACTCACTGAAAATCACTCTCATTCACTGACTCACTCTGACAGACTCTCACTGACACTCTGCCACTCTCTCTCACTGACTGACTCTCTCTCACTGACAGACTCTCACTCACTGACTCACTCTCACTGACTCACTCTCACTGACTCACTCTCACTGACTCACTCTCACTGACAGACTCTCTCACTGACAGACTCTCTCACTGACACTCTCCCTCTCACTGACTGACTCACTCTCACTGACTGACAGACTCTCACTGACAGATTCTCCCACTCTCACTGACTGACTGACTCCCACTGACACTTTCCCACTCTCTCTCACTGACTGACAGAATCTCTCACTGACTCTCACTCACTGACAGACTCTCACTGACTGACAGACTCTCACTCACTCACTGACTCACTCTCACTAACAGACTCTCACTGACTGACAGACTCTCACTGACACTCTCCCACTCTCACTCACTGACTGACTCACTCTCACTAACAGACTCTCACTGACTCTCCCACTCTCACTCACTGACTCTCACTGACACTCTTCCACTCTCTCTCACTGACTCACTGACAGACTCTCTCACTGACACTCTCCCACTCTCTCACTGACAGACTCTCACTGACTGACAGCCTCCCACTGACTCTCTCCCACTCTCTCTCTCACTGACTCACTCACTGACTCTCCCACTCACTCACTGACAATCACTCTCATTCACTGACTCACTCTGACAGACTCTCACTGACACTCTGCCACTCTCTCTCACTGACTCACTCTCACTCACTGACAGACTCTCACTGACAGACTCTCACTGACAGACTCTCTCACTGACAGACTCTCCCACTGACAGACTCTCTCACTGACACTCTCCCTCTCACTGACCGACAGACTCTCACTGACAGATTCTCCCACTCTCACTGACTGACTGACTCCCACTGACACTTTCCCACTCTCTCTCACTGACTGACCGAATCTCTCTCACTGACTCTCACTCACTGACTGACTCACTCTCACTGACAGACTCTCACTGACTGACAGACTCTCACTGACACTCTCCCACTCTCACTCACTGACACTAACTCACACTCACTGACACTGACTCACACTCACTGACTCTCTCACTGACTCACTCTCACTGACAAACTCTTACTGACTGACAGACTCACTGACAGACTCTCCCACTCTCTCTCTCTCACTGACAGACTCTCACTGACTCACTCTCCCACTCACTGACTGACTCACTCTCACTGACTGACTCACTCTCTCACACTGAAAGACTCTCACTGACTGACTCTCACTGACACTCTCCCACTCACTCTCTCACTGATTGACAGAATCTCTCACTGACTGACTCTCCCACTCTTTCTCACTGACTGACTCACTCTCACTGACACTCTCCCACTCACTCTCTGATTGACTCTCTCACTGACTGACTGACTCTGCCACTCTCTCTCTCTCACTGATTGACAGAATCTCTCTCACTGACTGACTGACAGACTTTCACTGACACTCTCCCACTCACTCACACTGACTGACTAATTCACTCTCACTGACTGACAGACTCACTCTCACTGACTCTCTCTCATGGACAGACTTTCCCTCTCACTGACAGATTTTCACTGACTGACTGACTCTCACTGACGCACTCTCACTAACAGACTCTCACTGACTGACTCACTCTTACTGACAGACTCTCACACTGACTGACTCTCCCACTCTCTCATGACTGACTGACTGTCACTGACAGCCTCCCACTGACACTCTCCCACTCTCTCTCACTGACTGACAGAATCTCTCTCAATGACTAGCTCACTGACTCTCCCACTCTCTCACTGACTGACTCACTCATTGACACCCACTCTCACTCACTGACTCACTCTCACTGACTGATAGACTCACTCTCACTGACTCTCTCACTGACAGACTTTCCCTCTCACTGACTGACTCACTCTCACTGACAGATTTTCACTGACTGACTCACTCTCACTGACAATCTCTCATGACTGACAGCCTCCCACTGACACTCTCCCACTCTCTCTCACTGACTCTCCCACTCACTCACTGAAAATCACTCTCATTCACTGACTCACTCTGACAGACTCTCACTGACACTCTGCCACTCTCTCTCACTGACTGACTCTCTCTCACTGACAGACTCTCACTGACAGACTCACTCTCACTGACTCACTCTCACTGACTCACTCTCACTGACTCACTCTCACTGACAGACTCTCTCACTGACAGACTCTCTCACTGACAGACTCTCTCACTGACAGACTCTCTCACTGACACTCTCCCTCTCACTGACTGACTCACTCTCACTGACTGACAGACTCTCACTGACAGATTCTCCCACTCTCACTGACTGACTGACTCCCACTGACACTTTCCCACTCTCTCTCACTGACTGACAGAATCTCTCACTGACTCTCACTCACTGACAGACTCTCACTGACTGACAGACTCTCACTCACTCACTGACTCACTCTCACTAACAGACTCTCACTGACTGACAGACTCTCACTGACACTCTCCCACTCTCACTCACTGACTGACTCACTCTCACTAACAGACTCTCACTGACTCTCCCACTCTCACTCACTGACTCTCACTGACACTCTTCCACTCTCTCTCACTGACTCACTGACAGACTCTCTCACTGACACTCTCCCACTCTCACTCACTGACTGACTCACTCTCACTGACCGACAGACTCTCACTGACCGACAGATTCTCACTGACAGACTCTCACTGACTCACTCTCACTGACTGACACATTCCCACTCTCTCACTGACTCGCCCATTCTCTCTCACTGACTCACTCACTCTCACCGATTGTCACTGACTGACTCACTCTCACTGACTTACTCTCCCACTCTCTCACTGACTGATTTACTCTCTCTCACTGACTGACTCTCACTGACTCTAGCTAAAAGACTGACTATCCCACTGACTCACTGTTTCACTCACTAACTGACTCTCACTCTCACTGACTGACTCTCTCACTCTCACTGACTGACTCACTCAGTCCCACTGACTCACTCTCACTGACTGACTCACTCTCACTAACAGACTCTGACTGACTCACTCTCACTGATTGACAGAATCTCACTGACTGACTCTCCCACTCTCTCACTGACAGACTCTCACCGACACTCTCCCACTCACTGACTGATTGACTCTCACTGACTCTCCCCCTCTCTCACTGACTGACTCACTCTCACTAACAGACTCTCACTGACTGACTCTCCCACTCTCTCACTGCCACTCTCCCACTCTCTCTCACTGACTGACTCACTCTAACTCACTGACTCACTCTCACTGACTCACTCTCACTGACAGACTCACTGACTGACTCCCACTCACTGACTGACTCACTCTCTCACACTGAAACACTCTCACTGACACTCTCACTGACTGACTCTCACTGACACTCTCCCACTCACTCTCTCACTGATTGACAGAATCTCTCACTGACTGACTCTCCCACTCTTTCTCACTGACTGACAGACTTTCACTGACACTCTCCCATTCACTCACACTGACTGACTCATTCACTCTCACTGACTCTCTCTCATGGACAGACTTTCCCTCTCACTGACTGACTCACTCTTACTGACAGCCTCCCACTGACACTCTCCCACTCTCTCTCACTGACTGACAGAATCTCTCTTACTGACTCTCACTCACTGACTGACTCTTACTGACTGACAGACTCACTCTCACTGACAATCTCTCATGACTGACAGCCTCCCACTGACTCTCTCCCACTCTCTCTCTCACTGACTCACTCACTGACTCTCCCACTCACTCACTGACAATCACTCTCATTCACTGACTCACTCTGACAGACTCTCACTGACACTCTGCCACTCTCTCTCACTGACTCACTCTCACTCACTGACAGACTCTCACTGACAGACTCTCTCACTGACAGACTCTCTCACTGACAGACTCTCCCACTGACAGACTCTCTCACTGACACTCTCCCTCTCACTGACCGACAGACTCTCACTGACAGATTCTCCCACTCTCACTGACTGACTGACTCCCACTGACACTTTCCCACTCTCTCTCACTGACTGACAGAATCTCTCTCACTGACTCTCACTCACTGACTGACTCTCACTGACTGACAGACTCTCACTGACACTCTCCCACTCTCACTCACTGACTGACTCACTCTCACTGACACTCTCCCACTCACTCTCTGATTGACTCTCCCACTGACTCTCACTGACTGACTGACTCTGCCACTCTCTCTCTCTCACTGATTGACAGAATCTCTCTCACTGACTGACTGACAGACTTTCACTGACACTCTCCCACTCACTCACACTGACTGACTAATTCACTCTCACTGACTGACAGACTCACTCTCACTGACTCTCTCTCATGGACAGACTTTCCCTCTCACTGACAGATTTTCACTGACTGACTGACTCTCACTGACTCACTCTCACTAACAGACTCTCACTGACTGACTCACTCTTACTGACAGACTCTCTCACTGACTGACTCTCCCACTCTCTCATGACTGACTGACTGTCACTGACAGCCTCCCACTGACACTCTCCCACTCTCTCTCACTGACTGACAGAATCTCTCTCAATGACTAGCTCACTGACTCTCCCACTCTCTCACTGACTGACTCACTCATTGACACCCACTCTCACTCACTGACTCACTCTCACTGACTGATAGACTCACTCTCACTGACTCTCTCACTGACAGACTTTCCCTCTCACTGACTGACTCACTCTCACTGACAGATTTTCACTGACTGACTCACTCTCACTGACAATCTCTCATGACTGACAGCCTCCCACTGACACTCTCCCACTCTCTCTCACTGACTCTCCCACTCACTCACTGAAAATCACTCTCATTCACTGACTCACTCTGACAGACTCTCACTGACACTCTGCCACTCTCTCTCACTGACTGACTCTCTCTCACTGACAGACTCTCACTCACTGACTCACTCTCACTGACTCACTCTCACTGACAGACTCTCTCACTGACAGACTCTCTCACTGACAGACTCTCTCACTGACACTCTCCCTCTCACTGACTGACTCACTCTCACTGACTGACAGACTCTCACTGACAGATTCTCCCACTCTCACTGACTGACTGACTCCCACTGACACTTTCCCACTCTCTCTCACTGACTGACAGAATCTCTCACTGACTCTCACTCACTGACAGACTCTCACTGACTGACAGACTCTCACTCACTCACTGACTCACTCTCACTAACAGACTCACTGACTGACAGACTCTCACTGACACTCTCCCACTCTCTCTCTCACTGACTCTCCCACTCACTCACTGACAATCACTCTCATTCACTGACTCACTCTGACAGACTCTCACTGACACTCTGCCACTCTCTCTCACTGACTCACTCTCACTCACTGACAGACTCTCACTGACACTCTCCCTCTCACTGACCGACAGACTCTCACTGACAGATTCTCCCACTCTCACTGACTGACTGACTCCCACTGACACTTTCCCACTCTCTCTCACTGACTGACAGAATCTCTCTCACTGACTCACTCTCACTGACAGACTCTCACTGACTGACAGACTCTCACTGACACTCTCCCACTCTCACTCACTGACTGACTCACTCTCACTGACTGACTCACTCTCACTCACTGACACTAACTCACACTCACTGACACTGACTCACACTCACTGACTCTCTCACTGACTCACTCTCACTGACAGACTCTTACTGACTGACAGACTCACTGACAGACTCTCCCACTCTCTCTCTCTCACTGACAGACTCTCACTGACTCACTCTCCCACTCACTGACTGACTCACTCTCACTGACTGACTGACTCACTCTCTCACACTGAAAGACTCTCACTGACACTCTCCCACTCACTCTCTCACTGATTGACAGAATCTCTCACTGACTGACTCTCCCACTCTTTCTCACTGACTGACTCACTCTCACTGACACTCTCCCACTCACTCTCTGATTGACTCTCCCACTGACTCTCACTGACTGACTGACTCTGCCACTCTCTCTCTCTCACTGATTGACAGAATCTCTCTCACTGACTGACTGACTTTCACTGACACTCTCCCACTCACTCACACTGACTGACTAATTCACTCTCACTGACTGACAGACTCACTCTCACTGACTCTCTCTCATGGACAGACTTTCCCTCTCACTGACAGATTTTCACTGACTGACTGACTCTCACTGACTCACTCTCACTAACAGACTCTCACTGACTGACTCACTCTTACTGACAGACTCTCTCACTGACTGACTCTCCCACTCTCTCATGACTGACTGACTGTCACTGACAGCCTCCCACTGACACTCTCCCACTCTCTCTCACTGACTGACAGAATCTCTCTCAATGACTAGCTCACTGACTCTCCCACTCTCTCACTGACTGACTCACTCATTGACACCCACTCTCACTCACTGACTCACTCTCACTGACTGATAGACTCACTCTCACTGACTCTCTCACTGACAGACTTTCCCTCTCACTGACTGACTCACTCTCACTGACAGATTTTCACTGACTGACTCACTCTCACTGACAATCTCTCATGACTGACAGCCTCCCACTGACACTCTCCCACTCTCTCTCACTGACTCTCCCACTCACTCACTGAAAATCACTCTCATTCACTGACTCACTCTGACAGACTCTCACTGACACTCTGCCACTCTCTCTCACTGACTGACTCTCTCTCACTGACAGACTCTCACTGACAGACTCACTCTCACTGACTCACTCTCACTGACTCACTCTCACTGACAGACTCTCACTGACAGACTCTCTCACTGACAGACTCTCTCACTAACAGACTCTCTCACTGACACTCTCCCTCTCACTGACTGACTCACTCTCACTGACTGACAGACTCTCACTGACAGATTCTCCCACTCTCACTGACTGACTGACTCCCACTGACACTTTCCCACTCTCTCTCACTGACTGACAGAATCTCTCACTGACTCTCACTGACTGACAGACTCTCACTGACACTCTCCCACTCTCACTCACTGACTGACTCACTCTCACTAACAGACTCTCACTGACTCTCCCACTCTCACTCACTGACTCTCACTGACACTCTTCCACTCTCTCTCACTGACACTCTCCCACTCTCACTCACTGACTGACTCACTCTCACTGACCGACAGACTCTCACTGACCGACAGATTCTCACTGACAGACTCTCACTGACTCACTCTCACTGACTGACACATTCCCACTCTCTCACTGACTCGCCCATTCTCTCTCACTGACTCACTCACTCTCACCGACTGTCACTGACTGACTCACTCTCACTGACTTACTCTCCCACTCTCTCACTGACTGACACTCTCTCACTGACTGATTGACTCTCTCTCACTGACTGACTCTCACTGACTCTAGCTAAAAGACTGACTATCCCACTGACTCACTGTTTCACTCACTAACTGACTCTCACTCTCACTGACTGACTCTCTCACTCTCACTGACTGACTCACTCAGTCCCACTGACTCACTCTCACTGACTGACTCACTCTCACTAACAGACTCTGACTGACTCACTCACTGATTGACAGAATCTCACTGACTGACTCTCCCACTCTCTCACTGACAGACTCTCACCGACACTCTCCCACTCACTGACTGATTGACTCTCACTGACTCTCCCCCTCTCTCACTGACAGACTCACTCTCACTGACTGACTCTCCCACTCTCTCACTGCCACTCTCCCACTCTCTCTCACTGACTGACTCACTCTAACTCACTGACTCACTCTCACTGACTCACTCTCACTGACAGACTCACTGACTGACTCCCACTCACTGACTGACTCACTCTCTCACACTGAAACACTCTCACTGACACTCTCACTGACTGACTCTCACTGACACTCTCCCACTCACTCTCTCACTGATTGACAGAATCTCTCACTGACTGACTCTCCCACTCTTTCTCACTGACTGACAGACTTTCACTGACACTCTCCCATTCACTCACACTGACTGACTCATTCACTCTCACTGACTGACACTCACTCTCACTGACTCTCTCTCATGGACAGACTTTCCCTCTCACTGACTAACTCACTCTTACTGACAGCCTCCCACTGACACTCTCCCACTCTCTCTCACTGACTGACAGAATCTCTCTCACTGACTCTCACTCACTGACTGACTCTTACTGACTGACAGACTCACTCTCACTGACAATCTCTCATGACTGACAGCCTCCCACTGACTCTCTCTCACTGACTCACTCACTGACTCTCCCACTCACTCACTGACAATCACTCTCATTCACTGACTCACTCTGACAGACTCTCACTGACACTCTGCCACTCTCTCTCACTGACTCACTCTCACTCACTGACAGACTCTCACTGACATACTCTCACTGACAGACTCTCACTGACAGACTCTCTCACTGACAGACTCTCCCACTGACAGACTCTCTCACTGACACTCTCCCTCTCACTGACCGACAGACTCTCACTGACAGATTCTCCCACTCTCACTGACTGACTGACTCCCACTGACATTTTCCCACTCTCTCTCACTGACTGACAGAATCTCTCTCACTGACTCTCACTCACTGACTGACTCTCACTGACTGACAGACTCTCACTGACACTCTCCCACTCTCACTCACTGACTGACTCACTCTCACTGACTGACTCACTCTCACTCACTGACACTAACTCACACTCACTGACACTGACTCACACTCACTGACTCTCTCACTGACTCACTCTCACTGACAGACTCTTACTGACTGACAGACTCACTGACAGACTCTCCCACTCTCTCTCTCTCACTGACAGACTCTCACTGACTCACTCTCACTGACTCACTCTCCCACTCACTGACTGACTCACTCTCACTGACTGACTCACTCTCTCACACTGACTGACTCTCACTGACACTCTCCCACTCACTCTCTCACTGATTGACAGAATCTCTCACTGACTGACTCTCCCACTCTTTCTCACTGACTGACTCACTCTCACTGACACTCTCCCACTCACTCTCTGATTGACTCTCCCACTGACTCTCACTGACTGACTGACTCTGCCACTCTCTCTCTCTCACTGATTGACAGAATCTCTCTCACTGACTGACTGACAGACTTTCACTGACACTCTCCCACTCACTCACACTGACTGACTAATTCACTCTCACTGACTGACAGACTCACTCTCACTGACTCTCTCTCATGGACAGACTTTCCCTCTCACTGACAGATTTTCACTGACTGACTGACTCTCACTGACTCACTCTCACTGACAGACTCTCTCACTGACTGACTCTCCCACTCTCTCACTGACTGACTCACTCATTGACACCCACTCTCACTCACTGACTCACTCTCACTGACTCTCTCACTGACAGACTTTCCCTCTCACTGACTGACTCACTCTCACTGACAGATTTTCACTGACTGACTCACTCTCACTGACACTCTCCCACTCTCTCTCACTGACTCTCCCACTCACTCACTGAAAATCACTCTCATTCACTGACTCACTCTGACAGACTCTCACTGACACTCTGCCACTCTCTCTCACTGACTGACTCTCTCTCACTGACAGACTCTCACTCACTGACTCACTCTCACTGACTCACTCTCACTGACTCACTCTCACTGACTCACTCTCACTGACTCACTCTCACTGACAGACTCTCACTGACAGACTCTCTCACTGACAGACTCTCTCACTGACAGACTCTCTCACTGACACTCTCCCTCTCACTGACTGACTCACTCTCACTGACTGACAGACTCTCACTGACAGATTCTCCCACTCTCACTGACTGACTGACTCCCACTGACACTTTCCCACTCTCTCTCACTGACTGACAGAATCTCTCACTGACTCTCACTCACTGACAGACTCTCACTGACTGACAGACTCTCACTCACTCACTGACTCACTCTCACTAACAGACTCTCACTGACTGACAGACTCTCACTGACACTCTCCCACTCTCACTCACTGACTGACTCACTCTCACTAACAGACTCTCACTGACTCTCCCACTCTCACTCACTGACTCTCACTGACACTCTTCCACTCTCTCTCACTGACTCACTGACAGACTCTCTCACTGACAATCTCCCACTCTCTCACTGACAGACTCTCACTGACTGACAGACTCTCACTGACACTCTCCCACTCTCACTCACTGACTGACTCACTCTCACTGACCGACAGACTCTCACTGACCGACAGATTCTCACTGACAGACTCTCACTGACTCACTCTCACTGACTGACACATTCCCACTCTCTCACTGACTCGCCCATTCTCTCTCACTGACTCACTCACTCTCACCGACTGTCACTGACTGACTCACTCTCACTGACTTACTCTCCCACTCTCTCACTGCCTGACACTCTCTCACTGACTGATTGACTCTCTCTCACTGACTGACTCTCACTGACTCTAGCTAAAAGACTGACTATCCCACTGACTCACTGTTTCACTCACTAACTGACTCTCACTCTCACTGACTGACTCTCTCACTCTCACTGACTGACTCACTCACTCAGTCCCACTGACTCACTCTCACTGACTGACTCACTCTCACTAACAGACTCTGACTGACTCACTCTCACTGATTGACAGAATCTCTCACTGACTGACTCTCCCACTCTCTCACTGACAGACTCTCACCGACACTCTCCCACTCACTCTCTGATTGACTCTCCCACTCACTGACTGATTGACTCACTCTCACTAACAGACTCTCACTGACTGACTCTCCCACTCTCTCACTGCCACTCTCCCACTCTCTCTCACTGACTGACTCACTCTAACTCACTGACTCACTCTCACTGACAGACTCACTGACTGACTCCCACTCACTGACTGACTCACTCTCTCACACTGAAACACTCTCACTGACACTCTCACTGACTGACTCTCACTGACACTCTCCCACTCACTCTCTCACTGATTGACAGAATCTCTCACTGACTGACTCTCCCACTCTTTCTCACTGACTGACAGACTTTAACTGACACTCTCCCATTCACTCACACTGACTGACTCATTCACTCTCACTGACTGACACTCACTCTCACTGACTCTCTCTCATGGACAGACTTTCCCTCTCACTGACTGACTCACTCTTACTGACAGCCTCCCACTGACACTCTCCCACTCTCTCTCACTGACTGACAGAATCTCTCTCACTGACTCTCACTCACTGACTGACTCACTCTCTGACTGACTCACTCTCACTAACAGACTCTCACTGACTGACAGACTCACTCTCACTGACAGACTCTCCCACTCTCTCACTGACACTCTCCCTCTCACTGACCGACAGACTCTCACTGACCGACAGACTCACACTGACAGATTCTCACTGACAGATTCTCCCACTCTCTCACTGACTGACTGACTCCCACTGACACTTTCCCACTCTCTCTCACTGACTATCAGAATCTCTCTCACTTACTCTCACTCACTGACTGACTCACTCTCACTGACAGACTCTCACTCACTCACTCACTGTCACTAACAGACTCTCACTGACTGACAGACTCTCACTGACACTCTCCCACTCTCACTAACAGACTCTCATTGACTCTCCCACTCTCACTGACTGACTCTCACTGACACTCTTCCCCTCTCTCTCACTGACTCACTGACGAACTCACTCTCACTGACAGACTCTCTCAATGACAGACTCTCTCACTGACACTCTCCCACTCTCTCACTGACAGACTCTCACTGACTGACAGACTCTCACTGACACTCTCCCACTCTCACTCACTGACTGACTCACTCTCACTGACCAACAGTCTCTCACTAACAGACTCTCACTGACTGACTCTCCCACTCTCTCACTGCCACTCTCCCACTCTCTCTCACTGACTGACTCACTCTAACTCACTGACTCACTCTCACTGACTCACTCTCACTGACAGACTCACTGACTGACTCCCACTCACTGACTGACTCACTCTCTCACACTGAAACACTCTCACTGACACTCTCACTGACTGACTCTCACTGACACTCTCCCACTCACTCTCTCACTGATTGACAGAATCTCTCACTGACTGACTCTCCCACTCTTTCTCACTGACTGACAGACTTTCACTGACACTCTCCCATTCACTCACACTGACTGACTCATTCACTCTCACTGACTCTCTCACATGGACAGACTTTCCCTCTCACTGACTGACTCACTCTTACTGACAGCCTCCCACTGACACTCTCCCACTCTCTCTCACTGACTGACAGAATCCCTCTCACTGACTCTCACTCTCTGACTGACTCACTCTCACTGACAGACTCTCACTGACTGACAGACTCACTCTCACTGACAGACTCTCCCACTCTCTCACTGACACTCTCCCTCTCACTGACCGACAGACTCACACTGACAGATTCTCACTGACAGATTCTCCCACTCTCTCACTGACTGACTGACTCCCACTGACACTTTCCCACTCTCTCTCACTGACTATCAGAATCTCTCTCACTTACTCTCACTCACTGACTGACTCACTCTCACTGACAGACTCTCACTCACTCACTCACTGTCACTAACAGACTCTCACTGACTGACAGACTCTCACTGACACTCTCCCACTCTCACTAACAGACTCTCATTGACTCTCCCACTCTCACTGACTGACTCTCACTGACACTCTTCCCCTCTCTCTCACTGACTCACTGACGGACTCACTCTCACTGACAGACTCTCTCAATGACAGACTCTCTCACTGACACTCTCCCACTCTCTCACTGACAGACTCTCACTGACTGACAGACTCTCACTGACACTCTCCCACTCTCACTCACTGACTGACTCACTCTCACTGACAGACTCTCACTGACTTACTCTCCCACTCTCTCACTGACTGACACTCTCTCACTGACTGATTGACTCTCTCTCACTGACTGACTCTCACTGACTCTCGCTAAAAGACTGACTGACTCTCGCTAAAAGACTGACTATCCCACTGACTCACTCACTCTCACTGACTGACTCTCTCACTCTCACTGACTGATTCACTCACTCAGTCCCACTGACTCACTCTCACTAACAGACTCTGACTGACTCACTCTCACTGATTGACAGAATCTCTCACTCTCTCACTGACAGACTCACCGACACTCTCCCACTCACTCTCTGATTGACTCTCCCACTCACTGACTGACTCACTCTCACTGACTCTCCCCCTCTCTCACTGACTGACTCACTCTCACTAACAGACTCTCACTGACTGACTCTCCCACTCTCCCACTCTCTCTCACTGGCTCACTCTCTCTCACTGACTGACAGCCTCCCACTGACACTCTCCCACTCTCTCTCACTGACTGACAGAATCTCTCTCAATGACTAGCTCACGGACTCTCCCACTCTCTCACTGACTGACTCTCACTCACTGACACCCACTCTCACTGACTCACAGACTTTCACTGACACTCTCCCACTCTCTCTCACTGACTGATTCATTATCTCTCACTGACTCATTTTCATTGACTCTCACTGACAGACTCTCCCTCTCACTGACTGACATACTCTCACTGACACTCTCCCACTCTCTCACTGACTCACTCTCACTGACAGATTCTCACTGACTGACTCTCCCACTCTTTCAATGACTGACTGACTCCCACTGACACTTTCTCACTCTCTCTCACTGACTGACAGAATCTCTCTCACTGACTGACTCTCACTAACAGACTCTCACTGAAAATCTCCCACTCTCTCTCACTCACTGACTCTCACTGATACTCTCCCACTGACTCACTAACTCTCACACTCACAGACTCACTCTCACTGACTGACTCACTCTCACAGACTCTCACTGACACTCTCACACTCTCCCACTCTCTCACTGACTCACTCATTCTCACTGACACTCTCACTGACTCACTGACACTTCCCACTCTCTCACTGACTGACTCTCTCACTGACTGACAGACTCTTACTGACACTCACTGACAGACTCTCACTGACTGACACTTTCCCACTCTCTCACTGACTCGCCCATTCTCTCTCACTGACTCACTCACTCTCACCGACTGTCACTGACTGACTCACTGTCACTGACTTACTCTCCCACTCTCTCACTGACTGATTGACTCTCTCTCACTGACTGACTCTCACTGACTCTCGCTAAAAGACTGACTGACTCTCGCTAAAAGACTGACTATCCCACTGACTCACTGTTTCACTCACTAACTGACTCTCTCACTCTCACTGACTGACTCACTCAGTCCCACTGACTCACTCTCACTAACAGACTCTGACTGACTCACTCTCACTGATTGACAGAATCTCTCACTGACTGACTCTCCCACTCTCTCACTGACAGACTCTCACCGACACTCTCCCACTCACTCTCTGATTGACTCTCCCACTCACTGACTGATTGACTCTCACTGACTCTCCCCCTCTCTCACTGACTGACTCTCCCACTCTCTCACTGACACTCTCACTGCCACTCTCCCACTCTCTCTCACTGACTCACTCTCTCTCACTGACTGACAGACTCACTCTCACTGACTGACTCACTCTAACTCACTGACTCACTCTCACTGACAAACTCTTACTGACTGACAGACTCACTGACTGACTCTCCCACTCACTGACTGACTCACTCTCACTGAGTGACTCACTCTCTAACACTGAAAGACTCTCACTGACACTCTCACTGACTGACTCTCCCACTCACTCTCTCACTGATTGACAGAATCTCTCACTGACTGACTCTCCCACTCTTTCTCACTGACTGACTCACTCTCACTGACACTCTCCCACTCACTCTCTGATTGACTCTCCCACTCACTGACTGATTCACTCTCACTGACTCTCCCCCTCTCTCACTGACTGACTCACTCTCACTAACAGACTCTCACTGACTGACTCTCCCACTCTCTCACTGCCACTCTCTCTCACTGACTGACAGACTCACTCTCACTGACTGACTCTCTCTGACTGACTCACTCTCACTCACTGACACTAACACACTCACTGACACTGACTCTCTCACTGACTCACTCTCACTGACAGACTCTTACTGACTGACAGACTCACTGACAGACTCTCCCACTCTCTCTCTCTCACTGACAGACTCTCACTGACTGACTCTCCCACTCACTGACTGACTCACTCTCACTGACTGACTCACTCTCTCACACTGAAAGACTCTCACTGACTGACTCTCACTGACACTCTCCCACTCACTCTCTCACTGATTGACAGAATCTCTCACTGACTGACTCTCCCACTCTTTCTCACTGACTGACTCACTCTCACTGACACTCTCCCACTCACTCTCTGATTGACTCTCCCACTGACTCTCACTGACTGACTGACTCTGCCACTCTCTCTCTCTCATTGATTGACAGAATCTCTCTCACTGACTGACTGACAGACTTTCACTGACACTCTCCCACTCACTCACACTGACTGACTAATTCACTCTCACTGACTGACAGACTCACTCTCACTGACTCTCTCTCATGGACAGACTTTCCCTCTCACTGACAGATTTTCACTGACGGACTGACTCTCACTGACTCACTCTCACTAACAGACTCTCACTGACTGACTCACTCTTACTGACAGACTCTCTCACTGACTGACTCTCCCACTCTCTCATGACTGACTGACTGTCACTGACAGCCTCCCACTGACACTCTCCCACTCTCTCTCACTGACTGACAGAATCTCTCTCAATGACTAGCTCACTGACTCTCCCACTCTCTCACTGACTGACTCTCACTCATTGACACCCACTCTCACTCACTGACTCACTCTCACTGACTGATAGACTCACTCTCACTGACTCTCTCACTGACAGACTTTCCCTCTCACTGACTGACTCACTCTCACTGACAGATTTTCACTGACTGACTCACTCTCACTGACAATCTCTCATGACTGACACTCTCCCACTCTCTCTCACTGACTCACTCACTGACTCTCCCACTCACTCACTGAAAATCACTCTCATTCACTGACTCACTCTGACAGACTCTCACTGACACTCTGCCACTCTCTCTCACTGACTGACTCTCTCTCACTGACAGACTCTCACTGACTCACTCTCACTCACTGACTCACTCTCACTGACAGACTCTCACTGACAGACTCTCTCACTGACAGACTCTCTCACTGACAGACTCTCTCACTGACAGACTCTCCCACTGACAGACTCTCTCACTGACACTCTCCCTCTCACTGACTGACTCACTCTCACTGACTGACAGACTCTCACTGACAGATTCTCCCACTCTCACTGACTGACTGACTCCCACTGACACTTTCCCACTCTCTCTCACTGACTGACAGAATCTCTCACTGACTCTCACTCACTCACTGACTCTCTCACTAACAGACTCTCACTGACTGACAGACTCTCACTGACTGACTCACTCTCACTAACAGACTCTCACTGACTCTCCCACTCTCACTCACTGACTCTCACTGACACTCTTCCACTCTCTCTCACTGACTCACTGACAGACTCTCTCACTGACACTCTCCCACTCTCTCACTGACAGACTCTCACTGACTGACAGACTCTCACTGACACTCTCCCACTCTCACTCACTGACTGACTCACTCTCACTGACCGACAGACTCTCACTGACCGACAGATTCTCACTGACAGACTCTCACTGACTGACACATTCCCACTCTCTCACTGACTCGCCCATTCTCTCTCACTGACTCACTCACTCTCACCGACTGTCACTGACTGACTCACTCTCACTGACTTACTCTCCCACTCTCTCACTGCCTGACACTCTCTCACTGACTGATTGACTCTCTCTCACTGACTGACTCTCACTGACTCTAGCTAAAAGACTGACTATCCCACTGACTCACTGTTTCACTCACTGACTGACTCTCTCACTCTCACTGACTGACTCACTCACTCAGTCCCACTGACTCACTCTCACTGACTGACTCACTCTCACTAACAGACTCTGACTGACTCACTCTCACTGATTGACAGAATCTCTCACTGACTGACTCTCCCACTCTCTCACTGACAGACTCTCACCGACACTCTCCCACTCACTCTCTGATTGACTCTCCCACTCACTGACTGATTGACTCTCACTGACTCTCCCCCTCTCTCACTGACTGACTCACTCTCACTAACAGACTCTCACTGACTGACTCTCCCACTCTCTCACTGCCACTCTCCCACTCTCTCTCACTGACTGACTCACTCTAACTCACTGACTCACTCTCACTGACTCACTCTCACTGACAGACTCACTGACTGACTCACTCTCTCACACTGAAACACTCTCACTGACACTCTCACTGACTGACTCTCACTGACACTCTCCCACTCACTCTCTCACTGATTGACAGAATCTCTCACTGACTGACTCTCCCACTCTTTCTCACTGACTGACAGACTTTCACTGACACTCTCCCATTCACTCTCACTGACTGACACTCACTCTCACTGACTCTCTCTCATGGACAGACTTTCCCTCTCACTGACTGACTCACTCTCTCACACTGAAACACTCTCACTGACACTCTCACTGACTGACTCTCACTGACACTCTCCCACTCTCTCTCACTGACTGACAGAATCTCTCTCACTGACTCTCACTCACTGACTGACTCACTCTCTGACTGACTCACTCTCACTGACAGACTCTCACTGACTGACAGACTCACTCTCACTGACAGACTCTCCCACTCTCTCACTGACACTCTCCCTCTCACTGACCGACAGACTCACACTGACAGATTCTCACTGACAGATTCTCCCACTCTCTCACTGACTGACTGACTCCCACTGACACTTTCCCACTCTCTCTCACTGACTATCAGAATCTCTCTCACTTACTCTCACTCACTGACTGACTCACTCTCACTGACAGACTCTCACTCACTCACTCACTGTCACTAACAGACTCTCACTGACTGACACTCTCCCACTCTCACTAACAGACTCTCATTGACTCTCCCACTCTCACTGACTGACTCTCACTGACACTCTTCCCCTCTCTCTCACTGACTCACTGACGGACTCACTCTCACTGACAGACTCTCTCAATGACAGACTCTCTCACTGACACTCTCCCACTCTCTCACTGACACTCTCCCACTCTCACTCACTGACTGACTCACTCTCACTGACCAACAGTCTCTCACTGACAGACTCTCACTGACTTACTCTCCCACTCTCTCACTGACTGACACTCTCTCACTGACTGATTGACTCTCTCTCACTGACTGACTCTCACTGACTCTCGCTAAAAGACTGACTGACTCTCGCTAAAAGACTGACTATCCCACTGACTCACTGTTTCACTCACTAACTGACTCACTCACTCTCTCACTCTCACTGACTGACTCTCTCACTCTCACTGACTGACTCACTCACTCAGTCCCACTGACTCACTCTCACTAACAGACTCTGACTGACTCACTCTCACTGATTGACAGAATCTCTCACTCTCACTGACAGACTCACCGACACTCTCCCACTCACTCTCTGATTGACTCTCCCACTCACTGACTGACTCACTCTCACTGACTCTCCCCCTCTCTCACTGACTGACTCACTCTCACTAACAGACTCTCACTGACTGACTCTCCCACTCTCTCACTGCCACTCTCCCACTCTCTCTCACTGGCTCACTCTCTCTCACTGACTGACAGCCTCCCACTGACACTCTCCCACTCTCTCTCACTGACTGACAGAATCTCTCTCAATGACTAGCTCACGGACTCTCCCACTCTCTCACTGACTGACTCTCACTCACTGACACCCACTCTCACTCTCACTGACTCACAGACTTTCACTGACACTCTCCCACTCTCTCTCACTGACTGATTCACTATCTCTCACTGACTCATTTTCATTGACTCTCACTGACAGACTCTCCCACCCTCTCACTGCCACTCTCCCTCTCACTGACTGACATACTCTCACTGACTCACTCTCACTGACTGACTCTCCCACTCTCTCACTGACTGACTCTCCCACTCTCTCACTGACTCACTCTCACTGACAGATTCTCACTGACTGACTCTCCCACTCTTTCAATGACTGACTGACTCCCACTGACACTTTCTCACTCTCTCTCACTGACTGACAGAATCTCTCTCACTGACTGACTCTCACTAACAGACTCTCACTGAAAATCTCCCACTCTCTCTCACTGACTGACTCTCACTGATACTCTCCCACTGACTCACTAACTCTCACACTCACAGACTCACTCTCACTGACTGACTCACTCTCACAGACTCTCACTGACACTCTCACACTCTCCCACTCTCTCACTGACTCACTCATTCTCACTGACACTCTCACTGACTCACTGACACTTCCCACTCTCTCACTGACTGACTCTCTCACTGACTGACAGACTCTTACTGACACTCACTGACAGACTCTCACTGACTGACACTTTCCCACTCTCTCACTGACTCGCCCATTCTCTCTCACTGACTCACTCACTCTCACCGACTGTCACTGACTTACTCTCCCACTCTCTCACTGACACTCTCTCACTGACTGATTGACTCTCTCTCACTGACTGACTCTCACTGACTCTCGCTAAAAGACTGACTGACTCTCGCTAAAAGACTGACTATCCCACTGACTCACTGTTTCACTCACTAACTGACTCTCTCACTCTCACTGACTGACTCACTCAGTCCCACTGACTCACTCTCACTAACAGACTCTGACTGACTCACTCTCACTGATTGACAGAATCTCTCACTGACTGACTCTCTCACTGACAGACTCTCACCGACACTCTCCCACTCACTCTCTGATTAACTCTCCCACTCACTGACTGATTGACTCTCACTGACTGACTCACTCTCACTGACTCTCCCCCTCTCTGACTGACTGACTCACTCTCACTAACAGACTCTCACTGACTGACTCTCCCACTCTCACTGCCACTCTCCCACTCTCTCACTGACTCACTCTCTCTCACTGACTGACAGACTCACTCTCACTGACTGACTCACTCTAACTCACTGACTCACTCTCACTGACACTCTCACTGACTGACTCTCACTGACACTCTCCCACTCACTCTCTCACTGATTGACAGAATCTCTCACTGACTGACTCTCCCACTCTTTCTCACTGACTGACTCACTCTCACTGACACTCTCCCACTCACTCTCTGATTGACTCTCCCACTGACTCTCACTGACTGACTGACTCTGCCACTCTCTCTCTCTCACTGATTGACAGAATATCTCTCACTGACTGACTGACAGACTTTCACTGACACTCTCCCACTCACTCACACTGACTGACTAATTCACTCTCACTGACTGACAGACTCACTCTCACTGACTCTCTCTCATGGACAGACTTTCCCTCTCACTGACAGATTTTCACTGACTGACTCACTCTCACTAACAGACTCTCACTGACTGACTCACTCTTACTGACAGACTCTCTCACTGACTGACTCTCCCACTCTCTCATGACTGACTGACTGTCACTGACAGCCTCCCACTGACACTCTCCCACTCTCTCTCACTGACTGACAGAATCTCTCTCAATGACTAGCTCACTGACTCTCCCACTCTCTCACTTACTGACTCTCACTCATTGACACCCACTCTCACTCACTGACTCACTCTCACTGACTGATAGACTCACTCTCACTGACTCTCTCACTGACAGACTTTCCCTCTCACTGACTGACTTACTCTCACTGACAGATTTTCACTGACTGACTCACTCTCACTGTTGGAAGGCGGACCCCGAGGAGTCGGTGAGACCACCAAGGGGGGGGCCCTCTCACTGCACGAAGTAGCCGAGCGCTGCCGAGAAGTCTCCTGAGAGATCCTTCTCCTATCCCGTACTAGCACAGTAACACCACCACACCGGACTCAAGGAGGTTGTCTCAAGACAAGCAATTCTTTATCATCAATAAAAGGTTACGAGCTCAATATTTACACGAAGGGATCGAGGGATCCACCAAAAGTCTCAAGGTCTCTTTGGAAGGGTAGGGGTAGCGGGACAGTCTTTGGCAGGAATGTGGTACGAGGGTACCTGGGGCCCAGTTCTTATCCTCACGCTGGAGGACCTCCGATCTCGGAGGGGTCGAGCCGCGACGGCGTCAGCAGGGCTCTGGCGTACAGTTCGTGGAGAGCCGCGATTCAATCAGCAGGGCTCTCAAGATGGTCTCTGTTCAGCTCGAGCCGCGACGTCGTCAGCAGGGCTCCGAGGAAGGTTCCAGCGAGGTTGGGCCGCGACGGCGTCTGCAGGGCTCCGATGTTCCAGGTGGTTCAGAAAAGGGTTCACAGGAGGGAGCCGCGACGCAGTCAGCAGGGCTCGTGATGGTTCCGACAAGAGTTCTTCTCCGTAGGGTCAGCCGCGATTCAATCAGCAGGGCTCTCGACTCCGGGATACAACTGCCGAGCTGTGGTGGGGTCGCCCCAGATATAGGTCTGGAGCCCTTTGATGTCCGGACCTATGCGCCCGAGGGGGCGGAGTGGCCGGGTGGAGGTGGCCAGACGCCCAGCAGGAGAGGCGCCAGGCCCATGGGAGTTGCAGGGCGATCACACCTCGAGAGGGGAGGACAGTTGGGGGTCCCATCGATACTGTCCTCCGCCGGGGGCGATGAATGGTTCCTGTGGCACCCCCTGGCTAGTTCGTGGTGCCTCGATGTCGGGGCTTCGCTGGGGTCGAGGCCGGGTTGAGCGGGGTCGCGCCGGCTGGTGCGCGGTGTGACGTGGATGCCAACAAGATGGCGGAGCCACGAGGAGTATGCGTCCACGTGCAGCTCCGGGTGAAGGGCCTTGGTGCAGTTCAGACGGGTGGCCCGTGACGGCCGGGGCGGGGAACGGGCACAATCCAGGGGGTTAAGGACCACGCCACGAGGCCGGGTCCAACACTCACTGACAATCTCTCATGACTGACAGCCTCCCACTGACACTCTCCCACTCTCTCTCACTGACTCACTCACTGACTCTCCCACTCACTCACTGAAAATCACTCATTCACTGACTCACTCTGACAGACTCTCACTGACACTCTGCCACTCTCTCTCACTGACTGACTCTCTCTCACTGACAGACTCTCACTGACTCACTCTCACTCACTGACTCACTCTCACTCACTGACTCACTCTCACTGACAGACTCTCTCTCTGACAGACTCTCTCACTGACAGACTCTCTCACTGACACTCTCCCTCTCACTGACTGACTCACTCTCACTGACTGACAGACTCTCACTGACAGATTCTCCCACTCTCACTGACTGACTGACTCCCACTGACACTTTCCCACTCTCTCTCACTGACTGACAGAATCTCTCACTGACTCTCACTCACTGACTGACTCACTCTCACTAACAGACTCTCACTGACTGACAGACTCTCACTCACTCACTGACTCACTCTCACTAACAGACTCTCACTGACTGACACTCTCCCACTCTCACTCACTGACTGACTCACTCTCACTAACAGACTCTCACTGACTCTCCCACTCTCACTCACTGACTCTCACTGACACTCTTCCACTCTCTCTCACTGACTCACTGACAGACTCTCTCACTGACACTCTCCCACTCTCTCACTGACAGACTCTCACTGACTGACAGACTCTCACTGACACTCTCCCACTCTCACTCACTGACTGACTCACTCTCACTGACCGACAGACTCTCACTGACCGACAGATTCTCACTGACAGACTCTCACTGACTGACACATTCCCACTCTCTCACTGACTCGCCCATTCTCTCTCACTGACTCACTCACTCTCACCGACTGTCACTGACTGACTCACTCTCACTGACTTACTCTCCCACTCTCTCACTGCCTGACACTCTCTCACTGACTGATTGACTCTCTCTCACTGACTGACTCTCACTGACTCTAGCTAAAAGACTGACTATCCCACTGACTCACTGTTTCACTCACTGACTGACTCTCTCACTCTCACTGACTGACTCACTCACTCAGTCCCACTGACTCACTCTCACTGACTGACTCACTCTCACTAACAGACTCTGACTCACTCTCACTGATTGACAGAATCTCTCACTGACTGACTCTCCCACTCTCTCACTGACAGACTCTCACCGACACTCTCCCACTAACTCTCTGATTGACTCTCCCACTCACTGACTGACTCTCACTGACTCTCCCCCTCTCTCACTGACTGACTCACTCTCACTAACAGACTCTCACTGACTGACTCTCCCACTCTCTCACTGCCACTCTCCCACTCTCTCTCACTGACTGACTCACTCTAACTCACTGACTCACTCTCACTGACAGACTCACTGACTGACTCACTCTCTCACACTGAAACACTCTCACTGACACTCTCACTGACTGACTCTCACTGACACTCTCCCACTCACTCTCTCACTGATTGACAGAATCTCTCACTGACTGACTCTCCCACTCTTTCTCACTGACTGACAGACTTTCACTGACACTCTCCCATTCACTCTCACTGACTGACACTCACTCTCACTGACTCTCTCTCATGGACAGACTTTCCCTCTCACTGACTGACTCACTCTTACTGACAGCCTCCCACTGACACTCTCCCACTCTTTCTCACTGACTGACAGACTTTCACTGACACTCTCCCATTCACTCTCACTGACTGACACTCACTCTCACTGACTCTCTCTCATGGACAGACTTTCCTTCTCACTGACTGACTCACTCTTACTGACAGCCTCCCACTGACACTCTCCCACTCTCTCTCACTGACTGACAGAATCTCTCTCACTGACTCTCACTCTCTGACTGACTCACTCTCACTGACAGACTCTCACTGACTGACAGACTCACTCTCACTGACAGACTCTCCCACTCTCTCACTGACACTCTCCCTCTCACTGACCGACAGACTCTCACTGACCGACAGACTCACACTGACAGATTCTCACTGACAGATTCTCCCACTCTCTCACTGACTGACTGACTCCCACTGACACTTTCACACTCTCTCTCACTGACTATCAGAATCTCTCTCACTTACTCTCACTCACTGACTGACAGACTCTCACTGACACTCTCCCACTCTCACTAACAGACTCTCATTGACTCTCCCACTCTCACTGACTGACTCTCACTGACACTCTTCCCCTCTCTCTCACTGACTCACTGACGGACTCACTCTCACTGACAGACTCTCTCAATGACAGACTCTCTCACTGACACTCTCCCACTCTCTCACTGACACTCTCCCACTCTCACTCACTGACTGACTCACTCTCACTGACCAACAGTCTCTCACTGACAGACTCTCACTGACTTACTCTCCCACTCTCTCACTGACTGACACTCTCTCACTGACTGATTGACTCTCTCTCACTGACTGACTCTCACTGACTCTCGCTAAAAGACTGACTGACTCTCGCTAAAAGACTGACTATCCCACTGACTCACTGTTTCACTCACTAACTGACTCACTCACTCTCACTGACTGACTCTCTCACTCTCACTGACTGACTCACTCAGTCCCACTGACTCACTCTCACTAACAGACTCTGACTGACTCACTCTCACTGATTGACAGAATCTCTCACTCTCTCACTGACAGACTCACCGACACTCTCCCACTCACTCTCTGATTGACTCTCCCACTCACTGACTGACTCACTCTCACCGACTCTCCCCCTCTCTCACTGACTGACTCACTCTCACTAACAGACTCTCACTGACTGACTCTCCCACTCTCTCACTGCCACTCTCCCACTCTCTCTCACTGGCTCACTCTCTCTCACTGACTGACAGCCTCCCACTGACACTCTCCCACTCTCTCTCACTGACTGACAGAATCTCTCTCAATGACTAGCTCACGGACTCTCCCACTCTCTCACTCACTGACACCCACTCTCACTCTCACTGACTCACAGACTTTCACTGACACTCTCCCACTCTCTCTCACTGACTGATTCACTATCTCTCACTGACTCATTTTCATTGACTCTCACTGACAGACTCTCCCACTCTCTCACTGCCACTCTCCCTCTCACTGACTGACATACTCTCACTGACTCACTCTCACTGACTGACTCTCCCACTCTCTCACTGACAGATTCTCACTGACTGACTCCCACTCTCTCACTGACTGACTCACTCTCACTGACCGACAGATTCTCACTGACAGACTCTCACTGACTCACTCTCACTGACTGACACATTCCCACTCTCTCACTGACTCGCCCATTCTCTCTCACTGACTCACTCACTCTCACCGACTGTCACTGACTGACTCACTCTCACTGACTTACTCTCCCACTCTCTCACTGCCTGACACTCTCTCACTGACTGATTGACTCTCTCTCACTGACTGACTCTCACTGACTCTAGCTAAAAGACTGACTATCCCACTGACTCACTGTTTCACTCACTAACTGACTCTCACTCTCACTGACTGACTCTCTCACTCTCACTGACTGACTGACTCACTCAGTCCCACTGACTCACTCTCACTGACTGACTCACTCTCACTAACAGACTCTGACTGACTCACTCTCACTGATTGACAGAATCTCTCACTGACTGACTCTCCCACTCTCTCACTGACAGACTCTCACCGACACTCTCCCACTCACTCTCTGATTGACTCTCCCACTCACTGACTGATTGACTCTCACTGACTCTCCCCCTCTCTCACTGACTGACTCACTCTCACTAACAGACTCTCACTGACTGACTCTCCCACTCTCTCACTGCCACTCTCCCACTCTCTCTCACTGACTGACTCACTCTAACTCACTGACTCACTCTCACTGACTCACTCTCACTGACAGACTCACTGACTGACTCACTCTCTCACACTGAAACACTCTCACTGACACTCTCACTGACTGACTCTCACTGACACTCTCCCACTCACTCTCTCACTGATTGACAGAATCTCTCACTGACTGACTCTCCCACTCTTTCTCACTGACTGACAGACTTTCACTGACACTCTCCCATTCACTCTCACTGACTGACACTCACTCTCACTGACTCTCTCTCATGGACAGACTTTCCCTCTCACTGACTGACTCACTCTTACTGACAGCCTCCCACTGACACTCTCCCACTCTTTCTCACTGACTGACAGACTTTCACTGACACTCTCCCATTCACTCTCACTGACTGACACTCACTCTCACTGACTCTCTCTCATGGACAGACTTTCCCTCTCACTGACTGACTCACTCTTACTGACAGCCTCCCACTGACACTCTCCCACTCTCTCTCACTGACTGACAGAATCTCTCTCACTGACTCTCACTCACTGACTGACTCACTCTCTGACTGACTCACTCTCACTGACAGACTCTCACTGACTGACAGACTCACTCTCACTGACAGACTCTCCCACTCTCTCACTGACACTCTCCCTCTCACTGACCGACAGACTCTCACTGACCGATAGACTCACACTGACAGATTCTCACTGACAGATTCTCCCACTCTCTCACTGACTGACTGACTCCCACTGACACTTTCACACTCTCTCTCACTGACTATCAGAATCTCTCTCACTTACTCTCACTCACTGACTGACTCACTCTCACTGACAGACTCTCACTCACTCACTCACTGTCACTAACAGACTCTCACTGACTGACAGACTCTCACTGACACTCTCCCACTCTCACTAACAGACTCTCATTGACTCTCCCACTCTCACTGACTGACTCTCACTGACACTCTTCCCCTCTCTCTCACTGACTCACTGACGGACTCACTCTCACTGACAGACTCTCTCAATGACAGACTCTCTCACTGACACTCTCCCACTCTCTCACTGACTGACTCACTCTCACTGACCAACAGTCTCTCACTGACAGACTCTTACTGACTGACAGACTCACTGACAGACTCTCCCACTCTCTCTCACTGACTCACTCTCACTGACTGACTCTCCCACTCACTGACTGACTCACTCTCACTGACTGACTCACTCTCTCACACTAAAAGACTCTCACTGACTGACTCTCACTGACACTCTCCCACTCACTCTCTCACTGATTGACAGAATCTCTCACTGACTGACTCTCCCACTCTTTCTCACTGACTGACTGACTCTCACTGACACTCTCCCACTCACTCTCTGATTGACTCTCCCACTGACTCTCACTGACTGACTGACTCTGCCACTCTCTCTCTCATTGATTGACAGAATCTCTCTCACTGACTGACTGACTGACTGACTGACTGACTGACAGATTTTCACTGACTGACTGACTCTCACTGACTCACTCTCACTGACTGACTCACTCTCACTAACAGACTCTCACTGACTCACTCTTACTGACAGACTCTCTCACTCTCTCATGACTGACTGACTGTCACTGACAGCCTCCCACTGACACTCTCCCACTCTCTCTCACTGACTGACAGAATCTCTCTCAATGACTAGCTCACTGACTCTCTCACTGACTGACTCTCACTCACTGACACCCACTCTCACTCACTGACTCACTCTTACTGACTGACAGACTCACTCTCACTGACTCTCTCACTGACAGACTTTCCCTCTCACTGACTGACTCACTCTCACTGACAGATTTTCACTGACTGACTCACTCTCACTGACAATCTCTCATGACTGACAGCCTCCCACTGACACTCTCCCACTCTCTCTCACTGACTCACTCACTGACTCTCCCACTCACTCACTCACTGACTCTCCCACTCACTCACTGACAATCACTCTCATTCACTGACTCACTCTGACAGACTCTCACTGACACTCTCTCTCACTGACAGACTCTCACTGACTCACTCACTCACTGACACTCTCACTGACAGTCTCTCTCACTGACAGACTCTCTCACTGACAGACTCTCTCACTGACACTCTCCCTCTCACTGACTGACTCACTCTCACTGACCGACAGATTCTCACTGACAGATTCTCCCACTCTCACTGACTGACTTGACTCCCACTGACACTTTCCCACTCTCTCTCACTGACTGACAGAATCTCTCTCACTGACTCTCACTCACTGACTGACTCACTCTCTGACTGACTCACTCTCACTGACAGACTCTCACTGACTGACAGACTCTCACTCACTGACTGACTCACTCACTAACAGACTCTCACTGACTGACAGACTCTCACTGACACTCTCCCACTCTCACTCACTGACTGACTCACTCTTACTAACAAACTCTCACTGACTCTCCCACTCTCACTGACACTCTTCCACTCTCTCTCACTGACAGACTCACTCTCACTGACAGACTCTCTCACTTACACTCTCCCACTCACTCTCACTGACAGACTCTCACTGACTGACACCCTCCCACTGACACTCTCCCACTCTCTCTCACTGACTGACAGAATCTCTCTCAATGACTAGCTCACTGACTCTCCCACTCTCTCACTGACTGACTCTCACTCACTGACACCCACACTCACTCTGACAGACTTTCACTGACACTCTCCCACTCTCTCTCACTGACTGATTCACTATCTCTCACTGACTCATTTTCATTGACTCTCACTGACAGACTCTCCCACTCTGCCACTCTCCCTCTCACTGACTGACAGACTCTCACTGACTCACTCTCACTGACAGATTCTCACTGACTGACTCTCCCACTCTCTCACTGACTGACTCTCCCACTCTTTCACTGACTCACTCTCACTGACAGATTCTCACTGACTGACTCTCCCACTCTTTCAATGACTGACTGACTCCCACTGACACTTTCCCACTCTCTCTCACTGACTGACAGAATCTCTCTCACTGACTGACTCTCACTCACTCTCACTAACAGACTCTCACTGAAAATCTCCCACTCTCTCTCACTGACTGACTCTCACTGATACTCTCCCACTGACTCACTAACTCTCACACTCAGACTCACTCTCACTGACTGACTCACTCTCACAGACTCTCACTGACACTCTCCCACTGACTCACTCATTCTCACTGATAGACTCTCACTGACTCACTGACACTTCCCACTCTCTCACTGACAGACTCTTACTGACACTCACTGACAGACTCTCACTGACTGACACTTTCCCACTCTCTCACTGACTCGCCCATTCTCTCTCACTGACTCACTCACTCTCACCGACTGTCACTGACTGACTCACTCTCACTGACTTACTCTCCCACTCTCTCACTGACACTCTCTCACTCACTGATTGACTCTCTCTCACTGACTGACTCTCACTGACTCTCGCTAAAAGACTGACTGACTCTCGCTAAAAGACTGACTATCCCACTGACTCACTGTTTCACTCACTAACTGACTCTCTCACTCTCACTGACTGACTCACTCAGTCCCACTGACTCACTCTCACTAACAGACTCTGACTGACTCACTCTCACTGATTGACAGAATCTCTCACTGACTGACTCTCTCACTGACAGACTCTCACCGACACTCTCCCACTCACTCTCTGATTAACTCTCCCACTCACTGACTGATTGACTCTCACTGACTGACTCACTCTCACTGACTCTCCCCCTCTCTGACTGACTGACTCACTCTCACTAACAGACTCTCACTGACTGACTCTCCCACTCTCACTGCCACTCTCCCACTCTCTCACTGACTCACTCTCTCTCACTGACTGACAGACTCACTCTCACTGACTGACTCACTCTAACTCACTGACTCACTCTCACTGACACTCTCACTGACTGACTCTCACTGACACTCTCCCACTCACTCTCTCACTGATTGACAGAATCTCTCACTGACTGACTCACTCTCACTGACACTCTCCCACTCACTCTCTGATTGACTCTCCCACTCACTGACTGATTCACTCTCACTGACTGACTCACTCTCACTGACTCTCCCCCTCTCTCACTGACTGACTCACTCTCACTAACAGACTCTCACTGACTGACTCTCCCACTCTCTCACTGCCACTCTCCCACTCTCTCTCACTGGCTTACTCTCTCTCACTGACTGACTCTCTCTGAATGACTCACTCTCACTCACTGACACTAACTCACACTCACTGACACTGACTCACACTCACTGACTCTCTCACTGACTCACTCTCACTGACAGACTCTTACTGACTGACTGACAGACTCTCCCACTCTCTCTCTCTCACTGACAGACTCTCACTGACTCACTCTCACTGACTGACTCTCCCACTCACTGACTGACTCACTCTCTCACACTGAAAGACTCTTACTGACACTCTCCCACTCCCTCTCTCACTGATTGACAGAATCTCTCACTGACTGACTCTCCCACTCTTTCTCACTGACTGACTGACTCTCACTGACACTCTCCCACTCACTCTCTGATTGACTCTCCCACTGACTCTCACTGACTGACTGACTCTGCCACTCTCTCTCTCTCACTGATTGACAGAATCTCTCTCACTGACTGACTGACAGACTTTCACTGACACTCTCCCACTCACTCACACTGACTGACTCATTCACTCTCACTGACTGACAGACTCACTCTCACTGACTCTCTCTCATGGACAGACTTTCCCTCTCACTGACTGACAGATTTTCACTGACTGACTGACTCTCACTGACTCACTCTCACTAACAGACTCTCACTGACTGACTCACTCTCACTAACAGACTCTCACTGACTGACTCACTCTTACTGACAGACTCTCTCACTGACTGACTCTCCCACTCTCTCATGACTGACTGACTGTCACTGACAGCCTCCCACTGACACTCTCCCACTCTCTCTCACTGACTGACAGAATCTCTCTCAATGACTAGCTCACTGACTCTCCCACTCTCTCACTGACACCCACTCTCACTCACTGACTCACTCTTACTGACTGACAGACTCACTCTCACTGACAATCTCTCATGACTGACAGCCTCCCACTGACTCTCTCCCACTCTCTCTCTCACTGACTCTCCCACTCACTCACTGACAATCACTCTCATTCACTGACTCACTCTGACAGACTCTCACTGACACTCTGCCACTCTCTCTCACTGACTCACTCTCACTCACTGACAGACTCTCACTGACAGACTCTCTCACTGACAGACTCTCCCACTGACAGACTCTCTCACTGACACTCTCCCTCTCACTGACTGACTCACTCTCACTGACCGACAGACTCTCACTGACAGATTCTCCCACTCTCACTGACTGACTGACTCCCACTGACACTTTCCCACTCTCTCTCACTGACTGACAGAATCTCTCTCACTGACTCTCACTGACTGACAGACTCTCACTGACACTCTCCCACTCTCACTCACTGACTGACTCTCTCTGACTGACTCACTCTCACTCACTGACACTAACTCACACTCACTGACACTGACTCACACTCACTGACTCTCTCACTGACTCACTCTCACTGACAGACTCTTACTGACTGACAGACTCACTGACAGACTCTCCCACTCTCTCTCTCTCACTGACTCACTCTCACTGACTGACTCTCCCACTCACTGACTGACTCACTCTCTCACACTGAAAGACTCTCACTGACACTCTCCCACTCACTCTCTCACTGACTGACTCTCCCACTCTTTCTCACTGACTGACTCACTCTCACTGACACTCTCCCACTCACTCTCTGATTGACTCTCCCACTCACTGACTGATTCACTCTCACTGACTGACTCACTCTCACTGACTCTCCCCCTCTCTCACTGACTGACTCACTCTCACTAACAGACTCTCACTGACTGACTCTCCCACTCTCTCACTGCCACTCTCCCACTCTCTCTCACTGGCTTACTCTCTCTCACTGACTGACTCTCTCTGAATGACTCACTCTCACTCACTGACACTAACTCACACTCACTGACACTGACTCACACTCACTGACTCTCTCACTGACTCACTCTCACTGACAGACTCTTACTGACTGACTGACTCACTGACAGACTCTCCCACTCTCTCTCACTGACTCACTCTCACTGACTGACTCTCCCACTCACTGACTGACTCACTCTCTCACACTAAAAGACTCTCACTGACTGACTCTCACTGACACTCTCCCACTCACTCTCTCACTGATTGACAGAATCTCTCACTGACTGACTCTCCCACTCTTTCTCACTGACTGACTCACTCTCCCACTCACTCTCTGATTGACTCTCCCACTGACTCTCACTGACTGACTGACTCTGCCACTCTCTCTCTCTCTCACTGATTGACAGAATCTCTCTCACTGACTGACTGACAGACTTTCACTGACACTCTCCCACTCACTCACACTGACTGACTAATTCACTCTCACTGACTGACAGACTCACTCTCACTGACTCTCTCTCATGGACAGACTTTCCCTCTCACTGACAGATTTTCACTGACTGACTGACTCTCACTGACTCACTCTCACTAACAGACTCTCACTGACTGACTCACTCTTACTGACAGACTCTCTCACTGACTGACTCTCCCACTCTCTCATGACTGACTGACTGTCACTGACAGCCTCCCACTGACACTCTCCCACTCTCTCTCACTGACTGACAGAATCTCTCTCAATGACTAGCTCACTGACTCTCCCACTCTCACTCATTGACACCCACTCTCACTCACTGACTCACTCTCACTGACTGATAGACTCACTCTCACTGACTCTCTCACTGACAGACTTTCCCTCTTGTTGTAAATTAAGGCAGAATGTGATTAAGCATTTACTGAAAACATTAATGCTTCCCCTTTTGATCATGTTTTCTTCGTTATGTTGACCGAAGTCCGGACTCCATTTTGTATTGGCATGCTGCCATGTGTTCACCACGAGGAGAGTCCGACCTCTGTGTTAGTTGCTCTTGTAATCTGCCTAGCAACAGTTTATAAATAGCTCTCTCTTGTCCGTCTGGCGCATGCCCAGACTTGACCACATCTGTTATAATTAGCTTTGCTTGACCATGTGTTTTCGCGGGCTCAAGGAGTGTGTTGGCTCCGCCCATGTATTGATTCAGTATCGAGAATGACCATAAATGGTAATGTTCTTCGGCCTCATGTTGTATCCACCCACTTATGAGCCCCTCTGTTGTGTATAAAAGGGGACTGTGTACGAATGTTCTGTGTGCTACTCCATGCAATACTGAAGAGTGTTGTGTGGATTGTAGGACCACCCTTAAGGGTTAATAAACGTTGTCTTTGTACTTTGCAGTTTCCGTGCCAACTTCCTTATAGATTCCGTTACAGGAGAGCGAACCCTTGTTCTTGCGGGCCTAGCTGGGGCCTGTATTCATCAATTGGCGCCCGTCACGTGGGGCTCATCGGCGACTCGGATGCTCGAAGGACTGGTCGCGACGAAGGTGAGGAGTTTGGCCGGGGACGTGATCACTGCCAGCGGCGTCTTAGCCCTGGCATCCCGAGGTTTTTCTTCCTTCCCTTCCGAGCTGACCGTCTGGGTGGCGCCGGTCATCGACTGAGACCTCTTCTGTCGGTCCTGCCGTGAGAGCCGTTTGGGCGATTGTGGAGCTTGGCAGTTGGAACCTGGACTCTTGATTGGTAAGAACCGTTGTACGGTACTTGCTCCGAGTTTTGAAGCCTGGGTTGGCTATTTGAGTTTTGATTGATGATGACTAGTCATATTTTGAATTTGTCTTTGTGAAAATATATGCGTTGCAACACATATAGGCAGGTAATGTGGAGAAATTTCTCCAGGAGCTGTGTAAACTTTGAACGGCGCAACGATTAAGTGCCATTTTCTTTATAATATTGCATATTTTGCATTATTCCTAGCATGCCTGCTTTTAGCGCACTCCGTAAGTGGTGCTGCTGTTTTGGAAACCGGTTGAACCTCGAGGAATCTGCTCCAGCTCCCCCAGAGGGGACTCCTAATAGGGATATGTACGTGAAGCATGGTCTTTCTTCCATAATGTACAGCACGCTATGGAGGAAATACACGAGGAAGGATCCTGAGTTGCGATGGCCTTTGTATGGATCGTTTGATATACGTAAGATTGAGTATGTGGAACAGTGTATGTGTAAGCGACGTGCTCGTCAGGATATGTTTGAGTGTGTGCGATTATGGGTGAAGGAAGTGCGTGAGCGAGAGAAACGTGAGAAAGCGCTGTTTGATAAAGAGCAACGGAAGAATGACCATGTGCGAGCGCAGGAAGCGAAGCGTCGGGAGGACAAAGAGCAAACGGACAGACAAGAGAAAGAGCGTAGGCTACAGGTTTCGGGTCAATATGTTGTTCGCCAGCCACTTTATCCTGTCCTTAATAATCCTGATGATGATTTTTATTTACTAGATCGCTCTCCGCCCCCTTATGTTGGCGCATCTGCTCCACGGCCGCAAGATTCTGACCCGGTTTCGGGTAAGGTAGACACACGGTCCATGCTGTCGGCCGAGCAAATGGCTGAGCTTCGGACACTTTCCTTCCGTGCGCTTAAAGGCAAGGTATCCATGGAGGACTTATTTCAGACTTGGGGGCAGTGGCAGGAGAGAGATAAAGTGTATTTTCTGGGTCATTTCGCGGAGGAAGTGATTACTGCTTTCCGAAAATATTCTCATGTTCTTGAGCCTGACGAAGTGTCTTCGGACGCTAGAGCAATACGTAACGGTGCTTTTTCTCCCTCTAAGGCTCCTGAGGCGGCTCGGCGGCTGTTCGCCTTGCGGGACGAGGTGCTGGCCCTTCGAGAGAAAGCACGTCAACAAACGGAGGAGGAGAAGCAGTCGGATTCGTCTGCAGCAGGGGGCCACCCATCCGCCTCCCAGTCAGATAAGGATGACATAGTGCATGCTAAACCAATGCGAGAGGCGGCGCCTTTGTATGTTCCTCCTAAGGGAGCAGGGACTAGCTCGGATATTAACTCCGCCGATGCAAGGGGATATTTTGTATATAACTGGGTTTACACTCCATGGCATAGGGCCGATGTTATGGCACTAAAGAATGCGTTGCCTGACCCCCGCAAGAATCCAGCGGCCTTCTATGAAGAAGTCGAGGGGGCCTTGAATTCTTGCATTATGACCTTAGCGGATATAGACCTGTTCTTTGGCCTTATCCTACCGCCGGATACGTGGCGCTCTGTCCGAAAGGTAGATGATGCGGTTGCCTTCAAGGCCCGGTGGTCTGACCTTGAGGATGAGGATAGGGAACGGAAGCCCGCACAGAAACCACCCCAGAATATTTTAGATCTCCCTGCGGCTATTGTGGCTAAGTTGAAAACGATTATCCCCCCTAAAAAGATTGATTGGAATATGTTAACTGCATGTAAGCAGAAAGTTGACGAGTCAGTTGCGGACTTCTTTACGCGTTTTGAGGAGACGTTTCATGATTTTAGTGGCCAGTCGCTTACTGACGACACGGGCCGCCACCTTTTCGCGGACAAATATGTGGCTAATCTGCTACCGGCAGTTGCGGCCCGGTTAAAAGCGAGTGAAAGTTCTTGGTCCTCCGCGACACCGACGGCCCTTCTGACTATCGCTCAGTATTATGAGCGTCAGGAGCACGAGGCGCAGGGCCAGGAGGAGAAGAAATCGAAAGATCTCAAAACCAAGGTGATGTTAGCACAAGTATATGGCCCGCCCCGACGGGGTAATAATAATAGAGGAAGGGGCGGATCTTATGGTCCCCCTTCGGGCCGATCTGATTTGAATAGGAACCAGTGTGCGTACTGCAAGCAGTTGGGCCATTGGGCCAGGGATTGCCCAGCGTTGCGTGCTTCACGTCAGGGGCACACTCCGGGTGGCCCGAGAGGTAGAGGGGGCTTCTCGACCTTTAGAGGGAATTCTAACGATAATGTCCGTTTCGATACTGCCGGGCGGCACCGAGATGGCTCAAATGTTTTTGATCGCCAGCACCAGTATTATGTATCGGACATCGATCAATCGGGATATCGTGATTCTCAGCATGCATAGGAATGCGTTGGATGGGGGTCCGAATCAGTTGAGGTGCCGGTCGATCAGACGGGTCCTTATGTATCGGCTGAGGTTTTAGGTTCTACTGATCAGTTCCTAGTGGATACAGGAGCGACACGTAGTGCATTGTCTAGGTACTTGGTTCCGGGGGCTCCCCCATCCGGCTCAATAGTTACATCGGTAGGGTTTGACGGTACACTCTCCCGAAGCCCTCTTTCACAGCCCCTTACATTTAAGGTTGATTCTTTTTCTGCGCCCTGTCCGTTTCTGCTTGCTCCATATACACCGGATAACATTATGGGCCTTGATATGTTGAAGTACTTTAGGGCTACAATCCGCTGCTCCCCTGAAGGTGTGAGGGTGATCTTAAATGACAACTATCCCAGGTCTGGGCGGATGTGCACGATATCAGAGGATGCGTTGTTGGCTACCCTCCCCCGAGCTTTATGGGCGACTTCGGACACAGATGTGGGACAAATGGTGATTCCTCCGGTCCACATTAGTGTCCAGGAGGGGGCGGTGCTACCACGCCTCCCGCAGTATCGTATTTCCCAGGAGGGCGAGGAGGCTCTCATACAGATTGTGCAAGACTTGATAGCAGTAGGGGTAGTGGAAGAAGTTCCCTATAATGTCTGTAACAGTCCGATTCTCCCAATTTTGAAAAAGGACACGGATGCAAAGGTCTATCGGTTCATAATTGATTTGAGGGAGGTAAACAAGATCGTGATACCTCAGTACCCGGTGGTTTCTGATATCACGACGTTGCTTACCTTGGTCCCGCCTACGGCGACCATGTTTTCAGTGATTGATTTGAAGAATGCCTTCTTTTCCATTCCCATTCACCCTGATAGCCGATTTCTTTTTGGGTTCACATTAAATAATAGATCTTATCGTTTTTGTAGAATTCCCCAAGGCTACACAGAAAGCCCTAGTATTTACAGTCAGGCTTTGAAACGACAGTTGGATTCCTTTGTTTTACTCGAGGGGGTCGCCCTCATTCAATATGTCGATGACATCCTGTTGGCGGCTGACACCCTGGAGTTGTGTGAGAAAAGCACGTTATCCTTACTTTCCTTTTTAGCATCCCACAATCACAAGGTCTCTAGGAAGAAATTGCAATTCTGTAGACCAAAGGTGACTTATTTAGGTCACCTTTTGTCTAAGGAGGGGCGGGCACTCACACCAGATCGTATCCAAGTAATTTTGGACACACCGAGACCATCCACGCAGAAGGATGTGCGTGCATTTTTGGGTCTTGTTTCTTTTTGTAGACAGTGGATATTGGGGTTTTCACACATAGCTAAGCCATTGTTAGCCCTTCTGACAAAGGATACACCTATCCCAATCCCTTGGTCAGATGAGTGTGATGCTGCTTTTCAGCAACTGCGACAGGCCCTTTGTTCAGCACCAGTGTTAGGGACCCCTGATTATGCAAAACCCTTTTCGTTGTATGTGCATGAGAAAGATGGATGTGCATTGTCAGTCTTAGTACAGATGCACGGCGACAAGCAGCGGCCTTGTGCATACTTTTCGGCTGTGCTTGATCCTGTCGCCCGAGCATTACCAGGGTGTTTTCGCTCGGTTGCGGCGACAGCTGTGTCAATACGCCAAAGTGAAGGAATTGTGTTGTCCCATAAATTGTTGGTGTTAGTTCCCCATGCTGTGGATGCCCTGCTTAATCAAACAAAGACGCAGCATTTGACCAGTGCCCGTTTAACGGGATATGAGCTGACGCTTTTGGCTCCTCATATTACGTTAAAGAGGTGCGTGACATTAAACCCGGCCACATTGTTGCCATACCCCGAGACCCAGCCTGAGGCACAGAAAGCGCATGATTGTATTCTTGTGACTGAGGAACAAACAAAGGGTCGTATTGATCTCCAGGATACGCCCTTTTCAGAGGTAGATGGAGAGTTGTGGGTAGACGGATCATGCCTGAAGCTACCAGATGGTACGACTTCAGCAGCGTATGCAATTACCACATTACACACGATAGTGGAGACAGCACGCATACCACAGAAATCAGCTCAAGCAGCGGAACTGATAGCCTTAACACGAGCATGTGAGCTCAGTACAGGATTGTGTGTGAATGTTTACACAGATAGCCGCTATGCCTTCGGAGTAGCGCACGATTTCGGCCTACTCTGGAAGGAGAGAGGGTTCTTAACGTCACATGGGGTACAGATAATGCATGGGGAGTTAGTCCACAACCTCTTAACCGCATTGACATACCCGAAGAAAATTGCCATTGTTAAGTGTAGTGCCCATAGGAAAGTAGTTGATAAAGTTGGAGAAGGGAATACGTTAGCGGATCGAGTAGCACGGGAGACCGCGATGCAGCCTGGCGCTACTGCCATGTATGTAGTAAAGTCACAGGTGGAAAGATGGCGAGATGCGAAGGAAGAAGTGCGAGAAATACAGAGGACCGCTTCTGACAAAGAGCGGGAACAATGGGCTAGCGAAGGAGAACTGGATGACGAGGGTTGCTGGAGAAATAAGCAGATGGATAGATGGAAATTACCCACGGCCTTTGTACAACCTATGGTTCAGATGGCACATGGGCTAGCACATGTTGGAGCTTCCGCAATTGTGAAATTGCTTACCCAAGTCTGGGAGCATCCAGAGATTGCTAGCACAGCAAAGAGGGTGATGCAGACCTGTATGATCTGCCTGAGGTATAACCCAGGGAAAGGCACTCGAACTCCAGCAGGAGGATTTGCGACGCCCACTGCACCCTTTGAGGTCCTGCAGATGGACTACATCCAGCTTGAGCGCTGTAACAATTTGAAGTATGTTCTAGTAGTGGTCTGCGCCTTCAGTAAATGGGTTGAGGCGTACCCTACGAAAGACAATACTGCAATGACTACAGCGAAGCTATTGCTGAAAGAGTTTTTCCCTCGATACGGCGTCTGTGGACTTCTGTGGAGTGATAATGGGCCTCACTTTGTAGCGGATGTTATAAAATATGTCTTGAAGGGCCTAGGCATCACCCAGAAGTTCCACGCCGTGTTCCACCCCCAGTCTGCAGGACTAGTCGAGAAGTATAATGGTACACTGAAGCTTAAGATCGCCAAAATCCAAGCTTCAACATCTTTGACTTGGCCAGACGCCCTGCCACTGGCGTTATTGTCAATTAGGTCGGTGCCACACTCTCGAACTGGCCTTACGCCATATAAAGTTGTATTTGGACGCCCAATGAATATTTGGGGTCCACCAAGGCCTAAGGCTGTGTATGATGTACCTTGTGTAATGATGAGCGATTATCTGGCACAGCTAACGGATAATTTGGTTTCTATTCATCAACAGGTCCGAGAGGCGCTCCCTGATCGGTCTACCGGTGAAGGACATGGTCTCCGGCCTGGGGATCATGTTATGGTGAAGGTTTTCGACAGAACGAACAGTTTGGAGCCGAGATGGGTAGGACCTGAACAAGTCCTCCTTGCAACGAGGACGGCAGTGCGAGTCTCGAACAGGAAGAATTGGATCCATTCCTTGCACTGCCGAAAGGTACCGCCCGGATTGGTGGAGTCTGCCGTGCTGACCGATCAACGAGAAATCCTAGCAGCAGAGACAGGCCGTGCTGCGAAGCCGAATGACACTGAGGAGCTCTTTCCGGACCACACGACGTCTGGAGGAAGGCGATATCATCTTCGACCAAGGAAGTAAGGTTTCCAGTGCCGGGACATACTGTCAGAACGGCCCTTGGGTTAGTGAAACGGAGAGCCGATGAGGCAAGGGGGGGGGATCAGCCCTGCATTAGTGTAGCGACACCCGTCTTGGCCCGCTGGTGAAGAAATCAACCGCTGCCCAAGGGGAAGAGTTCTGACAGACTTTTTAGTTTCAGGAAGATATCGGGGTATTGTTTCTTTTGACATGGAGAAGAAGAAAATCCTTTGTGCGTTGGGGTTCATGCTAACAGTAGCTATTGTTGGGATAACCACATGGTTTGTGGAGGAGGCAACTCCTGCTCGAAGGACACTTGTGTTGACGACTCCAGTGCCTGCGGAGCACTACTTTTATACATTACTGTATCAAGAGTTGAAGCATCGACAGTCCTATTTGAATAACACTTTCATTCAGATGCTGCATCACACCCACGTTGCTACGAACGCTACGAACTGTTGGATATGTGGGATGATGCCAGCCCATCAGAAGAAAGGAGGAACGCCATTCATACCACTTCCTTTCTCTCATAATGGCTCTTGTAGAGCATGGTACACTTTGCTGTTTGCCACTCGGAAACCGACAGTGGGACGATTGCTTTTCAGACTCAATAAAGAATGTCATCAAGATAAAAATGGATATCCACAAGCAAATGGGACAATTTGGGAATGGGAAGAGTACCGACCGGACAATGAATCCATTCCCTATATCTTCACGAACACAAGAGACACTGTGGGGAAGGACAAGTTCGTAATCCAAGTAGCACAAGCTCAAGCGGACCTGTGTGTCCAGAGTGTGGGTTTTATCCCTGTTGGTGTCAGTGATTGTATAACTGTACTGAACATCGACGGGCTGAACAACAGTACCTTCCTAGCGTCCCATAATACCTATTTTGTATGTGGAAATAAAGGTTATTACCGTTTGCCGGCAGGGTGGTCCGGGGTATGCTATGTATCCTTCCTATTACCTCCTGTATTCTTAGCACCTGCGTCATATCATAAGGATTTGAAACTGTTGAATAATGTGACTGTAAATAGATATAAACGTACTCTATCAATTGATGATGTGGATCAGACCGATACCAGCTTGCAACAGTATATTGATTTTAACTTAGGACTGTTTTTCTTTGTTGGAGCTGCTTTTGAATAGTAGGAAGATCCGAAGATTAACAAGAGTGGTAGAAGCTGTGACAAATCAGACTGCTGCCGCTCTTGGGAATCTTACGGAAGAATTACAAATAACTCGGATTGTTGCATTGCAGAATCGTATGGTACTAGATGTAATGTTAGCTGATCGAGGTGGAGCCTGTAAAATTATTGGAAGTAGCTGCTGTGTGTTCATCCCTGATCATACGCCATCCGTTTATAACGCCATTAACAAGCTGCATAAAATAGCAGCTGAAATCCACACAGAAAACGGCACTTGGTCCTTTTCTGGATGGTTTTGGGCGTTGGTTACTGCCTGGGGATGGAAGGTCTTAACTGGTCTCTGCATTATTATAGCAGTTCTGTTCCTTTTCTGTATGTGTATTCAATGTGGACCATTGTGCTGTTCCGTATGCATTTCATTCTGCATTCCAGATAAGAAAGCTATTGCCGATGTTGCTCGCCAGAAGGGTCTAGCTAAAGAGGTTAAGGGAATGATGATAATTGATATATATGATGATTATTCTTGGAAGCCGGATGTCTTCAGTAAATGCTGAAAGGGTCGTCTGTTGTAAATTAAGGCAGAATGTGATTAAGCATTTACTGAAAACATTAATGCTTCCCCTTTTGATCATGTTTTCTTCGTTATGTTGACCGAAGTCCGGACTCCATTTTGTATTGGCATGCTGCCATGTGTTCACCACGAGGAGAGTCCGACCTCTGTGTTAGTTGCTCTTGTAATCTGCCTAGCAACAGTTTATAAATAGCTCTCTCTTGTCCGTCTGGCGCATGCCCAGACTTGACCACATCTGTTATAATTAGCTTTGCTTGACCATGTGTTTTCGCGGGCTCAAGGAGTGTGTTGGCTCCGCCCATGTATTGATTCAGTATCGAGAATGACCATAAATGGTAATGTTCTTCGGCCTCATGTTGTATCCACCCACTTATGAGCCCCTCTGTTGTGTATAAAAGGGGACTGTGTACGAATGTTCTGTGTGCTACTCCATGCAATACTGAAGAGTGTTGTGTGGATTGTAGGACCACCCTTAAGGGTTAATAAACGTTGTCTTTGTACTTTGCAGTTTCCGTGCCAACTTCCTTATAGATTCCGTTACAGGAGAGCGAACCCTTGTTCTTGCGGGCCTAGCTGGGGCCTGTATTCATCACTCTCACTGACTGACTCACTCTCACTGACAGATTTTCACTGACTGACTCACTCTCACTGACAATCTCTCATGACTGACAGCCTCCCACTGACACTCTCCAACTCTCTCTCACTGACTCACTCACTGACTCTCCCACTCACTCACTGAAAATCACTCTCATTCACTGACTCACTCTGACAGACTCTCACTGACACTCTGCCACTCTCTCTCACTGACTGACTCTCTCTCACTGACAGACTCTCACTGACTCACTCTCACTCACTGACTCACTCACTCTCACTGACAGACTCTCACTGACAGACTCTCACTGACAGACTCTCCCACTGACAGACTCTCCCACTGACAGACTCTCCCACTGACAGACTCTCCCACTGACAGACTCTCTCACTGACACTCTCCCTCTCACTGACTGACTCACTCTCACTGACTGACAGACTCTCACTGACAGATTCTCCCACTCTCACTGACTGACTGACTCCCACTGACACTTTCCCACTCTCTCTCACTGACTGACAGAATCTCTCACTGACTCTCACTCACTGACTGACTGACTCTCACTGACAGACTCTCACTGACTGACAGACTCTCACTCACTCACTGACTCACTCTCACTAACAGACTCTCACTGACTGACAGACTCTCACTGACACTCTCCCACTCTCACTCACTGACTGACTCACTCTCACTAACAGACTCTCACTGACTCTCCCACTCTCACTCACTGACTCTCACTGACACTCTTCCACTCTCTCTCACTGACTCACTGACAGACTCTCTCACTGACACTCTCCCACTCTCACTCACTGACTGACTCACTCTCACTGACCGACAGACTCTCACTGACCGACAGATTCTCACTGACAGACTCTCACTGACTCACTCTCACTGACTGACACATTCCCACTCTCTCACTGACTCGCCCATTCTCTCTCACTGACTCACTCACTCTCACCGACTGTCACTGACTGACTCACTGTTTCACTCACTAACTGACTCTCACTCTCACTGACTGACTCTCTCACTCTCACTGACTGACTCACTCACTCAGTCCCACTGACTCACTCTCACTGACTGACTCACTCTCACTGACTGACTCACTCTCACTAACAGACTCTGACTGACTCACTCTCACTGATTGACAGAATCTCTCACTGACTGACTCTCCCACTCTCTCACTGACAGACTCTCACCGACACTCTCCCACTCACTCTCTGATTGACTCTCCCACTCACTGACTGATTGACTCTCACTGACTCTCCCCCTCTCTCACTGACTGACTCACTCTCACTAACAGACTCTCACTGACTGACTCTCCCACTCTCTCACTGCCACTCTCCCACTCTCTCTCACTGACTGACTCACTCTAACTCACTGACTCACTCTCACTGACTCACTCTCACTGACAGACTCACTGACTGACTCCCACTCACTGACTGACTCACTCTCTCACACTGAAACACTCTCACTGACACTCTCACTGACTGACTCTCACTGACACTCTCCCACTCACTCTCTCACTGATTGACAGAATCTCTCACTGACTGACTCTCCCACTCTTTCTCACTGACTGACAGACTTTCACTGACACTCTCCCATTCACTCACACTGACTGACTCATTCACTCTCACTGACTCTCTCACATGGACAGACTTTCCCTCTCACTGACTGACTCACTCTTACTGACAGCCTCCCACTGACACTCTCCCACTCTCTCTCACTGACTGACAGAATCCCTCTCACTGACTCTCACTCTCTGACTGACTCACTCTCACTGACAGACTCTCTCACTGACAGACTCTCCCACTGACAGACTCTCTCACTGACACTCTCCCTCTCACTGACTGACTCACTCTCACTGACCGACAGACTCTCACTGACACTCTCCCACTCTCTCTCACTGACTCTCACTCACTGACTGACTCACTCTCACTGACAGACTCTCACTGACTGACAGACTCTCACTGACACTCTCCCACTCTCACTCACTGACTGACTCACTCTCACTGACTGACTCTCTCTGACTGACTCACTCTCACTCACTGACACTAACTCACACTCACTCACACTCACTGACTCTCTCACTGACTCACTCTCACTGACAGACTCTTACTGACTGACAGACTCACTGACTGACTCTCCCACTCTCTCTCTCTCACTGACAGACTCTCACTGACTCACTCTCACTGACTGACTCTCCCACTCACTGACTGATTCACTCTCACTGACTCTCCCCCTCTCTCACTGACTGACTCACTCTCACTAACAGACTCTCACTGACTGACTCTCCCACTCTCTCACTGCCACTCTCCCACTCTCTCTCACTGGCTCACTCTCTCTCACTGACTGACAGACTCACTCTCTCTGACTGACTCACTCTCACTCACTGACACTAACTCACACTCACTGACACTGACTCTCTCACTGACAGACTCTTACTGACTGACAGACTCACTGACAGACTCTCCCACTCTCTCTCTCTCACTGACTCACTCTCACTGACTGACTCTCCCACTCACTGACTGACTCACTCTCACTGACTGACTTACTCTCTCACACTGAAAGACTCTCACTGACTGACTCTCACTGACACTCTCCCACTCACTCTCTCACTGATTGACAGAATCTCTCACTGACTGACTCTCCCACTCTTTCTCACTGACTGACTCACTCTCACTGACACTCTCCCACTCACTCTCTGATTGACTCTCCCTGACTGACGGACTCTGCCACTCTCTCTCTCTCACTGATTGACAGAATCTCTCTCACTGACTGACTGACAGACTTTCACTGACATTCTCCCACTCACTCACACTGACTGACTAATTCACTCTCACTGACTGACAGACTCACTCTCACTGACTCTCTCTCATGGACAGACTTTCCCTCTCACTGACAGATTTTCACTGACTGACTGACTCTCACTGACTCACTCTCACTAACAGACTCTCACTGACTGACTCACTCTTACTGACAGACTCTCTCACTGACTGACTCTCCCACTCTCTCATGACTGACTGACTGTCACTGACAGCCTCCCACTGACACTCTCCCACTCTCTCTCACTGACTGACAGAATCTCTCTCAATGACTAGCTCACTGACTCTCCCACTCTCTCACTGACTGACTCTCACTCACTGACTCACTCTCACTGACTGATAGACTCACTCTCACTGACTCTCTCACTGACTGACTCACTCTCACTGACAGATTTTCACTGACTGACTCACTCTCACTGACAATCTCTCATGACTGACAGCCTCCCACTGACACTCTCCCACTCTCTCTCACTGACTCACTCACTGACTCTCCCACTCACTCACTGAAAATCACTCTCATTCACTGACTCACTGACAGACTCTCACTGACACTCTGCCACTCTCTCTCACTGACTGACTCTCTCTCACTGACTCACTCTCTCTCACTGACAGACTCTCACTGACAGACTCTCACTGACAGACTCTCACTGACAGACTCTCACTGACAGACTCTCTCACTGACAGACTCTCTCACTGACAGACTCTCCCACTGACAGACTCTCTCACTGACACTCTCCCTCTCACTGACCGACAGACTCTCACTGACAGATTCTCCCACTCTCACTGACTGACTGACTCCCACTGACACTTTCCCACTCTCTCTCACTGACTGACAGAATCTCTCACTGACTCTCACTCACTGACTGACTCACTCTCACTGACTCTCTCTCACTGACAGACTCTCACTGACAGACTCTCACTGACTGACAGACTCTCACTCACTCACTGACTCACTCTCACTAACAGACTCTCACTGACTGACAGACTCTCACTGACACTCTCCCACTCTCACTCACTGACTGACTCACTCTCACTCACTGACTCTCACTGACACTCTTCCACTCTCTCTCACTGACTCACTGACAGACTCTCTCACTGACACTCTCCCACTCTCTCACTGACAGACTCTCACTGACTGACAGACTCTCACTGACACTCTCCCACTCTCACTCACTGACTGACTCACTCTCACTGACCGACAGATTCTCACTGACAGACTCTCACTGACTCACTCTCACTGACTGACACATTCCCACTCTCTCACTGACTCGCCCATTCTCTCTCACTGACTCACTCACTCTCACCGACTGTCACTGACTGACTCACTCTCACTGACTTACTCTCCCACTCTCTCACTGCCTGACACTCTCTCACTGGCTGATTGACTCTCTCTCACTGACTGACTCTCACTGACTCTAGCTAAAAGACTGACTATCCCACTGACTCACTGTTTCACTCACTAACTGACTCTCACTCTCACTGACTGACTCTCTCACTCTCACTGACTGACTGACTCACTCAGTCCCACTGACTCACTCTCACTGACTGACTCACTCTCACTAACAGACTCTGACTGACTCACTCTCACTGATTGACAGAATCTCTCACTGACTGACTCTCCCACTCTCTCACTGACAGACTCTCACCGACACTCTCCCACTCACTCTCTGATTGACTCTCCCACTCACTGACTGATTGACTCTCACTGACTCTCCCCCTCTCTCACTGACTGACTCACTCTCACTAACAGACTCTCACTGACTGACTCTCCCACTCTTTCACTGCCACTCTCCCACTCTCTCTCACTGACTGACTCACTCTAACTCACTGACTCACTCTCACTGACTCACTCTCACTGACAGACTCACTGACTGACTCCCACTCACTGACTGACTCACTCTCTCACACTGAAACACTCTCACTGACACTCTCACTGACTGACTCTCACTGACACTCTCCCACTCACTCTCTCACTGATTGACAGAATCTCTCACTGACTGACTCTCCCACTCTTTCTCACTGACTGACAGACTTTCACTGACACTCTCCCATTCACTCACACTGACTGACTCATTCACTCTCACTGACTGACACTCACTCTCACTGACTCTCTCTCATGGACAGACTTTCCCTCTCACTGACTGACTCACTCTTACTGACAGCCTCCCACTGACACTCTCCCACTCTCTCTCACTGACTGACAGAATCTCTCTCACTGACTCTCACTCACTGACTGACTCACTCTCACTGACAGACTCTCCCACTCTCTCACTGACACTCTCCCTCTCACTGACCGACAGACTCTCACTGACCGACAGACTCACACTGACAGATTCTCCCACTCTCTCACTGACTGACTGACTCCCACTGACACTTTCCCACTCTCTCTCACTGACTATCAGAATCTCTCTCACTTACTCTCACTCACTGACTGACTCACTCTCACTGACAGACTCTCACTCACTCACTCACTGTCACTAACAGACTCTCACTGACACTCTCCCACTCTCACTAACAGACTCTCATTGACTCTCCCACTCTCACTGACTGACTCTCACTGACACTCTTCCCCTCTCTCTCACTGACTCACTGACGGACTCACTCTCACTGACAGACTCTCTCAATGACAGACTCTCTCACTGACACTCTCCCACTCTCTCACTGACAGACTCTCACTGACTGACACTCTCCCACTCTCACTCACTGACTGACTCACTCTCACTGACCAACAGTCTCTCACTGACAGACTCTCACTGACTTACTCTCCCACTCTCTCACTGACTGACACTCTCTCACTGACTGATTGACTCTCTCTCACTGACTGACTCTCACTGACTCTCGCTAAAAGACTGACTGACTCTCGCTAAAAGACTGACTATCCCACTGACTCACTGTTTCACTCACTAACTGACTCACTCTCTCACTCTCACTGACTGACTCTCTCACTCTCACTGACTGACTCACTCACTCAGTCCCACTGACTCACTCTCACTAACAGACTCTGACTGACTCACTCTCACTGATTGACAGAATCTCTCACTCTCTCACTGACAGACTCACCGACACTCTCCCACTCACTCTCTGATTGACTCTCCCACTCACTGACTGACTCACTCTCACTGACTCTCCCCCTCTCTGACTGACTCACTCTCACTAACAGACTCTCACTGACTGACTCTCCCACTCTCTCACTGCCACTCTCCCAGGCTCACTCTCTCTCACTGACTGACAGCCTCCCACTGACACTCTCCCACTCTCTCTCACTGACTGACAGAATCTCTCTCAATGACTAGCTCACGGACTCTCCCACTCTCTCACTGACTGACTCTCACTCACTGACACCCACTCTCACTCTCACTGACTCACAGACTTTCACTGACACTCTCCCACTCTCTCTCACTGACTGATTCACTATCTCTCACTGACTCATTTTCATTGACTCTCACTGACAGACTCTCCCACTCTCTCACTGCCACTCTCCCTCTCACTGACTGACATACTCTCACTGACTCACTCTCACTGACTGACTCTCCCACTCTCTCACTGACAGATTCTCACTGACTGACTCTCCCACTCTCTCACTGACTCACTCTCACTGACAGATTCTCACTGACTGACTCTCCCACTCTTTCAATGACTGACTGACTCCCACTGACACTTTCTCACTCTCTCTCACTGACTGACAGAATCTCTCTCACTGACTGACTCTCACTAACAGACTCTCACTGAAAATCTCCCACTCTCTCTCACTGACTGACTCTCACTGATACTCTCCCACTGACTCACTAACTCTCACACTCACAGACTCACTCTCACTGACTGACTCACTCTCACAGACTCTCACTGACACTCTCACACTCTCTCACTGACTCACTCATTCTCACTGACAGACTCTCACTGACTCACTGACACTTCCCACTCTCTCACTGACTGACTCTCTCACTGACTGACAGACTCTTACTGACACTCACTGACAGACTCTCACTGACTGACACTTTCCCACTCTCTCACTGACTCGCCCATTCTCTCTCACTGACTCACTCACTCTCACCGACTGTCACTGACTGACTCACTCTCACTGACTTACTCTCCCACTCTCTCACTGACACTCTCTCACTGACTGATTGACTCTCTCTCACTGACTGACTCTCACTGACTCTCGCTAAAAGACTGACTGACTCTCGCTAAAAGACTGACTATCCCACTGACTCACTGTTTCACTCACTAACTGACTCTCTCACTCTCACTGACTGACTCACTCAGTCCCACTGACTCACTCTCACTGACTGACTCACTCTCACTAACAGACTCTGACTGACTCACTCTCACTGATTGACAGAATCTCTCACTGACTGACTCTCCCACTCTCTCACTGACAGACTCTCACCGACACTCTCCCACTCACTCTCTGATTGACTCTCCCACTCACTGACTGATTGACTCTTACTGACTCTCCCCCTCTCACTGACTGACTCACTCTCACTGACTGACTCTCCCACTCTCTCACTGACACTCTCACTGCCACTCTCCCACTCTCTCTCACTGACTCACTCTCTCTCACTGACTGACAGACTCACTCTCACTGACTGACTCACTCTAACTCACTGACTCACTCTCACTGACAAACTCTTACTGACTGACAGACTCACTGACTGACTCTCCCACTCACTGACTGACTCACTCTCACTGACTGACTGACTCTCTCACACTGAAAGACTCTCACTGACACTCTCACTGACTGACTCTCCCACTCACTCTCTCACTGATTGACAGAATCTCTCACTGCCACTCTCCCACTCTCTCACTGACTCACTCTCTCTCACTGACTGACAGACTCACTCTCACTGACTGACTCACTCTAACTCACTGACTCACTCTCACTGACACTCTCACTGACTGACTCTCACTGACACTCTCCCACTCACTCTCTCACTGATTGACAGAATCTCTCACTGACTGACTCTCCCACTCTTTCTCACTGACTGACTCACTCTCACTGACACTCTCCCACTCACTCTCTGATTGACTCTCCCACTGACTCTCACTGACTGACTGACTCTGCCACTCTCTCTCTCTCACTGATTGACAGAATATCTCTCACTGACTGACTGACAGACTTTCACTGACACTCTCCCACTCACTCACACTGACTGACTAATTCACTCTCACTGACTGACAGACTCACTCTCACTGACTCTCTCTCATGGACAGACTTTCCCTCTCACTGACAGATTTTCACTGACTGACTCACTCTCACTAACAGACTCTCACTGACTGACTCACTCTTACTGACAGACTCTCTCACTGACTGACTCTCCCACTCTCTCATGACTGACTGACTGTCACTGACAGCCTCCCACTGACACTCTCCCACTCTCTCTCACTGACTGACAGAATCTCTCTCAATGACTAGCTCACTGACTCTCCCACTCTCTCACTTACTGACTCTCACTCATTGACACCCACTCTCACTCACTGACTCACTCTCACTGACTGATAGACTCACTCTCACTGACTCTCTCACTGACAGACTTTCCCTCTCACTGACTGACTTACTCTCACTGACAGATTTTCACTGACTGACTCACTCTCACTGTTGGAAGGCGGACCCCGAGGAGTCGGTGAGACCACCAAGGGGGGGGCCCTCTCACTGCACGAAGTAGCCGAGCGCTGCCGAGAAGTCTCCTGAGAGATCCTTCTCCTATCCCGTACTAGCACAGTAACACCACCACACCGGACTCAAGGAGGTTGTCTCAAGACAAGCAATTCTTTATCATCAATAAAAGGTTACGAGCTCAATATTTACACGAAGGGATCGAGGGATCCACCAAAAGTCTCAAGGTCTCTTTGGAAGGGTAGGGGTAGCGGGACAGTCTTTGGCAGGAATGTGGTACGAGGGTACCTGGGGCCCAGTTCTTATCCTCACGCTGGAGGACCTCCGATCTCGGAGGGGTCGAGCCGCGACGGCGTCAGCAGGGCTCTGGCGTACAGTTCGTGGAGAGCCGCGATTCAATCAGCAGGGCTCTCAAGATGGTCTCTGTTCAGCTCGAGCCGCGACGTCGTCAGCAGGGCTCCGAGGAAGGTTCCAGCGAGGTTGGGCCGCGACGGCGTCTGCAGGGCTCCGATGTTCCAGGTGGTTCAGAAAAGGGTTCACAGGAGGGAGCCGCGACGCAGTCAGCAGGGCTCGTGATGGTTCCGACAAGAGTTCTTCTCCGTAGGGTCAGCCGCGATTCAATCAGCAGGGCTCTCGACTCCGGGATACAACTGCCGAGCTGTGGTGGGGTCGCCCCAGATATAGGTCTGGAGCCCTTTGATGTCCGGACCTATGCGCCCGAGGGGGCGGAGTGGCCGGGTGGAGGTGGCCAGACGCCCAGCAGGAGAGGCGCCAGGCCCATGGGAGTTGCAGGGCGATCACACCTCGAGAGGGGAGGACAGTTGGGGGTCCCATCGATACTGTCCTCCGCCGGGGGCGATGAATGGTTCCTGTGGCACCCCCTGGCTAGTTCGTGGTGCCTCGATGTCGGGGCTTCGCTGGGGTCGAGGCCGGGTTGAGCGGGGTCGCGCCGGCTGGTGCGCGGTGTGACGTGGATGCCAACAAGATGGCGGAGCCACGAGGAGTATGCGTCCACGTGCAGCTCCGGGTGAAGGGCCTTGGTGCAGTTCAGACGGGTGGCCCGTGACGGCCGGGGCGGGGAACGGGCACAATCCAGGGGGTTAAGGACCACGCCACGAGGCCGGGTCCAACACTCACTGACAATCTCTCATGACTGACAGCCTCCCACTGACACTCTCCCACTCTCTCTCACTGACTCACTCACTGACTCTCCCACTCACTCACTGAAAATCACTCATTCACTGACTCACTCTGACAGACTCTCACTGACACTCTGCCACTCTCTCTCACTGACTGACTCTCTCTCACTGACAGACTCTCACTGACTCACTCTCACTCACTGACTCACTCTCACTCACTGACTCACTCTCACTGACAGACTCTCTCTCTGACAGACTCTCTCACTGACAGACTCTCTCACTGACACTCTCCCTCTCACTGACTGACTCACTCTCACTGACTGACAGACTCTCACTGACAGATTCTCCCACTCTCACTGACTGACTGACTCCCACTGACACTTTCCCACTCTCTCTCACTGACTGACAGAATCTCTCACTGACTCTCACTCACTGACTGACTCACTCTCACTAACAGACTCTCACTGACTGACAGACTCTCACTCACTCACTGACTCACTCTCACTAACAGACTCTCACTGACTGACACTCTCCCACTCTCACTCACTGACTGACTCACTCTCACTAACAGACTCTCACTGACTCTCCCACTCTCACTCACTGACTCTCACTGACACTCTTCCACTCTCTCTCACTGACTCACTGACAGACTCTCTCACTGACACTCTCCCACTCTCTCACTGACAGACTCTCACTGACTGACAGACTCTCACTGACACTCTCCCACTCTCACTCACTGACTGACTCACTCTCACTGACCGACAGACTCTCACTGACCGACAGATTCTCACTGACAGACTCTCACTGACTGACACATTCCCACTCTCTCACTGACTCGCCCATTCTCTCTCACTGACTCACTCACTCTCACCGACTGTCACTGACTGACTCACTCTCACTGACTTACTCTCCCACTCTCTCACTGCCTGACACTCTCTCACTGACTGATTGACTCTCTCTCACTGACTGACTCTCACTGACTCTAGCTAAAAGACTGACTATCCCACTGACTCACTGTTTCACTCACTGACTGACTCTCTCACTCTCACTGACTGACTCACTCACTCAGTCCCACTGACTCACTCTCACTGACTGACTCACTCTCACTAACAGACTCTGACTCACTCTCACTGATTGACAGAATCTCTCACTGACTGACTCTCCCACTCTCTCACTGACAGACTCTCACCGACACTCTCCCACTAACTCTCTGATTGACTCTCCCACTCACTGACTGACTCTCACTGACTCTCCCCCTCTCTCACTGACTGACTCACTCTCACTAACAGACTCTCACTGACTGACTCTCCCACTCTCTCACTGCCACTCTCCCACTCTCTCTCACTGACTGACTCACTCTAACTCACTGACTCACTCTCACTGACAGACTCACTGACTGACTCACTCTCTCACACTGAAACACTCTCACTGACACTCTCACTGACTGACTCTCACTGACACTCTCCCACTCACTCTCTCACTGATTGACAGAATCTCTCACTGACTGACTCTCCCACTCTTTCTCACTGACTGACAGACTTTCACTGACACTCTCCCATTCACTCTCACTGACTGACACTCACTCTCACTGACTCTCTCTCATGGACAGACTTTCCCTCTCACTGACTGACTCACTCTTACTGACAGCCTCCCACTGACACTCTCCCACTCTTTCTCACTGACTGACAGACTTTCACTGACACTCTCCCATTCACTCTCACTGACTGACACTCACTCTCACTGACTCTCTCTCATGGACAGACTTTCCTTCTCACTGACTGACTCACTCTTACTGACAGCCTCCCACTGACACTCTCCCACTCTCTCTCACTGACTGACAGAATCTCTCTCACTGACTCTCACTCTCTGACTGACTCACTCTCACTGACAGACTCTCACTGACTGACAGACTCACTCTCACTGACAGACTCTCCCACTCTCTCACTGACACTCTCCCTCTCACTGACCGACAGACTCTCACTGACCGACAGACTCACACTGACAGATTCTCACTGACAGATTCTCCCACTCTCTCACTGACTGACTGACTCCCACTGACACTTTCACACTCTCTCTCACTGACTATCAGAATCTCTCTCACTTACTCTCACTCACTGACTGACAGACTCTCACTGACACTCTCCCACTCTCACTAACAGACTCTCATTGACTCTCCCACTCTCACTGACTGACTCTCACTGACACTCTTCCCCTCTCTCTCACTGACTCACTGACGGACTCACTCTCACTGACAGACTCTCTCAATGACAGACTCTCTCACTGACACTCTCCCACTCTCTCACTGACACTCTCCCACTCTCACTCACTGACTGACTCACTCTCACTGACCAACAGTCTCTCACTGACAGACTCTCACTGACTTACTCTCCCACTCTCTCACTGACTGACACTCTCTCACTGACTGATTGACTCTCTCTCACTGACTGACTCTCACTGACTCTCGCTAAAAGACTGACTGACTCTCGCTAAAAGACTGACTATCCCACTGACTCACTGTTTCACTCACTAACTGACTCACTCACTCTCACTGACTGACTCTCTCACTCTCACTGACTGACTCACTCAGTCCCACTGACTCACTCTCACTAACAGACTCTGACTGACTCACTCTCACTGATTGACAGAATCTCTCACTCTCTCACTGACAGACTCACCGACACTCTCCCACTCACTCTCTGATTGACTCTCCCACTCACTGACTGACTCACTCTCACCGACTCTCCCCCTCTCTCACTGACTGACTCACTCTCACTAACAGACTCTCACTGACTGACTCTCCCACTCTCTCACTGCCACTCTCCCACTCTCTCTCACTGGCTCACTCTCTCTCACTGACTGACAGCCTCCCACTGACACTCTCCCACTCTCTCTCACTGACTGACAGAATCTCTCTCAATGACTAGCTCACGGACTCTCCCACTCTCTCACTCACTGACACCCACTCTCACTCTCACTGACTCACAGACTTTCACTGACACTCTCCCACTCTCTCTCACTGACTGATTCACTATCTCTCACTGACTCATTTTCATTGACTCTCACTGACAGACTCTCCCACTCTCTCACTGCCACTCTCCCTCTCACTGACTGACATACTCTCACTGACTCACTCTCACTGACTGACTCTCCCACTCTCTCACTGACAGATTCTCACTGACTGACTCCCACTCTCTCACTGACTGACTCACTCTCACTGACCGACAGATTCTCACTGACAGACTCTCACTGACTCACTCTCACTGACTGACACATTCCCACTCTCTCACTGACTCGCCCATTCTCTCTCACTGACTCACTCACTCTCACCGACTGTCACTGACTGACTCACTCTCACTGACTTACTCTCCCACTCTCTCACTGCCTGACACTCTCTCACTGACTGATTGACTCTCTCTCACTGACTGACTCTCACTGACTCTAGCTAAAAGACTGACTATCCCACTGACTCACTGTTTCACTCACTAACTGACTCTCACTCTCACTGACTGACTCTCTCACTCTCACTGACTGACTGACTCACTCAGTCCCACTGACTCACTCTCACTGACTGACTCACTCTCACTAACAGACTCTGACTGACTCACTCTCACTGATTGACAGAATCTCTCACTGACTGACTCTCCCACTCTCTCACTGACAGACTCTCACCGACACTCTCCCACTCACTCTCTGATTGACTCTCCCACTCACTGACTGATTGACTCTCACTGACTCTCCCCCTCTCTCACTGACTGACTCACTCTCACTAACAGACTCTCACTGACTGACTCTCCCACTCTCTCACTGCCACTCTCCCACTCTCTCTCACTGACTGACTCACTCTAACTCACTGACTCACTCTCACTGACTCACTCTCACTGACAGACTCACTGACTGACTCACTCTCTCACACTGAAACACTCTCACTGACACTCTCACTGACTGACTCTCACTGACACTCTCCCACTCACTCTCTCACTGATTGACAGAATCTCTCACTGACTGACTCTCCCACTCTTTCTCACTGACTGACAGACTTTCACTGACACTCTCCCATTCACTCTCACTGACTGACACTCACTCTCACTGACTCTCTCTCATGGACAGACTTTCCCTCTCACTGACTGACTCACTCTTACTGACAGCCTCCCACTGACACTCTCCCACTCTTTCTCACTGACTGACAGACTTTCACTGACACTCTCCCATTCACTCTCACTGACTGACACTCACTCTCACTGACTCTCTCTCATGGACAGACTTTCCCTCTCACTGACTGACTCACTCTTACTGACAGCCTCCCACTGACACTCTCCCACTCTCTCTCACTGACTGACAGAATCTCTCTCACTGACTCTCACTCACTGACTGACTCACTCTCTGACTGACTCACTCTCACTGACAGACTCTCACTGACTGACAGACTCACTCTCACTGACAGACTCTCCCACTCTCTCACTGACACTCTCCCTCTCACTGACCGACAGACTCTCACTGACCGATAGACTCACACTGACAGATTCTCACTGACAGATTCTCCCACTCTCTCACTGACTGACTGACTCCCACTGACACTTTCACACTCTCTCTCACTGACTATCAGAATCTCTCTCACTTACTCTCACTCACTGACTGACTCACTCTCACTGACAGACTCTCACTCACTCACTCACTGTCACTAACAGACTCTCACTGACTGACAGACTCTCACTGACACTCTCCCACTCTCACTAACAGACTCTCATTGACTCTCCCACTCTCACTGACTGACTCTCACTGACACTCTTCCCCTCTCTCTCACTGACTCACTGACGGACTCACTCTCACTGACAGACTCTCTCAATGACAGACTCTCTCACTGACACTCTCCCACTCTCTCACTGACTGACTCACTCTCACTGACCAACAGTCTCTCACTGACAGACTCTTACTGACTGACAGACTCACTGACAGACTCTCCCACTCTCTCTCACTGACTCACTCTCACTGACTGACTCTCCCACTCACTGACTGACTCACTCTCACTGACTGACTCACTCTCTCACACTAAAAGACTCTCACTGACTGACTCTCACTGACACTCTCCCACTCACTCTCTCACTGATTGACAGAATCTCTCACTGACTGACTCTCCCACTCTTTCTCACTGACTGACTGACTCTCACTGACACTCTCCCACTCACTCTCTGATTGACTCTCCCACTGACTCTCACTGACTGACTGACTCTGCCACTCTCTCTCTCATTGATTGACAGAATCTCTCTCACTGACTGACTGACTGACTGACTGACAGATTTTCACTGACTGACTGACTCTCACTGACTCACTCTCACTGACTGACTCACTCTCACTAACAGACTCTCACTGACTCACTCTTACTGACAGACTCTCTCACTCTCTCATGACTGACTGACTGTCACTGACAGCCTCCCACTGACACTCTCCCACTCTCTCTCACTGACTGACAGAATCTCTCTCAATGACTAGCTCACTGACTCTCTCACTGACTGACTCTCACTCACTGACACCCACTCTCACTCACTGACTCACTCTTACTGACTGACAGACTCACTCTCACTGACTCTCTCACTGACAGACTTTCCCTCTCACTGACTGACTCACTCTCACTGACAGATTTTCACTGACTGACTCACTCTCACTGACAATCTCTCATGACTGACAGCCTCCCACTGACACTCTCCCACTCTCTCTCACTGACTCACTCACTGACTCTCCCACTCACTCACTCACTGACTCTCCCACTCACTCACTGACAATCACTCTCATTCACTGACTCACTCTGACAGACTCTCACTGACACTCTCTCTCACTGACAGACTCTCACTGACTCACTCACTCACTGACACTCTCACTGACAGTCTCTCTCACTGACAGACTCTCTCACTGACAGACTCTCTCACTGACACTCTCCCTCTCACTGACTGACTCACTCTCACTGACCGACAGATTCTCACTGACAGATTCTCCCACTCTCACTGACTGACTTGACTCCCACTGACACTTTCCCACTCTCTCTCACTGACTGACAGAATCTCTCTCACTGACTCTCACTCACTGACTGACTCACTCTCTGACTGACTCACTCTCACTGACAGACTCTCACTGACTGACAGACTCTCACTCACTGACTGACTCACTCACTAACAGACTCTCACTGACTGACAGACTCTCACTGACACTCTCCCACTCTCACTCACTGACTGACTCACTCTTACTAACAAACTCTCACTGACTCTCCCACTCTCACTGACACTCTTCCACTCTCTCTCACTGACAGACTCACTCTCACTGACAGACTCTCTCACTTACACTCTCCCACTCACTCTCACTGACAGACTCTCACTGACTGACACCCTCCCACTGACACTCTCCCACTCTCTCTCACTGACTGACAGAATCTCTCTCAATGACTAGCTCACTGACTCTCCCACTCTCTCACTGACTGACTCTCACTCACTGACACCCACACTCACTCTGACAGACTTTCACTGACACTCTCCCACTCTCTCTCACTGACTGATTCACTATCTCTCACTGACTCATTTTCATTGACTCTCACTGACAGACTCTCCCACTCTGCCACTCTCCCTCTCACTGACTGACAGACTCTCACTGACTCACTCTCACTGACAGATTCTCACTGACTGACTCTCCCACTCTCTCACTGACTGACTCTCCCACTCTTTCACTGACTCACTCTCACTGACAGATTCTCACTGACTGACTCTCCCACTCTTTCAATGACTGACTGACTCCCACTGACACTTTCCCACTCTCTCTCACTGACTGACAGAATCTCTCTCACTGACTGACTCTCACTCACTCTCACTAACAGACTCTCACTGAAAATCTCCCACTCTCTCTCACTGACTGACTCTCACTGATACTCTCCCACTGACTCACTAACTCTCACACTCAGACTCACTCTCACTGACTGACTCACTCTCACAGACTCTCACTGACACTCTCCCACTGACTCACTCATTCTCACTGATAGACTCTCACTGACTCACTGACACTTCCCACTCTCTCACTGACAGACTCTTACTGACACTCACTGACAGACTCTCACTGACTGACACTTTCCCACTCTCTCACTGACTCGCCCATTCTCTCTCACTGACTCACTCACTCTCACCGACTGTCACTGACTGACTCACTCTCACTGACTTACTCTCCCACTCTCTCACTGACACTCTCTCACTCACTGATTGACTCTCTCTCACTGACTGACTCTCACTGACTCTCGCTAAAAGACTGACTGACTCTCGCTAAAAGACTGACTATCCCACTGACTCACTGTTTCACTCACTAACTGACTCTCTCACTCTCACTGACTGACTCACTCAGTCCCACTGACTCACTCTCACTAACAGACTCTGACTGACTCACTCTCACTGATTGACAGAATCTCTCACTGACTGACTCTCTCACTGACAGACTCTCACCGACACTCTCCCACTCACTCTCTGATTAACTCTCCCACTCACTGACTGATTGACTCTCACTGACTGACTCACTCTCACTGACTCTCCCCCTCTCTGACTGACTGACTCACTCTCACTAACAGACTCTCACTGACTGACTCTCCCACTCTCACTGCCACTCTCCCACTCTCTCACTGACTCACTCTCTCTCACTGACTGACAGACTCACTCTCACTGACTGACTCACTCTAACTCACTGACTCACTCTCACTGACACTCTCACTGACTGACTCTCACTGACACTCTCCCACTCACTCTCTCACTGATTGACAGAATCTCTCACTGACTGACTCACTCTCACTGACACTCTCCCACTCACTCTCTGATTGACTCTCCCACTCACTGACTGATTCACTCTCACTGACTGACTCACTCTCACTGACTCTCCCCCTCTCTCACTGACTGACTCACTCTCACTAACAGACTCTCACTGACTGACTCTCCCACTCTCTCACTGCCACTCTCCCACTCTCTCTCACTGGCTTACTCTCTCTCACTGACTGACTCTCTCTGAATGACTCACTCTCACTCACTGACACTAACTCACACTCACTGACACTGACTCACACTCACTGACTCTCTCACTGACTCACTCTCACTGACAGACTCTTACTGACTGACTGACAGACTCTCCCACTCTCTCTCTCTCACTGACAGACTCTCACTGACTCACTCTCACTGACTGACTCTCCCACTCACTGACTGACTCACTCTCTCACACTGAAAGACTCTTACTGACACTCTCCCACTCCCTCTCTCACTGATTGACAGAATCTCTCACTGACTGACTCTCCCACTCTTTCTCACTGACTGACTGACTCTCACTGACACTCTCCCACTCACTCTCTGATTGACTCTCCCACTGACTCTCACTGACTGACTGACTCTGCCACTCTCTCTCTCTCACTGATTGACAGAATCTCTCTCACTGACTGACTGACAGACTTTCACTGACACTCTCCCACTCACTCACACTGACTGACTCATTCACTCTCACTGACTGACAGACTCACTCTCACTGACTCTCTCTCATGGACAGACTTTCCCTCTCACTGACTGACAGATTTTCACTGACTGACTGACTCTCACTGACTCACTCTCACTAACAGACTCTCACTGACTGACTCACTCTCACTAACAGACTCTCACTGACTGACTCACTCTTACTGACAGACTCTCTCACTGACTGACTCTCCCACTCTCTCATGACTGACTGACTGTCACTGACAGCCTCCCACTGACACTCTCCCACTCTCTCTCACTGACTGACAGAATCTCTCTCAATGACTAGCTCACTGACTCTCCCACTCTCTCACTGACACCCACTCTCACTCACTGACTCACTCTTACTGACTGACAGACTCACTCTCACTGACAATCTCTCATGACTGACAGCCTCCCACTGACTCTCTCCCACTCTCTCTCTCACTGACTCTCCCACTCACTCACTGACAATCACTCTCATTCACTGACTCACTCTGACAGACTCTCACTGACACTCTGCCACTCTCTCTCACTGACTCACTCTCACTCACTGACAGACTCTCACTGACAGACTCTCTCACTGACAGACTCTCCCACTGACAGACTCTCTCACTGACACTCTCCCTCTCACTGACTGACTCACTCTCACTGACCGACAGACTCTCACTGACAGATTCTCCCACTCTCACTGACTGACTGACTCCCACTGACACTTTCCCACTCTCTCTCACTGACTGACAGAATCTCTCTCACTGACTCTCACTGACTGACAGACTCTCACTGACACTCTCCCACTCTCACTCACTGACTGACTCTCTCTGACTGACTCACTCTCACTCACTGACACTAACTCACACTCACTGACACTGACTCACACTCACTGACTCTCTCACTGACTCACTCTCACTGACAGACTCTTACTGACTGACAGACTCACTGACAGACTCTCCCACTCTCTCTCTCTCACTGACTCACTCTCACTGACTGACTCTCCCACTCACTGACTGACTCACTCTCTCACACTGAAAGACTCTCACTGACACTCTCCCACTCACTCTCTCACTGACTGACTCTCCCACTCTTTCTCACTGACTGACTCACTCTCACTGACACTCTCCCACTCACTCTCTGATTGACTCTCCCACTCACTGACTGATTCACTCTCACTGACTGACTCACTCTCACTGACTCTCCCCCTCTCTCACTGACTGACTCACTCTCACTAACAGACTCTCACTGACTGACTCTCCCACTCTCTCACTGCCACTCTCCCACTCTCTCTCACTGGCTTACTCTCTCTCACTGACTGACTCTCTCTGAATGACTCACTCTCACTCACTGACACTAACTCACACTCACTGACACTGACTCACACTCACTGACTCTCTCACTGACTCACTCTCACTGACAGACTCTTACTGACTGACTGACTCACTGACAGACTCTCCCACTCTCTCTCACTGACTCACTCTCACTGACTGACTCTCCCACTCACTGACTGACTCACTCTCTCACACTAAAAGACTCTCACTGACTGACTCTCACTGACACTCTCCCACTCACTCTCTCACTGATTGACAGAATCTCTCACTGACTGACTCTCCCACTCTTTCTCACTGACTGACTCACTCTCCCACTCACTCTCTGATTGACTCTCCCACTGACTCTCACTGACTGACTGACTCTGCCACTCTCTCTCTCTCTCACTGATTGACAGAATCTCTCTCACTGACTGACTGACAGACTTTCACTGACACTCTCCCACTCACTCACACTGACTGACTAATTCACTCTCACTGACTGACAGACTCACTCTCACTGACTCTCTCTCATGGACAGACTTTCCCTCTCACTGACAGATTTTCACTGACTGACTGACTCTCACTGACTCACTCTCACTAACAGACTCTCACTGACTGACTCACTCTTACTGACAGACTCTCTCACTGACTGACTCTCCCACTCTCTCATGACTGACTGACTGTCACTGACAGCCTCCCACTGACACTCTCCCACTCTCTCTCACTGACTGACAGAATCTCTCTCAATGACTAGCTCACTGACTCTCCCACTCTCACTCATTGACACCCACTCTCACTCACTGACTCACTCTCACTGACTGATAGACTCACTCTCACTGACTCTCTCACTGACAGACTTTCCCTCTTGTTGTAAATTAAGGCAGAATGTGATTAAGCATTTACTGAAAACATTAATGCTTCCCCTTTTGATCATGTTTTCTTCGTTATGTTGACCGAAGTCCGGACTCCATTTTGTATTGGCATGCTGCCATGTGTTCACCACGAGGAGAGTCCGACCTCTGTGTTAGTTGCTCTTGTAATCTGCCTAGCAACAGTTTATAAATAGCTCTCTCTTGTCCGTCTGGCGCATGCCCAGACTTGACCACATCTGTTATAATTAGCTTTGCTTGACCATGTGTTTTCGCGGGCTCAAGGAGTGTGTTGGCTCCGCCCATGTATTGATTCAGTATCGAGAATGACCATAAATGGTAATGTTCTTCGGCCTCATGTTGTATCCACCCACTTATGAGCCCCTCTGTTGTGTATAAAAGGGGACTGTGTACGAATGTTCTGTGTGCTACTCCATGCAATACTGAAGAGTGTTGTGTGGATTGTAGGACCACCCTTAAGGGTTAATAAACGTTGTCTTTGTACTTTGCAGTTTCCGTGCCAACTTCCTTATAGATTCCGTTACAGGAGAGCGAACCCTTGTTCTTGCGGGCCTAGCTGGGGCCTGTATTCATCAATTGGCGCCCGTCACGTGGGGCTCATCGGCGACTCGGATGCTCGAAGGACTGGTCGCGACGAAGGTGAGGAGTTTGGCCGGGGACGTGATCACTGCCAGCGGCGTCTTAGCCCTGGCATCCCGAGGTTTTTCTTCCTTCCCTTCCGAGCTGACCGTCTGGGTGGCGCCGGTCATCGACTGAGACCTCTTCTGTCGGTCCTGCCGTGAGAGCCGTTTGGGCGATTGTGGAGCTTGGCAGTTGGAACCTGGACTCTTGATTGGTAAGAACCGTTGTACGGTACTTGCTCCGAGTTTTGAAGCCTGGGTTGGCTATTTGAGTTTTGATTGATGATGACTAGTCATATTTTGAATTTGTCTTTGTGAAAATATATGCGTTGCAACACATATAGGCAGGTAATGTGGAGAAATTTCTCCAGGAGCTGTGTAAACTTTGAACGGCGCAACGATTAAGTGCCATTTTCTTTATAATATTGCATATTTTGCATTATTCCTAGCATGCCTGCTTTTAGCGCACTCCGTAAGTGGTGCTGCTGTTTTGGAAACCGGTTGAACCTCGAGGAATCTGCTCCAGCTCCCCCAGAGGGGACTCCTAATAGGGATATGTACGTGAAGCATGGTCTTTCTTCCATAATGTACAGCACGCTATGGAGGAAATACACGAGGAAGGATCCTGAGTTGCGATGGCCTTTGTATGGATCGTTTGATATACGTAAGATTGAGTATGTGGAACAGTGTATGTGTAAGCGACGTGCTCGTCAGGATATGTTTGAGTGTGTGCGATTATGGGTGAAGGAAGTGCGTGAGCGAGAGAAACGTGAGAAAGCGCTGTTTGATAAAGAGCAACGGAAGAATGACCATGTGCGAGCGCAGGAAGCGAAGCGTCGGGAGGACAAAGAGCAAACGGACAGACAAGAGAAAGAGCGTAGGCTACAGGTTTCGGGTCAATATGTTGTTCGCCAGCCACTTTATCCTGTCCTTAATAATCCTGATGATGATTTTTATTTACTAGATCGCTCTCCGCCCCCTTATGTTGGCGCATCTGCTCCACGGCCGCAAGATTCTGACCCGGTTTCGGGTAAGGTAGACACACGGTCCATGCTGTCGGCCGAGCAAATGGCTGAGCTTCGGACACTTTCCTTCCGTGCGCTTAAAGGCAAGGTATCCATGGAGGACTTATTTCAGACTTGGGGGCAGTGGCAGGAGAGAGATAAAGTGTATTTTCTGGGTCATTTCGCGGAGGAAGTGATTACTGCTTTCCGAAAATATTCTCATGTTCTTGAGCCTGACGAAGTGTCTTCGGACGCTAGAGCAATACGTAACGGTGCTTTTTCTCCCTCTAAGGCTCCTGAGGCGGCTCGGCGGCTGTTCGCCTTGCGGGACGAGGTGCTGGCCCTTCGAGAGAAAGCACGTCAACAAACGGAGGAGGAGAAGCAGTCGGATTCGTCTGCAGCAGGGGGCCACCCATCCGCCTCCCAGTCAGATAAGGATGACATAGTGCATGCTAAACCAATGCGAGAGGCGGCGCCTTTGTATGTTCCTCCTAAGGGAGCAGGGACTAGCTCGGATATTAACTCCGCCGATGCAAGGGGATATTTTGTATATAACTGGGTTTACACTCCATGGCATAGGGCCGATGTTATGGCACTAAAGAATGCGTTGCCTGACCCCCGCAAGAATCCAGCGGCCTTCTATGAAGAAGTCGAGGGGGCCTTGAATTCTTGCATTATGACCTTAGCGGATATAGACCTGTTCTTTGGCCTTATCCTACCGCCGGATACGTGGCGCTCTGTCCGAAAGGTAGATGATGCGGTTGCCTTCAAGGCCCGGTGGTCTGACCTTGAGGATGAGGATAGGGAACGGAAGCCCGCACAGAAACCACCCCAGAATATTTTAGATCTCCCTGCGGCTATTGTGGCTAAGTTGAAAACGATTATCCCCCCTAAAAAGATTGATTGGAATATGTTAACTGCATGTAAGCAGAAAGTTGACGAGTCAGTTGCGGACTTCTTTACGCGTTTTGAGGAGACGTTTCATGATTTTAGTGGCCAGTCGCTTACTGACGACACGGGCCGCCACCTTTTCGCGGACAAATATGTGGCTAATCTGCTACCGGCAGTTGCGGCCCGGTTAAAAGCGAGTGAAAGTTCTTGGTCCTCCGCGACACCGACGGCCCTTCTGACTATCGCTCAGTATTATGAGCGTCAGGAGCACGAGGCGCAGGGCCAGGAGGAGAAGAAATCGAAAGATCTCAAAACCAAGGTGATGTTAGCACAAGTATATGGCCCGCCCCGACGGGGTAATAATAATAGAGGAAGGGGCGGATCTTATGGTCCCCCTTCGGGCCGATCTGATTTGAATAGGAACCAGTGTGCGTACTGCAAGCAGTTGGGCCATTGGGCCAGGGATTGCCCAGCGTTGCGTGCTTCACGTCAGGGGCACACTCCGGGTGGCCCGAGAGGTAGAGGGGGCTTCTCGACCTTTAGAGGGAATTCTAACGATAATGTCCGTTTCGATACTGCCGGGCGGCACCGAGATGGCTCAAATGTTTTTGATCGCCAGCACCAGTATTATGTATCGGACATCGATCAATCGGGATATCGTGATTCTCAGCATGCATAGGAATGCGTTGGATGGGGGTCCGAATCAGTTGAGGTGCCGGTCGATCAGACGGGTCCTTATGTATCGGCTGAGGTTTTAGGTTCTACTGATCAGTTCCTAGTGGATACAGGAGCGACACGTAGTGCATTGTCTAGGTACTTGGTTCCGGGGGCTCCCCCATCCGGCTCAATAGTTACATCGGTAGGGTTTGACGGTACACTCTCCCGAAGCCCTCTTTCACAGCCCCTTACATTTAAGGTTGATTCTTTTTCTGCGCCCTGTCCGTTTCTGCTTGCTCCATATACACCGGATAACATTATGGGCCTTGATATGTTGAAGTACTTTAGGGCTACAATCCGCTGCTCCCCTGAAGGTGTGAGGGTGATCTTAAATGACAACTATCCCAGGTCTGGGCGGATGTGCACGATATCAGAGGATGCGTTGTTGGCTACCCTCCCCCGAGCTTTATGGGCGACTTCGGACACAGATGTGGGACAAATGGTGATTCCTCCGGTCCACATTAGTGTCCAGGAGGGGGCGGTGCTACCACGCCTCCCGCAGTATCGTATTTCCCAGGAGGGCGAGGAGGCTCTCATACAGATTGTGCAAGACTTGATAGCAGTAGGGGTAGTGGAAGAAGTTCCCTATAATGTCTGTAACAGTCCGATTCTCCCAATTTTGAAAAAGGACACGGATGCAAAGGTCTATCGGTTCATAATTGATTTGAGGGAGGTAAACAAGATCGTGATACCTCAGTACCCGGTGGTTTCTGATATCACGACGTTGCTTACCTTGGTCCCGCCTACGGCGACCATGTTTTCAGTGATTGATTTGAAGAATGCCTTCTTTTCCATTCCCATTCACCCTGATAGCCGATTTCTTTTTGGGTTCACATTAAATAATAGATCTTATCGTTTTTGTAGAATTCCCCAAGGCTACACAGAAAGCCCTAGTATTTACAGTCAGGCTTTGAAACGACAGTTGGATTCCTTTGTTTTACTCGAGGGGGTCGCCCTCATTCAATATGTCGATGACATCCTGTTGGCGGCTGACACCCTGGAGTTGTGTGAGAAAAGCACGTTATCCTTACTTTCCTTTTTAGCATCCCACAATCACAAGGTCTCTAGGAAGAAATTGCAATTCTGTAGACCAAAGGTGACTTATTTAGGTCACCTTTTGTCTAAGGAGGGGCGGGCACTCACACCAGATCGTATCCAAGTAATTTTGGACACACCGAGACCATCCACGCAGAAGGATGTGCGTGCATTTTTGGGTCTTGTTTCTTTTTGTAGACAGTGGATATTGGGGTTTTCACACATAGCTAAGCCATTGTTAGCCCTTCTGACAAAGGATACACCTATCCCAATCCCTTGGTCAGATGAGTGTGATGCTGCTTTTCAGCAACTGCGACAGGCCCTTTGTTCAGCACCAGTGTTAGGGACCCCTGATTATGCAAAACCCTTTTCGTTGTATGTGCATGAGAAAGATGGATGTGCATTGTCAGTCTTAGTACAGATGCACGGCGACAAGCAGCGGCCTTGTGCATACTTTTCGGCTGTGCTTGATCCTGTCGCCCGAGCATTACCAGGGTGTTTTCGCTCGGTTGCGGCGACAGCTGTGTCAATACGCCAAAGTGAAGGAATTGTGTTGTCCCATAAATTGTTGGTGTTAGTTCCCCATGCTGTGGATGCCCTGCTTAATCAAACAAAGACGCAGCATTTGACCAGTGCCCGTTTAACGGGATATGAGCTGACGCTTTTGGCTCCTCATATTACGTTAAAGAGGTGCGTGACATTAAACCCGGCCACATTGTTGCCATACCCCGAGACCCAGCCTGAGGCACAGAAAGCGCATGATTGTATTCTTGTGACTGAGGAACAAACAAAGGGTCGTATTGATCTCCAGGATACGCCCTTTTCAGAGGTAGATGGAGAGTTGTGGGTAGACGGATCATGCCTGAAGCTACCAGATGGTACGACTTCAGCAGCGTATGCAATTACCACATTACACACGATAGTGGAGACAGCACGCATACCACAGAAATCAGCTCAAGCAGCGGAACTGATAGCCTTAACACGAGCATGTGAGCTCAGTACAGGATTGTGTGTGAATGTTTACACAGATAGCCGCTATGCCTTCGGAGTAGCGCACGATTTCGGCCTACTCTGGAAGGAGAGAGGGTTCTTAACGTCACATGGGGTACAGATAATGCATGGGGAGTTAGTCCACAACCTCTTAACCGCATTGACATACCCGAAGAAAATTGCCATTGTTAAGTGTAGTGCCCATAGGAAAGTAGTTGATAAAGTTGGAGAAGGGAATACGTTAGCGGATCGAGTAGCACGGGAGACCGCGATGCAGCCTGGCGCTACTGCCATGTATGTAGTAAAGTCACAGGTGGAAAGATGGCGAGATGCGAAGGAAGAAGTGCGAGAAATACAGAGGACCGCTTCTGACAAAGAGCGGGAACAATGGGCTAGCGAAGGAGAACTGGATGACGAGGGTTGCTGGAGAAATAAGCAGATGGATAGATGGAAATTACCCACGGCCTTTGTACAACCTATGGTTCAGATGGCACATGGGCTAGCACATGTTGGAGCTTCCGCAATTGTGAAATTGCTTACCCAAGTCTGGGAGCATCCAGAGATTGCTAGCACAGCAAAGAGGGTGGTGCAGACCTGTATGATCTGCCTGAGGTATAACCCAGGGAAAGGCACTCGAACTCCAGCAGGAGGATTTGCGACGCCCACTGCACCCTTTGAGGTCCTGCAGATGGACTACATCCAGCTTGAGCGCTGTAACAATTTGAAGTATGTTCTAGTAGTGGTCTGCGCCTTCAGTAAATGGGTTGAGGCGTACCCTACGAAAGACAATACTGCAATGACTACAGCGAAGCTATTGCTGAAAGAGTTTTTCCCTCGATACGGCGTCTGTGGACTTCTGTGGAGTGATAATGGGCCTCACTTTGTAGCGGATGTTATAAAATATGTCTTGAAGGGCCTAGGCATCACCCAGAAGTTCCACGCCGTGTTCCACCCCCAGTCTGCAGGACTAGTCGAGAAGTATAATGGTACACTGAAGCTTAAGATCGCCAAAATCCAAGCTTCAACATCTTTGACTTGGCCAGACGCCCTGCCACTGGCGTTATTGTCAATTAGGTCGGTGCCACACTCTCGAACTGGCCTTACGCCATATAAAGTTGTATTTGGACGCCCAATGAATATTTGGGGTCCACCAAGGCCTAAGGCTGTGTATGATGTACCTTGTGTAATGATGAGCGATTATCTGGCACAGCTAACGGATAATTTGGTTTCTATTCATCAACAGGTCCGAGAGGCGCTCCCTGATCGGTCTACCGGTGAAGGACATGGTCTCCGGCCTGGGGATCATGTTATGGTGAAGGTTTTCGACAGAACGAACAGTTTGGAGCCGAGATGGGTAGGACCTGAACAAGTCCTCCTTGCAACGAGGACGGCAGTGCGAGTCTCGAACAGGAAGAATTGGATCCATTCCTTGCACTGCCGAAAGGTACCGCCCGGATTGGTGGAGTCTGCCGTGCTGACCGATCAACGAGAAATCCTAGCAGCAGAGACAGGCCGTGCTGCGAAGCCGAATGACACTGAGGAGCTCTTTCCGGACCACACGACGTCTGGAGGAAGGCGATATCATCTTCGACCAAGGAAGTAAGGTTTCCAGTGCCGGGACATACTGTCAGAACGGCCCTTGGGTTAGTGAAACGGAGAGCCGATGAGGCAAGGGGGGGGGATCAGCCCTGCATTAGTGTAGCGACACCCGTCTTGGCCCGCTGGTGAAGAAATCAACCGCTGCCCAAGGGGAAGAGTTCTGACAGACTTTTTAGTTTCAGGAAGATATCGGGGTATTGTTTCTTTTGACATGGAGAAGAAGAAAATCCTTTGTGCGTTGGGGTTCATGCTAACAGTAGCTATTGTTGGGATAACCACATGGTTTGTGGAGGAGGCAACTCCTGCTCGAAGGACACTTGTGTTGACGACTCCAGTGCCTGCGGAGCACTACTTTTATACATTACTGTATCAAGAGTTGAAGCATCGACAGTCCTATTTGAATAACACTTTCATTCAGATGCTGCATCACACCCACGTTGCTACGAACGCTACGAACTGTTGGATATGTGGGATGATGCCAGCCCATCAGAAGAAAGGAGGAACGCCATTCATACCACTTCCTTTCTCTCATAATGGCTCTTGTAGAGCATGGTACACTTTGCTGTTTGCCACTCGGAAACCGACAGTGGGACGATTGCTTTTCAGACTCAATAAAGAATGTCATCAAGATAAAAATGGATATCCACAAGCAAATGGGACAATTTGGGAATGGGAAGAGTACCGACCGGACAATGAATCCATTCCCTATATCTTCACGAACACAAGAGACACTGTGGGGAAGGACAAGTTCGTAATCCAAGTAGCACAAGCTCAAGCGGACCTGTGTGTCCAGAGTGTGGGTTTTATCCCTGTTGGTGTCAGTGATTGTATAACTGTACTGAACATCGACGGGCTGAACAACAGTACCTTCCTAGCGTCCCATAATACCTATTTTGTATGTGGAAATAAAGGTTATTACCGTTTGCCGGCAGGGTGGTCCGGGGTATGCTATGTATCCTTCCTATTACCTCCTGTATTCTTAGCACCTGCGTCATATCATAAGGATTTGAAACTGTTGAATAATGTGACTGTAAATAGATATAAACGTACTCTATCAATTGATGATGTGGATCAGACCGATACCAGCTTGCAACAGTATATTGATTTTAACTTAGGACTGTTTTTCTTTGTTGGAGCTGCTTTTGAATAGTAGGAAGATCCGAAGATTAACAAGAGTGGTAGAAGCTGTGACAAATCAGACTGCTGCCGCTCTTGGGAATCTTACGGAAGAATTACAAATAACTCGGATTGTTGCATTGCAGAATCGTATGGTACTAGATGTAATGTTAGCTGATCGAGGTGGAGCCTGTAAAATTATTGGAAGTAGCTGCTGTGTGTTCATCCCTGATCATACGCCATCCGTTTATAACGCCATTAACAAGCTGCATAAAATAGCAGCTGAAATCCACACAGAAAACGGCACTTGGTCCTTTTCTGGATGGTTTTGGGCGTTGGTTACTGCCTGGGGATGGAAGGTCTTAACTGGTCTCTGCATTATTATAGCAGTTCTGTTCCTTTTCTGTATGTGTATTCAATGTGGACCATTGTGCTGTTCCGTATGCATTTCATTCTGCATTCCAGATAAGAAAGCTATTGCCGATGTTGCTCGCCAGAAGGGTCTAGCTAAAGAGGTTAAGGGAATGATGATAATTGATATATATGATGATTATTCTTGGAAGCCGGATGTCTTCAGTAAATGCTGAAAGGGTCGTCTGTTGTAAATTAAGGCAGAATGTGATTAAGCATTTACTGAAAACATTAATGCTTCCCCTTTTGATCATGTTTTCTTCGTTATGTTGACCGAAGTCCGGACTCCATTTTGTATTGGCATGCTGCCATGTGTTCACCACGAGGAGAGTCCGACCTCTGTGTTAGTTGCTCTTGTAATCTGCCTAGCAACAGTTTATAAATAGCTCTCTCTTGTCCGTCTGGCGCATGCCCAGACTTGACCACATCTGTTATAATTAGCTTTGCTTGACCATGTGTTTTCGCGGGCTCAAGGAGTGTGTTGGCTCCGCCCATGTATTGATTCAGTATCGAGAATGACCATAAATGGTAATGTTCTTCGGCCTCATGTTGTATCCACCCACTTATGAGCCCCTCTGTTGTGTATAAAAGGGGACTGTGTACGAATGTTCTGTGTGCTACTCCATGCAATACTGAAGAGTGTTGTGTGGATTGTAGGACCACCCTTAAGGGTTAATAAACGTTGTCTTTGTACTTTGCAGTTTCCGTGCCAACTTCCTTATAGATTCCGTTACAGGAGAGCGAACCCTTGTTCTTGCGGGCCTAGCTGGGGCCTGTATTCATCACTCTCACTGACTGACTCACTCTCACTGACAGATTTTCACTGACTGACTCACTCTCACTGACAATCTCTCATGACTGACAGCCTCCCACTGACACTCTCCAACTCTCTCTCACTGACTCACTCACTGACTCTCCCACTCACTCACTGAAAATCACTCTCATTCACTGACTCACTCTGACAGACTCTCACTGACACTCTGCCACTCTCTCTCACTGACTGACTCTCTCTCACTGACAGACTCTCACTGACTCACTCTCACTCACTGACTCACTCACTCTCACTGACAGACTCTCACTGACAGACTCTCACTGACAGACTCTCCCACTGACAGACTCTCCCACTGACAGACTCTCCCACTGACAGACTCTCCCACTGACAGACTCTCTCACTGACACTCTCCCTCTCACTGACTGACTCACTCTCACTGACTGACAGACTCTCACTGACAGATTCTCCCACTCTCACTGACTGACTGACTCCCACTGACACTTTCCCACTCTCTCTCACTGACTGACAGAATCTCTCACTGACTCTCACTCACTGACTGACTGACTCTCACTGACAGACTCTCACTGACTGACAGACTCTCACTCACTCACTGACTCACTCTCACTAACAGACTCTCACTGACTGACAGACTCTCACTGACACTCTCCCACTCTCACTCACTGACTGACTCACTCTCACTAACAGACTCTCACTGACTCTCCCACTCTCACTCACTGACTCTCACTGACACTCTTCCACTCTCTCTCACTGACTCACTGACAGACTCTCTCACTGACACTCTCCCACTCTCACTCACTGACTGACTCACTCTCACTGACCGACAGACTCTCACTGACCGACAGATTCTCACTGACAGACTCTCACTGACTCACTCTCACTGACTGACACATTCCCACTCTCTCACTGACTCGCCCATTCTCTCTCACTGACTCACTCACTCTCACCGACTGTCACTGACTGACTCACTGTTTCACTCACTAACTGACTCTCACTCTCACTGACTGACTCTCTCACTCTCACTGACTGACTCACTCACTCAGTCCCACTGACTCACTCTCACTGACTGACTCACTCTCACTGACTGACTCACTCTCACTAACAGACTCTGACTGACTCACTCTCACTGATTGACAGAATCTCTCACTGACTGACTCTCCCACTCTCTCACTGACAGACTCTCACCGACACTCTCCCACTCACTCTCTGATTGACTCTCCCACTCACTGACTGATTGACTCTCACTGACTCTCCCCCTCTCTCACTGACTGACTCACTCTCACTAACAGACTCTCACTGACTGACTCTCCCACTCTCTCACTGCCACTCTCCCACTCTCTCTCACTGACTGACTCACTCTAACTCACTGACTCACTCTCACTGACTCACTCTCACTGACAGACTCACTGACTGACTCCCACTCACTGACTGACTCACTCTCTCACACTGAAACACTCTCACTGACACTCTCACTGACTGACTCTCACTGACACTCTCCCACTCACTCTCTCACTGATTGACAGAATCTCTCACTGACTGACTCTCCCACTCTTTCTCACTGACTGACAGACTTTCACTGACACTCTCCCATTCACTCACACTGACTGACTCATTCACTCTCACTGACTCTCTCACATGGACAGACTTTCCCTCTCACTGACTGACTCACTCTTACTGACAGCCTCCCACTGACACTCTCCCACTCTCTCTCACTGACTGACAGAATCCCTCTCACTGACTCTCACTCTCTGACTGACTCACTCTCACTGACAGACTCTCTCACTGACAGACTCTCCCACTGACAGACTCTCTCACTGACACTCTCCCTCTCACTGACTGACTCACTCTCACTGACCGACAGACTCTCACTGACACTCTCCCACTCTCTCTCACTGACTCTCACTCACTGACTGACTCACTCTCACTGACAGACTCTCACTGACTGACAGACTCTCACTGACACTCTCCCACTCTCACTCACTGACTGACTCACTCTCACTGACTGACTCTCTCTGACTGACTCACTCTCACTCACTGACACTAACTCACACTCACTCACACTCACTGACTCTCTCACTGACTCACTCTCACTGACAGACTCTTACTGACTGACAGACTCACTGACTGACTCTCCCACTCTCTCTCTCTCACTGACAGACTCTCACTGACTCACTCTCACTGACTGACTCTCCCACTCACTGACTGATTCACTCTCACTGACTCTCCCCCTCTCTCACTGACTGACTCACTCTCACTAACAGACTCTCACTGACTGACTCTCCCACTCTCTCACTGCCACTCTCCCACTCTCTCTCACTGGCTCACTCTCTCTCACTGACTGACAGACTCACTCTCTCTGACTGACTCACTCTCACTCACTGACACTAACTCACACTCACTGACACTGACTCTCTCACTGACAGACTCTTACTGACTGACAGACTCACTGACAGACTCTCCCACTCTCTCTCTCTCACTGACTCACTCTCACTGACTGACTCTCCCACTCACTGACTGACTCACTCTCACTGACTGACTTACTCTCTCACACTGAAAGACTCTCACTGACTGACTCTCACTGACACTCTCCCACTCACTCTCTCACTGATTGACAGAATCTCTCACTGACTGACTCTCCCACTCTTTCTCACTGACTGACTCACTCTCACTGACACTCTCCCACTCACTCTCTGATTGACTCTCCCTGACTGACGGACTCTGCCACTCTCTCTCTCTCACTGATTGACAGAATCTCTCTCACTGACTGACTGACAGACTTTCACTGACATTCTCCCACTCACTCACACTGACTGACTAATTCACTCTCACTGACTGACAGACTCACTCTCACTGACTCTCTCTCATGGACAGACTTTCCCTCTCACTGACAGATTTTCACTGACTGACTGACTCTCACTGACTCACTCTCACTAACAGACTCTCACTGACTGACTCACTCTTACTGACAGACTCTCTCACTGACTGACTCTCCCACTCTCTCATGACTGACTGACTGTCACTGACAGCCTCCCACTGACACTCTCCCACTCTCTCTCACTGACTGACAGAATCTCTCTCAATGACTAGCTCACTGACTCTCCCACTCTCTCACTGACTGACTCTCACTCACTGACTCACTCTCACTGACTGATAGACTCACTCTCACTGACTCTCTCACTGACTGACTCACTCTCACTGACAGATTTTCACTGACTGACTCACTCTCACTGACAATCTCTCATGACTGACAGCCTCCCACTGACACTCTCCCACTCTCTCTCACTGACTCACTCACTGACTCTCCCACTCACTCACTGAAAATCACTCTCATTCACTGACTCACTGACAGACTCTCACTGACACTCTGCCACTCTCTCTCACTGACTGACTCTCTCTCACTGACTCACTCTCTCTCACTGACAGACTCTCACTGACAGACTCTCACTGACAGACTCTCACTGACAGACTCTCACTGACAGACTCTCTCACTGACAGACTCTCTCACTGACAGACTCTCCCACTGACAGACTCTCTCACTGACACTCTCCCTCTCACTGACCGACAGACTCTCACTGACAGATTCTCCCACTCTCACTGACTGACTGACTCCCACTGACACTTTCCCACTCTCTCTCACTGACTGACAGAATCTCTCACTGACTCTCACTCACTGACTGACTCACTCTCACTGACTCTCTCTCACTGACAGACTCTCACTGACAGACTCTCACTGACTGACAGACTCTCACTCACTCACTGACTCACTCTCACTAACAGACTCTCACTGACTGACAGACTCTCACTGACACTCTCCCACTCTCACTCACTGACTGACTCACTCTCACTCACTGACTCTCACTGACACTCTTCCACTCTCTCTCACTGACTCACTGACAGACTCTCTCACTGACACTCTCCCACTCTCTCACTGACAGACTCTCACTGACTGACAGACTCTCACTGACACTCTCCCACTCTCACTCACTGACTGACTCACTCTCACTGACCGACAGATTCTCACTGACAGACTCTCACTGACTCACTCTCACTGACTGACACATTCCCACTCTCTCACTGACTCGCCCATTCTCTCTCACTGACTCACTCACTCTCACCGACTGTCACTGACTGACTCACTCTCACTGACTTACTCTCCCACTCTCTCACTGCCTGACACTCTCTCACTGGCTGATTGACTCTCTCTCACTGACTGACTCTCACTGACTCTAGCTAAAAGACTGACTATCCCACTGACTCACTGTTTCACTCACTAACTGACTCTCACTCTCACTGACTGACTCTCTCACTCTCACTGACTGACTGACTCACTCAGTCCCACTGACTCACTCTCACTGACTGACTCACTCTCACTAACAGACTCTGACTGACTCACTCTCACTGATTGACAGAATCTCTCACTGACTGACTCTCCCACTCTCTCACTGACAGACTCTCACCGACACTCTCCCACTCACTCTCTGATTGACTCTCCCACTCACTGACTGATTGACTCTCACTGACTCTCCCCCTCTCTCACTGACTGACTCACTCTCACTAACAGACTCTCACTGACTGACTCTCCCACTCTTTCACTGCCACTCTCCCACTCTCTCTCACTGACTGACTCACTCTAACTCACTGACTCACTCTCACTGACTCACTCTCACTGACAGACTCACTGACTGACTCCCACTCACTGACTGACTCACTCTCTCACACTGAAACACTCTCACTGACACTCTCACTGACTGACTCTCACTGACACTCTCCCACTCACTCTCTCACTGATTGACAGAATCTCTCACTGACTGACTCTCCCACTCTTTCTCACTGACTGACAGACTTTCACTGACACTCTCCCATTCACTCACACTGACTGACTCATTCACTCTCACTGACTGACACTCACTCTCACTGACTCTCTCTCATGGACAGACTTTCCCTCTCACTGACTGACTCACTCTTACTGACAGCCTCCCACTGACACTCTCCCACTCTCTCTCACTGACTGACAGAATCTCTCTCACTGACTCTCACTCACTGACTGACTCACTCTCACTGACAGACTCTCCCACTCTCTCACTGACACTCTCCCTCTCACTGACCGACAGACTCTCACTGACCGACAGACTCACACTGACAGATTCTCCCACTCTCTCACTGACTGACTGACTCCCACTGACACTTTCCCACTCTCTCTCACTGACTATCAGAATCTCTCTCACTTACTCTCACTCACTGACTGACTCACTCTCACTGACAGACTCTCACTCACTCACTCACTGTCACTAACAGACTCTCACTGACACTCTCCCACTCTCACTAACAGACTCTCATTGACTCTCCCACTCTCACTGACTGACTCTCACTGACACTCTTCCCCTCTCTCTCACTGACTCACTGACGGACTCACTCTCACTGACAGACTCTCTCAATGACAGACTCTCTCACTGACACTCTCCCACTCTCTCACTGACAGACTCTCACTGACTGACACTCTCCCACTCTCACTCACTGACTGACTCACTCTCACTGACCAACAGTCTCTCACTGACAGACTCTCACTGACTTACTCTCCCACTCTCTCACTGACTGACACTCTCTCACTGACTGATTGACTCTCTCTCACTGACTGACTCTCACTGACTCTCGCTAAAAGACTGACTGACTCTCGCTAAAAGACTGACTATCCCACTGACTCACTGTTTCACTCACTAACTGACTCACTCTCTCACTCTCACTGACTGACTCTCTCACTCTCACTGACTGACTCACTCACTCAGTCCCACTGACTCACTCTCACTAACAGACTCTGACTGACTCACTCTCACTGATTGACAGAATCTCTCACTCTCTCACTGACAGACTCACCGACACTCTCCCACTCACTCTCTGATTGACTCTCCCACTCACTGACTGACTCACTCTCACTGACTCTCCCCCTCTCTGACTGACTCACTCTCACTAACAGACTCTCACTGACTGACTCTCCCACTCTCTCACTGCCACTCTCCCAGGCTCACTCTCTCTCACTGACTGACAGCCTCCCACTGACACTCTCCCACTCTCTCTCACTGACTGACAGAATCTCTCTCAATGACTAGCTCACGGACTCTCCCACTCTCTCACTGACTGACTCTCACTCACTGACACCCACTCTCACTCTCACTGACTCACAGACTTTCACTGACACTCTCCCACTCTCTCTCACTGACTGATTCACTATCTCTCACTGACTCATTTTCATTGACTCTCACTGACAGACTCTCCCACTCTCTCACTGCCACTCTCCCTCTCACTGACTGACATACTCTCACTGACTCACTCTCACTGACTGACTCTCCCACTCTCTCACTGACAGATTCTCACTGACTGACTCTCCCACTCTCTCACTGACTCACTCTCACTGACAGATTCTCACTGACTGACTCTCCCACTCTTTCAATGACTGACTGACTCCCACTGACACTTTCTCACTCTCTCTCACTGACTGACAGAATCTCTCTCACTGACTGACTCTCACTAACAGACTCTCACTGAAAATCTCCCACTCTCTCTCACTGACTGACTCTCACTGATACTCTCCCACTGACTCACTAACTCTCACACTCACAGACTCACTCTCACTGACTGACTCACTCTCACAGACTCTCACTGACACTCTCACACTCTCTCACTGACTCACTCATTCTCACTGACAGACTCTCACTGACTCACTGACACTTCCCACTCTCTCACTGACTGACTCTCTCACTGACTGACAGACTCTTACTGACACTCACTGACAGACTCTCACTGACTGACACTTTCCCACTCTCTCACTGACTCGCCCATTCTCTCTCACTGACTCACTCACTCTCACCGACTGTCACTGACTGACTCACTCTCACTGACTTACTCTCCCACTCTCTCACTGACACTCTCTCACTGACTGATTGACTCTCTCTCACTGACTGACTCTCACTGACTCTCGCTAAAAGACTGACTGACTCTCGCTAAAAGACTGACTATCCCACTGACTCACTGTTTCACTCACTAACTGACTCTCTCACTCTCACTGACTGACTCACTCAGTCCCACTGACTCACTCTCACTGACTGACTCACTCTCACTAACAGACTCTGACTGACTCACTCTCACTGATTGACAGAATCTCTCACTGACTGACTCTCCCACTCTCTCACTGACAGACTCTCACCGACACTCTCCCACTCACTCTCTGATTGACTCTCCCACTCACTGACTGATTGACTCTTACTGACTCTCCCCCTCTCACTGACTGACTCACTCTCACTGACTGACTCTCCCACTCTCTCACTGACACTCTCACTGCCACTCTCCCACTCTCTCTCACTGACTCACTCTCTCTCACTGACTGACAGACTCACTCTCACTGACTGACTCACTCTAACTCACTGACTCACTCTCACTGACAAACTCTTACTGACTGACAGACTCACTGACTGACTCTCCCACTCACTGACTGACTCACTCTCACTGACTGACTGACTCTCTCACACTGAAAGACTCTCACTGACACTCTCACTGACTGACTCTCCCACTCACTCTCTCACTGATTGACAGAATCTCTCACTGACTGACTCTCCCACTCTTTCTCACTGACTGACTCACTCTCACTGACACTCTCCCACTCACTCTCTGATTGACTCTCCCACTCACTGACTGATTCACTCTCACTGACTCTCCCCCTCTCTCACTGACTGACTCACTCTCACTGACTGACTCTCCCACTCTCTCTCACTGGCTCACTCTCTCTCACTGACTGATTGACAGACTCACTCTCACTGACTGACTCTCTCTGACTGACTCACTCTCACTCACTGACACTAACTCACACTCACTGACACTGACTCTCTCACTGACTCACTCTCACTGACTCTCCCACTCACTGACTGACTCACTCTCTCACACTGAAAGACTCTCACTGACTGACTCTCACTGACACTCTCCCACTCACTCTCTCACTGATTGACAGAATCTCTCACTGACTGACTCTCCCACTCTTTCTCACTGACTGACTGACTCTCACTGACACTCTCCCACTCACTCTCAGATTGACTCTCCCACTGACTCTCACTGACTGACTGACTCTGCCACTCTCCCTCTCTCATTGATTGACAGAATCTCTCTCACTGACTGACTGACTGACTTTCACTGACACTCTCCCACTCACTCACACTGACTGACTCATTCACTCTGACTGACTGACAGACTCACTCTCACTGACTCTCTCTCATGGACAGACTTTCCCTCTCACTGACTGACTCACTCTCACTGACAGATTTTCACTGACTGACTCACTCTCACTGACTGACTCACTCTCACTAACAGACTCTCACTGACTGACTCACTCTAACTGACAGACTCTCTCACTCTCTCATGACTGACTGACTGTCACTGACAGCCTCCCACTGACACTCTCCCACTCTCTCTCACTGACTGACAGAATCTCTCTCAATGACTAGCTCACTGATTCTCACTCACTGACACCCACTCTCACTCACTGACTCACTCTTACTGACTGACAGACTCACTCTCACTGACGCTCTCACTGACAGACTTTCCCTCTCACTGACAGATTTTCACTGACTGACTCACTCTCACTGACAATCTCTCATGACTGACAGCCTCCCACTGACACTCCCACTCTCTCTCACTGACTCACTCACTGACTCTCCCACTCACTCACTCACTGACTCTCCCACTCACTCACTGACAATCACTCTCATTCACTGACTCACTCTGACAGACTCTCACTGACACTCTGCCACTCTCTCTCACTGACAGACTCTCACTGACTCACTCACTCACTGACACTCTCACTGACAGACTCTCTCACTGACAGACTCTCTCACTGACAGACTCTCTCACTGACACTCTCCCTCTCACTGACCGACAGACTCTCACTGACAGATTCTCACTTACAGATTCTCCCACTCTCACTGACTGACTTGACTCCCACTGACACTTTCCCACTCTCTCTCTCACTGACTGACAGACTCTCACTCACTGACTGACTCACTGACTGACAGACTCTCACTGACACTCTCCCACTCTCACTCACTGACTGACTCACTCTTACTAACAAACTCTCACTGACACTCTTCCACTCTCTCTCACTGACAGACTCACTCTCACTGACAGACTCTCTCACTTACACTGTCCCACTCACTCTCACTGACAGACTCTCACTGACTGACACCCTCCCACTGACACTCTCCCACGCTCTCTCACTGACTCACAGAATCTCTCTCAATGACTAGCTCACTGACTCTCCCACTCTCTCACTGGCTGACTCTCACTCACTGACACCCACTCTCACTGACTCACTCTGACAGACTTTCACTGACACTCTCCCACTCTCTCTCACTGACTGATTCACTATCTCTCACTGACTCATTTTCATTGACTCTCACTGACAGACTCTCCCACTCTGCCACTCTCCCTCTCACTGACTGACAGACTCTCACTGACAGATTCTCACTGACTGACTCTCCCACTCTCTCACTGACTGACTCTCCCACTCTCTCACTGACTCACTCTCACTGACAGATTCTCACTGACTGACTCTCCCACTCTTTCAATGACTGACTGACTCCCACTGACACTTTCCCACTCTCTCTCACTGACTGACAGAATCTCTCTCACTGACTGACTCTCACTCACTCTCACTAACAGACTCTCACTGAAAATCTCCCACTCTCTCCCACTGACTCACTAACTCTTACACTCACAGACTCACTCTCACTGACTGATTCACTCTCACAGACTCTCACTGACACTCTCCCACTCTCTCACTGACTCACTCATTCTCACTGATAGACTCTCACTGACTCACTGACACTTCCCACTCTCTCACTGACTGACTCTCTCTCACTGACAGACTCTTACTGACACTCACTGACAGACTCTCACTGACTGACACTTTCCCACTCTCTCACTGACTCGCCCATTCTCTCTCACTGACTCACTCACTCACTCTCACCGACTGTCACTGACTGACTCACTTTCACTGACTTACTCTCCCACTCTCTCACTCACTGATTGACTCTCTCTCACTGACTCTCGCTAAAAGACTGACTATCCCACTGACTCATTGTTTCACTCACTAACTGACTCTCTCACTCTCACTGACTGACTCACTCACTCTCACTGACTGACTCACTCTCACTGACAGATTTTCACTGACTGACTGACTCTCACTGACTGACTCACTCTCACTAACAGACTCTCACTGACTGACTCACTCTTACTGACAGACTCTCTCACTCTCTCATGACTGACTGACTGTCACTGACAGCCTCCCACTGACACTCTCCCACTCTCTCTCACTGACTGACAGAATCTCTCTCAATGACTAGCTCACTGATTCTCACTCACTGACACCCACTCTCACTCACTGACTCACTCTTACTGACTGACAGACTCACTCTCACTGACGCTCTCACTGACAGACTTTCCCTCTCACTGACAGATTTTCACTGACTGACTCACTCTCACTGACAATCTCTCATGACTGACAGCCTCCCACTGACACTCCCACTCTCTCTCACTGACTCACTCACTGACTCTCCCACTCACTCACTCACTGACTCTCCCACTCACTCACTGACAATCACTCTCATTCACTGACTCACTCTGACAGACTCTCACTGACACTCTGCCACTCTCTCTCACTGACAGACTCTCACTGACTCACTCACTCACTGACACTCTCACTGACAGACTCTCTCACTGACAGACTCTCTCACTGACAGACTCTCTCACTGACACTCTCCCTCTCACTGACCGACAGTCTCTCACTGACAGATTCTCACTTACAGATTCTCCCACTCTCACTGACTGACTTGACTCCCACTGACACTTTCCCACTCTCTCTCTCACTGACTGACAGACTCTCACTCACTGACTGACTCACTGACTGACAGACTCTCACTGACACTCTCCCACTCTCACTCACTGACTGACTCACTCTTACTAACAAACTCTCACTGACACTCTTCCACTCTCTCTCACTGACAGACTCACTCTCACTGACAGACTCTCTCACTTACACTGTCCCACTCACTCTCACTGACAGACTCTCACTGACTGACACCCTCCCACTGACACTCTCCCACGCTCTCTCACTGACTCACAGAATCTCTCTCAATGACTAGCTCACTGACTCTCCCACTCTCTCACTGGCTGACTCTCACTCACTGACACCCACTCTCACTGACTCACTCTGACAGACTTTCACTGACACTCTCCCACTCTCTCTCACTGACTGATTCACTATCTCTCACTGACTCATTTTCATTGACTCTCACTGACCGACTCTCCCACTCTGCCACTCTCCCTCTCACTGACTGACAGACTCTCACTGACTCACTCTCACTGACAGATTCTCACTGACTGACTCTCCCACTCTCTCACTGACTGACTCTCCCACTCTCTCACTGACTCACTCTCACTGACAGATTCTCACTGACTGACTCTCCCACTCTTTCAATGACTGACTGACTCCCACTGACACTTTCCCACTCTCTCTCACTGACTGACAGAATCTCTCTCACTGACTGACTCTCACTCACTCTCACTAACAGACTCTCACTGAAAATCTCCCACTCTCTCCCACTGACTCACTAACTCTTACACTCACAGACTCACTCTCACTGACTGATTCACTCTCACAGACTCTCACTGACACTCTCCCACTCTCTCACTGACTCACTCATTCTCACTGATAGACTCTCACTGACTCACTGACACTTCCCACTCTCTCACTGACTGACTCTCTCTCACTGACAGACTCTTACTGACACTCACTGACAGACTCTCACTGACTGACACTTTCCCACTCTCTCACTGACTCGCCCATTCTCTCTCACTGACTCACTCACTCACTCTCACCGACTGTCACTGACTGACTCACTTTCACTGACTTACTCTCCCACTCTCTCACTCACTGATTGACTCTCTCTCACTGACTCTCGCTAAAAGACTGACTATCCCACTGACTCATTGTTTCACTCACTAACTGACTCTCTCACTCTCACTGACTGACTCACTCAGTCCCACTGACTCACTCTCACTGACTGACTCACTCTCACTAACAGACTCTGACTGACTCACTCTCACTGATTGACAGAATCTCTCACTGACTGACTCTCCCACTCTCTCACTGACAGACTCTCACCGACACTCTCCCACTCACTCTCTGATTAACTCTCCCACTCACTGACTGATTGACTCTCACTGACTGACTCTCACTGACTCTCCCCCTCTCTCACTGACTGACTCACTCTCACTAACAGACTCTCACTGACTGACTCTCCCACTCTCCCACTGACACTCTCACTGCCACTCTCCCACTCTCTCACTGACTCACTCTCTCTCACTGACTGACAGACTCACTCTCACTGACTGACTCACTCTAACTCACTGACTCACTCTCACTGACTCACTCTCACTGACAGACTCTTACTGACTGACAGACTCACTGACTGACTCTCCCACTCACTGACTGACTCACTCTCACTGACTGACTCACTCTCTCTCACTGAAAGACTCTCACTGATACTCTCACTGACTGACTCTCACTGACACTCTCCCACTCACTCTCTCACTGATTGACAGAATCTCTCACTGACTGACTCTCCCACTCTTTCTCACTGACTGACTCACTCTCACTGACACTCTCCCACTCACTCTCTGATTGACTCTCCCACTCACTGACTGATTCACTCTCACTGACTGACTCACTCTCACTGACTTTCCCCCTCTCTCACTAACAGACTCTCACTGACTGACTCTCCCACTCTCTCACTGCCACTCTCCCACTCTCTCTCACTGGCTTACTCTCTCTGAATGACTCACTCTCACTCACTGACACTAACTCACACTCACTGACACTGACTCACACTCACTGACTCTCTCACTGACTCACTCTCACTGACACTCTTACTGACTGACTGACTCACTGACAGACTCTCCCACTCTCTCTCTCTCACTGACAGACTCTCACTGACTCACTCTCTCACACTGAAAGACTCTCACTGACACTCTCCCACTCCCTCTCTCACTGATTGACAGAATCTCTCACTGACTGACTCTCCCACTCTTTCTCACTGACTGACTCACTCTCACTGACACTCTCCCACTCACTCTCTGATTGACTCTCCCACTGACTCTCACTGACTGACTGACTCTGCCACTCTCTCTCTCTCTCACTGATTGACAGAATCTCTCTCACTGACTGACTGACAGACTTTCACTGACACTCTCCCACTCACTCACACTGACTGACTCATTCACTCTCACTGACTGACAGACTCACTCTCACTGACTCTCTCTCATGGACAGACTTTCCCTCTCACTGACTGACTCACTCTCACTGACAGATTTTCACTGACTGACTGACTCTCACTGACTCACTCTCACTAACAGACTCTCACTGACTGACTCACTCTCACTGACTGACTCACTCTTACTGACAGACTCTCTCACTGACTGACTCTCCCACTCTCTCATGACTGACTGACTGTCACTGACAGCCTCCCACTGACACTCTCCCACTCTCTCTCACTGACTGACAGAATCTCTCTCAATGACTAGCTCACTGACTCTCCCACTCTCTCACTGACTGACTCTCACTCACTGACACCCACTCTCACTCACTGACTCACTCTTACTGACTGACAGACTCACTCTCACTGACAATCTCTCATGACTGACAGCCTCCCACTGACTCTCTCCCACTCTCTCTCTCACTGACTCACTCACTGACTCTCCCACTCACTCACTGACAATCACTCTCATTCACTGACTCACTCTGACAGACTCTCACTGATACTCTGCCACTCTCACTCACTGACAGACTCTCACTGACAGACTCTCACTGACAGACTCTCTCACTGACAGACTCTCCCACTGACAGACTCTCTCACTGACACTCTCCCTCTCACTGACCGACAGACTCTCACTGACAGATTCTCCCACTCTCACTGACTGACTGACTCCCACTGACACTTTCCCACTCTCTCTCACTGACTGACAGAATCTCTCTCACTGACTCTCACTCACTCACTGACTGACTCTCACTGACTGACAGACTCTCACTGACACTCTCCCACTCTCACTCACTGACTGACTCACTCTCACTGACTGACTCACTCTCACTCACTGACACTAACTCACACTCACTGACACTGACTCACACTCACTGACTCTCTCACTGACTCACTCTCACTGACAGACTCTTACTGACTGACAGACTCACTGACAGACTCTCCCACTCTCTCTCTCTCACTGACAGACTCTCACTGACTCACTCTCACTGACTCACTCTCCCACTCACTGACTGACTCACTCTCACTGACTGACTCACTCTCTCACACTGAAAGACTCTCACTGACTGACTCTCACTGACACTCTCCCACTCACTCTCTCACTGATTGACAGAATCTCTCACTGACTGACTCTCCCACTCTTTCTCACTGACTGACTCACTCTCACTGACACTCTCCCACTCACTCTCTGATTGACTCTCCCACTGACTCTCACTGACTGACTGACTCTGCCACTCTCTCTCTCTCACTGATTGACAGAATCTCTCTCACTGACTGACTGACAGACTTTCACTGACACTCTCCCACTCACTCACACTGACTGACTAATTCACTCTCACTGACTGACAGACTCACTCTCACTGACTCTCTCTCATGGACAGACTTTCCCTCTCACTGACAGATTTTCACTGACTGACTGACTCTCACTAACAGACTCTCACTGACTGACTCACTCTTACTGACAGACTCTCTCACTGACTGACTCTCCCACTCTCTCATGACTGACTGACTGTCACTGACAGCCTCCCACTGACACTCTCCCACTCTCTCTCACTGACTGACAGAATCTCTCTCAATGACTAGCTCACTGACTCTCCCACTCTCTCACTGACTGACTCACTCATTGACACCCACTCTCACTCACTGACTCACTCTCACTGACTGATAGACTCACTCTCACTGACTCTCTCACTGACAGACTTTCCCTCTCACTGACTGACTCACTCTCACTGACAGATTTTCACTGACTGACTCACTCTCACTGACAATCTCTCATGACTGACAGCCTCCCACTGACACTCTCCCACTCTCTCTCACTGACTCTCCCACTCACTCACTGAAAATCACTCTCATTCACTGACTCACTCTGACAGACTCTCACTGACACTCTGCCACTCTCTCTCACTGACTGACTCTCTCTCACTGACAGACTCTCACTCACTGACTCACTCTCACTGACTCACTCTCACTGACTCACTCTCACTGACAGACTCTCACTGACAGACTCTCTCACTGACAGACTCTCTCACTGACAGACTCTCACTGACACTCTCCCTCTCACTGACTGACTCACTCTCACTGACTGACAGACTCTCACTGACAGATTCTCCCACTCTCACTGACTGACTGACTCCCACTGACACTTTCCCACTCTCTCTCACTGACTGACAGAATCTCTCACTGACTCTCACTCACTGACAGACTCTCACTGACTGACAGACTCTCACTCACTCACTGACTCACTCTCACTAACAGACTCTCACTGACTGACAGACTCTCACTGACACTCTCCCACTCTCACTCACTGACTGACTCACTCTCACTAACAGACTCTCACTGACTCTCCCACTCTCACTCACTGACTCTCACTGACACTCTTCCACTCTCTCTCACTGACTCACTGACAGACTCTCTCACTGACACTCTCCCACTCTCTCACTGACAGACTCTCACTGACTGACAGACTCTCACTGACACTCTCCCACTCTCACTCACTGACTGACTCACTCTCACTGACCGACAGACTCTCACTGACCGACAGATTCTCACTGACAGACTCTCACTGACTCACTCTCACTGACTGACACATTCCCACTCTCTCACTGACTCGCCCATTCTCTCTCACTGACTCACTCACTCTCACCGACTGTCACTGACTGACTCACTCTCACTGACTTACTCTCCCACTCTCTCACTGCCTGACACTCTCTCACTGACTGATTGACTCTCTCTCACTGACTGACTCTCACTGACTCTAGCTAAAAGACTGACTATCCCACTGACTCACTGTTTCACTCACTAACTGACTCTCACTCTCACTGACTGACTCTCTCACTCTCACTGACTGACTCACTCACTCAGTCCCACTGACTCACTCTCACTGACTGACTCACTCTCACTAACAGACTCTGACTGACTCACTCTCACTGATTGACAGAATCTCTCACTGACTGACTCTCCCACTCTCTCACTGACAGACTCTCACCGACACTCTCCCACTCACTCTCTGATTGACTCTCCCACTCACTGACTGATTGACTCACTCTCACTAACAGACTCTCACTGACTGACTCTCCCACTCTCTCACTGCCACTCTCCCACTCTCTCTCACTGACTGACTCACTCTAACTCACTGACTCACTCTCACTGACAGACTCACTGACTGACTCCCACTCACTGACTGACTCACTCTCTCACACTGAAACACTCTCACTGACACTCTCCCACTCACTCTCTCACTGATTGACAGAATCTCTCACTGACTGACTCTCCCACTCTTTCTCACTGACTGACAGACTTTAACTGACACTCTCCCATTCACTCACACTGACTGACTCATTCACTCTCACTGACTGACACTCACTCTCACTGACTCTCTCTCATGGACAGACTTTCCCTCTCACTGACTGACTCACTCTTACTGACAGCCTCCCACTGACACTCTCCCACTCTCTCTCACTGACTGACAGAATCTCTCTCACTGACTCTCACTCTCTGACTGACTCACTCTCACTAACAGACTCTCACTGACTGACAGACTCACTCTCACTGACAGACTCTCCCACTCTCTCACTGACCGACAGACTCTCACTGACCGACAGACTCACACTGACAGATTCTCACTGACAGATTCTCCCACTCTCTCACTGACTGACTGACTCCCACTGACACTTTCCCACTCTCTCTCACTGACTATCAGAATCTCTCTCACTTACTCTCACTCACTGACTGACTCACTCTCACTGACAGACTCTCACTGACTGACAGACTCTCACTCACTCACTCACTGTCACTAACAGACTCTCACTGACTGACAGACTCTCACTGACACTCTCCCACTCTCACTAACAGACTCTCATTGACTCTCCCACTCTCACTGACTGACTCTCACTGACACTCTTCCCCTCTCTCTCACTGACTCACTGACGGACTCACTCTCACTGACAGACTCTCTCAATGACAGACTCTCTCACTGACACTCTCCCACTCTCTCACTGACAGACTCTCACTGACCGACAGACTCACACTGACAGATTCTCACTGACAGATTTTCCCACTCTCTCACTGACTGACTGACTCCCACTGACACTTTCCCACTCTCTCTCACTGACTATCAGAATCTCTCTCACTTACTCTCACTCACTGACTGACTCACTCTCACTGACAGACTCTCACTGACTGACAGACTCTCACTCACTCACTCACTGTCACTAACAGACTCTCACTGACTGACAGACTCTCACTGACACTCTCCCACTCTCACTAACAGACTCTCATTGACTCTCCCACTCTCACTGACTGACTCTCACTGACACTCTTCCCCTCTCTCTCACTGACTCACTGACGGACTCACTCTCACTGACAGACTCTCTCAATGACAGACTCTCTCACTGACACTCTCCCACTCTCTCACTGACAGACTCTCACTGACTGACAGACTCTCACTGACACTCTCCCACTCTCACTCACTGACTGACTCACTCTCACTGACCAACAGTCTCTCACTGACAGACTCTCACTGACTTACTCTCCCACTCTCTCACTGACTGACACTCTCTCACTGACTGATTGACTCTCTCTCACTGACTGACTCTCACTGACTCTCGCTAAAAGACTGACTGACTCTCGCTAAAAGACTGACTATCCCACTGACTCACTGTTTCACTCACTAACTGACTCACTCACTCTCTCACTCTCACTGACTGACTCTCTCACTCTCACTGACTGACTCACTCAGTCCCACTGACTCACTCTCACTAACAGACTCTGACTGACTCACTCTCACTGATTGACAGAATCTCTCACTCTCTCACTGACAGACTCACCGACACTCTCCCACTCACTCTCTGATTGACTCTCCCACTCACTGACTGACTCACTCTCACTGACTCTCCCCCTCTCTAACTGACTGACTCACTCTCACTAACAGACTCTCACTGACTGACTCTCCCACTCTCTCACTGCCACTCTCCCACTCTCTCTCACTGACTGACAGCCTCCCACTGACACTCTCCCACTCTCTCTCACTGACTGACAGAATCTCTCTCAATTACTAGCTCACGGACTCTCCCACTCTCTCACTGACTGACTCTCACTCACTGACACCCACTCTCACTGACTCACAGACTTTCACTGACACTCTCCCACTCTCTCTCACTGACTGATTCACTATCCACTGACAGACTCTCCCTCTCACTGACTGACATACTCTCACTGACTCACTCTCACTGACTGACTCTCCCACTCTCTCACTGACAGATTCTCACTGACTGACTCTCCCACTCTCTCACTGACTCACTCTCACTGACAGATTCTCACTGACTGACTCTCCCACTCTTTCAATGACTGACTGACTCCCACTGACACTTTCTCACTCTCTCTCACTGACTGACTCTCACTAACAGACTCTCACTGAAAATCTCCCACTCTCTCACACTGACTGACTCTCACTGATACTCTCCCACTGACTCACTAACTCTCACACTCACAGACTCACTCTCACTGACTGACTGACTCTCACAGACTCTCACTGACACTCTCACACTCTCCCACTCTCTCACTGACTCACTCATTCTCACTGACAGACTCTCACTGACTCACTGACACTTCCCACTCTCTCACTGACTGACTCTCTCACTGACTGACAGACTCTTACTGACACTCACTGACAGACTCTCACTGACTGACACTTTCCCACTCTCACTGACTCGCCCATTCTCTCTCACTGACTTACTCTCCCACTCTCTCACTGACACTCTCTCACTGACTGATTGACTCTCTCTCACTGACTGACTCTCACTGACTCTCGCTAAAAGACTGACTGACTCTCGCTAAAAGACTGACTATCCCACTGACTCACTGTTTCACTCACTAACTGACTCTCTCACTCTCACTGACTGACTCACTCAGTCCCACTGACTCACTCTCACTGACTGACTCACTCTCACTAACAGACTCTGACTGACTCACTCTCACTGATTGACAGAATCTCTCACTGACTGACTCTCCCACTCTCTCACTGACAGACTCTCACCGACACTCTCCCACTCACTCTCTGATTGACTCTCCCACTCACTGACTGATTGACTCTCACTGACTCTCCCCCTCTCTCACTGACTGACTCACTCACTCTCACTGACTGACTCTCCCACTCTCTCACTGACACTCTCACTGCCACTCTCCCACTCTCTCTCACTGACTCACTCTCTCTCACTGACTGACAGACTCACTCTCACTGACGGACTCACTCTAACTCACTGACTCACTCTCACTGACAGACTCACTGACTGACTCTCCCACTCACTGACTGACTCACTCTCTCACACTGAAAGACTCTCACTGACACTCTCACTGACTGACTCTCCCACTCACTCTCTCACTGATTGACAGAATCTCTCACTGACTGACTCTCCCACTCTTTCTCACTGACTGACTCACTCTCACTGACACTCTCCCACTCACTCTCTGATTGACTCTCCCACTCACTGACTGATTCACTCTCACTGACTCTCCCCCTCTATCACTGACTGACTCACTCTCACTAACAGACTCTCACTGACTGACTCTCCCACTCTCTCACTGCCACTCTCTCTCACTGGCTCACTCTCTCTCACTGACTGACAGACTCACTCTCACTGACTGACTCTCTCTGACTGACTCACTCTCACTCACTGACACTAACTCACACTCACTGACACTGACTCTCTCACTGACTCACTCTCACTGACAGACTCTTACTGACTGACAGACTCACTGACAGACTCTCCCACTCTCTCTCACTGACTGACTCTCCCACTCACTGACTGACTCACTCTCACTGACTGACTCACTCTCTCACACTGAAAGACTCTCACTGACTGACTCTCACTGACACTCTCCCACTCACTCTCTCACTGACTGACTCTCCCACTCTTTCTCACTGACTGACTGACTCTCACTGACACTCTCCCACTCACTCTCTGATTGACTCTCCCACTGACTCTCACTGACTGACTGACTCTGCCACTCTCTCTCTCATTGATTGACAGAATCTCTCTCACTGACTGACTGACTGACTGACTCTCACTGACAGATTTTCACTGACTGACTGACTCTCACTGACTCACTCTCACTGACTGACTCTCACTGACTGACTCACTCTTACTGACAGACTCTCTCACTCTCTCATGACTGACTGACTGTCACTGACAGCCTCCCACTGACACTCTCCCACTCTCTCTCACTGACTGACAGAATCTCTCTCAATGACTAGCTCACTGACTCTCTCACTGACTGACTCTCACTCACTGACACCCACTCTCACTCACTGACTCACTCTTACTGACTGACAGACTCACTGACTGACTCTCCCACTCACTGACTGACTCACTCTCTCTCACTGAAAGACTCTCACTGACACTCTCACTGACACTCTCCCACTCACTCTCTCACTGATTGACAGAATCTCTCACTGACTGACTCTCCCACTCTTTCTCACTGACTGACTCACTCTCACTGACACTCTCCCACTCACTCTCTGATTGACTCTCCCACTCACTGACTGATTCACTCTCACTGACTCTCCCCCTCTCTCACTGACTGACTCACTCTCACTAACAGACTCTCACTGACTGACTCTCCCACTCTCTCACTGCCACTCTCCCACTCTCTCTCACTGGCTTACTCTCTCTCACTGACTGACTCTCTCTGAATGACTCACTCTCACTCACTGACACTAACTCACACTCACTGACACTGACTCACACTCACTGACTCTCTCACTGACAGACTCTTACTGACTGACTGACTCACTGACAGACTCTCCCACTCTCTCTCTCTCACTGACAGACTCTCACTGACTGACTCTCCCACTCACTGACTGACTCACTCTCTCACACTGAAAGACTCTTACTGACACTCTCCCACTCCCTCTCTCACTGATTGACAGAATCTCTCACTGACTGACTCTCCCACTCTTTCTCACTGACTGACTCACTCTCACTGACACTCTCCCACTCACTCTCTGATTGACTCTCCCACTGACTCTCACTGACTGACTGACTCTGCCACTCTCTCTCTCTCACTGATTGACAGAATCTCTCTCACTGACTGACTGACAGACTTTCACTGACACTCTCCCACTCACTCACACTGACTGACTCATTCACTCTCACTGACTGACAGACTCACTCTCACTGACTCTCTCTCATGGACAGACTTTCCCTCTCACTGACTGACAGATTTTCACTGACTGACTGACTCTCACTGACTCACTCTCACTAACAGACTCTCACTGACTGACTCACTCTCACTAACAGACTCTCACTGACTGACTCACTCTTACTGACAGACTCTCTCACTGACTGACTCTCCCACTCTCTCATGACTGACTGACTGTCACTGACAGCCTCCCACTGACACTCTCCCACTCTCTCTCACTGACTGACAGAATCTCTCTCAATGACTAGCTCACTGACTCTCCCACTCTCTCACTGACACCCACTCTCACTCACTGACTCACTCTTACTGACTGACAGACTCACTCTCACTGACAATCTCTCATGACTGACAGCCTCCCACTGACTCTCTCCCACTCTCTCTCTCACTGACTCACTCACTGACTCTCCCACTCACTCACTGACAATCACTCTCATTCACTGACTCACTCTGACAGACTCTCACTGACACTCTGCCACTCTCTCTCACTGACTCACTCTCACTCACTGACAGACTCTCACTGACAGACTCTCTCACTGACAGACTCTCCCACTGACAGACTCTCTCACTGACACTCTCCCTCTCACTGACTGACTCACTCTCACTGACCGACAGACTCTCACTGACAGATTCTCCCACTCTCACTGACTGACTGACTCCCACTGACACTTTCCCACTCTCTCTCACTGACTGACAGAATCTCTCTCACTGACTCTCACTGACTGACAGACTCTCACTGACACTCTCCCACTCTCACTCACTGACTGACTCTCTCTGACTGACTCACTCTCACTCACTGACACTAACTCACACTCACTGACACTGACTCACACTCACTGACTCTCTCACTGACTCACTCTCACTGACAGACTCTTACTGACTGACAGACTCACTGACACTCTCCCACTCACTCTCTGATTGACTCTCCCACTGACTCTCACTGACTGACTGACTCTGCCACTCTCTCTCTCTCTCACTGATTGACAGAATCTCTCTCACTGACTGACTGACAGACTTTCACTGACACTCTCCCACTCACTCACACTGACTGACTAATTCACTCTCACTGACTGACAGACTCACTCTCACTGACTCTCTCTCATGGACAGACTTTCCCTCTCACTGACAGATTTTCACTGACTGACAGCCTCCCACTGACTCTCTCCCACTCTCTCTCTCACTGACTCACTCACTGACTCTCCCACTCACTGACAATCACTCTCATTCACTGACTCACTCTGACAGACTCTCACTGACACTCTGCCACTCTCTCTCACTGACTCACTCTCACTCACTGACAGACTCTCACTGACAGACTCTCACTGACAGACTCTCTCACTGACAGACTCTCCCACTGACAGACTCTCTCACTGACACTCTCCCTCTCACTGACCGACAGACTCTCACTGACAGATTCTCCCACTCTCACTGACTGACTGACTCCCACTGACACTTTCCCACTCTCTCTCACTGACTGACAGAATCTCTCTCACTGACTCTCACTCACTGACTGACTCACTCTCACTGACAGACTCTCACTGACTGACAGACTCTCACTGACACTCTCCCACTCTCACTCACTGACTGACTCACTCTCACTGACTGACTCACTCTCACTCACTGACACTAACTCACACTCACTGACACTGACTCACACTCACTGACTCTCTCACTGACTCACTCTCACTGACAGACTCTTACTGACTGACAGACTCACTGACAGACTCTCCCACTCTCTCTCTCTCACTGACAGACTCTCACTGACTCACTCTCCCACTCACTGACTGACTCACTCTCACTGACTGACTCACTCTCTCACACTGAAAGACTCTCACTGACTGACTCTCACTGACACTCTCCCACTCACTCTCTCACTGATTGACAGAATCTCTCACTGACTGACTCTCCCACTCTTTCTCACTGACTGACTCACTCTCACTGACACTCTCCCACTCACTCTCTGATTGACTCTCCCACTGACTCTCACTGACTGACTGACTCTGCCACTCTCTCTCTCTCACTGATTGACAGAATCTCTCTCACTGACTGACTGACAGACTTTCACTGACACTCTCCCACTCACTCACACTGACTGACTAATTCACTCTCACTGACTGACAGACTCACTCTCACTGACTCTCTCTCATGGACAGACTTTCCCTCTCACTGACAGATTTTCACTGACTGACTGACTCTCACTGACTCACTCTCACTAACAGACTCTCACTGACTGACTCACTCTTACTGACAGACTCTCTCACTGACTGACTCTCCCACTCTCTCATGACTGACTGACTGTCACTGACAGCCTCCCACTGACACTCTCCCACTCTCTCTCACTGACTGACAGAATCTCTCTCAATGACTAGCTCACTGACTCTCCCACTCACTGACTCACTCATTGACACCCACTCTCACTCACTGACTCACTCTCACTGACTGATAGACTCACTCTCACTGACTCTCTCACTGACAGACTTTCCCTCTCACTGACTGACTCACTCTCACTGACAGATTTTCACTGACTGACTCACTCTCACTGACAATCTCTCATGACTGACAGCCTCCCACTGACACTCTCCCACTCTCTCTCACTGACTCTCCCACTCACTCACTGAAAATCACTCTCATTCACTGACTCACTCTGACAGACTCTCACTGACACTCTGCCACTCTCTCTCACTGACTGACTCTCTCTCACTGACAGACTCTCACTGACAGACTCACTCTCACTGACTCACTCTCACTGACTCACTCTCACTGACAGACTCTCACTGACAGACTCTCTCACTGACAGACTCTCTCACTGACAGACTCTCTCACTGACACTCTCCCTCTCACTGACTGACTCACTCTCACTGACTGACAGACTCTCACTGACAGATTCTCCCACTCTCACTGACTGACTGACTCCCACTGACACTTTCCCACTCTCTCTCACTGACTGACAGAATCTCTCACTGACTCTCACTCACTGACAGACTCTCACTGACTGACAGACTCTCACTCACTCACTGACTCACTCTCACTAACAGACTCTCACTGACTGACAGACTCTCACTGACACTCTCCCACTCTCACTCACTGACTGACTCACTCTCACTAACAGACTCTCACTGACTCTCCCACTCTCACTCACTGACTCTCACTGACACTCTTCCACTCTCTCTCACTGACTCACTGACAGACTCTCTCACTGACACTCTCCCACTCTCACTCACTGACTGACTCACTCTCACTGACCGACAGACTCTCACTGACCGACAGATTCTCACTGACAGACTCTCACTGACTCACTCTCACTGACTGACACATTCCCACTCTCTCACTGACTTGCCCATTCTCTCTCACTGACTCACTCACTCTCACCGACTGTCACTGACTGACTCACTCTCACTGACTTACTCTCCCACTCTCTCACTGACTGACACTCTCTCACTGACTGATTGACTCTCTCTCACTGACTGACTCTCACTGACTCTAGCTAAAAGACTGACTATCCCACTGACTCACTGTTTCACTCACTAACTGACTCTCACTCTCACTGACTGACTCTCTCACTCTCACTGACTGACTCACTCAGTCCCACTGACTCACTCTCACTGACTGACTCACTCTCACTAACAGACTCTGACTGACTCACTCTCACTGATTGACAGAATCTCACTGACTGACTCTCCCACTCTCTCACTGACAGACTCTCACCGACACTCTCCCACTCACTGACTGATTGACTCTCACTGACTCTCCCCCTCTCTCACTGACTGACTCACTCTCACTAACAGACTCTCACTGACTGACTCTCCCACTCTCTCACTGCCACTCTCCCACTCTCCCTCACTGACTGACTCACTCTAACTCACTGACTCACTCTCACTGACTCACTCTCACTGACAGACTCACTGACTGACTCCCACTCACTGACTCACTCACTCTCTCACACTGAAACACTCTCACTGACACTCTCACTGACTGACTCTCACTGACACTCTCCCACTCACTCTCTCACTGATTGACAGAATCTCTCACTGACTGACTCTCCCACTCTTTCTCACTGACTGACAGACTTTCACTGACACTCTCCCATTCACTCACACTGACTGACTCATTCACTCTCACTGACTGACACTCACTCTCACTGACTCTCTCTCATGGACAGACTTTCCCTCTCACTGACTGACTCACTCTTACTGACAGCCTCCCACTGACACTCTCCCACTCTCTCTCACTGACTGACAGAATCTCTCTCACTGACTCTCACTCACTGACTGACTCTTACTGACTGACAGACTCACTCTCACTGACAATCTCTCATGACTGACAGCCTCCCACGGACTCTCTCCCACTCTCTCTCTCACTGACTCACTCACTGACTCTCCCACTCACTCACTGACAATCACTCTCATTCACTGACTCACTCTGACAGACTCTCACTGACACTCTGCCACTCTCTCTCACTGACTCACTCTCACTCACTGACAGACTCTCACTGACAGACTCTCACTGACAGACTCTCACTGACAGACTCTCTCACTGACAGACTCTCCCACTGACAGACTCTCTCACTGACACTCTCCCTCTCACTGACCGACAGACTCTCACTGACAGATTCTCCCACTCTCACTGACTGACTGACTCCCACTGACACTTTCCCACTCTCTCCCACTGACTGACAGAATCTCTCTCACTGACTCTCACTCACTGACTGACTCTCACTGACTGACAGACTCTCACTGACACTCTCCCACTCTCACTCACTGACTAACTCACACTCACTGACACTGACTCACACTCACTGACTCTCTCACTGACTCACTCTCACTGACAGACTCTTACTGACTGACAGACTCACTGACAGACTCTCCCGCTCTCTCTCTCTCACTGACAGACTCTCACTGACTCACTCTCACTGACTCACTCTCCCACTCACTGACTGACTCACTCTCACTGACTGACTCACTCTCTCACACTGAAAGACTCTCACTGACTGACTCTCACTGACACTCTCCCACTCACTCTCTCACTGATTGACAGAATCTCTCACTGACTGACTCTCCCACTCTTTCTCACTGACTGACTCACTCTCACTGACACTCTCCCACTCACTCTCTGATTGACTCTCCCACTGACTCTCACTGACTGACTGACTCTGCCACTCTCTCTCTCTCACTGATTGACAGAATCTCTCTCACTGACTGACTGACAGACTTTCACTGACACTCTCCCACTCACTCACACTGACTGACTAATTCACTCTCACTGACTGACAGACTCACTCTCACTGACTCTCTCTCATGGACAGACTTTCCCTCTCACTGACAGATTTTCACTGACTGACTGACTCTCACTGACTCACTCTCACTAACAGACTCTCACTGACTGACTCACTCTTACTGACAGACTCTCTCACTGACTGACTCTCCCACTCTCTCATGACTGACTGACTGTCACTGACAGCCTCCCACTGACACTCTCCCACTCTCTCTCACTGACTGACAGAATCTCTCTCAATGACTAGCTCACTGACTCTCCCACTCTCTCACTGACTGACTCACTCATTGACACCCACTCTCACTCACTGACTCACTCTCACTGACTGATAGACTCACTCTCACTGACTCTCTCACTGACAGACTTTCCCTCTCACTGACAGATTTTCACTGACTGACTCACTCTCACTGACAATCTCTCATGACTGACAGCCTCCCACTGACACTCTCCCACTCTCTCTCACTGACTCTCCCACTCACTCACTGAAAATCACTCTCATTCACTGACTCACTCTGACAGACTCTCACTGACACTCTGCCACTCTCTCTCACTGACTGACTCTCTCTCACTGACAGACTCTCACTCACTGACTCACTCTCACTGACTCACTCTCACTGACTCACTCTCACTGACTCACTCTCACTGACAGACTCTCTCACTGACAGACTCTCTCACTGACACTCTCCCTCTCACTGACTGACTCACTCTCACTGACTGACAGACTCTCACTGACAGATTCTCCCACTCTCACTGACTGACTGACTCCCACTGACACTTTCCCACTCTCTCTCACTGACTGACAGAATCTCTCACTGACTCTCACTCACTGACAGACTCTCACTGACTGACAGACTCTCACTCACTCACTGACTCACTCTCACTAACAGACTCTCACTGACTGACAGACTCTCACTGACACTCTCCCACTCTCACTCACTGACTGACTCACTCTCACTAACAGACTCTCACTGACTCTCCCACTCTCACTCACTGACTCTCACTGACACTCTTCCACTCTCTCTCACTGACTCACTGACAGACTCTCTCACTGACACTCTCCCACTCTCTCACTGACAGACTCTCACTGACTGACAGCCTCCCACTGACTCTCTCCCACTCTCTCTCTCACTGACTCACTCACTGACTCTCCCACTCACTCACTGACAATCACTCTCATTCACTGACTCACTCTGACAGACTCTCACTGACACTCTGCCACTCTCTCTCACTGACTCACTCTCACTCACTGACAGACTCTCACTGACAGACTCTCACTGACAGACTCTCTCACTGACAGACTCTCCCACTGACAGACTCTCCCACTGACAGACTCTCTCACTGACACTCTCCCTCTCACTGACCGACAGACTCTCACTGACAGATTCTCCCACTCTCACTGACTGACTGACTCCCACTGACACTTTCCCACTCTCTCTCACTGACTGACCGAATCTCTCTCACTGACTCTCACTCACTGACTGACTCACTCTCACTGACAGACTCTCACTGACTGACAGACTCTCACTGACACTCTCCCACTCTCACTCACTGACACTAACTCACACTCACTGACACTGACTCACACTCACTGACTCTCTCACTGACTCACTCTCACTGACAAACTCTTACTGACTGACAGACTCACTGACAGACTCTCCCACTCTCTCTCTCTCACTGACAGACTCTCACTGACTCACTCTCCCACTCACTGACTGACTCACTCTCACTGACTGACTCACTCTCTCACACTGAAAGACTCTCACTGACTGACTCTCACTGACACTCTCCCACTCACTCTCTCACTGATTGACAGAATCTCTCACTGACTGACTCTCCCACTCTTTCTCACTGACTGACTCACTCTCCCACTCACTCTCTGATTGACTCTCCCACTGACTCTCACTGACTGACTGACTCTGCCACTCTCTCTCTCTCTCACTGATTGACAGAATCTCTCTCACTGACTGACTGACAGACTTTCACTGACACTCTCCCACTCACTCACACTGACTGACTAATTCACTCTCACTGACTGACAGACTCACTCTCACTGACTCTCTCTCATGGACAGACTTTCCCTCTCACTGACAGATTTTCACTGACTGACAGCCTCCCACTGACTCTCTCCCACTCTCTCTCTCACTGACTCTCCCACTCACTCACTGACAATCACTCTCATTCACTGACTCACTCTGACAGACTCTCACTGACACTCTGCCACTCTCTCTCACTGACTCACTCTCACTCACTGACAGACTCTCACTGACAGACTCTCACTGACAGACTCTCTCACTGACAGACTCTCACTGACAGACTCTCTCACTGACAGACTCTCTCACTGACACTCTCCCTCTCACTGACCGACAGACTCTCACTGACAGATTCTCCCACTCTCACTGACTGACTGACTCCCACTGACACTTTCCCACTCTCTCTCACTGACTGACAGAATCTCTCTCACTGACTCTCACTCACTGACTGACTGACTCTCACTGACAGACTCTCACTGACTGACAGACTCTCACTGACACTCTCCCACTCTCACTCACTGACTGACTCACTCTCACTGACTGACTAGCTCTCACTCACTGACACTAACTCACACTCACTGACACTGACTCACACTCACTGACTCTCTCACTGACAGACTCTTACTGACTGACAGACTCACTGACAGACTCTCCCACTCTCTCTCTCTCACTGACAGACTCTCACTGACTCACTCTCCCACTCACTGACTGACTCACTCTCACTGACTGACTCACTCTCTCACACTGACTGACTCTCACTGACACTCTCCCACTCACTCTCTCACTGATTGACAGAATCTCTCACTGACTGACTCTCCCACTCTTTCTCACTGACTGATTCACTATCTCTCACTGACTCATTTTCATTGACTCTCACTGACAGACTCTCCCACTCTGCCACTCTCCCTCTCACTGACTGACAGACTCTCACTGACTCACTCTCACTGACAGATTCTCACTGACTGACTCTCCCACTCTCTCACTGACTGACTCTCCCACTCTCTCACTGACTCACTCTCACTGACAGATTCTCACTGACTGACTCTCCCACTCTTTCAATGACTGACTGACTCCCACTGACACTTTCCCACTCTCTCTCACTGACTGACTATCACTCACTCTCACTAACAGACTCTCACTGAAAATCTCCCACTCTCTCTCACTGACTGACTCTCACTGATACTCTCCCACTGACTCACTAACTCTCACACTCACAGACTCACTCTCACAGACTCTCACTGACACTCTCCCACTCTCTCACTGACTCACTCATTCTCACTGATAGACTCTCACTGACTCACTGACACTTCCCACTCTCTCACTGACAGACTCTTACTGACAGACTCTCACTGACTGACACTTTCCCACTCTCTCACTGACTCGCCCATTCTCTCTCACTGACTCACTCACTCTCACCGACTGTCACTGACTGACTCACTCTCACTGACTTACTCTCCCACTCTCTCACTGACACTCTCTCACTCACTGATTGACTCTCTCTCACTGACTGACTCTCACTGACTCTCGCTAAAAGACTGACTGACTCTCGCTAAAAGACTGACTATCCCACTGACTCACTGTTTCACTCACTAACTGACTCTCTCACTCTCACTGACTGACTCACTCAGTCCCACTGACTCACTCTCACTGACTGACTCACTCTCACTAACAGACTCTGACTGACTCACTCTCACTGATTGACAGAATCTCTCACTGACTGACTCTCTCACTGACAGACTCTCACCGACACTCTCCCACTCAATCTCTGATTAACTCTCCCACTCACTGACTGATTGACTCTCACTGACTGACTCACTCTCACTGACTCTCCCCCTCTCTGACTGACTGACTCACTCTCACTAACAGACTCTCACTGACTGACTCTCCCACTCTCCCACTGACACTCTCACTGCCACTCTCCCACTCTCTCACTGACTCACTCTCTCTCACTGACTGACAGACTCACTCTCACTGACTGACTCACTCTCACTGACTGACTCACTCTAACTCACTGACTCACTCTCACTGACAGACTCACTGACTGACTCTCCCACTCACTGACTGACTCACTCTCACTGAAAGACTCTCACTGACACTCTCACTGACTGACTCCCACTGACACTTTCCCACTCTCTCTCACTGACTGACAGAATCTCTCTCACTGACTCTCACTCACTGACTGACTGACTCTCACTGACAGACTCTCACTGACTGACAGACTCTCACTGACACTCTCCCACTCTCACTCACTGACTGACTCACTCTCACTGACTGACTAGCTCTCACTCACTGACACTAACTCACACTCACTGACACTGACTCACACTCACTGACTCTCTCACTGACTCACTCTCACTGACAGACTCTTACTGACTGACAGACTCACTGACAGACTCTCCCACTCTCTCTCTCTCACTGACAGACTCTCACTGACTCACTCTCCCACTCACTGACTGACTCACTCTCACTGACTGACTCACTCTCTCACACTGACTGACTCTCACTGACACTCTCCCACTCACTCTCTCACTGATTGACAGAATCTCTCACTGACTGACTCTCCCACTCTTTCTCACTGACTGATTCACTATCTCTCACTGACTCATTTTCATTGACTCTCACTGACAGACTCTCCCACTCTGCCACTCTCCCTCTCACTGACTGACAGACTCTCACTGACTCACTCTCACTGACAGATTCTCACTGACTGACTCTCCCACTCTCTCACTGACTGACTCTCCCACTCTCTCACTGACTCACTCTCACTGACAGATTCTCACTGACTGACTCTCCCACTCTTTCAATGACTGACTGACTCCCACTGACACTTTCCCACTCTCTCTCACTGACTGACTATCACTCACTCTCACTAACAGACTCTCACTGAAAATCTCCCACTCTCTCTCACTGACTGACTCTCACTGATACTCTCCCACTGACTCACTAACTCTCACACTCACAGACTCACTCTCACAGACTCTCACTGACACTCTCCCACTCTCTCACTGACTCACTCATTCTCACTGATAGACTCTCACTGACTCACTGACACTTCCCACTCTCTCACTGACAGACTCTTACTGACACTCACTGACAGACTCTCACTGACTGACACTTTCCCACTCTCTCACTGACTCGCCCATTCTCTCTCACTGACTCACTCACTCTCACCGACTGTCACTGACTGACTCACTCTCACTGACTTACTCTCCCACTCTCTCACTGACACTCTCTCACTCACTGATTGACTCTCTCTCACTGACTGACTCTCACTGACTCTCGCTAAAAGACTGACTGACTCTCGCTAAAAGACTGACTATCCCACTGACTCACTGTTTCACTCACTAACTGACTCTCTCACTCTCACTGACTGACTCACTCAGTCCCACTGACTCACTCTCACTGACTGACTCACTCTCACTAACAGACTCTGACTGACTCACTCTCACTGATTGACAGAATCTCTCACTGACTGACTCTCTCACTGACAGACTCTCACCGACACTCTCCCACTCAATCTCTGATTAACTCTCCCACTCACTGACTGATTGACTCTCACTGACTGACTCACTCTCACTGACTCTCCCCCTCTCTGACTGACTGACTCACTCTCACTAACAGACTCTCACTGACTGACTCTCCCACTCTCCCACTGACACTCTCACTGCCACTCTCCCACTCTCTCACTGACTCACTCTCTCTCACTGACTGACAGACTCACTCTCACTGACTGACTCACTCTCACTGACTGACTCACTCTAACTCACTGACTCACTCTCACTGACTCACTCTCACTGACAGACTCACTGACTGACTCTCCCACTCACTGACTGACTCACTCTCACTGAAAGACTCTCACTGACACTCTCACTGACTGACTCTCACTGACACTCTCCCACTCACTCTCTCACTGATTGACAGAATCTCTCACTGACTGACTCTCCCACTCTTTCTCACTGACTGACTCACTCTCACTGACACTCTCCCACTCACTCTCTGATTGACTCTCCCACTCACTGACTGATTCACTCTCACTGACTGACTCACTCTCACTGACTCTCCCCCTCTCTCACTGACTGACTCACTCTCACTAACAGACTCTCACTGACTGACTCTCCCACTCTCTCACTGCCACTCTCCCACTCTCTCTCACTGGCTTACTCTCTCTCACTGACTGACTCTCTCTGAATGACTCACTCTCACTCACTGACACTAACTCACACTCACTGACACTGACTCACACTCACTGACTCTCTCACTGACTCACTCTCACTGACAGACTCTTACTGACTGACTGACTCACTGACAGACTCTCCCACTCTCTCTCTCTCACTGACTCACTCTCACTGACTGACTCTCCCACTCACTGACTGACTCACTCTCACTGACTGACTCACTCTCTCACACTGAAAGACTCTTACTGACACTCTCCCACTCCCTCTCTCACTGATTGACAGAATCTCTCACTGACTGACTCTCCCACTCTCTCACTGACTGACTCACTCTCACTGACACTCTCCCACTCACTCTCTGATTGACTCTCCCACTGACTCTCACTGACTGACTGACTCTGCCACTCTCTCTCACTGACTGACTGACAGACTTTCACTGACACTCTCCCACTCACTCACACTGACTGACTCATTCACTCTCACTGACTGACAGACTCACTCTCACTGACTCTCTCTCATGGACAGACTTTCCCTCTCACTGACTGACTCACTCTCACTGACAGATTTTCACTGACTGACTGACTTTCACTGACTCACTCTCACTAACAGACTCTCACTGACTGACTCACTCTCACTAACAGACTCTCACTGACTGACTCACTCTTACTGACAGACTCTCTCACTGACTCTCCCACTCTCTCATGACTGACTGACTGTCACTGACAGCCTCCCACTGACACTCTCCCACTCTCTCTCACTGACTGACAGAATCTCTCTCAATGACTAGCTCACTGACTCTCCCACTCTCTCACTGACTGACTCTCACTCACTGACACCCACTCTCACTCACTGACTCACTCTTACTGACTGACAGACTCACTCTCACTGACAATCTCTCATGACTGACAGCCTCCCACTGACTCTCTCCCACTCTCTCTGTCACTGACTCACTCACTGACTCTCCCACTCACTCACTGACAATCACTCTCATTCACTGACTCACTCTGACAGACTCTCACTGACACTCTCTCTCACTGACTCACTCTCACTCACTGACAGACTCTCTCACTGACAGACTCTCCCACTGACAGACTCTCTCACTGACACTCTCCCTCTCACTGACTGACTCACTCTCACTGACCGACAGACTCTCACTGACAGATTCTCCCACTCTCACTGACTGACTGACTCCCACTGACACTTTCCCACTCTCTCTCACTGACTGACAGAATCTCTCTCACTGACTCTCACTCACTGACTGACTCACTCTCACTGACACTCTCACTGACTGACAGACTCTCACTGACACTCTCCCACTCTCACTCACTGACTGACTCTCTCTGACTGACTCACTCTCACTCACTGACACTAACTCACACTCACTGACACTGACTCACACTCACTGACTCACTCTCACTGACAGACTCTTACTGACTGACAGACTCACTGACAGACTCTCCCACTCTCTCTCTCTCACTGACAGACTCTCACTGACTCACTCTCACTGACTGACTCACTCTCACTGACACTCTCCCACTCACTCTCTGATTGACTCTCCCACTGACTCTTACTGACTGACTGACTCTGCCACTCTCTCTCTCTCTCACTGATTGACAGAATCTCTCTCACTGACTGACTGACAGACTTTCACTGACACTCTCCCACTCACTCACACTGACTGACTAATTCACTCTCACTGACTGACAGACTCACTCTCACTGACTCTCTCTCATGGACAGACTTTCCCTCTCACTGACAGATTTTCACTGACTGACTGACTCTCACTGACTCACTCTCACTAACAGACTCTCACTGACTGACTCACTCTTACTGACAGACTCTCTCACTGACTGACTCTCCCACTCTCTCATGACTGACTGACTGTCACTGACAGCCTCCCACTGACACTCTCCCACTCTCTCTCACTGACTGACAGAATCTCTCTCAATGACTAGCTCACTGACTCTCCCACTCTCTCACTGACTGACTCACTCATTGACACCCACTCTCACTCACTGACTCACTCTCACTGACTGATAGACTCACTCTCACTGACTCTCTCACTGACAGACTTTCCCTCTCACTGACAGATTTTCACTGACTGACTCACTCTCACTGACAATCTCTCATGACTGACAGCCTCCCACTGACACTCTCCCACTCTCTCACTGACTCTCCCACTCACTCACTGAAAATCACTCTCATTCACTGACTCACTCTGACAGACTCTCACTGACACTCTGCCACTCTCTCTCACTGACTGACTCTCTCTCACTGACAGACTCTCACTGACTCACTCTCACTCACTGACTCACTCTCACTCACTGACTCACTCTCACTGACAGACTCTCACTGACAGACTCTCTCACTGACAGACTCTCTCACTGACAGACTCTCTCACTGACAGACTCTCCCTCTCACTGACTGACAGACTCTCACTGACAGATTCTCCCACTCTCACTGACTGACTGACTCCCACTGACACTTTCCCACTCTCTCTCACTGACTGACAGAATCTCTCACTGACTCTCACTCACTGACTGACTCACTCTCACTGAGACTCCCACTGACTGACAGACTCTCACTCACTCACTGACTCACTCTCACTAACAGACTCTCACTGACTGACTCACTCTCACTGACTGATTGACTCTCTCACTGACTCTCACTAAAAGACTGACTCTCGCTAAAAGACTGACTACCCCACTGACTCACTCTCTCACTGACTGTCACTGACTGACTCTCACTCTCACTGACTGACTGACACTTTCCCACTCACTCTCTCTTACTGACACTCACTGACTCACTCTCACAGACTCTCTCTCACTGATTGGCATAATCTCTCTCGCTGACTCACTCACTCTTACTGACTCACTCTCACTGACTGATTGACTCTCTCACTGACTCTCGCTAAAAGACTGACTATCCCACTGTCTGACTCTCACTGACTGACTCACTCTCTCACTGACAGACTCTCACTGACACTCTCCTACTCACTGACTCACTCTCACTAACAGACTCTCACCGATTGAAAGACTCACTGACTGACTCTCCCACTCACTCACTGACTCTCTCACTGACTGACTCACTCTCTCACTGACAGACTCTCTCTGACACTCTCCCACTCACTCTCTGACTGACTCTCCCACTCACTCTCACTGACTTACTGTCACTGACTCACTCTCACTGACTCTCCCCCTCTCTCACTGACTGACTCACTCTCACTCTCTCTCTCACTGACTGACTCTCACTGACAGATTCTCACTGACTGACTCACTCTCACTGACTCACTCACTGACACTCCCACTCTCTCTCACTGACTGACTCACTCTCCCTCTCACCGACACTCTCCCACTGTCTCTCACTGACTGACACTCTCTCTTACTGATTGACAGAATCTCTCACTGACTGACTCACTGACTGACAGACTCTCCCACTCTCTCTCACTGACTGACTCACTCTCATTGACTGTCTCACTCACTCTCACTGACTGACAGACTCTTTCTCACTGATTGACATAATCTCTCTCACTGACTGACTCACAGACTCTCCCACTCTCTCTCACTGACTGACACTCACTCTCACTGACTGACAGACTCTCACTGACACTCTCCCACTCTCTCTCACTGACACTCAGGCCCTCACTGACAGACTCTCTGACTGACTCACTCACTGACTGACTCACTTTCACTCACTGACTGACAGACTCTCCCACTGACTGACTGACTCTCACTGATTTACTCTCCCACTCTCACTGACTGACTGACTCTCTCCCACTCTCTCTCACTGACTCACTCTCACTGACAGACAGACTCATTCTCACTGACAGACTCATTCTCACTGACAGACAGACTCATTTTCACTGACTGACTCACTGTCACTGACTGACTCACTCTCACTGACTGACTCACTCTCACTGACTGACTCTCACCGACTGACTCTCACACTGACTCTCACACTGACTGACTCTCACACTGACAGACTCTCCCACTGACTGTCTCACTCTCACTGACTCACTGACTGACTCTCCCACTGTCTCTCTCTCACTGACTGACCCACTCTCTCACTGACTGACTCACTCTCACTGACTCACTCTCACTGACAGATTCTCACTGACTGACTCTCCCACTCTTTCAATGACTGACTGACTCCCACTGACACTTTCTCACTCTCTCTCACTGACTGACAGAATCTCTCTCACTGACTGACTCTCACTAACAGACTCTCACTGAAAATCTCCCACTCTCTCTCACTGACTGACTCTCACTGATACTCTCCCACTGACTCACTAACTCTCACACTCACAGACTCACTCTCACTGACTGTCTCACTCTCAGACTCTCACTGACACTCTCACACTCTCCCACTCTCTCACTGACTCACTCTCTCTCACTGACTGACAGACTCACTCTCACTGAGTGACTCACTCTAACTCACTGACTCACTCTCACTGACAAACTCTTACTGACTGACAGACTCACTGACTGACTCTCCCACTCACTGACTGACTCACTCTCTCACACTGAAAGACTCTCACTGACACTCTCACTGACTGACTCTCCCACTCACTCTCTCACTGATTGACAGAATCTCTCACTGACTGACTCTCCCACTCTTTCTCACTGACTGACTCACTCTCCCACTCACTCTCTGATTGACTCTCCCACTCACTGACTGATTCACTCTCACTGACTCTCCCCCTCTCTCACTGACTGACTCACTCTCACTAACAGACTCTCACTGACTGACTCTCCCACTCTCTCACTGCCACTCTCCCACTCTCTCTCACTGGCTCACTCTCTCTCACTGACTGACAGACTCACTCTCACTGACTGACTCTCTCTGACTGACTCACTCTCACTCACTGACACTAACTCACACTCACTGACAGACTCTTACTGACTGACAGACTCACTGACAGACTCTCCCACTCTCTCACACTGAAAGACTCTCACTGACACTCTCCCACTCACTCTCTCACTGATTGACAGAATCTCTCACTGACAGACTCTCCCACTCTCTCACACTGAAAGACTCTCACTGACTGACTCTCACTGACACTCTCTGATTGACTCTCCCACTGACTCTCACTGACTGACTGACTCTGCCACTCTCTCTCTCATTGATTGACAGAATCTCTCTCACTGACTGACTGACTGACTGACTTTCACTGACAGATTTTCACTGACTGACTGACTCTCACTGACTCACTCTCACTAACAGACTCTCACTGACTGACTCACTCTTACTGACAGACTCTCTCACTCTCTCATGACTGACTGTCACTGACAGCCTCCCACTGACACTCTCCCACTCTCTCTCACTGACTGACAGAATCTCTCTCAATGACTAGCTCACTGACTCTCTCACTGACTGACTCTCACTCACTGACACCCACTCTCACTCACTGACTCACTCTTACTGACTGACAGACTCACTCTCACTGACTCTCTCACTGACAGACTTTCCCTCTCACTGATTGACTCACTCTCACTGACAGATTTTCACTGACTGACTCACTCTCACTGACAATCTCTCATGACTGACAGCCTCCCGCTGACACTCTCCCACTCTCTCTCACTGACTCTCCCACTCACTCACTCACTGACTCTCCCACTCACTCACTGACAATCACTCTCATTCACTGACTCACTCTGACAGACTCTCACTGACACTCTGCCACTCTCTCTCACTGACAGACTCTCACTCACTCACTCACTGACTCTCTCACTGACAGACTCTCTCACTGACACTCTCCCTCTCACTGACTGACTCACTCTCACTGACCGACAGATTCTCACTGACAGATTCTCCCACTCTCACTGACTGACTTGACTCCCACTGACACTTTCCCACTCTCTCTCACTGACTGACAGAATCTCTCTCACTGACTCTCACTCACTGACTGACTCACTCTCTGACTGACTCACTCTCACTGACAGACTCTCACTCACTGACTGACTCACTCACTAACAGACTCTCACTGACTGACAGACTCTCACTGACACTCTCCCACTCTCACTCACTGACTGACTCACTCTTACTAACAAACTCTCACTGACTCTCCCACTCTCACTGACACTCTTCCACTCTCTCTCACTGACAGACTCTCTCACTTACACTCTCCCACTCACTCTCACTGACAGACTCTCACTGACTGACACCCTCCCACTGACACTCTCCCACTCTCTCTCACTGACTGACAGAATCTCTTTCAATGACTAGCTCACTGACTCTCCCACTCTCTCACTGACTGACTCTCACTCACTGACACCCACTCTCACTCTCACTGACTCACTCTGACAGACTTTCACTGACACTCTCCCACTCTCTCTCACTGACTGATTCACTATCTCTCACTGACTCATTTTCATTGACTCTCACTGACAGACTCTCCCACTCTGCCACTCTCCCTCTCACTGACTGACAGACTCTCACTGACAGATTCTCACTGACTGACTCTCCCACTCTCTCACTGACTGACTCTCCCACTCTCTCACTGACTCACTCTCACTGACAGATTCTCACTGACTGACTCTCCCACTCTTTCAATGACTGACTGACTCCCACTGACACTTTCCCACTCTCTCTCACTGACTGACTATCACTCACTCTCACTAACAGACTCTCACTGAAAATCTCCCACTCTCTCTCACTGACTGACTCTCACTGATACTCTCCCACTGACTCACTAACTCTCACACTCACAGACTCACTCTCACAGACTCTCACTGACACTCTCCCACTCTCTCACTGACTCACTCATTCTCACTGATAGACTCTCACTGACTCACTGACACTTCCCACTCTCTCACTGACAGACTCTTACTGCCACTCACTGACAGACTCTCACTGACTGACACTTTCCCACTCTCTCACTGACTCGCCCATTCTCTCTCACTGACTCACTCACTCTCACCGACTGTCACTGACTGACTCACTCTCACTGACATACTCTCCCACTCTCTCACTGACACTCTCTCACTCACTGATTGACTCTCTCTCACTGACTGACTCTCACTGACTCTCGCTAAAAGACTGACTGACTCTCGCTAAAAGACTGACTATCCCACTGACTCACTGTTTCACTCACTAACTGACTCTCTCACTCTCACTGACTGACTCACTCAGTCCCACTGACTCACTCTCACTGACTGACTCACTCTCACTAACAGACTCTGACTGACTCACTCTCACTGATTGACAGAATCTCTCACTGACTGACTCTCTCACTGACAGACTCTCACCGACACTCTCCCACTCAATCTCTGATTAACTCTCCCACTCACTGACTGATTGACTCTCACTGACTGACTCACTCTCACTGACTCTCCCCCTCTCTGACTGACTGACTCACTCTCACTAACAGACTCTCACTGACTGACTCTCCCACTCTCCCACTGACACTCTCACTGCCACTCTCCCACTCTCTCACTGACTCACTCTCTCTCACTGACTGACAGACTCACTCTCACTGACTGACTCACTCTCACTGACTGACTCACTCTAACTCACTGACTCACTCTCACTGACTCACTCTCACTGACAGACTCACTGACTGACTCTCCCACTCACTGACTGACTCACTCTCACTGAAAGACTCTCACTGACACTCTCACTGACTGACTCTCACTGACACTCTCCCACTCACTCTCTCACTGATTGACAGAATCTCTCACTGACTGACTCTCCCACTCTTTCTCACTGACTGACTCACTCTCACTGACACTCTCCCACTCACTCTCTGATTGACTCTCCCACTCACTGACTGATTCACTCTCACTGACTCTCCCCCTCTCTCACTGACTGACTCACTCTCACTAACAGACTCTCACTGACTGACTCTCCCACTCTCTCACTGCCACTCTCCCACTCTCTCTCACTGGCTTACTCTCTCTCACTGACTGACTCTCTCTGAATGACTCACTCTCACTCACTGACACTAACTCACACTCACTGACACTGACTCACACTCACTGACTCTCTCACTGACTCACTCTCACTGACAGACTCTTACTGACTGACTGACTCACTGACAGACTCTCCCACTCTCTCTCTCTCACTGACTCACTCTCACTGACTGACTCTCCCACTCACTGACTGACTCACTCTCACTGACTGACTCACTCTCTCACACTGAAAGACTCTTACTGACACTCTCCCACTCCCTCTCTCACTGATTGACAGAATCTCTCACTGACTGACTCTCCCACTCTCTCACTGACTGACTCACTCTCACTGACACTCTCCCACTCACTCTCTGATTGACTCTCCCACTGACTCTCACTGACTGACTGACTCTGCCACTCTCTCTCACTGACTGACTGACAGACTTTCACTGACACTCTCCCACTCACTCACACTGACTGACTCATTCACTCTCACTGACTGACAGACTCACTCTCACTGACTCTCTCTCATGGACAGACTTTCCCTCTCACTGACTGACTCACTCTCACTGACAGATTTTCACTGACTGACTGACTTTCACTGACTCACTCTCACTAACAGACTCTCACTGACTGACTCACTCTCACTAACAGACTCTCACTGACTGACTCACTCTTACTGACAGACTCTCTCACTGACTCTCCCACTCTCTCATGACTGACTGACTGTCACTGACAGCCTCCCACTGACACTCTCCCACTCTCTCTCACTGACTGACAGAATCTCTCTCAATGACTAGCTCACTGACTCTCCCACTCTCTCACTGACTGACTCTCACTCACTGACACCCACTCTCACTCACTGACTCACTCTTACTGACTGACAGACTCACTCTCACTGACAATCTCTCATGACTGACAGCCTCCCACTGACTCTCTCCCACTCTCTCTGTCACTGACTCACTCACTGACTCTCCCACTCACTCACTGACAATCACTCTCATTCACTGACTCACTCTGACAGACTCTCACTGACACTCTCTCTCACTGACTCACTCTCACTCACTGACAGACTCTCACTGACAGACTCTCTCACTGACAGACTCTCCCACTGACAGACTCTCTCACTGACACTCTCCCTCTCACTGACTGACTCACTCTCACTGACCGACAGACTCTCACTGACAGATTCTCCCACTCTCACTGACTGACTGACTCCCACTGACACTTTCCCACTCTCTCTCACTGACTGACAGAATCTCTCTCACTGACTCTCACTCACTGACTGACTCACTCTCACTGACACTCTCACTGACTGACAGACTCTCACTGACACTCTCCCACTCTCACTCACTGACTGACTCTCTCTGACTGACTCACTCTCACTCACTGACACTAACTCACACTCACTGACACTGACTCACACTCACTGACTCACTCTCACTGACAGACTCTTACTGACTGACAGACTCACTGACAGACTCTCCCACTCTCTCTCTCTCACTGACAGACTCTCACTGACTCACTCTCACTGACTGACTCTCCCACTCACTGACTGACTCACTCTCACTGACTGACTCACTCTCTCACACTGAAAGACTCTCACTGACACTCTCCCACTCACTCTCTCACTGATTGACAGAATCTCTCACTGACTGACTCTCCCACTCTTTCTCACTGACTGACTCACTCTCACTGACACTCTCCCACTCACTCTCTGATTGACTCTCCCACTGACTCTTACTGACTGACTGACTCTGCCACTCTCTCTCTCTCTCACTGATTGACAGAATCTCTCTCACTGACTGACTGACAGACTTTCACTGACACTCTCCCACTCACTCACACTGACTGACTAATTCACTCTCACTGACTGACAGACTCACTCTCACTGACTCTCTCTCATGGACAGACTTTCCCTCTCACTGACAGATTTTCACTGACTGACTGACTCTCACTGACTCACTCTCACTAACAGACTCTCACTGACTGACTCACTCTTACTGACAGACTCTCTCACTGACTGACTCTCCCACTCTCTCATGACTGACTGACTGTCACTGACAGCCTCCCACTGACACTCTCCCACTCTCTCTCACTGACTGACAGAATCTCTCTCAATGACTAGCTCACTGACTCTCCCACTCTCTCACTGACTGACTCACTCATTGACACCCACTCTCACTCACTGACTCACTCTCACTGACTGATAGACTCACTCTCACTGACTCTCTCACTGACAGACTTTCCCTCTCACTGACAGATTTTCACTGACTGACTCACTCTCACTGACAATCTCTCATGACTGACAGCCTCCCACTGACACTCTCCCACTCTCTCACTGACTCACTCACTGACTCTCCCACTCACTCACTGAAAATCACTCTCATTCACTGACTCACTCTGACAGACTCTCACTGACACTCTGCCACTCTCTCTCACTGACTGACTCTCTCTCACTGACAGACTCTCACTGACTCACTCTCACTCACTGACTCACTCTCACTGACAGACTCTCACTGACAGACTCTCTCACTGACAGACTCTCTCACTGACAGACTCTCTCACTGACAGACTCTCCCACTGACAGACTCTCTCACTGACACTCTCCCTCTCACTGACTGACAGACTCTCACTGACAGATTCTCCCACTCTCACTGACTGACTGACTCCCACTGACACTTTCCCACTCTCTCTCACTGACTGACAGAATCTCTCACTGACTCTCACTCACTGACTGACTCACTCTCACTGACAGACTCCCACTGACTGACAGACTCTCACTCACTCACTGACTCACTCTCACTAACAGACTCTCACTGACTGACAGACTCTCACTGACTGACTCACTCTCACTGACTGATTGACTCTCTCACTGACTCTCACTAAAAGACTGACTCTCGCTAAAAGACTGACTACCCCACTGACTCACTCTCTCACTGACTGTCACTGACTGACTCTCACTCTCACTGACTGACTGACACTTTCCCACTCACTCTCTCTTACTGACACTCACTGACTCACTCTCACAGACTCTCTCTCACTGATTGGCATAATCTCTCTCGCTGACTCACTCACTCTTACTGACTCACTCTCACTGACTGATTGACTCTCTCACTGACTCTCGCTAAAAGACTATCCCACTGTCTGACTCTCACTGACTGACTCACTCTCTCACTGACAGACTCTCACTGACACTCTCCTACTCACTGACTCACTCTCACTAACAGACTCTCACCGATTGAAAGACTCACTGACTGACTCTCCCACTCACTCACTGACTCTCTCACTGACTGACTCACTCTCTCACTGACAGACTCTCTCTGACACTCTCCCACTCACTCTCTGACTGACTCTCCCACTCACTCTCACTGACTTACTGTCACTGACTCACTCTCACTGACTCTCCCCCTCTCTCACTGACTGACTCACTCTCACTGACTGACTCTCACTCTCTCTCTCACTGACTGACTCTCACTGACAGATTCTCACTGACTGACTCACTCTCACTGACTCACTCACTGACACTCCCACTCTCTCTCACTGACTGACTCACTCTCCCTCTCACCGACACTCTCCCACTGTCTCTCACTGACTGACACTCTCTCTTACTGATTGACAGAATCTCTCACTGACTGACTCACTGACTGACAGACTCTCCCACTCTCTCTCACTGACTGACTCACTCTCATTGACTGTCTCACTCACTCTCACTGACTGACAGACTCTTTCTCACTGATTGACATAATCTCTCTCACTGACTGACTCACAGACTCTCCCACTCTCTCTCACTGACTGACACTCACTCTCACTGACTGACAGACTCTCACTGACACTCTCCCACTCTCTCTCACTGACACTCAGGCCCTCACTGACAGACTCTCTGACTGACTCACTCACTGACTGACTCACTTTCACTCACTGACTGACAGACTCTCCCACTGACTGACTGACTCTCACTGATTTACTCTCCCACTCTCACTGACTGACTGACTCTCTCCCACTCTCTCTCACTGACTCACTCTCACTGACAGACAGACTCATTCTCACTGACAGACTCATTCTCACTGACAGACAGACTCATTTTCACTGACTGACTCACTGTCACTGACTGACTCACTCTCACTGACTGACTCACTCTCACTGACTGACTCTCACCGACTGACTCTCACACTGACTCTCACACTGACTGACTCTCACACTGACAGACTCTCCCACTGACTGTCTCACTCTCACTGACTCACTGACTGACTCTCCCACTGTCTCTCTCTCACTGACTGACCCACTCTCTCACTGACTGACTCACTCTCACTGACTCACTCTCACTGACAGATTCTCACTGACTGACTCTCCCACTCTTTCAATGACTGACTGACTCCCACTGACACTTTCTCACTCTCTCTCACTGACTGACAGAATCTCTCTCACTGACTGACTCTCACTAACAGACTCTCACTGAAAATCTCCCACTCTCTCTCACTGACTGACTCTCACTGATACTCTCCCACTGACTCACTAACTCTCACACTCACAGACTCACTCTCACTGACTGTCTCACTCTCAGACTCTCACTGACACTCTCACACTCTCCCACTCTCTCACTGACTCACTCTCTCTCATTGACTGACAGACTCACTCTCACTGAGTGACTCACTCTAACTCACTGACTCACTCTCACTGACAAACTCTTACTGACTGACAGACTCACTGACTGACTCTCCCACTCACTGACTGACTCACTCTCTCACACTGAAAGACTCTCACTGACACTCTCACTGACTGACTCTCCCACTCACTCTCTCACTGATTGACAGAATCTCTCACTGACTGACTCTCCCACTCTTTCTCACTGACTGACTCACTCTCCCACTCACTCTCTGATTGACTCTCCCACTCACTGACTGATTCACTCTCACTGACTCTCCCCCTCTCTCACTGACTGACTCACTCTCACTAACAGACTCTCACTGACTGACTCTCCCACTCTCTCACTGCCACTCTCCCACTCTCTCTCACTGGCTCACTCTCTCTCACTGACTGACAGACTCACTCTCACTGACTGACTCTCTCTGACTGACTCACTCTCACTCACTGACACTAACTCACACTCACTGACAGACTCTTACTGACTGACAGACTCACTGACAGACTCTCCCACTCTCTCACACTGAAAGACTCTCACTGACACTCTCCCACTCACTCTCTCACTGATTGACAGAATCTCTCACTGACAGACTTTCCCACTCTCTCACACTGAAAGACTCTCACTGACTGACTCTCACTGACACTCTCTGATTGACTCTCCCACTGACTCTCACTGACTGACTGACTCTGCCACTCTCTCTCTCATTGATTGACAGAATCTCTCTCACTGACTGACTGACTGACTGACTTTCACTGACAGATTTTCACTGACTGACTCACTCTCACTAACAGACTCTCACTGACTGACTCACTCTTACTGACAGACTCTCTCACTCTCTCATGACTGACTGTCACTGACAGCCTCCCACTGACACTCTCCCACTCTCTCTCACTGACTGACAGAATCTCTCTCAATGACTAGCTCACTGACTCTCTCACTGACTGACTCTCACTCACTGACACCCACTCTCACTCACTGACTCACTCTTACTGACTGACAGACTCACTCTCACTGACTCTCTCACTGACAGACTTTCCCTCTCACTGATTGACTCACTCTCACTGACAGATTTTCACTGACTGACTCACTCTCACTGACAATCTCTCATGACTGACAGCCTCCCGCTGACACTCTCCCACTCTCTCTCACTGACTCTCCCACTCACTCACTCACTGACTCTCCCACTCACTCACTGACAATCACTCTCATTCACTGACTCACTCTGACAGACTCTCACTGACACTCTGCCACTCTCTCTCACTGACAGACTCTCACTCACTCACTGACTCTCTCACTGACAGACTCTCTCACTGACACTCTCCCTCTCACTGACTGACTCACTCTCACTGACCGACAGATTCTCACTGACAGATTCTCCCACTCTCACTGACTGACTTGACTCCCACTGACACTTTCCCACTCTCTCTCACTGACTGACAGAATCTCTCTCACTGACTCTCACTCACTGACTGACTCTCACTGACAGACTCTCTCACTGACAGACTCTCTCACTGACACTCTCCCTCTCACTGACTGACTCACTCTCACTGACCGACAGATTCTCACTGACAGATTCTCCCACTCTCACTGACTGACTTGACTCCCACTGACACTTTCCCACTCTCTCTCACTGACTGACAGAATCTCTCTCACTGACTCTCACTCACTGACTGACTCACTCTCTGACTGACTCACTCTCACTGACAGACTCTCACTGACTGACAGACTCTCACTCACTGACTGACTCACTCACTAACAGACTCTCACTGACTGACAGACTCTCACTGACACTCTCCCACTCTCACTCACTGACTGACTCACTCTTACTAACAAACTCTCACTGACTCTCCCACTCTCACTGACACTCTTCCACTCTCTCTCACTGACAGACTCACTCTCACTGACAGACTCTCTCACTTACACTCTCCCACTCACTCTCACTGACAGACTCTCACTGACTGACACCCTCCCACTGACACTCTCCCACTCTCTCTCACTGACTGACAGAATCTCTTTCAATGACTAGCTCACTGACTCTCCCACTCTCTCACTGACTGACTCTCACTCACTGACACCCACTCTCACTCTCACTGACTCACTCTGACAGACTTTCACTGACACTCTCCCACTCTCTCTCACTGACTGATTCACTATCTCTCACTGACTCATTTTCATTGACTCTCACTGACAGACTCTCCCACTCTGCCACTCTCCCTCTCACTGACTGACAGACTCTCACTGACTCACTCTCACTGACAGATTCTCACTGACTGACTCTCCCACTCTCTCACTGACTGACTCTCCCACTCTCTCACTGACTCACTCTCACTGACAGATTCTCACTGACTGACTCTCCCACTCTTTCAATGACTGACTGACTCCCACTGACACTTTCCCACTCTCTCTCACTGACTGACTATCACTCACTCTCACTAACAGACTCTCACTGAAAATCTCCCACTCTCTCTCACTGACTGACTCTCACTGATACTCTCCCACTGACTCACTAACTCTCACACTCACAGACTCACTCTCACAGACTCTCACTGACACTCTCCCACTCTCTCACTGACTCACTCATTCTCACTGATAGACTCTCACTGACTCACTGACACTTCCCACTCTCTCACTGACAGACTCTTACTGACACTCACTGACAGACTCTCACTGACTGACACTTTCCCACTCTCTCACTGACTCGCCCATTCTCTCTCACTGACTCACTCACTCTCACCGACTGTCACTGACTGACTCACTCTCACTGACTTACTCTCCCACTCTCTCACTGACACTCTCTCACTCACTGATTGACTCTCTCTCACTGACTGACTCTCACTGACTCTCGCTAAAAGACTGACTGACTCTCGCTAAAAGACTGACTATCCCACTGACTCACTGTTTCACTCACTAACTGACTCTCTCACTCTCACTGACTGACTCACTCAGTCCCACTGACTCACTCTCACTGACTGACTCACTCTCACTAACAGACTCTGACTGACTCACTCTCACTGATTGACAGAATCTCTCACTGACTGACTCTCTCACTGACAGACTCTCACCGACACTCTCCCACTCAATCTCTGATTAACTCTCCCACTCACTGACTGATTGACTCTCACTGACTGACTCACTCTCACTGACTCTCCCCCTCTCTGACTGACTGACTCACTCTCACTAACAGACTCTCACTGACTGACTCTCCCACTCTCCCACTGACACTCTCACTGCCACTCTCCCACTCTCTCACTGACTCACTCTCTCTCACTGACTGACAGACTCACTCTCACTGACTGACTCACTCTCACTGACTGACTCACTCTAACTCACTGACTCACTCTCACTGACTCACTCTCACTGACAGACTCACTGACTGACTCTCCCACTCACTGACTGACTCACTCTCACTGAAAGACTCTCACTGACACTCTCACTGACTGACTCTCACTGACACTCTCCCACTCACTCTCTCACTGATTGACAGAATCTCTCACTGACTGACTCTCCCACTCTTTCTCACTGACTGACTCACTCTCACTGACACTCTCCCACTCACTCTCTGATTGACTCTCCCACTCACTGACTGATTCACTCTCACTGACTGACTCACTCTCACTGACTCTCCCCCTCTCTCACTGACTGACTCACTCTCACTAACAGACTCTCACTGACTGACTCTCCCACTCTCTCACTGCCACTCTCCCACTCTCTCTCACTGGCTTACTCTCTCTCACTGACTGACTCTCTCTGAATGACTCACTCTCACTCACTGACACTAACTCACACTCACTGACACTGACTCACACTCACTGACTCTCTCACTGACTCACTCTCACTGACAGACTCTTACTGACTGACTGACTCACTGACAGACTCTCCCACTCTCTCTCTCTCACTGACTCACTCTCACTGACTGACTCTCCCACTCACTGACTGACTCACTCTCACTGACTGACTCACTCTCTCACACTGAAAGACTCTTACTGACACTCTCCCACTCCCTCTCTCACTGATTGACAGAATCTCTCACTGACTGACTCTCCCACTCTCTCACTGACTGACTCACTCTCACTGACACTCTCCCACTCACTCTCTGATTGACTCTCCCACTGACTCTCACTGACTGACTGACTCTGCCACTCTCTCTCACTGACTGACTGACAGACTTTCACTGACACTCTCCCACTCACTCACACTGACTGACTCATTCACTCTCACTGACTGACAGACTCACTCTCACTGACTCTCTCTCATGGACAGACTTTCCCTCTCACTGACTGACTCACTCTCACTGACAGATTTTCACTGACTGACTGACTTTCACTGACTCACTCTCACTAACAGACTCTCACTGACTGACTCACTCTCACTAACAGACTCTCACTGACTGACTCACTCTTACTGACAGACTCTCTCACTGACTCTCCCACTCTCTCATGACTGACTGACTGTCACTGACAGCCTCCCACTGACACTCTCCCACTCTCTCTCACTGACTGACAGAATCTCTCTCAATGACTAGCTCACTGACTCTCCCACTCTCTCACTGACACCCACTCTCACTCACTGACTCACTCTTACTGACTGACAGACTCACTCTCACTGACAATCTCTCATGACTGACAGCCTCCCACTGACTCTCTCCCACTCTCTCTGTCACTGACTCACTCACTGACTCTCCCACTCACTCACTGACAATCACTCTCATTCACTGACTCACTCTGACAGACTCTCACTGACACTCTCTCTCACTGACTCACTCTCACTCACTGACAGACTCTCACTGACAGACTCTCTCACTGACAGACTCTCCCACTGACAGACTCTCTCACTGACACTCTCCCTCTCACTGACTGACTCACTCTCACTGACCGACAGACTCTCACTGACAGATTCTCCCACTCTCACTGACTGACTGACTCCCACTGACACTTTCCCACTCTCTCTCACTGACTGACAGAATCTCTCTCACTGACTCTCACTCACTGACTGACTCACTCTCACTGACACTCTCACTGACTGACAGACTCTCACTGACACTCTCCCACTCTCACTCACTGACTGACTCTCTCTGACTGACTCACTCTCACTCACTGACACTAACTCACACTCACTGACACTGACTCACACTCACTGACTCACTCTCACTGACAGACTCTTACTGACTGACAGACTCACTGACAGACTCTCCCACTCTCTCTCTCTCACTGACAGACTCTCACTGACTCACTCTCACTGACTGACTCTCCCACTCACTGACTGACTCACTCTCACTGACACTCTCCCACTCACTCTCTGATTGACTCTCCCACTGACTCTTACTGACTGACTGACTCTGCCACTCTCTCTCTCTCTCACTGATTGACAGAATCTCTCTCACTGACTGACTGACAGACTTTCACTGACACTCTCCCACTCACTCACACTGACTGACTAATTCACTCTCACTGACTGACAGACTCACTCTCACTGACTCTCTCTCATGGACAGACTTTCCCTCTCACTGACAGATTTTCACTGACTGACTGACTCTCACTGACTCACTCTCACTAACAGACTCTCACTGACTGACTCACTCTTACTGACAGACTCTCTCACTGACTGACTCTCCCACTCTCTCATGACTGACTGACTGTCACTGACAGCCTCCCACTGACACTCTCCCACTCTCTCTCACTGACTGACAGAATCTCTCTCAATGACTAGCTCACTGACTCTCCCACTCTCTCACTGACTGACTCACTCATTGACACCCACTCTCACTCACTGACTCACTCTCACTGACTGATAGACTCACTCTCACTGACTCTCTCACTGACAGACTTTCCCTCTCACTGACAGATTTTCACTGACTGACTCACTCTCACTGACAATCTCTCATGACTGACAGCCTCCCACTGACACTCTCCCACTCTCTCACTGACTCTCCCACTCACTCACTGAAAATCACTCTCATTCACTGACTCACTCTGACAGACTCTCACTGACACTCTGCCACTCTCTCTCACTGACTGACTCTCTCTCACTGACAGACTCTCACTGACTCACTCTCACTCACTGACTCACTCTCACTCACTGACTCACTCTCACTGACAGACTCTCACTGACAGACTCTCTCACTGACAGACTCTCTCACTGACAGACTCTCTCACTGACAGACTCTCCCACTGACAGACTCTCTCACTGACACTCTCCCTCTCACTGACTGACAGACTCTCACTGACAGATTCTCCCACTCTCACTGACTGACTGACTCCCACTGACACTTTCCCACTCTCTCTCACTGACTGACAGAATCTCTCACTGACTCTCACTCACTGACTGACTCACTCTCACTGACAGACTCCCACTGACTGACAGACTCTCACTCACTCACTGACTCACTCTCACTAACAGACTCTCACTGACTGACTCACTCTCACTGACTGATTGACTCTCTCACTGACTCTCACTAAAAGACTGACTCTCGCTAAAAGACTGACTACCCCACTGACTCACTCTCTCACTGACTGTCACTGACTGACTCTCACTCTCACTGACTGACTGACACTTTCCCACTCACTCTCTCTTACTGACACTCACTGACTCACTCTCACAGACTCTCTCTCACTGATTGGCATAATCTCTCTCGCTGACTCACTCACTCTTACTGACTCACTCTCACTGACTGATTGACTCTCTCACTGACTCTCGCTAAAAGACTGACTATCCCACTGTCTGACTCTCACTGACTGACTCACTCTCTCACTGACAGACTCTCACTGACACTCTCCTACTCACTGACTCACTCTCACTAACAGACTCTCACCGATTGAAAGACTCACTGACTGACTCTCCCACTCACTCACTGACTCTCTCACTGACTGACTCACTCTCTCACTGACAGACTCTCTCTGACACTCTCCCACTCACTCTCTGACTGACTCTCCCACTCACTCTCACTGACTTACTGTCACTGACTCACTCTCACTGACTCTCCCCCTCTCTCACTGACTGACTCACTCTCACTCTCTCTCTCACTGACTGACTCTCACTGACAGATTCTCACTGACTGACTCACTCTCACTGACTCACTCACTGACACTCCCACTCTCTCTCACTGACTGACTCACTCTCCCTCTCACCGACACTCTCCCACTGTCTCTCACTGACTGACACTCTCTCTTACTGATTGACAGAATCTCTCACTGACTGACTCACTGACTGACAGACTCTCCCACTCTCTCTCACTGACTGACTCACTCTCATTGACTGTCTCACTCACTCTCACTGACTGACAGACTCTTTCTCACTGATTGACATAATCTCTCTCACTGACTGACTCACAGACTCTCCCACTCTCTCTCACTGACTGACACTCACTCTCACTGACTGACAGACTCTCACTGACACTCTCCCACTCTCTCTCACTGACACTCAGGCCCTCACTGACAGACTCTCTGACTGACTCACTCACTGACTGACTCACTTTCACTCACTGACTGACAGACTCTCCCACTGACTGACTGACTCTCACTGATTTACTCTCCCACTCTCACTGACTGACTGACTCTCTCCCACTCTCTCTCACTGACTCACTCTCACTGACAGACAGACTCATTCTCACTGACAGACTCATTCTCACTGACAGACAGACTCATTTTCACTGACTGACTCACTGTCACTGACTGACTCACTCTCACTGACTGACTCACTCTCACTGACTGACTCTCACCGACTGACTCTCACACTGACTCTCACACTGACTGACTCTCACACTGACAGACTCTCCCACTGACTGTCTCACTCTCACTGACTCACTGACTGACTCTCCCACTGTCTCTCTCTCACTGACTGACCCACTCTCTCACTGACTGACTCACTCTCACTGACTCACTCTCACTGACAGATTCTCACTGACTGACTCTCCCACTCTTTCAATGACTGACTGACTCCCACTGACACTTTCTCACTCTCTCTCACTGACTGACAGAATCTCTCTCACTGACTGACTCTCACTAACAGACTCTCACTGAAAATCTCCCACTCTCTCTCACTGACTGACTCTCACTGATACTCTCCCACTGACTCACTAACTCTCACACTCACAGACTCACTCTCACTGACTGTCTCACTCTCAGACTCTCACTGACACTCTCACACTCTCCCACTCTCTCACTGACTCACTCTCTCTCACTGACTGACAGACTCACTCTCACTGAGTGACTCACTCTAACTCACTGACTCACTCTCACTGACAAACTCTTACTGACTGACAGACTCACTGACTGACTCTCCCACTCACTGACTGACTCACTCTCTCACACTGAAAGACTCTCACTGACACTCTCACTGACTGACTCTCCCACTCACTCTCTCACTGATTGACAGAATCTCTCACTGACTGACTCTCCCACTCTTTCTCACTGACTGACTCACTCTCCCACTCACTCTCTGATTGACTCTCCCACTCACTGACTGATTCACTCTCACTGACTCTCCCCCTCTCTCACTGACTGACTCACTCTCACTAACAGACTCTCACTGACTGACTCTCCCACTCTCTCACTGCCACTCTCCCACTCTCTCTCACTGGCTCACTCTCTCTCACTGACTGACAGACTCACTCTCACTGACTGACTCTCTCTGACTGACTCACTCTCACTCACTGACACTAACTCACACTCACTGACAGACTCTTACTGACTGACAGACTCACTGACAGACTCTCCCACTCTCTCACACTGAAAGACTCTCACTGACACTCTCCCACTCACTCTCTCACTGATTGACAGAATCTCTCACTGACAGACTCTCCCACTCTCTCACACTGAAAGACTCTCACTGACTGACTCTCACTGACACTCTCTGATTGACTCTCCCACTGACTCTCACTGACTGACTGACTCTGCCACTCTCTCTCTCATTGATTGACAGAATCTCTCTCACTGACTGACTGACTGACTGACTTTCACTGACAGATTTTCACTGACTGACTGACTCTCACTGACTCACTCTCACTAACAGACTCTCACTGACTGACTCACTCTTACTGACAGACTCTCTCACTCTCTCATGACTGACTGTCACTGACAGCCTCCCACTGACACTCTCCCACTCTCTCTCACTGACTGACAGAATCTCTCTCAATGACTAGCTCACTGACTCTCTCACTGACTGACTCTCACTCACTGACACCCACTCTCACTCACTGACTCACTCTTACTGACTGACAGACTCACTCTCACTGACTCTCTCACTGACAGACTTTCCCTCTCACTGATTGACTCACTCTCACTGACAGATTTTCACTGACTGACTCACTCTCACTGACAATCTCTCATGACTGACAGCCTCCCGCTGACACTCTCCCACTCTCTCTCACTGACTCTCCCACTCACTCACTCACTGACTCTCCCACTCACTCACTGACAATCACTCTCATTCACTGACTCACTCTGACAGACTCTCACTGACACTCTGCCACTCTCTCTCACTGACAGACTCTCACTCACTCACTCACTGACTCTCTCACTGACAGACTCTCTCACTGACACTCTCCCTCTCACTGACTGACTCACTCTCACTGACCGACAGATTCTCACTGACAGATTCTCCCACTCTCACTGACTGACTTGACTCCCACTGACACTTTCCCACTCTCTCTCACTGACTGACAGAATCTCTCTCACTGACTCTCACTCACTGACTGACTCACTCTCTGACTGACTCACTCTCACTGACAGACTCTCACTCACTGACTGACTCACTCACTAACAGACTCTCACTGACTGACAGACTCTCACTGACACTCTCCCACTCTCACTCACTGACTGACTCACTCTTACTAACAAACTCTCACTGACTCTCCCACTCTCACTGACACTCTTCCACTCTCTCTCACTGACAGACTCTCTCACTTACACTCTCCCACTCACTCTCACTGACAGACTCTCACTGACTGACACCCTCCCACTGACACTCTCCCACTCTCTCTCACTGACTGACAGAATCTCTTTCAATGACTAGCTCACTGACTCTCCCACTCTCTCACTGACTGACTCTCACTCACTGACACCCACTCTCACTCTCACTGACTCACTCTGACAGACTTTCACTGACACTCTCCCACTCTCTCTCACTGACTGATTCACTATCTCTCACTGACTCATTTTCATTGACTCTCACTGACAGACTCTCCCACTCTGCCACTCTCCCTCTCACTGACTGACAGACTCTCACTGACTCACTCTCACTGACAGATTCTCACTGACTGACTCTCCCACTCTCTCACTGACTGACTCTCCCACTCTCTCACTGACTCACTCTCACTGACAGATTCTCACTGACTGACTCTCCCACTCTTTCAATGACTGACTGACTCCCACTGACACTTTCCCACTCTCTCTCACTGACTGACTATCACTCACTCTCACTAACAGACTCTCACTGAAAATCTCCCACTCTCTCTCACTGACTGACTCTCACTGATACTCTCCCACTGACTCACTAACTCTCACACTCACAGACTCACTCTCACAGACTCTCACTGACACTCTCCCACTCTCTCACTGACTCACTCATTCTCACTGATAGACTCTCACTGACTCACTGACACTTCCCACTCTCTCACTGACAGACTCTTACTGCCACTCACTGACAGACTCTCACTGACTGACACTTTCCCACTCTCTCACTGACTCGCCCATTCTCTCTCACTGACTCACTCACTCTCACCGACTGTCACTGACTGACTCACTCTCACTGACTTACTCTCCCACTCTCTCACTGACACTCTCTCACTCACTGATTGACTCTCTCTCACTGACTGACTCTCACTGACTCTCGCTAAAAGACTGACTGACTCTCGCTAAAAGACTGACTATCCCACTGACTCACTGTTTCACTCACTAACTGACTCTCTCACTCTCACTGACTGACTCACTCAGTCCCACTGACTCACTCTCACTGACTGACTCACTCTCACTAACAGACTCTGACTGACTCACTCTCACTGATTGACAGAATCTCTCACTGACTGACTCTCTCACTGACAGACTCTCACCGACACTCTCCCACTCAATCTCTGATTAACTCTCCCACTCACTGACTGATTGACTCTCACTGACTGACTCACTCTCACTGACTCTCCCCCTCTCTGACTGACTGACTCACTCTCACTAACAGACTCTCACTGACTGACTCTCCCACTCTCCCACTGACACTCTCACTGCCACTCTCCCACTCTCTCACTGACTCACTCTCTCTCACTGACTGACAGACTCACTCTCACTGACTGACTCACTCTCACTGACTGACTCACTCTAACTCACTGACTCACTCTCACTGACTCACTCTCACTGACAGACTCACTGACTGACTCTCCCACTCACTGACTGACTCACTCTCACTGAAAGACTCTCACTGACACTCTCACTGACTGACTCTCACTGACACTCTCCCACTCACTCTCTCACTGATTGACAGAATCTCTCACTGACTGACTCTCCCACTCTTTCTCACTGACTGACTCACTCTCACTGACACTCTCCCACTCACTCTCTGATTGACTCTCCCACTCACTGACTGATTCACTCTCACTGACTCTCCCCCTCTCTCACTGACTGACTCACTCTCACTAACAGACTCTCACTGACTGACTCTCCCACTCTCTCACTGCCACTCTCCCACTCTCTCTCACTGGCTTACTCTCTCTCACTGACTGACTCTCTCTGAATGACTCACTCTCACTCACTGACACTAACTCACACTCACTGACACTGACTCACACTCACTGACTCTCTCACTGACTCACTCTCACTGACAGACTCTTACTGACTGACTGACTCACTGACAGACTCTCCCACTCTCTCTCTCTCACTGACTCACTCTCACTGACTGACTCTCCCACTCACTGACTGACTCACTCTCACTGACTGACTCACTCTCTCACACTGAAAGACTCTTACTGACACTCTCCCACTCCCTCTCTCACTGATTGACAGAATCTCTCACTGACTGACTCTCCCACTCTCTCACTGACTGACTCACTCTCACTGACACTCTCCCACTCACTCTCTGATTGACTCTCCCACTGACTCTCACTGACTGACTGACTCTGCCACTCTCTCTCACTGACTGACTGACAGACTTTCACTGACACTCTCCCACTCACTCACACTGACTGACTCATTCACTCTCACTGACTGACAGACTCACTCTCACTGACTCTCTCTCATGGACAGACTTTCCCTCTCACTGACTGACTCACTCTCACTGACAGATTTTCACTGACTGACTGACTTTCACTGACTCACTCTCACTAACAGACTCTCACTGACTGACTCACTCTCACTAACAGACTCTCACTGACTGACTCACTCTTACTGACAGACTCTCTCACTGACTCTCCCACTCTCTCATGACTGACTGACTGTCACTGACAGCCTCCCACTGACACTCTCCCACTCTCTCTCACTGACTGACAGAATCTCTCTCAATGACTAGCTCACTGACTCTCCCACTCTCTCACTGACTGACTCTCACTCACTGACACCCACTCTCACTCACTGACTCACTCTTACTGACTGACAGACTCACTCTCACTGACAATCTCTCATGACTGACAGCCTCCCACTGACTCTCTCCCACTCTCTCTGTCACTGACTCACTCACTGACTCTCCCACTCACTCACTGACAATCACTCTCATTCACTGACTCACTCTGACAGACTCTCACTGACACTCTCTCTCACTGACTCACTCTCACTCACTGACAGACTCTCACTGACAGACTCTCTCACTGACAGACTCTCCCACTGACAGACTCTCTCACTGACACTCTCCCTCTCACTGACTGACTCACTCTCACTGACCGACAGACTCTCACTGACAGATTCTCCCACTCTCACTGACTGACTGACTCCCACTGACACTTTCCCACTCTCTCTCACTGACTGACAGAATCTCTCTCACTGACTCTCACTCACTGACTGACTCACTCTCACTGACACTCTCACTGACTGACAGACTCTCACTGACACTCTCCCACTCTCACTCACTGACTGACTCTCTCTGACTGACTCACTCTCACTCACTGACACTAACTCACACTCACTGACACTGACTCACACTCACTGACTCACTCTCACTGACAGACTCTTACTGACTGACAGACTCACTGACAGACTCTCCCACTCTCTCTCTCTCACTGACAGACTCTCACTGACTCACTCTCACTGACTGACTCTCCCACTCACTGACTGACTCACTCTCACTGACTGACTCACTCTCTCACACTGAAAGACTCTCACTGACACTCTCCCACTCACTCTCTCACTGATTGACAGAATCTCTCACTGACTGACTCTCCCACTCTTTCTCACTGACTGACTCACTCTCACTGACACTCTCCCACTCACTCTCTGATTGACTCTCCCACTGACTCTTACTGACTGACTGACTCTGCCACTCTCTCTCTCTCTCACTGATTGACAGAATCTCTCTCACTGACTGACTGACAGACTTTCACTGACACTCTCCCACTCACTCACACTGACTGACTAATTCACTCTCACTGACTGACAGACTCACTCTCACTGACTCTCTCTCATGGACAGACTTTCCCTCTCACTGACAGATTTTCACTGACTGACTGACTCTCACTGACTCACTCTCACTAACAGACTCTCACTGACTGACTCACTCTTACTGACAGACTCTCTCACTGACTGACTCTCCCACTCTCTCATGACTGACTGACTGTCACTGACAGCCTCCCACTGACACTCTCCCACTCTCTCTCACTGACTGACAGAATCTCTCTCAATGACTAGCTCACTGACTCTCCCACTCTCTCACTGACTGACTCACTCATTGACACCCACTCTCACTCACTGACTCACTCTCACTGACTGATAGACTCACTCTCACTGACTCTCTCACTGACAGACTTTCCCTCTCACTGACAGATTTTCACTGACTGACTCACTCTCACTGACAATCTCTCATGACTGACAGCCTCCCACTGACACTCTCCCACTCTCTCACTGACTCACTCACTGACTCTCCCACTCACTCACTGAAAATCACTCTCATTCACTGACTCACTCTGACAGACTCTCACTGACACTCTGCCACTCTCTCTCACTGACTGACTCTCTCTCACTGACAGACTCTCACTGACTCACTCTCACTCACTGACTCACTCTCACTGACAGACTCTCACTGACAGACTCTCTCACTGACAGACTCTCTCACTGACAGACTCTCTCACTGACAGACTCTCCCACTGACAGACTCTCTCACTGACACTCTCCCTCTCACTGACTGACAGACTCTCACTGACAGATTCTCCCACTCTCACTGACTGACTGACTCCCACTGACACTTTCCCACTCTCTCTCACTGACTGACAGAATCTCTCACTGACTCTCACTCACTGACTGACTCACTCTCACTGACAGACTCCCACTGACTGACAGACTCTCACTCACTCACTGACTCACTCTCACTAACAGACTCTCACTGACTGACAGACTCTCACTGACTGACTCACTCTCACTGACTGATTGACTCTCTCACTGACTCTCACTAAAAGACTGACTCTCGCTAAAAGACTGACTACCCCACTGACTCACTCTCTCACTGACTGTCACTGACTGACTCTCACTCTCACTGACTGACTGACACTTTCCCACTCACTCTCTCTTACTGACACTCACTGACTCACTCTCACAGACTCTCTCTCACTGATTGGCATAATCTCTCTCGCTGACTCACTCACTCTTACTGACTCACTCTCACTGACTGATTGACTCTCTCACTGACTCTCGCTAAAAGACTGACTATCCCACTGTCTGACTCTCACTGACTGACTCACTCTCTCACTGACAGACTCTCACTGACACTCTCCTACTCACTGACTCACTCTCACTAACAGACTCTCACCGATTGAAAGACTCACTGACTGACTCTCCCACTCACTCACTGACTCTCTCACTGACTGACTCACTCTCTCACTGACAGACTCTCTCTGACACTCTCCCACTCACTCTCTGACTGACTCTCCCACTCACTCTCACTGACTTACTGTCACTGACTCACTCTCACTGACTCTCCCCCTCTCTCACTGACTGACTCACTCTCACTGACTGACTCTCACTCTCTCTCTCACTGACTGACTCTCACTGACAGATTCTCACTGACTGACTCACTCTCACTGACTCACTCACTGACACTCCCACTCTCTCTCACTGACTGACTCACTCTCCCTCTCACCGACACTCTCCCACTGTCTCTCACTGACTGACACTCTCTCTTACTGATTGACAGAATCTCTCACTGACTGACTCACTGACTGACAGACTCTCCCACTCTCTCTCACTGACTGACTCACTCTCATTGACTGTCTCACTCACTCTCACTGACTGACAGACTCTTTCTCACTGATTGACATAATCTCTCTCACTGACTGACTCACAGACTCTCCCACTCTCTCTCACTGACTGACACTCACTCTCACTGACTGACAGACTCTCACTGACACTCTCCCACTCTCTCTCACTGACACTCAGGCCCTCACTGACAGACTCTCTGACTGACTCACTCACTGACTGACTCACTTTCACTCACTGACTGACAGACTCTCCCACTGACTGACTGACTCTCACTGATTTACTCTCCCACTCTCACTGACTGACTGACTCTCTCCCACTCTCTCTCACTGACTCACTCTCACTGACAGACAGACTCATTCTCACTGACAGACTCATTCTCACTGACAGACAGACTCATTTTCACTGACTGACTCACTGTCACTGACTGACTCACTGTCACTGACTGACTCACTCTCACTGACTGACTCTCACCGACTGACTCTCACACTGACTCTCACACTGACTGACTCTCACACTGACAGACTCTCCCACTGACTGTCTCACTCTCACTGACTCACTGACTGACTCTCCCACTGTCTCTCTCTCACTGACTGACCCACTCTCTCACTGACTGACTCACTCTCACTGACTCACTCTCACTGACAGATTCTCACTGACTGACTCTCCCACTCTTTCAATGACTGACTGACTCCCACTGACACTTTCTCACTCTCTCTCACTGACTGACAGAATCTCTCTCACTGACTGACTCTCACTAACAGACTCTCACTGAAAATCTCCCACTCTCTCTCACTGACTGACTCTCACTGATACTCTCCCACTGACTCACTAACTCTCACACTCACAGACTCACTCTCACTGACTGTCTCACTCTCAGACTCTCACTGACACTCTCACACTCTCCCACTCTCTCACTGACTCACTCTCTCTCATTGACTGACAGACTCACTCTCACTGAGTGACTCACTCTAACTCACTGACTCACTCTCACTGACAAACTCTTACTGACTGACAGACTCACTGACTGACTCTCCCACTCACTGACTGACTCACTCTCTCACACTGAAAGACTCTCACTGACACTCTCACTGACTGACTCTCCCACTCTCTCTCACTGATTGACAGAATCTCTCACTGACTGACTCTCCCACTCTTTCTCACTGACTGACTCACTCTCCCACTCACTCTCTGATTGACTCTCCCACTCACTGACTGATTCACTCTCACTGACTCTCCCCCTCTCTCACTGACTGACTCACTCTCACTAACAGACTCTCACTGACTGACTCTCCCACTCTCTCACTGCCACTCTCCCACTCTCTCTCACTGGCTCACTCTCTCTCACTGACTGACAGACTCACTCTCACTGACTGACTCTCTCTGACTGACTCACTCTCACTCACTGACACTAACTCACACTCACTGACAGACTCTTACTGACTGACAGACTCACTGACAGACTCTCCCACTCTCTCACACTGAAAGACTCTCACTGACACTCTCCCACTCACTCTCTCACTGATTGACAGAATCTCTCACTGACAGACTCTCCCACTCTCTCACACTGAAAGACTCTCACTGACTGACTCTCACTGACACTCTCTGATTGACTCTCCCACTGACTCTCACTGACTGACTGACTCTGCCACTCTCTCTCTCATTGATTGACAGAATCTCTCTCACTGACTGACTGACTGACTGACTTTCACTGACAGATTTTCACTGACTGACTCACTCTCACTAACAGACTCTCACTGACTGACTCACTCTTACTGACAGACTCTCTCACTCTCTCATGACTGACTGTCACTGACAGCCTCCCACTGACACTCTCCCACTCTCTCTCACTGACTGACAGAATCTCTCTCAATGACTAGCTCACTGACTCTCTCACTGACTGACTCTCACTCACTGACACCCACTCTCACTCACTGACTCACTCTTACTGACTGACAGACTCACTCTCACTGACTCTCTCACTGACAGACTTTCCCTCTCACTGATTGACTCACTCTCACTGACAGATTTTCACTGACTGACTCACTCTCACTGACAATCTCTCATGACTGACAGCCTCCCGCTGACACTCTCCCACTCTCTCTCACTGACTCTCCCACTCACTCACTCACTGACTCTCCCACTCACTCACTGACAATCACTCTCATTCACTGACTCACTCTGACAGACTCTCACTGACACTCTGCCACTCTCTCTCACTGACAGACTCTCACTCACTCACTGACTCTCTCACTGACAGACTCTCTCACTGACACTCTCCCTCTCACTGACTGACTCACTCTCACTGACCGACAGATTCTCACTGACAGATTCTCCCACTCTCACTGACTGACTTGACTCCCACTGACACTTTCCCACTCTCTCTCACTGACTGACAGAATCTCTCTCACTGACTCTCACTCACTGACTGACTCTCACTGACAGACTCTCTCACTGACAGACTCTCTCACTGACACTCTCCCTCTCACTGACTGACTCACTCTCACTGACCGACAGATTCTCACTGACAGATTCTCCCACTCTCACTGATTGACTTGACTCCCACTGACACTTTCCCACTCTCTCTCACTGACTGACAGAATCTCTCTCACTGACTCTCACTCACTGACTGACTCACTCTCTGACTGACTCACTCTCACTGACAGACTCTCACTGACTGACAGACTCTCACTCACTGACTGACTCACTCACTAACAGACTCTCACTGACTGACAGACTCTCACTGACACTCTCCCACTCTCACTCACTGACTGACTCACTCTTACTAACAAACTCTCACTGACTCTCCCACTCTCACTGACACTCTTCCACTCTCTCTCACTGACAGACTCACTCTCACTGACAGACTCTCTCACTTACACTCTCCCACTCACTCTCACTGACAGACTCTCACTGACTGACACCCTCCCACTGACACTCTCCCACTCTCTCTCACTGACTGACAGAATCTCTTTCAATGACTAGCTCACTGACTCTCCCACTCTCTCACTGACTGACTCTCACTCACTGACACCCACTCTCACTCTCACTGACTCACTCTGACAGACTTTCACTGACACTCTCCCACTCTCTCTCACTGACTGATTCACTATCTCTCACTGACTCATTTTCATTGACTCTCACTGACAGACTCTCCCACTCTGCCACTCTCCCTCTCACTGACTGACAGACTCTCACTGACTCACTCTCACTGACAGATTCTCACTGACTGACTCTCCCACTCTCTCACTGACTGACTCTCCCACTGACTCACTCTCACTGACAGATTCTCACTGACTGACTCTCCCACTCTTTCAATGACTGACTGACTCCCACTGACACTTTCCCACTCTCTCTCACTGACTGACTATCACTCACTCTCACTAACAGACTCTCACTGAAAATCTCCCACTCTCTCTCACTGACTGACTCTCACTGATACTCTCCCACTGACTCACTAACTCTCACACTCACAGACTCACTCTCACAGACTCTCACTGACACTCTCCCACTCTCTCACTGACTCACTCATTCTCACTGATAGACTCTCACTGACTCACTGACACTTCCCACTCTCTCACTGACAGACTCTTACTGACACTCACTGACAGACTCTCACTGACTGACACTTTCCCACTCTCTCACTGACTCGCCCATTCTCTCTCACTGACTCACTCACTCTCACCGACTGTCACTGACTGACTCACTCTCACTGACTTACTCTCCCACTCTCTCACTGACACTCTCTCACTCACTGATTGACTCTCTCTCACTGACTGACTCTCACTGACTCTCGCTAAAAGACTGACTGACTCTCGCTAAAAGACTGACTATCCCACTGACTCACTGTTTCACTCACTAACTGACTCTCTCACTCTCACTGACTGACTCACTCAGTCCCACTGACTCACTCTCACTGACTGACTCACTCTCACTAACAGACTCTGACTGACTCACTCTCACTGATTGACAGAATCTCTCACTGACTGACTCTCTCACTGACAGACTCTCACCGACACTCTCCCACTCAATCTCTGATTAACTCTCCCACTCACTGACTGATTGACTCTCACTGACTGACTCACTCTCACTGACTCTCCCCCTCTCTGACTGACTGACTCACTCTCACTAACAGACTCTCACTGACTGACTCTCCCACTCTCCCACTGACACTCTCACTGCCACTCTCCCACTCTCTCACTGACTCACTCTCTCTCACTGACTGACAGACTCACTCTCACTGACTGACTCACTCTCACTGACTGACTCACTCTAACTCACTGACTCACTCTCACTGACTCACTCTCACTGACAGACTCACTGACTGACTCTCCCACTCACTGACTGACTCACTCTCACTGAAAGACTCTCACTGACACTCTCACTGACTGACTCTCACTGACACTCTCCCACTCACTCTCTCACTGATTGACAGAATCTCTCACTGACTGACTCTCCCACTCTTTCTCACTGACTGACTCACTCTCACTGACACTCTCCCACTCACTCTCTGATTGACTCTCCCACTCACTGACTGATTCACTCTCACTGACTGACTCACTCTCACTGACTCTCCCCCTCTCTCACTGACTGACTCACTCTCACTAACAGACTCTCACTGACTGACTCTCCCACTCTCTCACTGCCACTCTCCCACTCTCTCTCACTGGCTTACTCTCTCTCACTGACTGACTCTCTCTGAATGACTCACTCTCACTCACTGACACTAACTCACACTCACTGACACTGACTCACACTCACTGACTCTCTCACTGACTCACTCTCACTGACAGACTCTTACTGACTGACTGACTCACTGACAGACTCTCCCACTCTCTCTCTCTCACTGACTCACTCTCACTGACTGACTCTCCCACTCACTGACTGACTCACTCTCACTGACTGACTCACTCTCTCACACTGAAAGACTCTTACTGACACTCTCCCACTCCCTCTCTCACTGATTGACAGAATCTCTCACTGACTGACTCTCCCACTCTCTCACTGACTGACTCACTCTCACTGACACTCTCCCACTCACTCTCTGATTGACTCTCCCACTGACTCTCACTGACTGACTGACTCTGCCACTCTCTCTCACTGACTGACTGACAGACTTTCACTGACACTCTCCCACTCACTCTCACTGACTGACTCATTCACTCTCACTGACTGACAGACTCACTCTCACTGACTCTCTCTCATGGACAGACTTTCCCTCTCACTGACTGACTCACTCTCACTGACAGATTTTCACTGACTGACTGACTTTCACTGACTCACTCTCACTAACAGACTCTCACTGACTGACTCACTCTCACTAACAGACTCTCACTGACTGACTCACTCTTACTGACAGACTCTCTCACTGACTCTCCCACTCTCTCATGACTGACTGACTGTCACTGACAGCCTCCCACTGACACTCTCCCACTCTCTCTCACTGACTGACAGAATCTCTCTCAATGACTAGCTCACTGACTCTCCCACTCTCTCACTGACACCCACTCTCACTCACTGACTCACTCTTACTGACTGACAGACTCACTCTCACTGACAATCTCTCATGACTGACAGCCTCCCACTGACTCTCTCCCACTCTCTCTGTCACTGACTCACTCACTGACTCTCCCACTCACTCACTGACAATCACTCTCATTCACTGACTCACTCTGACAGACTCTCACTGACACTCTCTCTCACTGACTCACTCTCACTCACTGACAGACTCTCACTGACAGACTCTCTCACTGACAGACTCTCCCACTGACAGACTCTCTCACTGACACTCTCCCTCTCACTGACTGACTCACTCTCACTGACCGACAGACTCTCACTGACAGATTCTCCCACTCTCACTGACTGACTGACTCCCACTGACACTTTCCCACTCTCTCTCACTGACTGACAGAATCTCTCTCACTGACTCTCACTCACTGACTGACTCACTCTCACTGACACTCTCACTGACTGACAGACTCTCACTGACACTCTCCCACTCTCACTCACTGACTGACTCTCTCTGACTGACTCACTCTCACTCACTGACACTAACTCACACTCACTGACACTGACTCACACTCACTGACTCACTCTCACTGACAGACTCTTACTGACTGACAGACTCACTGACAGACTCTCCCACTCTCTCTCTCTCACTGACAGACTCTCACTGACTCACTCTCACTGACTGACTCTCCCACTCACTGACTGACTCACTCTCACTGACTGACTCACTCTCTCACACTGAAAGACTCTCACTGACACTCTCCCACTCACTCTCTCACTGATTGACAGAATCTCTCACTGACTGACTCTCCCACTCTTTCTCACTGACTGACTCACTCTCACTGACACTCTCCCACTCACTCTGATTGACTCTCCCACTGACTCTTACTGACTGACTGACTCTGCCACTCTCTCTCTCTCTCACTGATTGACAGAATCTCTCTCACTGACTGACTGACAGACTTTCACTGACACTCTCCCACTCACTCACACTGACTGACTAATTCACTCTCACTGACTGACAGACTCACTCTCACTGACTCTCTCTCATGGACAGACTTTCCCTCTCACTGACAGATTTTCACTGACTGACTGACTCTCACTGACTCACTCTCACTAACAGACTCTCACTGACTGACTCACTCTTACTGACAGACTCTCTCACTGACTGACTCTCCCACTCTCTCATGACTGACTGACTGTCACTGACAGCCTCCCACTGACACTCTCCCACTCTCTCTCACTGACTGACAGAATCTCTCTCAATGACTAGCTCACTGACTCTCCCACTCTCTCACTGACTGACTCACTCATTGACACCCACTCTCACTCACTGACTCACTCTCACTGACTGATAGACTCACTCTCACTGACTCTCTCACTGACAGACTTTCCCTCTCACTGACAGATTTTCACTGACTGACTCACTCTCACTGACAATCTCTCATGACTGACAGCCTCCCACTGACACTCTCCCACTCTCTCACTGAATCACTCACTGACTCTCCCACTCACTCACTGAAAATCACTCTCATTCACTGACTCACTCTGACAGACTCTCACTGACACTCTGCCACTCTCTCTCACTGACTGACTCTCTCTCACTGACAGACTCTCACTGACTCACTCTCACTCACTGACTCACTCTCACTCACTGACTCACTCTCACTGACAGACTCTCACTGACAGACTCTCTCACTGACAGACTCTCCCACTGACAGACTCTCTCACTGACACTCTCCCTCTCACTGACTGACAGACTCTCACTGACAGATTCTCCCACTCTCACTGACTGACTGACTCCCACTGACACTTTCCCACTCTCTCTCACTGACTGACAGAATCTCTCACTGACTCTCACTCACTGACTGACTCACTCTCACTGACAGACTCCCACTGACTGACAGACTCTCACTCACTCACTGACTCACTCTCACTAACAGACTCTCACTGACTGACAGACTCTCACTGACTGACTCACTCTCACTGACTGATTGACTCTCTCACTGACTCTCACTAAAAGACTGACTCTCGCTAAAAGACTGACTACCCCACTGACTCACTCTCTCACTGACTGTCACTGACTGACTCTCACTCTCACTGACTGACTGACACTTTCCCACTCACTCTCTCTTACTGACACTCACTGACTCACTCTCACAGACTCTCTCTCACTGATTGGCATAATCTCTCTCGCTGACTCACTCACTCTTACTGACTCACTCTCACTGACTGATTGACTCTCTCACTGACTCTCGCTAAAAGACTGACTATCCCACTGTCTGACTCTCACTGACTGACTCACTCTCTCACTGACAGACTCTCACTGACACTCTCCTACTCACTGACTCACTCTCACTAACAGACTCTCACCGATTGAAAGACTCACTGACTGACTCTCCCACTCACTCACTGACTCTCTCACTGACTGACTCACTCTCTCACTGACAGACTCTCTCTGACACTCTCCCACTCACTCTCTGACTGACTCTCCCACTCACTCTCACTGACTTACTGTCACTGACTCACTCTCACTGACTCTCCCCCTCTCTCACTGACTGACTCACTCTCACTGACTGACTCTCACTCTCTCTCTCACTGACTGACTCTCACTGACAGATTCTCACTGACTGACTCACTCTCACTGACTCACTCACTGACACTCCCACTCTCTCTCACTGACTGACTCACTCTCCCTCTCACCGACACTCTCCCACTGTCTCTCACTGACTGACACTCTCTCTTACTGATTGACAGAATCTCTCACTGACTGACTCACTGACTGACAGACTCTCCCACTCTCTCTCACTGACTGACTCACTCTCATTGACTGTCTCACTCACTCTCACTGACTGACAGACTCTTTCTCACTGATTGACATAATCTCTCTCACTGACTGACTCACAGACTCTCCCACTCTCTCTCACTGACTGACACTCACTCTCACTGACTGACAGACTCTCACTGACACTCTCCCACTCTCTCTCACTGACACTCAGGCCCTCACTGACAGACTCTCTGACTGACTCACTCACTGACTGACTCACTTTCACTCACTGACTGACAGACTCTCCCACTGACTGACTGACTCTCACTGATTTACTCTCCCACTCTCACTGACTGACTGACTCTCTCCCACTCTCTCTCACTGACTCACTCTCACTGACAGACAGACTCATTCTCACTGACAGACTCATTCTCACTGACAGACAGACTCATTTTCACTGACTGACTCACTGTCACTGACTGACTCACTCTCACTGACTGACTCACTCTCACTGACTGACTCTCACCGACTGACTCTCACACTGACTCTCACACTGACTGACTCTCACACTGACAGACTCTCCCACTGACTGTCTCACTCTCACTGACTCACTGACTGACTCTCCCACTGTCTCTCTCTCACTGACTGACCCACTCTCTCACTGACTGACTCACTCTCACTGACTCACTCTCACTGACAGATTCTCACTGACTGACTCTCCCACTCTTTCAATGACTGACTGACTCCCACTGACACTTTCTCACTCTCTCTCACTGACTGACAGAATCTCTCTCACTGACTGACTCTCACTAACAGACTCTCACTGAAAATCTCCCACTCTCTCTCACTGACTGACTCTCACTGATACTCTCCCACTGACTCACTAACTCTCACACTCACAGACTCACTCTCACTGACTGTCTCACTCTCAGACTCTCACTGACACTCTCACACTCTCCCACTCTCTCACTGACTCACTCTCTCTCACTGACTGACAGACTCACTCTCACTGAGTGACTCACTCTAACTCACTGACTCACTCTCACTGACAAACTCTTACTGACTGACAGACTCACTGACTGACTCTCCCACTCACTGACTGACTCACTCTCTCACACTGAAAGACTCTCACTGACACTCTCACTGACTGACTCTCCCACTCACTCTCTCACTGATTGACAGAATCTCTCACTGACTGACTCTCCCACTCTTTCTCACTGACTGACTCACTCTCCCACTCACTCTCTGATTGACTCTCCCACTCACTGACTGATTCACTCTCACTGACTCTCCCCCTCTCTCACTGACTGACTCACTCTCACTAACAGACTCTCACTGACTGACTCTCCCACTCTCTCACTGCCACTCTCCCACTCTCTCTCACTGGCTCACTCTCTCTCACTGACTGACAGACTCACTCTCACTGACTGACTCTCTCTGACTGACTCACTCTCACTCACTGACACTAACTCACACTCACTGACAGACTCTTACTGACTGACAGACTCACTGACAGACTCTCCCACTCTCTCACACTGAAAGACTCTCACTGACACTCTCCCACTCACTCTCTCACTGATTGACAGAATCTCTCACTGACAGACTCTCCCACTCTCTCACACTGAAAGACTCTCACTGACTGACTCTCACTGACACTCTCTGATTGACTCTCCCACTGACTCTCACTGACTGACTGACTCTGCCACTCTCTCTCTCATTGATTGACAGAATCTCTCTCACTGACTGACTGACTGACTGACTTTCACTGACAGATTTTCACTGACTGACTGACTCTCACTGACTCACTCTCACTAACAGACTCTCACTGACTGACTCACTCTTACTGACAGACTCTCTCACTCTCTCATGACTGACTGTCACTGACAGCCTCCCACTGACACTCTCCCACTCTCTCTCACTGACTGACAGAATCTCTCTCAATGACTAGCTCACTGACTCTCTCACTGACTGACTCTCACTCACTGACACCCACTCTCACTCACTGACTCACTCTTACTGACTGACAGACTCACTCTCACTGACTCTCTCACTGACAGACTTTCCCTCTCACTGATTGACTCACTCTCACTGACAGATTTTCACTGACTGACTCACTCTCACTGACAATCTCTCATGACTGACAGCCTCCCGCTGACACTCTCCCACTCTCTCTCACTGACTCTCCCACTCACTCACTCACTGACTCTCCCACTCACTCACTGACAATCACTCTCATTCACTGACTCACTCTGACAGACTCTCACTGACACTCTGCCACTCTCTCTCACTGACAGACTCTCACTCACTCACTGACTCTCTCACTGACAGACTCTCTCACTGACACTCTCCCTCTCACTGACTGACTCACTCTCACTGACCGACAGATTCTCACTGACAGATTCTCCCACTCTCACTGACTGACTTGACTCCCACTGACACTTTCCCACTCTCTCTCACTGACTGACAGAATCTCTCTCACTGACTCTCACTCACTGACTGACTCACTCTCTGACTGACTCACTCTCACTGACAGACTCTCACTCACTGACTGACTCACTCACTAACAGACTCTCACTGACTGACAGACTCTCACTGACACTCTCCCACTCTCACTCACTGACTGACTCACTCTTACTAACAAACTCTCACTGACTCTCCCACTCTCACTGACACTCTTCCACTCTCTCTCACTGACAGACTCTCTCACTTACACTCTCCCACTCACTCTCACTGACAGACTCTCACTGACTGACACCCTCCCACTGACACTCTCCCACTCTCTCTCACTGACTGACAGAATCTCTTTCAATGACTAGCTCACTGACTCTCCCACTCTCTCACTGACTGACTCTCACTCACTGACACCCACTCTCACTCTCACTGACTCACTCTGACAGACTTTCACTGACACTCTCCCACTCTCTCTCACTGACTGATTCACTATCTCTCACTGACTCATTTTCATTGACTCTCACTGACAGACTCTCCCACTCTGCCACTCTCCCTCTCACTGACTGACAGACTCTCACTGACTCACTCTCACTGACAGATTCTCACTGACTGACTCTCCCACTCTCTCACTGACTGACTCTCCCACTCTCTCACTGACTCACTCTCACTGACAGATTCTCACTGACTGACTCTCCCACTCTTTCAATGACTGACTGACTCCCACTGACACTTTCCCACTCTCTCTCACTGACTGACTATCACTCACTCTCACTAACAGACTCTCACTGAAAATCTCCCACTCTCTCTCACTGACTGACTCTCACTGATACTCTCCCACTGACTCACTAACTCTCACACTCACAGACTCACTCTCACAGACTCTCACTGACACTCTCCCACTCTCTCACTGACTCACTCATTCTCACTGATAGACTCTCACTGACTCACTGACACTTCCCACTCTCTCACTGACAGACTCTTACTGACACTCACTGACAGACTCTCACTGACTGACACTTTCCCACTCTCTCACTGACTCGCCCATTCTCTCTCACTGACTCACTCACTCTCACCGACTGTCACTGACTGACTCACTCTCACTGACTTACTCTCCCACTCTCTCACTGACACTCTCTCACTCACTGATTGACTCTCTCTCACTGACTGACTCTCACTGACTCTCGCTAAAAGACTGACTGACTCTCGCTAAAAGACTGACTATCCCACTGACTCACTGTTTCACTCACTAACTGACTCTCTCACTCTCACTGACTGACTCACTCAGTCCCACTGACTCACTCTCACTGACTGACTCACTCTCACTAACAGACTCTGACTGACTCACTCTCACTGATTGACAGAATCTCTCACTGACTGACTCTCTCACTGACAGACTCTCACCGACACTCTCCCACTCAATCTCTGATTAACTCTCCCACTCACTGACTGATTGACTCTCACTGACTGACTCACTCTCACTGACTCTCCCCCTCTCTGACTGACTGACTCACTCTCACTAACAGACTCTCACTGACTGACTCTCCCACTCTCCCACTGACACTCTCACTGCCACTCTCCCACTCTCTCACTGACTCACTCTCTCTCACTGACTGACAGACTCACTCTCACTGACTGACTCACTCTCACTGACTGACTCACTCTAACTCACTGACTCACTCTCACTGACTCACTCTCACTGACAGACTCACTGACTGACTCTCCCACTCACTGACTGACTCACTCTCACTGAAAGACTCTCACTGACACTCTCACTGACTGACTCTCACTGACACTCTCCCACTCACTCTCTCACTGATTGACAGAATCTCTCACTGACTGACTCTCCCACTCTTTCTCACTGACTGACTCACTCTCACTGACACTCTCCCACTCACTCTCTGATTGACTCTCCCACTCACTGACTGATTCACTCTCACTGACTCTCCCCCTCTCTCACTGACTGACTCACTCTCACTAACAGACTCTCACTGACTGACTCTCCCACTCTCTCACTGCCACTCTCCCACTCTCTCTCACTGGCTTACTCTCTCTCACTGACTGACTCTCTCTGAATGACTCACTCTCACTCACTGACACTAACTCACACTCACTGACACTGACTCACACTCACTGACTCTCTCACTGACTCACTCTCACTGACAGACTCTTACTGACTGACTGACTCACTGACAGACTCTCCCACTCTCTCTCTCTCACTGACTCACTCTCACTGACTGACTCTCCCACTCACTGACTGACTCACTCTCACTGACTGACTCACTCTCTCACACTGAAAGACTCTTACTGACACTCTCCCACTCCCTCTCTCACTGATTGACAGAATCTCTCACTGACTGACTCTCCCACTCTCTCACTGACTGACTCACTCTCACTGACACTCTCCCACTCACTCTCTGATTGACTCTCCCACTGACTCTCACTGACTGACTGACTCTGCCACTCTCTCTCACTGACTGACTGACAGACTTTCACTGACACTCTCCCACTCACTCACACTGACTGACTCATTCACTCTCACTGACTGACAGACTCACTCTCACTGACTCTCTCTCATGGACAGACTTTCCCTCTCACTGACTGACTCACTCTCACTGACAGATTTTCACTGACTGACTGACTTTCACTGACTCACTCTCACTAACAGACTCTCACTGACTGACTCACTCTCACTAACAGACTCTCACTGACTGACTCACTCTTACTGACAGACTCTCTCACTGACTCTCCCACTCTCTCATGACTGACTGACTGTCACTGACAGCCTCCCACTGACACTCTCCCACTCTCTCTCACTGACTGACAGAATCTCTCTCAATGACTAGCTCACTGACTCTCCCACTCTCTCACTGACTGACTCTCACTCACTGACACCCACTCTCACTCACTGACTCACTCTTACTGACTGACAGACTCACTCTCACTGACAATCTCTCATGACTGACAGCCTCCCACTGACTCTCTCCCACTCTCTCTGTCACTGACTCACTCACTGACTCTCCCACTCACTCACTGACAATCACTCTCATTCACTGACTCACTCTGACAGACTCTCACTGACACTCTCTCTCACTGACTCACTCTCACTCACTGACAGACTCTCACTGACAGACTCTCTCACTGACAGACTCTCCCACTGACAGACTCTCTCACTGACACTCTCCCTCTCACTGACTGACTCACTCTCACTGACCGACAGACTCTCACTGACAGATTCTCCCACTCTCACTGACTGACTGACTCCCACTGACACTTTCCCACTCTCTCTCACTGACTGACAGAATCTCTCTCACTGACTCTCACTCACTGACTGACTCACTCTCACTGACACTCTCACTGACTGACAGACTCTCACTGACACTCTCCCACTCTCACTCACTGACTGACTCTCTCTGACTGACTCACTCTCACTCACTGACACTAACTCACACTCACTGACACTGACTCACACTCACTGACTCACTCTCACTGACAGACTCTTACTGACTGACAGACTCACTGACAGACTCTCCCACTCTCTCTCTCTCACTGACAGACTCTCACTGACTCACTCTCACTGACTGACTCTCCCACTCACTGACTGACTCACTCTCACTGACTGACTCACTCTCTCACACTGAAAGACTCTCACTGACACTCTCCCACTGATTGACAGAATCTCTCACTGACTGACTCTCCCACTCTTTCTCACTGACTGACTCACTCTCACTGACACTCTCCCACTCACTCTCTGATTGACTCTCCCACTGACTCTTACTGACTGACTGACTCTGCCACTCTCTCTCTCTCTCACTGATTGACAGAATCTCTCTCACTGACTGACTGACAGACTTTCACTGACACTCTCCCACTCACTCACACTGACTGACTAATTCACTCTCACTGACTGACAGACTCACTCTCACTGACTCTCTCTCATGGACAGACTTTCCCTCTCACTGACAGATTTTCACTGACTGACTGACTCTCACTGACTCACTCTCACTAACAGACTCTCACTGACTGACTCACTCTTACTGACAGACTCTCTCACTGACTGACTCTCCCACTCTCTCATGACTGACTGACTGTCACTGACAGCCTCCCACTGACACTCTCCCACTCTCTCTCACTGACTGACAGAATCTCTCTCAATGACTAGCTCACTGACTCTCCCACTCTCTCACTGACTGACTCACTCATTGACACCCACTCTCACTCACTGACTCACTCTCACTGACTGATAGACTCACTCTCACTGACTCTCTCACTGACAGACTTTCCCTCTCACTGACAGATTTTCACTGACTGACTCACTCTCACTGACAATCTCTCATGACTGACAGCCTCCCACTGACACTCTCCCACTCTCTCACTGACTCACTCACTGACTCTCCCACTCACTCACTGAAAATCACTCTCATTCACTGACTCACTCTGACAGACTCTCACTGACACTCTGCCACTCTCTCTCACTGACTGACTCTCTCTCACTGACAGACTCTCACTGACTCACTCTCACTCACTGACTCACTCTCACTGACAGACTCTCACTGACAGACTCTCTCACTGACAGACTCTCTCACTGACAGACTCTCTCACTGACAGACTCTCCCACTGACAGACTCTCTCACTGACACTCTCCCTCTCACTGACTGACAGACTCTCACTGACAGATTCTCCCACTCTCACTGACTGACTGACTCCCACTGACACTTTCCCACTCTCTCTCACTGACTGACAGAATCTCTCACTGACTCTCACTCACTGACTGACTCACTCTCACTGACAGACTCCCACTGACTGACAGACTCTCACTCACTCACTGACTCACTCTCACTAACAGACTCTCACTGACTGACAGACTCTCACTGACTGACTCACTCTCACTGACTGATTGACTCTCTCACTGACTCTCACTAAAAGACTGACTCTCGCTAAAAGACTGACTACCCCACTGACTCACTCTCTCACTGACTGTCACTGACTGACTCTCACTCTCACTGACTGACTGACACTTTCCCACTCACTCTCTCTTACTGACACTCACTGACTCACTCTCACAGACTCTCTCTCACTGATTGGCATAATCTCTCTCGCTGACTCACTCACTCTTACTGACTCACTCTCACTGACTGATTGACTCTCTCACTGACTCTCGCTAAAAGACTGACTATCCCACTGTCTGACTCTCACTGACTGACTCACTCTCTCACTGACAGACTCTCACTGACACTCTCCTACTCACTGACTCACTCTCACTAACAGACTCTCACCGATTGAAAGACTCACTGACTGACTCTCCCACTCACTCACTGACTCTCTCACTGACTGACTCACTCTCTCACTGACAGACTCTCTCTGACACTCTCCCACTCACTCTCTGACTGACTCTCCCACTCACTCTCACTGACTTACTGTCACTGACTCACTCTCACTGACTCTCCCCCTCTCTCACTGACTGACTCACTCTCACTGACTGACTCTCACTCTCTCTCTCACTGACTGACTCTCACTGACAGATTCTCACTGACTGACTCACTCTCACTGACTCACTCACTGACACTCCCACTCTCTCTCACTGACTGACTCACTCTCCCTCTCACCGACACTCTCCCACTGTCTCTCACTGACTGACACTCTCTCTTACTGATTGACAGAATCTCTCACTGACTGACTCACTGACTGACAGACTCTCCCACTCTCTCTCACTGACTGACTCACTCTCATTGACTGTCTCACTCACTCTCACTGACTGACAGACTCTTTCTCACTGATTGACATAATCTCTCTCACTGACTGACTCACAGACTCTCCCACTCTCTCTCACTGACTGACACTCACTCTCACTGACTGACAGACTCTCACTGACACTCTCCCACTCTCTCTCACTGACACTCAGGCCCTCACTGACAGACTCTCTGACTGACTCACTCACTGACTGACTCACTTTCACTCACTGACTGACAGACTCTCCCACTGACTGACTGACTCTCACTGATTTACTCTCCCACTCTCACTGACTGACTGACTCTCTCCCACTCTCTCTCACTGACTCACTCTCACTGACAGACAGACTCATTCTCACTGACAGACTCATTCTCACTGACAGACAGACTCATTTTCACTGACTGACTCACTGTCACTGACTGACTCACTCTCACTGACTGACTCACTCTCACTGACTGACTCTCACCGACTGACTCTCACACTGACTCTCACACTGACTGACTCTCACACTGACAGACTCTCCCACTGACTGTCTCACTCTCACTGACTCACTGACTGACTCTCCCACTGTCTCTCTCTCACTGACTGACCCACTCTCTCACTGACTGACTCACTCTCACTGACTCACTCTCACTGACAGATTCTCACTGACTGACTCTCCCACTCTTTCAATGACTGACTGACTCCCACTGACACTTTCTCACTCTCTCTCACTGACTGACAGAATCTCTCTCACTGACTGACTCTCACTAACAGACTCTCACTGAAAATCTCCCACTCTCTCTCACTGACTGACTCTCACTGATACTCTCCCACTGACTCACTAACTCTCACACTCACAGACTCACTCTCACTGACTGTCTCACTCTCAGACTCTCACTGACACTCTCACACTCTCCCACTCTCTCACTGACTCACTCTCTCTCACTGACTGACAGACTCACTCTCACTGAGTGACTCACTCTAACTCACTGACTCACTCTCACTGACAAACTCTTACTGACTGACAGACTCACTGACTGACTCTCCCACTCACTGACTGACTCACTCTCTCACACTGAAAGACTCTCACTGACACTCTCACTGACTGACTCTCCCACTCACTCTCTCACTGATTGACAGAATCTCTCACTGACTGACTCTCCCACTCTTTCTCACTGACTGACTCACTCTCCCACTCACTCTCTGATTGACTCTCCCACTCACTGACTGATTCACTCTCACTGACTCTCCCCCTCTCTCACTGACTGACTCACTCTCACTAACAGACTCTCACTGACTGACTCTCCCACTCTCTCACTGCCACTCTCCCACTCTCTCTCACTGGCTCACTCTCTCTCACTGACTGACAGACTCACTCTCACTGACTGACTCTCTCTGACTGACTCACTCTCACTCACTGACACTAACTCACACTCACTGACAGACTCTTACTGACTGACAGACTCACTGACAGACTCTCCCACTCTCTCACACTGAAAGACTCTCACTGACACTCTCCCACTCACTCTCTCACTGATTGACAGAATCTCTCACTGACAGACTCTCCCACTCTCTCACACTGAAAGACTCTCACTGACTGACTCTCACTGACACTCTCTGATTGACTCTCCCACTGACTCTCACTGACTGACTGACTCTGCCACTCTCTCTCTCATTGATTGACAGAATCTCTCTCACTGACTGACTGACTGACTGACTTTCACTGACAGATTTTCACTGACTGACTCACTCTCACTAACAGACTCTCACTGACTGACTCACTCTTACTGACAGACTCTCTCACTCTCTCATGACTGACTGTCACTGACAGCCTCCCACTGACACTCTCCCACTCTCTCTCACTGACTGACAGAATCTCTCTCAATGACTAGCTCACTGACTCTCTCACTGACTGACTCTCACTCACTGACACCCACTCTCACTCACTGACTCACTCTTACTGACTGACAGACTCACTCTCACTGACTCTCTCACTGACAGACTTTCCCTCTCACTGATTGACTCACTCTCACTGACAGATTTTCACTGACTGACTCACTCTCACTGACAATCTCTCATGACTGACAGCCTCCCGCTGACACTCTCCCACTCTCTCTCACTGACTCTCCCACTCACTCACTCACTGACTCTCCCACTCACTCACTGACAATCACTCTCATTCACTGACTCACTCTGACAGACTCTCACTGACACTCTGCCACTCTCTCTCACTGACAGACTCTCACTCACTCACTGACTCTCTCACTGACAGACTCTCTCACTGACACTCTCCCTCTCACTGACTGACTCACTCTCACTGACCGACAGATTCTCACTGACAGATTCTCCCACTCTCACTGACTGACTTGACTCCCACTGACACTTTCCCACTCTCTCTCACTGACTGACAGAATCTCTCTCACTGACTCTCACTCACTGACTGACTCTCACTGACAGACTCTCTCACTGACAGACTCTCTCACTGACACTCTCCCTCTCACTGACTGACTCACTCTCACTGACCGACAGATTCTCACTGACAGATTCTCCCACTCTCACTGACTGACTTGACTCCCACTGACACTTTCCCACTCTCTCTCACTGACTGACAGAATCTCTCTCACTGACTCTCACTCACTGACTGACTCACTCTCTGACTGACTCACTCTCACTGACAGACTCTCACTGACTGACAGACTCTCACTCACTGACTGACTCACTCACTAACAGACTCTCACTGACTGACAGACTCTCACTGACACTCTCCCACTCTCACTCACTGACTGACTCACTCTTACTAACAAACTCTCACTGACTCTCCCACTCTCACTGACACTCTTCCACTCTCTCTCACTGACAGACTCACTCTCACTGACAGACTCTCTCACTTACACTCTCCCACTCACTCTCACTGACAGACTCTCACTGACTGACACCCTCCCACTGACACTCTCCCACTCTCTCTCACTGACTGACAGAATCTCTTTCAATGACTAGCTCACTGACTCTCCCACTCTCTCACTGACTGACTCTCACTCACTGACACCCACTCTCACTCTCACTGACTCACTCTGACAGACTTTCACTGACACTCTCCCACTCTCTCTCACTGACTGATTCACTATCTCTCACTGACTCATTTTCATTGACTCTCACTGACAGACTCTCCCACTCTGCCACTCTCCCTCTCACTGACTGACAGACTCTCACTGACTCACTCTCACTGACAGATTCTCACTGACTGACTCTCCCACTCTCTCACTGACTGACTCTCCCACTCTCTCACTGACTCACTCTCACTGACAGATTCTCACTGACTGACTCTCCCACTCTTTCAATGACTGACTGACTCCCACTGACACTTTCCCACTCTCTCTCACTGACTGACTATCACTCACTCTCACTAACAGACTCTCACTGAAAATCTCCCACTCTCTCTCACTGACTGACTCTCACTGATACTCTCCCACTGACTCACTAACTCTCACACTCACAGACTCACTCTCACTGACTGACTCACTCTCACAGACTCTCACTGACACTCTCCCACTCTCTCACTGACTCACTCATTCTCACTGATAGACTCTCACTGACTCACTGACACTTCCCACTCTCTCACTGACAGACTCTTACTGACACTCACTGACAGACTCTCACTGACTGACACTTTCCCACTCTCTCACTGACTCGCCCATTCTCTCTCACTGACTCACTCACTCTCACCGACTGTCACTGACTGACTCACTCTCACTGACTTACTCTCCCACTCTCTCACTGACACTCTCTCACTCACTGATTGACTCTCTCTCACTGACTGACTCTCACTGACTCTCGCTAAAAGACTGACTGACTCTCGCTAAAAGACTGACTATCCCACTGACTCACTGTTTCACTCACTAACTGACTCTCTCACTCTCACTGACTGACTCACTCAGTCCCACTGACTCACTCTCACTGACTGACTCACTCTCACTAACAGACTCTGACTGACTCACTCTCACTGATTGACAGAATCTCTCACTGACAGACTCTCACCGACACTCTCCCACTCACTGACTGACTCACTCTCACTGACTCTCCCCCTCTCTGACTGACTGACTCACTCTCACTAACAGACTCTCACTGACTGACTCTCCCACTCTCCCACTGACACTCTCACTGCCACTCTCCCACTGACTCACTCTCTCTCACTGACTGACAGACTCACTCTCACTGACTGACTCACTCTCACTGACTGACTCACTCTAACTCACTGACTCACTCTCACTGACTCACTCTCACTGACAGACTCACTGACTGACTCTCCCACTCACTGACTGACTCACTCTCACTGACTGACTCACTCTCTCTCACTGAAAGACTCTCACTGACACTCTCACTGACTGACTCTCACTGACACTCTCCCACTCACTCTCTCACTGATTGACAGAATCTCTCACTGACTGACTCTCCCACTCTTTCTCACTGACTGACTCACTCTCACTGACACTCTCCCACTCACTCTCTGATTGACTCTCCCACTCACTGACTGATTCACTCTCACTGACTGACTCACTCTCACTGACTCTCCCCCTCTCTCACTGACTGACTCACTCTCACTAACAGACTCTCACTGACTGACTCTCCCACTGCCACTCTCCCACTCTCTCTCACTGGCTTACTCTCTCTCACTGACTGACTCTCTCTGAATGACTCACTCTCACTCACTGACACTAACTCACACTCACTGACACTGACTCACACTCACTGACTCTCTCACTGACTCACTCTCACTGACAGACTCTTACTGACTGACTGACTCACTGACAGACTCTCCCACTCTCTCTCTCTCACTGACTCACTCTCACTGACTGACTCTCCCACTCACTGACTGACTCACTCTCACTGACTGACTCACTCTCTCACACTGAAAGACTCTTACTGACACTCTCCCACTCCCTCTCTCACTGATTGACAGAATCTCTCACTGACTGACTCTCCCACTCTCTCACTGACTGACTCACTCTCACTGACACTCTCCCACTCACTCTCTGATTGACTCTCCCACTGACTCTCACTGACTGACTGACTCTGCCACTCTCTCTCACTGACTGACTGACAGACTTTCACTGACACTCTCCCACTCACTCACACTGACTGACTCATTCACTCTCACTGACTGACAGACTCACTCTCACTGACTCTCTCTCATGGACAGACTTTCCCTCTCACTGACTGACTCACTCTCACTGACAGATTTTCACTGACTGACTGACTTTCACTGACTCACTCTCACTAACAGACTCTCACTGACTGACTCACTCTCACTAACAGACTCTCACTGACAGACTCTCTCACTGACTCTCCCACTCTCTCATGACTGACTGACTGTCACTGACAGCCTCCCACTGACACTCTCCCACTCTCTCTCACTGACTGACAGAATCTCTCTCAATGACTAGCTCACTGACTCTCCCACTCTCTCACTGACTGACTCTCACTCACTGACACCCACTCTCACTCACTGACTCACTCTTACTGACTGACAGACTCACTCTCACTGACAATCTCTCATGACTGACAGCCTCCCACTGACTCTCTCCCACTCTCTCTGTCACTGACTCACTCACTGACTCTCCCACTCACTCACTGACAATCACTCTCATTCACTGACTCACTCTGACAGACTCTCACTGACACTCTCTCTCACTGACTCACTCTCACTCACTGACAGACTCTCACTGACAGACTCTCTCACTGACAGACTCTCCCACTGACAGACTCTCTCACTGACACTCTCCCTCTCACTGACTGACTCACTCTCACTGACCGACAGACTCTCACTGACAGATTCTCCCACTCTCACTGACTGACTGACTCCCACTGACACTTTCCCACTCTCTCTCACTGACTGACAGAATCTCTCTCACTGACTCTCACTCACTGACTGACTCACTCTCACTGACACTCTCACTGACTGACAGACTCTCACTGACACTCTCCCACTCTCACTCACTGACTGACTCTCTCTGACTGACTCACTCTCACTCACTGACACTAACTCACACTCACTGACACTGACTCACACTCACTGACTCACTCTCACTGACAGACTCTTACTGACTGACAGACTCACTGACAGACTCTCCCACTCTCTCTCTCTCACTGACTCACTCTCACTGACTGACTCTCCCACTCACTGACTGACTCACTCTCACTGACTGACTCACTCTCTCACACTGAAAGACTCTCACTGACACTCTCCCACTCACTCTCTCACTGATTGACAGAATCTCTCACTGACTGACTCTCCCACTCTTTCTCACTGACTGACTCACTCTCACTGACACTCTCCCACTCACTCTCTGATTGACTCTCCCACTGACTCTTACTGACTGACTGACTCTGCCACTCTCTCTCTCTCTCACTGATTGACAGAATCTCTCTCACTGACTGACTGACAGACTTTCACTGACACTCTCCCACTCACTCACACTGACTGACTAATTCACTCTCACTGACTGACAGACTCACTCTCACTGACTCTCTCTCATGGACAGACTTTCCCTCTCACTGACAGATTTTCACTGACTGACTGACTCTCACTGACTCACTCTCACTAACAGACTCTCACTGACTGACTCACTCTTACTGACAGACTCTCTCACTGACTGACTCTCCCACTCTCTCATGACTGACTGACTGTCACTGACAGCCTCCCACTGACACTCTCCCACTCTCTCTCACTGACTGACAGAATCTCTCTCAATGACTAGCTCACTGACTCTCCCACTCTCTCACTGACTGACTCCCTCATTGACACCCACTCTCACTCACTGACTCACTCTCACTGACTGATAGACTCACTCTCACTGACTCTCTCAGTGACAGACTTTCCCTCTCACTGACAGATTTTCACTGACTGACTCACTCTCACTGACAATCTCTCATGACTGACAGCCTCCCACTGACACTCTCCCACTCTCTCACTGACTCACTCACTGACTCTCCCACTCACTCACTGAAAATCACTCTCATTCACTGACTCACTCTGACAGACTCTCACTGACACTCTGCCACTCTCTCTCACTGACTGACTCTCTCCCACTGACAGACTCTCACTGACTCACTCTCACTCACTGACTCACTCTCACTCACTGACTCACTCTCACTGACAGACTCTCACTGACAGACTCTCTCACTGACAGACTCTCTCACTGACAGACTCTCTCACTGACAGACTCTCCCACTGACAGACTCTCTCACTGACACTCTCCCTCTCACTGACTGACAGACTCTCACTGACAGATTCTCCCACTCTCACTGACTGACTGACTCCCACTGACACTTTCCCACTCTCTCTCACTGACTGACAGAATCTCTCACTGATTCTCACTCACTGACTGACTCACTCTCACTGACAGACTCCCACTGACTGACAGACTCTCACTCACTCACTGACTCACTCTCACTAACAGACTCTCACTGACTGACAGACTCTCACTGACTGACTCACTCTCACTGACTGATTGACTCTCTCACTGACTCTCACTAAAAGACTGACTCTCGCTAAAAGACTGACTACCCCACTGACTCACTCTCTCACTGACTGTCACTGACTGACTCTCACTCTCACTGACTGACTGACACTTTCCCACTCACTCTCTCTTACTGACACTCACTGACTCACTCTCACAGACTCTCTCTCACTGATTGGCATAATCTCTCTCGCTGACTCACTCACTCTTACTGACTCACTCTCACTGACTGATTGACTCTCTCACTGACTCTCGCTAAAAGACTGACTATCCCACTGTCTGACTCTCACTGACTGACTCACTCTCTCACTGACAGACTCTCACTGACACTCTCCTACTCACTGACTCACTCTCACTAACAGACTCTCACCGATTGAAAGACTCACTGACTGACTCTCCCACTCACTCACTGACTCTCTCACTGACTGACTCACTCTCTCACTGACAGACTCTCTCTGACTGACTCTCCCACTCACTCTCACTGACTTACTGTCACTGACTCACTCTCACTGACTCTCCCCCTCTCTCACTGACTGACTCACTCTCACTGACTGACTCTCACTCTCTCTCTCACTGACTGACTCTCACTGACAGATTCTCACTGACTGACTCACTCTCACTGACTCACTCACTGACACTCCCACTCTCTCTCACTGACTGACTCACTCTCCCTCTCACCGACACTCTCCCACTGTCTCTCACTGACTGACACTCTCTCTTACTGATTGACAGAATCTCTCACTGACTGACTCACTGACTGACAGACTCTCCCACTCTCTCTCACTGACTGACTCACTCTCATTGACTGTCTCACTCACTCTCACTGACTGACAGACTCTTTCTCACTGATTGACATAATCTCTCTCACTGACTGACTCACAGACTCTCCCACTCTCTCTCACTGACTGACACTCACTCTCACTGACTGACAGACTCTCACTGACACTCTCCCACTCTCTCTCACTGACACTCAGGCCCTCACTGACAGACTCTCTGACTGACTCACTCACTGACTGACTCACTTTCACTCACTGACTGACAGACTCTCCCACTGACTGACTGACTCTCACTGATTTACTCTCCCACTCTCACTGACTGACTGACTCTCTCCCACTCTCTCTCACTGACTCACTCTCACTGACAGACAGACTCATTCTCACTGACAGACTCATTCTCACTGACAGACAGACTCATTTTCACTGACTGACTCACTGTCACTGACTGACTCACTGTCACTGACTGACTCACTCTCACTGACTGACTCTCACCGACTGACTCTCACACTGACTCTCACACTGACTGACTCTCACACTGACAGACTCTCCCACTGACTGTCTCACTCTCACTGACTCACTGACTGACTCTCCCACTGTCTCTCTCTCACTGACTGACCCACTCTCTCACTGACTGACTCACTCTCACTGACTCACTCTCACTGACAGATTCTCACTGACTGACTCTCCCACTCTTTCAATGACTGACTGACTCCCACTGACACTTTCTCACTCTCTCTCACTGACTGACAGAATCTCTCTCACTGACTGACTCTCACTAACAGACTCTCACTGAAAATCTCCCACTCTCTCTCACTGACTGACTCTCACTGATACTCTCCCACTGACTCACTAACTCTCACACTCACAGACTCACTCTCACTGACTGTCTCACTCTCAGACTCTCACTGACACTCTCACACTCTCCCACTCTCTCACTGACTCACTCTCTCTCACTGACTGACAGACTCACTCTCACTGAGTGACTCACTCTAACTCACTGACTCACTCTCACTGACAAACTCTTACTGACTGACAGACTCACTGACTGACTCTCCCACTCACTGACTGACTCACTCTCTCACACTGAAAGACTCTCACTGACACTCTCACTGACTGACTCTCCCACTCACTCTCTCACTGATTGACAGAATCTCTCACTGACTGACTCTCCCACTCTTTCTCACTGACTGACTCACTCTCCCACTCACTCTCTGATTGACTCTCCCACTCACTGACTGATTCACTCTCACTGACTCTCCCCCTCTCTCACTGACTGACTCACTCTCACTAACAGACTCTCACTGACTGACTCTCCCACTCTCTCACTGCCACTCTCCCACTCTCTCTCACTGGCTCACTCTCTCTCACTGACTGACAGACTCACTCTCACTGACTGACTCTCTCTGACTGACTCACTCTCACTCACTGACACTAACTCACACTCACTGACAGACTCTTACTGACTGACAGACTCACTGAGACTCTCCCACTCTCTCACACTGAAAGACTCTCACTGACACTCTCCCACTCACTCTCTCACTGATTGACAGAATCTCTCACTGACAGACTCTCCCACTCTCTCACACTGAAAGACTCTCACTGACTGACTCTCACTGACACTCTCTGATTGACTCTCCCACTGACTCTCACTGACTGACTGACTCTGCCACTCTCTCTCTCATTGATTGACAGAATCTCTCTCACTGACTGACTGACTGACTGACTTTCACTGACAGATTTTCACTGACTGACTCACTCTCACTAACAGACTCTCACTGACTGACTCACTCTTACTGACAGACTCTCTCACTCTCTCATGACTGACTGTCACTGACAGCCTCCCACTGACACTCTCCCACTCTCTCTCACTGACTGACAGAATCTCTCTCAATGACTAGCTCACTGACTCTCTCACTGACTGACTCTCACTCACTGACACCCACTCTCACTCACTGACTCACTCTTACTGACTGACAGACTCACTCTCACTGACTCTCTCACTGACAGACTTTCCCTCTCACTGATTGACTCACTCTCACTGACAGATTTTCACTGACTGACTCACTCTCACTGACAATCTCTCATGACTGACAGCCTCCCGCTGACACTCTCCCACTCTCTCTCACTGACTCTCCCACTCACTCACTCACTGACTCTCCCACTCACTCACTGACAATCACTCTCATTCACTGACTCACTCTGACAGACTCTCACTGACACTCTGCCACTCTCTCTCACTGACAGACTCTCACTCACTCACTGACTCTCTCACTGACAGACTCTCTCACTGACACTCTCCCTCTCACTGACTGACTCACTCTCACTGACCGACAGATTCTCACTGACAGATTCTCCCACTCTCACTGACTGACTTGACTCCCACTGACACTTTCCCACTCTCTCTCACTGACTGACAGAATCTCTCTCACTGACTCTCACTCACTGACAGACTCTCTCACTGACAGACTCTCTCACTGACACTCTCCCTCTCACTGACTGACTCACTCTCACTGACCGACAGATTCTCACTGACAGATTCTCCCACTCTCACTGACTGACTTGACTCCCACTGACACTTTCCCACTCTCTCTCACTGACTGACAGAATCTCTCTCACTGACTCTCACTCACTGACTGACTCACTCTCTGACTGACTCACTCTCTGACTGACTCACTCTCACTGACAGACTCTCACTGACTGACAGACTCTCACTCACTGACTGACTCACTCACTAACAGACTCTCACTGACTGACAGACTCTCACTGACACTCTCCCACTCTCACTCACTGACTGACTCACTCTTACTAACAAACTCTCACTGACTCTCCCACTCTCACTGACACTCTTCCACTCTCTCTCACTGACAGACTCACTCTCACTGACAGACTCTCTCACTTACACTCTCCCACTCACTCTCACTGACAGACTCTCACTGACTGACACCCTCCCACTGACACTCTCCCACTCTCTCTCACTGACTGACAGAATCTCTTTCAATGACTAGCTCACTGACTCTCCCACTCTCTCACTGACTGACTCTCACTCACTGACACCCACTCTCACTCTCACTGACTCACTCTGACAGACTTTCACTGACACTCTCCCACTCTCTCTCACTGACTGATTCACTATCTCTCACTGACTCATTTTCATTGACTCTCACTGACAGACTCTCCCACTCTGCCACTCTCCCTCTCACTGACTGACAGACTCTCACTGACTCACTCTCACTGACAGATTCTCACTGACTGACTCTCCCACTCTCTCACTGACTGACTCTCCCACTCTCTCACTGACTCACTCTCACTGACAGATTCTCACTGACTGACTCTCCCACTCTTTCAATGACTGACTGACTCCCACTGACACTTTCCCACTCTCTCTCACTGACTGACTATCACTCACTCTCACTAACAGACTCTCACTGAAAATCTCCCACTCTCTCTCACTGACTGACTCTCACTGATACTCTCCCACTGACTCACTAACTCTCACACTCACAGACTCACTCTCACTGACTGACTCACTCTCACAGACTCTCACTGACACTCTCCCACTCTCTCTCACTGACTGACAGAATCTCTTTCAATGACTAGCTCACTGACTCTCCCACTCTCTCACTGACTGACTCTCACTCACTGACACCCACTCTCACTCTCACTGACTCACTCTGACAGACTTTCACTGACACTCTCCCACTCTCTCTCACTGACTGATTCACTATCTCTCACTGACTCATTTTCATTGACTCTCACTGACAGACTCTCCCACTCTGCCACTCTCCCTCTCACTGACTGACAGACTCTCACTGACTCACTCTCACTGACAGATTCTCACTGACTGACTCTCCCACTCTCTCACTGACTGACTCTCCCACTCTCTCACTGACTCACTCTCACTGACAGATTCTCACTGACTGACTCTCCCACTCTTTCAATGACTGACTGACTCCCACTGACACTTTCCCACTCTCTCTCACTGACTGACTATCACTCACTCTCACTAACAGACTCTCACTGAAAATCTCCCACTCTCTCTCACTGACTGACTCTCACTGATACTCTCCCACTGACTCACTAACTCTCACACTCACAGACTCACTCTCACTGACTGACTCACTCTCACAGACTCTCACTGACACTCTCCCACTCTCTCACTGACTCACTCATTCTCACTGATAGACTCTCACTGACTCACTGACACTTCCCACTCTCTCACTGACAGACTCTTACTGACACTCACTGACAGACTCTCACTGACTGACACTTTCCCACTCTCTCACTGACTCGCCCATTCTCTCTCACTGACTCACTCACTCTCACCGACTGTCACTGACTGACTCACTCTCACTGACTTACTCTCCCACTCTCTCACTGACACTCTCTCACTCACTGATTGACTCTCTCTCACTGACTGACTCTCACTGACTCTCGCTAAAAGACTGACTGACTCTCGCTAAAAGACTGACTATCCCACTGACTCACTGTTTCACTCACTAACTGACTCTCTCACTCTCACTGACTGACTCACTCAGTCCCACTGACTCACTCTCACTGACTGACTCACTCTCACTAACAGACTCTGACTGACTCACTCTCACTGATTGACAGAATCTCTCACTGACAGACTCTCACCGACACTCTCCCACTCACTGACTGACTCACTCTCACTGACTCTCCCCCTCTCTGACTGACTGACTCACTCTCACTAACAGACTCTCACTGACTGACTCTCCCACTCTCCCACTGACACTCTCACTGCCACTCTCCCACTGACTCACTCTCTCTCACTGACTGACAGACTCACTCTCACTGACTGACTCACTCTCACTGACTGACTCACTCTAACTCACTGACTCACTCTCACTGACTCACTCTCACTGACAGACTCACTGACTGACTCTCCCACTCACTGACTGACTCACTCTCACTGACTGACTCACTCTCTCTCACTGAAAGACTCTCACTGACACTCTCACTGACTGACTCTCACTGACACTCTCCCACTCACTCTCTCACTGATTGACAGAATCTCTCACTGACTGACTCTCCCACTCTTTCTCACTGACTGACTCACTCTCACTGACACTCTCCCACTCACTCTCTGATTGACTCTCCCACTCACTGACTGATTCACTCTCACTGACTGACTCACTCTCACTGACTCTCCCCCTCTCTCACTGACTGACTCACTCTCACTAACAGACTCTCACTGACTGACTCTCCCACTGCCACTCTCCCACTCTCTCTCACTGGCTTACTCTCTCTCACTGACTGACTCTCTCTGAATGACTCACTCTCACTCACTGACACTAACTCACACTCACTGACACTGACTCACACTCACTGACTCTCTCACTGACTCACTCTCACTGACAGACTCTTACTGACTGACTGACTCACTGACAGACTCTCCCACTCTCTCTCTCTCACTGACTCACTCTCACTGACTGACTCTCCCACTCACTGACTGACTCACTCTCACTGACTGACTCACTCTCTCACACTGAAAGACTCTTACTGACACTCTCCCACTCCCTCTCTCACTGATTGACAGAATCTCTCACTGACTGACTCTCCCACTCTCTCACTGACTGACTCACTCTCACTGACACTCTCCCACTCACTCTCTGATTGACTCTCCCACTGACTCTCACTGACTGACTGACTCTGCCACTCTCTCTCACTGACTGACTGACAGACTTTCACTGACACTCTCCCACTCACTCACACTGACTGACTCATTCACTCTCACTGACTGACAGACTCACTCTCACTGACTCTCTCTCATGGACAGACTTTCCCTCTCACTGACTGACTCACTCTCACTGACAGATTTTCACTGACTGACTGACTTTCACTGACTCACTCTCACTAACAGACTCTCACTGACTGACTCACTCTCACTAACAGACTCTCACTGACAGACTCTCTCACTGACTCTCCCACTCTCTCATGACTGACTGACTGTCACTGACAGCCTCCCACTGACACTCTCCCACTCTCTCTCACTGACTGACAGAATCTCTCTCAATGACTAGCTCACTGACTCTCCCACTCTCTCACTGACTGACTCTCACTCACTGACACCCACTCTCACTCACTGACTCACTCTTACTGACTGACAGACTCACTCTCACTGACAATCTCTCATGACTGACAGCCTCCCACTGACTCTCTCCCACTCTCTCTGTCACTGACTCACTCACTGACTCTCCCACTCACTCACTGACAATCACTCTCATTCACTGACTCACTCTGACAGACTCTCACTGACACTCTCTCTCACTGACTCACTCTCACTCACTGACAGACTCTCACTGACAGACTCTCTCACTGACAGACTCTCCCACTGACAGACTCTCTCACTGACACTCTCCCTCTCACTGACTGACTCACTCTCACTGACCGACAGACTCTCACTGACAGATTCTCCCACTCTCACTGACTGACTGACTCCCACTGACACTTTCCCACTCTCTCTCACTGACTGACAGAATCTCTCTCACTGACTCTCACTCACTGACTGACTCACTCTCACTGACACTCTCACTGACTGACAGACTCTCACTGACACTCTCCCACTCTCACTCACTGACTGACTCTCTCTGACTGACTCACTCTCACTCACTGACACTAACTCACACTCACTGACACTGACTCACACTCACTGACTCACTCTCACTGACAGACTCTTACTGACTGACAGACTCACTGACAGACTCTCCCACTCTCTCTCTCTCACTGACTCACTCTCACTGACTGACTCTCCCACTCACTGACTGACTCACTCTCACTGACTGACTCACTCTCTCACACTGAAAGACTCTCACTGACACTCTCCCACTCACTCTCTCACTGATTGACAGAATCTCTCACTGACTGACTCTCCCACTCTTTCTCACTGACTGACTCACTCTCACTGACACTCTCCCACTCACTCTCTGATTGACTCTCCCACTGACTCTTACTGACTGACTGACTCTGCCACTCTCTCTCTCTCTCACTGATTGACAGAATCTCTCTCACTGACTGACTGACAGACTTTCACTGACACTCTCCCACTCACTCACACTGACTGACTAATTCACTCTCACTGACTGACAGACTCACTCTCACTGACTCTCTCTCATGGACAGACTTTCCCTCTCACTGACAGATTTTCACTGACTGACTGACTCTCACTGACTCACTCTCACTAACAGACTCTCACTGACTGACTCACTCTTACTGACAGACTCTCTCACTGACTGACTCTCCCACTCTCTCATGACTGACTGACTGTCACTGACAGCCTCCCACTGACACTCTCCCACTCTCTCTCACTGACTGACAGAATCTCTCTCAATGACTAGCTCACTGACTCTCCCACTCTCTCACTGACTGACTCCCTCATTGACACCCACTCTCACTCACTGACTCACTCTCACTGACTGATAGACTCACTCTCACTGACTCTCTCAGTGACAGACTTTCCCTCTCACTGACAGATTTTCACTGACTGACTCACTCTCACTGACAATCTCTCATGACTGACAGCCTCCCACTGACACTCTCCCACTCTCTCACTGACTCACTCACTGACTCTCCCACTCACTCACTGAAAATCACTCTCATTCACTGACTCACTCTGACAGACTCTCACTGACACTCTGCCACTCTCTCTCACTGACTGACTCTCTCCCACTGACAGACTCTCACTGACTCACTCTCACTCACTGACTCACTCTCACTCACTGACTCACTCTCACTGACAGACTCTCACTGACAGACTCTCTCACTGACAGACTCTCTCACTGACAGACTCTCTCACTGACAGACTCTCCCACTGACAGACTCTCTCACTGACACTCTCCCTCTCACTGACTGACAGACTCTCACTGACAGATTCTCCCACTCTCACTGACTGACTGACTCCCACTGACACTTTCCCACTCTCTCTCACTGACTGACAGAATCTCTCACTGATTCTCACTCACTGACTGACTCACTCTCACTGACAGACTCCCACTGACTGACAGACTCTCACTCACTCACTGACTCACTCTCACTAACAGACTCTCACTGACTGACAGACTCTCACTGACTGACTCACTCTCACTGACTGATTGACTCTCTCACTGACTCTCACTAAAAGACTGACTCTCGCTAAAAGACTGACTACCCCACTGACTCACTCTCTCACTGACTGTCACTGACTGACTCTCACTCTCACTGACTGACTGACACTTTCCCACTCACTCTCTCTTACTGACACTCACTGACTCACTCTCACAGACTCTCTCTCACTGATTGGCATAATCTCTCTCGCTGACTCACTCACTCTTACTGACTCACTCTCACTGACTGATTGACTCTCTCACTGACTCTCGCTAAAAGACTGACTATCCCACTGTCTGACTCTCACTGACTGACTCACTCTCTCACTGACAGACTCTCACTGACACTCTCCTACTCACTGACTCACTCTCACTAACAGACTCTCACCGATTGAAAGACTCACTGACTGACTCTCCCACTCACTCACTGACTCTCTCACTGACTGACTCACTCTCTCACTGACAGACTCTCTCTGACTGACTCTCCCACTCACTCTCACTGACTTACTGTCACTGACTCACTCTCACTGACTCTCCCCCTCTCTCACTGACTGACTCACTCTCACTGACTGACTCTCACTCTCTCTCTCACTGACTGACTCTCACTGACAGATTCTCACTGACTGACTCACTCTCACTGACTCACTCACTGACACTCCCACTCTCTCTCACTGACTGACTCACTCTCCCTCTCACCGACACTCTCCCACTGTCTCTCACTGACTGACACTCTCTCTTACTGATTGACAGAATCTCTCACTGACTGACTCACTGACTGACAGACTCTCCCACTCTCTCTCACTGACTGACTCACTCTCATTGACTGTCTCACTCACTCTCACTGACTGACAGACTCTTTCTCACTGATTGACATAATCTCTCTCACTGACTGACTCACAGACTCTCCCACTCTCTCTCACTGACTGACACTCACTCTCACTGACTGACAGACTCTCACTGACACTCTCCCACTCTCTCTCACTGACACTCAGGCCCTCACTGACAGACTCTCTGACTGACTCACTCACTGACTGACTCACTTTCACTCACTGACTGACAGACTCTCCCACTGACTGACTGACTCTCACTGATTTACTCTCCCACTCTCACTGACTGACTGACTCTCTCCCACTCTCTCTCACTGACTCACTCTCACTGACAGACAGACTCATTCTCACTGACAGACTCATTCTCACTGACAGACAGACTCATTTTCACTGACTGACTCACTGTCACTGACTGACTCACTGTCACTGACTGACTCACTCTCACTGACTGACTCTCACCGACTGACTCTCACACTGACTCTCACACTGACTGACTCTCACACTGACAGACTCTCCCACTGACTGTCTCACTCTCACTGACTCACTGACTGACTCTCCCACTGTCTCTCTCTCACTGACTGACCCACTCTCTCACTGACTGACTCACTCTCACTGACTCACTCTCACTGACAGATTCTCACTGACTGACTCTCCCACTCTTTCAATGACTGACTGACTCCCACTGACACTTTCTCACTCTCTCTCACTGACTGACAGAATCTCTCTCACTGACTGACTCTCACTAACAGACTCTCACTGAAAATCTCCCACTCTCTCTCACTGACTGACTCTCACTGATACTCTCCCACTGACTCACTAACTCTCACACTCACAGACTCACTCTCACTGACTGTCTCACTCTCAGACTCTCACTGACACTCTCACACTCTCCCACTCTCTCACTGACTCACTCTCTCTCACTGACTGACAGACTCACTCTCACTGAGTGACTCACTCTAACTCACTGACTCACTCTCACTGACAAACTCTTACTGACTGACAGACTCACTGACTGACTCTCCCACTCACTGACTGACTCACTCTCTCACACTGAAAGACTCTCACTGACACTCTCACTGACTGACTCTCCCACTCACTCTCTCACTGATTGACAGAATCTCTCACTGACTGACTCTCCCACTCTTTCTCACTGACTGACTCACTCTCCCACTCACTCTCTGATTGACTCTCCCACTCACTGACTGATTCACTCTCACTGACTCTCCCCCTCTCTCACTGACTGACTCACTCTCACTAACAGACTCTCACTGACTGACTCTCCCACTCTCTCACTGCCACTCTCCCACTCTCTCTCACTGGCTCACTCTCTCTCACTGACTGACAGACTCACTCTCACTGACTGACTCTCTCTGACTGACTCACTCTCACTCACTGACACTAACTCACACTCACTGACAGACTCTTACTGACTGACAGACTCACTGACAGACTCTCCCACTCTCTCACACTGAAAGACTCTCACTGACACTCTCCCACTCACTCTCTCACTGATTGACAGAATCTCTCACTGACAGACTCTCCCACTCTCTCACACTGAAAGACTCTCACTGACTGACTCTCACTGACACTCTCTGATTGACTCTCCCACTGACTCTCACTGACTGACTGACTCTGCCACTCTCTCTCTCATTGATTGACAGAATCTCTCTCACTGACTGACTGACTGACTGACTTTCACTGACAGATTTTCACTGACTGACTCACTCTCACTAACAGACTCTCACTGACTGACTCACTCTTACTGACAGACTCTCTCACTCTCTCATGACTGACTGTCACTGACAGCCTCCCACTGACACTCTCCCACTCTCTCTCACTGACTGACAGAATCTCTCTCAATGACTAGCTCACTGACTCTCTCACTGACTGACTCTCACTCACTGACACCCACTCTCACTCACTGACTCACTCTTACTGACTGACAGACTCACTCTCACTGACTCTCTCACTGACAGACTTTCCCTCTCACTGATTGACTCACTCTCACTGACAGATTTTCACTGACTGACTCACTCTCACTGACAATCTCTCATGACTGACAGCCTCCCGCTGACACTCTCCCACTCTCTCTCACTGACTCTCCCACTCACTCACTCACTGACTCTCCCACTCACTCACTGACAATCACTCTCATTCACTGACTCACTCTGACAGACTCTCACTGACACTCTGCCACTCTCTCTCACTGACAGACTCTCACTCACTCACTGACTCTCTCACTGACAGACTCTCTCACTGACACTCTCCCTCTCACTGACTGACTCACTCTCACTGACCGACAGATTCTCACTGACAGATTCTCCCACTCTCACTGACTGACTTGACTCCCACTGACACTTTCCCACTCTCTCTCACTGACTGACAGAATCTCTCTCACTGACTCTCACTCACTGACAGACTCTCTCACTGACAGACTCTCTCACTGACACTCTCCCTCTCACTGACTGACTCACTCTCACTGACCGACAGATTCTCACTGACAGATTCTCCCACTCTCACTGACTGACTTGACTCCCACTGACACTTTCCCACTCTCTCTCACTGACTGACAGAATCTCTCTCACTGACTCTCACTCACTGACTGACTCACTCTCTGACTGACTCACTCTCTGACTGACTCACTCTCACTGACAGACTCTCACTGACTGACAGACTCTCACTCACTGACTGACTCACTCACTAACAGACTCTCACTGACTGACAGACTCTCACTGACACTCTCCCACTCTCACTCACTGACTGACTCACTCTTACTAACAAACTCTCACTGACTCTCCCACTCTCACTGACACTCTTCCACTCTCTCTCACTGACAGACTCACTCTCACTGACAGACTCTCTCACTTACACTCTCCCACTCACTCTCACTGACAGACTCTCACTGACTGACACCCTCCCACTGACACTCTCCCACTCTCTCTCACTGACTGACAGAATCTCTTTCAATGACTAGCTCACTGACTCTCCCACTCTCTCACTGACTGACTCTCACTCACTGACACCCACTCTCACTCTCACTGACTCACTCTGACAGACTTTCACTGACACTCTCCCACTCTCTCTCACTGACTGATTCACTATCTCTCACTGACTCATTTTCATTGACTCTCACTGACAGACTCTCCCACTCTGCCACTCTCCCTCTCACTGACTGACAGACTCTCACTGACTCACTCTCACTGACAGATTCTCACTGACTGACTCTCCCACTCTCTCACTGACTGACTCTCCCACTCTCTCACTGACTCACTCTCACTGACAGATTCTCACTGACTGACTCTCCCACTCTTTCAATGACTGACTGACTCCCACTGACACTTTCCCACTCTCTCTCACTGACTGACTATCACTCACTCTCACTAACAGACTCTCACTGAAAATCTCCCACTCTCTCTCACTGACTGACTCTCACTGATACTCTCCCACTGACTCACTAACTCTCACACTCACAGACTCACTCTCACTGACTGACTCACTCTCACAGACTCTCACTGACACTCTCCCACTCTCTCACTGACTCACTCATTCTCACTGATAGACTCTCACTGACTCACTGACACTTCCCACTCTCTCACTGACAGACTCTTACTGACACTCACTGACAGACTCTCACTGACTGACACTTTCCCACTCTCTCACTGACTCGCCCATTCTCTCTCACTGACTCACTCACTCTCACCGACTGTCACTGACTGACTCACTCTCACTGACTTACTCTCCCACTCTCTCACTGACACTCTCTCACTCACTGATTGACTCTCTCTCACTGACTGACTCTCACTGACTCTCGCTAAAAGACTGACTGACTCTCGCTAAAAGACTGACTATCCCACTGACTCACTGTTTCACTCACTAACTGACTCTCTCACTCTCACTGACTGACTCACTCAGTCCCACTGACTCACTCTCACTGACTGACTCACTCTCACTAACAGACTCTGACTGACTCACTCTCACTGATTGACAGAATCTCTCACTGACAGACTCTCACCGACACTCTCCCACTCACTGACTGACTCACTCTCACTGACTCTCCCCCTCTCTGACTGACTGACTCACTCTCACTAACAGACTCTCACTGACTGACTCTCCCACTCTCCCACTGACACTCTCACTGCCACTCTCCCACTGACTCACTCTCTCTCACTGACTGACAGACTCACTCTCACTGACTGACTCACTCTCACTGACTGACTCACTCTAACTCACTGACTCACTCTCACTGACTCACTCTCACTGACAGACTCACTGACTGACTCTCCCACTCACTGACTGACTCACTCTCACTGACTGACTCACTCTCTCTCACTGAAAGACTCTCACTGACACTCTCACTGACTGACTCTCACTGACACTCTCCCACTCACTCTCTCACTGATTGACAGAATCTCTCACTGACTGACTCTCCCACTCTTTCTCACTGACTGACTCACTCTCACTGACACTCTCCCACTCACTCTCTGATTGACTCTCCCACTCACTGACTGATTCACTCTCACTGACTGACTCACTCTCACTGACTCTCCCCCTCTCTCACTGACTGACTCACTCTCACTAACAGACTCTCACTGACTGACTCTCCCACTGCCACTCTCCCACTCTCTCTCACTGGCTTACTCTCTCTCACTGACTGACTCTCTCTGAATGACTCACTCTCACTCACTGACACTAACTCACACTCACTGACACTGACTCACACTCACTGACTCTCTCACTGACTCACTCTCACTGACAGACTCTTACTGACTGACTGACTCACTGACAGACTCTCCCACTCTCTCTCTCTCACTGACTCACTCTCACTGACTGACTCTCCCACTCACTGACTGACTCACTCTCACTGACTGACTCACTCTCTCACACTGAAAGACTCTTACTGACACTCTCCCACTCCCTCTCTCACTGATTGACAGAATCTCTCACTGACTGACTCTCCCACTCTCTCACTGACTGACTCACTCTCACTGACACTCTCCCACTCACTCTCTGATTGACTCTCCCACTGACTCTCACTGACTGACTGACTCTGCCACTCTCTCTCACTGACTGACTGACAGACTTTCACTGACACTCTCCCACTCACTCACACTGACTGACTCATTCACTCTCACTGACTGACAGACTCACTCTCACTGACTCTCTCTCATGGACAGACTTTCCCTCTCACTGACTGACTCACTCTCACTGACAGATTTTCACTGACTGACTGACTTTCACTGACTCACTCTCACTAACAGACTCTCACTGACTGACTCACTCTCACTAACAGACTCTCACTGACTGACTCACTCTTACTGACAGACTCTCTCACTGACTCTCCCACTCTCTCATGACTGACTGACTGTCACTGACAGCCTCCCACTGACACTCTCCCACTCTCTCTCACTGACTGACAGAATCTCTCTCAATGACTAGCTCACTGACTCTCCCACTCTCTCACTGACTGACTCTCACTCACTGACACCCACTCTCACTCACTGACTCACTCTTACTGACTGACAGACTCACTCTCACTGACAATCTCTCATGACTGACAGCCTCCCACTGACTCTCTCCCACTCTCTCTGTCACTGACTCACTCACTGACTCTCCCACTCACTCACTGACAATCACTCTCATTCACTGACTCACTCTGACAGACTCTCACTGACACTCTCTCTCACTGACTCACTCTCACTCACTGACAGACTCTCTCACTGACAGACTCTCCCACTGACAGACTCTCTCACTGACACTCTCCCTCTCACTGACTGACTCACTCTCACTGACCGACAGACTCTCACTGACAGATTCTCCCACTCTCACTGACTGACTGACTCCCACTGACACTTTCCCACTCTCTCTCACTGACTGACAGAATCTCTCTCACTGACTCTCACTCACTGACTGACTCACTCTCACTGACACTCTCACTGACTGACAGACTCTCACTGACACTCTCCCACTCTCACTCTCTGACTGACTCACTCTCACTCACTGACACTAACTCACACTCACTGACACTGACTCACACTCACTGACTCTCTCACTGACTCACTCTCACTGACAGACTCTTACTGACTGACAGACTCACTGACAGACTCTCCCACTCTCTCTCTCTCACTGACAGACTCTCACTGACTCACTCTCACTGACTGACTCTCCCACTCACTGACTGACTCACTCTCACTGACTGACTCACTCTCTCACACTGAAAGACTCTCACTGACACTCTCCCACTCACTCTCTCACTGATTGACAGAATCTCTCACTGACTGACTCTCCCACTCTTTCTCACTGACTGACTCACTCTCACTGACACTCTCCCACTCACTCTCTGATTGACTCTCCCACTGACTCTTACTGACTGACTGACTCTGCCACTCTCTCTCTCTCTCACTGATTGACAGAATCTCTCTCACTGACTGACTGACAGACTTTCACTGACACTCTCCCACTCACTCACACTGACTGACTAATTCACTCTCACTGACTGACAGACTCACTCTCACTGACTCTCTCTCATGGACAGACTTTCCCTCTCACTGACAGATTTTCACTGACTGACTGACTCTCACTGACTCACTCTCACTAACAGACTCTCACTGACTGACTCACTCTTACTGACAGACTCTCTCACTGACTGACTCTCCCACTCTCTCATGACTGACTGACTGTCACTGACAGCCTCCCACTGACACTCTCCCACTCTCTCTCACTGACTGACAGAATCTCTCTCAATGACTAGCTCACTGACTCTCCCACTCTCTCACTGACTGACTCACTCATTGACACCCACTCTCACTCACTGACTCACTCTCACTGACTGATAGACTCACTCTCACTGACTCTCTCACTGACAGACTTTCCCTCTCACTGACAGATTTTCACTGACTGACTCACTCTCACTGACAATCTCTCATGACTGACAGCCTCCCACTGACACTCTCCCACTCTCTCACTGACTCACTCACTGACTCTCCCACTCACTCACTGAAAATCACTCTCATTCACTGACTCACTCTGACAGACTCTCACTGACACTCTGCCACTCTCTCTCACTGACTGACTCTCTCTCACTGACAGACTCTCACTGACTCACTCTCACTCACTGACTCACTCTCACTCACTGACTCACTCTCACTGACAGACTCTCTCACTGACAGACTCTCTCACTGACAGACTCTCTCACTGACAGACTCTCCCACTGACAGACTCTCTCACTGACACTCTCCCTCTCACTGACTGACTCACTCTCACTGACTGACAGACTCTCACTGACAGATTCTCCCACTCTCACTGACTGACTGACTCCCACTGACACTTTCCCACTCTCTCTCACTGACTGACAGAATCTCTCACTGACTCTCACTCACTGACTGACTCACTCTCACTGACAGACTCCCACTGACTGACAGACTCTCACTCACTCACTGACTCACTCTCACTAACAGACTCTCACTGACTGACAGACTCTCACTGACTGACTCACTCTCACTGACTGATTGACTCTCTCACTGACTCTCACTAAAAGACTGACTCTCGCTAAAAGACTGACTACCCCACTGACTCACTCTCTCACTGACTGTCACTGACTGACTCTCACTCTCACTGACTGACTGACACTTTCCCACTCACTCTCTCTTACTGACACTCACTGACTCACTCTCACAGACTCTCTCTCACTGATTGGCATAATCTCTCTCGCTGACTCACTCACTCTTACTGACTCACTCTCACTGACTGATTGACTCTCTCACTGACTCTCGCTAAAAGACTGACTATCCCACTGTCTGACTCTCACTGACTGACTCACTCTCTCACTGACAGACTCTCACTGACACTCTCCTACTCACTGACTCACTCTCACTAACAGACTCTCACTGATTGAAAGACTCACTGACTGACTCTCCCACTCACTCACTGACTCTCTCACTGACTGACTCACTCTCTCACTGACAGACTCTCTCTGACACTCTCCCACTCACTCTCTGACTGACTCTCCCACTCACTCTCACTGACTTACTGTCACTGACTCACTCTCACTGACTCTCCCCCTCTCTCACTGACTGACTCATTCTCACTGACTGACTCACTCTCACTGACTCACTCACTGACACTCCCACTCTCTCTCACTGACTGACTCACTCTCCCTCTCACCGACACTCTCCCACTGTCTCTCACTGACTGACACTCTCTCTTACTGATTGACAGAATCTCTCACTGACTGACTCACTGACTGACAGACTCTCCCACTCTCTCTCACTGACTGACTCACTCTCATTGACTGTCTCACTCACTCTCACTGACTGACAGACTCTTTCTCACTGATTGACATAATCTCTCTCACTGACTGACTCACAGACTCTCCCACTCTCTCTCACTGACTGACACTCACTCTCACTGACTGACAGACTCTCACTGACACTCTCCCACTCTCTCTCACTGACACTCAGGCCCTCACTGACAGACTCTCTGACTGACTCACTCACTGACTGACTCACTTTCACTCACTGACTGACAGACTCTCCCACTGACTGACTGACTCTCACTGATTTACTCTCCCACTCTCACTGACTGACTGACTCTCTCCCACTCTCTCTCACTGACTCACTCTCACTGACAGACAGACTCATTCTCACTGACAGACTCATTCTCACTGACAGACAGACTCATTTTAATTGACTGACTCACTGTCACTGACTGACTCACTCTCACTGACTGACTCACTCTCACTGACTGACTCTCACCGACTGACTCTCACACTGACTCTCACACTGACTGACTCTCACACTGACAGACTCTCCCACTGACTGTCTCACTCTCACTGACTTACTGACTGACTCTCCCACTGTCTCTCTCTCACTGACTGACCCACTCTCTCACTGACTGACTCACTCTCACTGACTCTCCCCTCTCTCACTGACTGACTCTCTCACCCACTCTCACTCACTCTCTCATTGACACTCTCACTGAGATTCTCACTGACTGACTCTCCCACTCTCTCTCACTCACTGACTGACTCACTCTCACTGACTCACTCACTGACGCTCCCACTCTCTCTCACTGACTGACCCACTCTCACTGACTGACTCACTCTCCCTCTCACCGACACTCTCCCACTGTCTCTCACTGACTGACACTCTCTCTTACTGATTGACAGAATCTCTCACTGACTGACTCACTGACTGACTCTGACAGACTCTCCCACTCTCTCTCACTGACTGACTCACTCTCATTGACTGTCTCACTCACTCTCACTGACTGACAGACTCTTTCTCACTGATTGACATAATCTCTCTCACTGACTGACTCACTGACTGAAAGACTCTCCCACTCTCTCTCACTGACTAACTCAATCTCACTGACTGACACTCACTCTCACTGACTGACTCACATTCACTGACTCACTCACTCACTGACAGACTCTCACTGACTGACAGACTCTCACTGACACTCTCCCACTCTCTCTCACTGACACTCAGGCCCTCACTGACAGACTCTCACTAACAGACTCTCACTGACTGACTCTCCCACTCTCTCACTGCCACTCTCCCACTCTCTCTCACTGGCTCACTCTCTCTCACTGACTGACAGACTCACTCTCACTGACTGACTCTCTCTGACTGACTCACTCTCACTCACTGACACTAACTCACACTCACTGACAGACTCTTACTGACTGACAGACTCACTGACAGACTCTCCCACTCTCTCACACTGAAAGACTCTCACTGACACTCTCCCACTCACTCTCTCACTGATTGACAGAATCTCTCACTGACAGACTCTCCCACTCTCTCACACTGAAAGACTCTCACTGACTGACTCTCACTGACACTCTCTGATTGACTCTCCCACTGACTCTCACTGACTGACTGACTCTGCCACTCTCTCTCTCATTGATTGACAGAATCTCTCTCACTGACTGACTGACTGACTGACTTTCACTGACAGATTTTCACTGACTGACTCACTCTCACTAACAGACTCTCACTGACTGACTCACTCTTACTGACAGACTCTCTCACTCTCTCATGACTGACTGTCACTGACAGCCTCCCACTGACACTCTCCCACTCTCTCTCACTGACTGACAGAATCTCTCTCAATGACTAGCTCACTGACTCTCTCACTGACTGACTCTCACTCACTGACACCCACTCTCACTCACTGACTCACTCTTACTGACTGACAGACTCACTCTCACTGACTCTCTCACTGACAGACTTTCCCTCTCACTGATTGACTCACTCTCACTGACAGATTTTCACTGACTGACTCACTCTCACTGACAATCTCTCATGACTGACAGCCTCCCGCTGACACTCTCCCACTCTCTCTCACTGACTCTCCCACTCACTCACTCACTGACTCTCCCACTCACTCACTGACAATCACTCTCATTCACTGACTCACTCTGACAGACTCTCACTGACACTCTGCCACTCTCTCTCACTGACAGACTCTCACTCACTCACTGACTCTCTCACTGACAGACTCTCTCACTGACACTCTCCCTCTCACTGACTGACTCACTCTCACTGACCGACAGATTCTCACTGACAGATTCTCCCACTCTCACTGACTGACTTGACTCCCACTGACACTTTCCCACTCTCTCTCACTGACTGACAGAATCTCTCTCACTGACTCTCACTCACTGACTGACTCTCACTGACAGACTCTCTCACTGACAGACTCTCTCACTGACACTCTCCCTCTCACTGACTGACTCACTCTCACTGACCGACAGATTCTCACTGACAGATTCTCCCACTCTCACTGACTGACTTGACTCCCACTGACACTTTCCCACTCTCTCTCACTGACTGACAGAATCTCTCTCACTGACTCTCACTCACTGACTGACTCACTCTCTGACTGACTCACTCTCACTGACAGACTCTCACTGACTGACAGACTCTCACTCACTGACTGACTCACTCACTAACAGACTCTCACTGACTGACAGACTCTCACTGACACTCTCCCACTCTCACTCACTGACTGACTCACTCTTACTAACAAACTCTCACTGACTCTCCCACTCTCACTGACACTCTTCCACTCTCTCTCACTGACAGACTCACTCTCACTGACAGACTCTCTCACTTACACTCTCCCACTCACTCTCACTGACAGACTCTCACTGACTGACACCCTCCCACTGACACTCTCCCACTCTCTCTCACTGACTGACAGAATCTCTTTCAATGACTAGCTCACTGACTCTCCCACTCTCTCACTGACTGACTCTCACTCACTGACACCCACTCTCACTCTCACTGACTCACTCTGACAGACTTTCACTGACACTCTCCCACTCTCTCTCACTGACTGATTCACTATCTCTCACTGACTCATTTTCATTGACTCTCACTGACAGACTCTCCCACTCTGCCACTCTCCCTCTCACTGACTGACAGACTCTCACTGACTCACTCTCACTGACAGATTCTCACTGACTGACTCTCCCACTCTCTCACTGACTGACTCTCCCACTCTCTCACTGACTCACTCTCACTGACAGATTCTCACTGACTGACTCTCCCACTCTTTCAATGACTGACTGACTCCCACTGACACTTTCCCACTCTCTCTCACTGACTGACTATCACTCACTCTCACTAACAGACTCTCACTGAAAATCTCCCACTCTCTCTCACTGACTGACTCTCACTGATACTCTCCCACTGACTCACTAACTCTCACACTCACAGACTCACTCTCACAGACTCTCACTGACACTCTCCCACTCTCTCACTGACTCACTCATTCTCACTGATAGACTCTCACTGACTCACTGACACTTCCCACTCTCTCACTGACAGACTCTTACTGACACTCACTGACAGACTCTCACTGACTGACACTTTCCCACTCTCTCACTGACTCGCCCATTCTCTCTCACTGACTCACTCACTCTCACCGACTGTCACTGACTGACTCACTCTCACTGACTTACTCTCCCACTCTCTCACTGACACTCTCTCACTCACTGATTGACTCTCTCTCACTGACTGACTCTCACTGACTCTCGCTAAAAGACTGACTGACTCTCGCTAAAAGACTGACTATCCCACTGACTCACTGTTTCACTCACTAACTGACTCTCTCACTCTCACTGACTGACTCACTCAGTCCCACTGACTCACTCTCACTGACTGACTCACTCTCACTAACAGACTCTGACTGACTCACTCTCACTGATTGACAGAATCTCTCACTGACTGACTCTCTCACTGACAGACTCTCACCGACACTCTCCCACTCAATCTCTGATTAACTCTCCCACTCACTGACTGATTGACTCTCACTGACTGACTCACTCTCACTGACTCTCCCCCTCTCTGACTGACTGACTCACTCTCACTAACAGACTCTCACTGACTGACTCTCCCACTCTCCCACTGACACTCTCACTGCCACTCTCCCACTCTCTCACTGACTCACTCTCTCTCACTGACTGACAGACTCACTCTCACTGACTGACTCACTCTCACTGACTGACTCACTCTAACTCACTGACTCACTCTCACTGACTCACTCTCACTGACAGACTCACTGACTGACTCTCCCACTCACTGACTGACTCACTCTCACTGAAAGACTCTCACTGACACTCTCACTGACTGACTCTCACTGACACTCTCCCACTCACTCTCTCACTGATTGACAGAATCTCTCACTGACTGACTCTCCCACTCTTTCTCACTGACTGACTCACTCTCACTGACACTCTCCCACTCACTCTCTGATTGACTCTCCCACTCACTGACTGATTCACTCTCACTGACTGACTCACTCTCACTGACTCTCCCCCTCTCTCACTGACTGACTCACTCTCACTAACAGACTCTCACTGACTGACTCTCCCACTCTCTCACTGCCACTCTCCCACTCTCTCTCACTGGCTTACTCTCTCTCACTGACTGACTCTCTCTGAATGACTCACTCTCACTCACTGACACTAACTCACACTCACTGACACTGACTCACACTCACTGACTCTCTCACTGACTCACTCTCACTGACAGACTCTTACTGACTGACTGACTCACTGACAGACTCTCCCACTCTCTCTCTCTCACTGACTCACTCTCACTGACTGACTCTCCCACTCACTGACTGACTCACTCTCACTGACTGACTCACTCTCTCACACTGAAAGACTCTTACTGACACTCTCCCACTCCCTCTCTCACTGATTGACAGAATCTCTCACTGACTGACTCTCCCACTCTCTCACTGACTGACTCACTCTCACTGACACTCTCCCACTCACTCTCTGATTGACTCTCCCACTGACTCTCACTGACTGACTGACTCTGCCACTCTCTCTCACTGACTGACTGACAGACTTTCACTGACACTCTCCCACTCACTCTCACTGACTGACTCATTCACTCTCACTGACTGACAGACTCACTCTCACTGACTCTCTCTCATGGACAGACTTTCCCTCTCACTGACTGACTCACTCTCACTGACAGATTTTCACTGACTGACTGACTTTCACTGACTCACTCTCACTAACAGACTCTCACTGACTGACTCACTCTCACTAACAGACTCTCACTGACTGACTCACTCTTACTGACAGACTCTCTCACTGACTCTCCCACTCTCTCATGACTGACTGACTGTCACTGACAGCCTCCCACTGACACTCTCCCACTCTCTCTCACTGACTGACAGAATCTCTCTCAATGACTAGCTCACTGACTCTCCCACTCTCTCACTGACACCCACTCTCACTCACTGACTCACTCTTACTGACTGACAGACTCACTCTCACTGACAATCTCTCATGACTGACAGCCTCCCACTGACTCTCTCCCACTCTCTCTGTCACTGACTCACTCACTGACTCTCCCACTCACTCACTGACAATCACTCTCATTCACTGACTCACTCTGACAGACTCTCACTGACACTCTCTCTCACTGACTCACTCTCACTCACTGACAGACTCTCACTGACAGACTCTCTCACTGACAGACTCTCCCACTGACAGACTCTCTCACTGACACTCTCCCTCTCACTGACTGACTCACTCTCACTGACCGACAGACTCTCACTGACAGATTCTCCCACTCTCACTGACTGACTGACTCCCACTGACACTTTCCCACTCTCTCTCACTGACTGACAGAATCTCTCTCACTGACTCTCACTCACTGACTGACTCACTCTCACTGACACTCTCACTGACTGACAGACTCTCACTGACACTCTCCCACTCTCACTCACTGACTGACTCTCTCTGACTGACTCACTCTCACTCACTGACACTAACTCACACTCACTGACACTGACTCACACTCACTGACTCACTCTCACTGACAGACTCTTACTGACTGACAGACTCACTGACAGACTCTCCCACTCTCTCTCTCTCACTGACAGACTCTCACTGACTCACTCTCACTGACTGACTCTCCCACTCACTGACTGACTCACTCTCACTGACTGACTCACTCTCTCACACTGAAAGACTCTCACTGACACTCTCCCACTCACTCTCTCACTGATTGACAGAATCTCTCACTGACTGACTCTCCCACTCTTTCTCACTGACTGACTCACTCTCACTGACACTCTCCCACTCACTCTGATTGACTCTCCCACTGACTCTTACTGACTGACTGACTCTGCCACTCTCTCTCTCTCTCACTGATTGACAGAATCTCTCTCACTGACTGACTGACAGACTTTCACTGACACTCTCCCACTCACTCACACTGACTGACTAATTCACTCTCACTGACTGACAGACTCACTCTCACTGACTCTCTCTCATGGACAGACTTTCCCTCTCACTGACAGATTTTCACTGACTGACTGACTCTCACTGACTCACTCTCACTAACAGACTCTCACTGACTGACTCACTCTTACTGACAGACTCTCTCACTGACTGACTCTCCCACTCTCTCATGACTGACTGACTGTCACTGACAGCCTCCCACTGACACTCTCCCACTCTCTCTCACTGACTGACAGAATCTCTCTCAATGACTAGCTCACTGACTCTCCCACTCTCTCACTGACTGACTCACTCATTGACACCCACTCTCACTCACTGACTCACTCTCACTGACTGATAGACTCACTCTCACTGACTCTCTCACTGACAGACTTTCCCTCTCACTGACAGATTTTCACTGACTGACTCACTCTCACTGACAATCTCTCATGACTGACAGCCTCCCACTGACACTCTCCCACTCTCTCACTGAATCACTCACTGACTCTCCCACTCACTCACTGAAAATCACTCTCATTCACTGACTCACTCTGACAGACTCTCACTGACACTCTGCCACTCTCTCTCACTGACTGACTCTCTCTCACTGACAGACTCTCACTGACTCACTCTCACTCACTGACTCACTCTCACTCACTGACTCACTCTCACTGACAGACTCTCACTGACAGACTCTCTCACTGACAGACTCTCTCACTGACAGACTCTCCCACTGACAGACTCTCTCACTGACACTCTCCCTCTCACTGACTGACAGACTCTCACTGACAGATTCTCCCACTCTCACTGACTGACTGACTCCCACTGACACTTTCCCACTCTCTCTCACTGACTGACAGAATCTCTCACTGACTCTCACTCACTGACTGACTCACTCTCACTGACAGACTCCCACTGACTGACAGACTCTCACTCACTCACTGACTCACTCTCACTAACAGACTCTCACTGACTGACAGACTCTCACTGACTGACTCACTCTCACTGACTGATTGACTCTCTCACTGACTCTCACTAAAAGACTGACTCTCGCTAAAAGACTGACTACCCCACTGACTCACTCTCTCACTGACTGTCACTGACTGACTCTCACTCTCACTGACTGACTGACACTTTCCCACTCACTCTCTCTTACTGACACTCACTGACTCACTCTCACAGACTCTCTCTCACTGATTGGCATAATCTCTCTCGCTGACTCACTCACTCTTACTGACTCACTCTCACTGACTGATTGACTCTCTCACTGACTCTCGCTAAAAGACTGACTATCCCACTGTCTGACTCTCACTGACTGACTCACTCTCTCACTGACAGACTCTCACTGACACTCTCCTACTCACTGACTCACTCTCACTAACAGACTCTCACCGATTGAAAGACTCACTGACTGACTCTCCCACTCACTCACTGACTCTCTCACTGACTGACTCACTCTCTCACTGACAGACTCTCTCTGACACTCTCCCACTCACTCTCTGACTGACTCTCCCACTCACTCTCACTGACTTACTGTCACTGACTCACTCTCACTGACTCTCCCCCTCTCTCACTGACTGACTCACTCTCACTGACTGACTCTCACTCTCTCTCTCACTGACTGACTCTCACTGACAGATTCTCACTGACTGACTCACTCTCACTGACTCACTCACTGACACTCCCACTCTCTCTCACTGACTGACTCACTCTCCCTCTCACCGACACTCTCCCACTGTCTCTCACTGACTGACACTCTCTCTTACTGATTGACAGAATCTCTCACTGACTGACTCACTGACTGACAGACTCTCCCACTCTCTCTCACTGACTGACTCACTCTCATTGACTGTCTCACTCACTCTCACTGACTGACAGACTCTTTCTCACTGATTGACATAATCTCTCTCACTGACTGACTCACAGACTCTCCCACTCTCTCTCACTGACTGACACTCACTCTCACTGACTGACAGACTCTCACTGACACTCTCCCACTCTCTCTCACTGACACTCAGGCCCTCACTGACAGACTCTCTGACTGACTCACTCACTGACTGACTCACTTTCACTCACTGACTGACAGACTCTCCCACTGACTGACTGACTCTCACTGATTTACTCTCCCACTCTCACTGACTGACTGACTCTCTCCCACTCTCTCTCACTGACTCACTCTCACTGACAGACAGACTCATTCTCACTGACAGACTCATTCTCACTGACAGACAGACTCATTTTCACTGACTGACTCACTGTCACTGACTGACTCACTCTCACTGACTGACTCACTCTCACTGACTGACTCTCACCGACTGACTCTCACACTGACTCTCACACTGACTGACTCTCACACTGACAGACTCTCCCACTGACTGTCTCACTCTCACTGACTCACTGACTGACTCTCCCACTGTCTCTCTCTCACTGACTGACCCACTCTCTCACTGACTGACTCACTCTCACTGACTCACTCTCACTGACAGATTCTCACTGACTGACTCTCCCACTCTTTCAATGACTGACTGACTCCCACTGACACTTTCTCACTCTCTCTCACTGACTGACAGAATCTCTCTCACTGACTGACTCTCACTAACAGACTCTCACTGAAAATCTCCCACTCTCTCTCACTGACTGACTCTCACTGATACTCTCCCACTGACTCACTAACTCTCACACTCACAGACTCACTCTCACTGACTGTCTCACTCTCAGACTCTCACTGACACTCTCACACTCTCCCACTCTCTCACTGACTCACTCTCTCTCACTGACTGACAGACTCACTCTCACTGAGTGACTCACTCTAACTCACTGACTCACTCTCACTGACAAACTCTTACTGACTGACAGACTCACTGACTGACTCTCCCACTCACTGACTGACTCACTCTCTCACACTGAAAGACTCTCACTGACACTCTCACTGACTGACTCTCCCACTCACTCTCTCACTGATTGACAGAATCTCTCACTGACTGACTCTCCCACTCTTTCTCACTGACTGACTCACTCTCCCACTCACTCTCTGATTGACTCTCCCACTCACTGACTGATTCACTCTCACTGACTCTCCCCCTCTCTCACTGACTGACTCACTCTCACTAACAGACTCTCACTGACTGACTCTCCCACTCTCTCACTGCCACTCTCCCACTCTCTCTCACTGGCTCACTCTCTCTCACTGACTGACAGACTCACTCTCACTGACTGACTCTCTCTGACTGACTCACTCTCACTCACTGACACTAACTCACACTCACTGACAGACTCTTACTGACTGACAGACTCACTGACAGACTCTCCCACTCTCTCACACTGAAAGACTCTCACTGACACTCTCCCACTCACTCTCTCACTGATTGACAGAATCTCTCACTGACAGACTCTCCCACTCTCTCACACTGAAAGACTCTCACTGACTGACTCTCACTGACACTCTCTGATTGACTCTCCCACTGACTCTCACTGACTGACTGACTCTGCCACTCTCTCTCTCATTGATTGACAGAATCTCTCTCACTGACTGACTGACTGACTGACTTTCACTGACAGATTTTCACTGACTGACTGACTCTCACTGACTCACTCTCACTAACAGACTCTCACTGACTGACTCACTCTTACTGACAGACTCTCTCACTCTCTCATGACTGACTGTCACTGACAGCCTCCCACTGACACTCTCCCACTCTCTCTCACTGACTGACAGAATCTCTCTCAATGACTAGCTCACTGACTCTCTCACTGACTGACTCTCACTCACTGACACCCACTCTCACTCACTGACTCACTCTTACTGACTGACAGACTCACTCTCACTGACTCTCTCACTGACAGACTTTCCCTCTCACTGATTGACTCACTCTCACTGACAGATTTTCACTGACTGACTCACTCTCACTGACAATCTCTCATGACTGACAGCCTCCCGCTGACACTCTCCCACTCTCTCTCACTGACTCTCCCACTCACTCACTCACTGACTCTCCCACTCACTCACTGACAATCACTCTCATTCACTGACTCACTCTGACAGACTCTCACTGACACTCTGCCACTCTCTCTCACTGACAGACTCTCACTCACTCACTGACTCTCTCACTGACAGACTCTCTCACTGACACTCTCCCTCTCACTGACTGACTCACTCTCACTGACCGACAGATTCTCACTGACAGATTCTCCCACTCTCACTGACTGACTTGACTCCCACTGACACTTTCCCACTCTCTCTCACTGACTGACAGAATCTCTCTCACTGACTCTCACTCACTGACTGACTCACTCTCTGACTGACTCACTCTCACTGACAGACTCTCACTCACTGACTGACTCACTCACTAACAGACTCTCACTGACTGACAGACTCTCACTGACACTCTCCCACTCTCACTCACTGACTGACTCACTCTTACTAACAAACTCTCACTGACTCTCCCACTCTCACTGACACTCTTCCACTCTCTCTCACTGACAGACTCTCTCACTTACACTCTCCCACTCACTCTCACTGACAGACTCTCACTGACTGACACCCTCCCACTGACACTCTCCCACTCTCTCTCACTGACTGACAGAATCTCTTTCAATGACTAGCTCACTGACTCTCCCACTCTCTCACTGACTGACTCTCACTCACTGACACCCACTCTCACTCTCACTGACTCACTCTGACAGACTTTCACTGACACTCTCCCACTCTCTCTCACTGACTGATTCACTATCTCTCACTGACTCATTTTCATTGACTCTCACTGACAGACTCTCCCACTCTGCCACTCTCCCTCTCACTGACTGACAGACTCTCACTGACTCACTCTCACTGACAGATTCTCACTGACTGACTCTCCCACTCTCTCACTGACTGACTCTCCCACTCTCTCACTGACTCACTCTCACTGACAGATTCTCACTGACTGACTCTCCCACTCTTTCAATGACTGACTGACTCCCACTGACACTTTCCCACTCTCTCTCACTGACTGACTATCACTCACTCTCACTAACAGACTCTCACTGAAAATCTCCCACTCTCTCTCACTGACTGACTCTCACTGATACTCTCCCACTGACTCACTAACTCTCACACTCACAGACTCACTCTCACAGACTCTCACTGACACTCTCCCACTCTCTCACTGACTCACTCATTCTCACTGATAGACTCTCACTGACTCACTGACACTTCCCACTCTCTCACTGACAGACTCTTACTGACACTCACTGACAGACTCTCACTGACTGACACTTTCCCACTCTCTCACTGACTCGCCCATTCTCTCTCACTGACTCACTCACTCTCACCGACTGTCACTGACTGACTCACTCTCACTGACTTACTCTCCCACTCTCTCACTGACACTCTCTCACTCACTGATTGACTCTCTCTCACTGACTGACTCTCACTGACTCTCGCTAAAAGACTGACTGACTCTCGCTAAAAGACTGACTATCCCACTGACTCACTGTTTCACTCACTAACTGACTCTCTCACTCTCACTGACTGACTCACTCAGTCCCACTGACTCACTCTCACTGACTGACTCACTCTCACTAACAGACTCTGACTGACTCACTCTCACTGATTGACAGAATCTCTCACTGACTGACTCTCTCACTGACAGACTCTCACCGACACTCTCCCACTCAATCTCTGATTAACTCTCCCACTCACTGACTGATTGACTCTCACTGACTGACTCACTCTCACTGACTCTCCCCCTCTCTGACTGACTGACTCACTCTCACTAACAGACTCTCACTGACTGACTCTCCCACTCTCCCACTGACACTCTCACTGCCACTCTCCCACTCTCTCACTGACTCACTCTCTCTCACTGACTGACAGACTCACTCTCACTGACTGACTCACTCTCACTGACTGACTCACTCTAACTCACTGACTCACTCTCACTGACTCACTCTCACTGACAGACTCACTGACTGACTCTCCCACTCACTGACTGACTCACTCTCACTGAAAGACTCTCACTGACACTCTCACTGACTGACTCTCACTGACACTCTCCCACTCACTCTCTCACTGATTGACAGAATCTCTCACTGACTGACTCTCCCACTCTTTCTCACTGACTGACTCACTCTCACTGACACTCTCCCACTCACTCTCTGATTGACTCTCCCACTCACTGACTGATTCACTCTCACTGACTCTCCCCCTCTCTCACTGACTGACTCACTCTCACTAACAGACTCTCACTGACTGACTCTCCCACTCTCTCACTGCCACTCTCCCACTCTCTCTCACTGGCTTACTCTCTCTCACTGACTGACTCTCTCTGAATGACTCACTCTCACTCACTGACACTAACTCACACTCACTGACACTGACTCACACTCACTGACTCTCTCACTGACTCACTCTCACTGACAGACTCTTACTGACTGACTGACTCACTGACAGACTCTCCCACTCTCTCTCTCTCACTGACTCACTCTCACTGACTGACTCTCCCACTCACTGACTGACTCACTCTCACTGACTGACTCACTCTCTCACACTGAAAGACTCTTACTGACACTCTCCCACTCCCTCTCTCACTGATTGACAGAATCTCTCACTGACTGACTCTCCCACTCTCTCACTGACTGACTCACTCTCACTGACACTCTCCCACTCACTCTCTGATTGACTCTCCCACTGACTCTCACTGACTGACTGACTCTGCCACTCTCTCTCACTGACTGACTGACAGACTTTCACTGACACTCTCCCACTCACTCACACTGACTGACTCATTCACTCTCACTGACTGACAGACTCACTCTCACTGACTCTCTCTCATGGACAGACTTTCCCTCTCACTGACTGACTCACTCTCACTGACAGATTTTCACTGACTGACTGACTTTCACTGACTCACTCTCACTAACAGACTCTCACTGACTGACTCACTCTCACTAACAGACTCTCACTGACTGACTCACTCTTACTGACAGACTCTCTCACTGACTCTCCCACTCTCTCATGACTGACTGACTGTCACTGACAGCCTCCCACTGACACTCTCCCACTCTCTCTCACTGACTGACAGAATCTCTCTCAATGACTAGCTCACTGACTCTCCCACTCTCTCACTGACTGACTCTCACTCACTGACACCCACTCTCACTCACTGACTCACTCTTACTGACTGACAGACTCACTCTCACTGACAATCTCTCATGACTGACAGCCTCCCACTGACTCTCTCCCACTCTCTCTGTCACTGACTCACTCACTGACTCTCCCACTCACTCACTGACAATCACTCTCATTCACTGACTCACTCTGACAGACTCTCACTGACACTCTCTCTCACTGACTCACTCTCACTCACTGACAGACTCTCACTGACAGACTCTCTCACTGACAGACTCTCCCACTGACAGACTCTCTCACTGACACTCTCCCTCTCACTGACTGACTCACTCTCACTGACCGACAGACTCTCACTGACAGATTCTCCCACTCTCACTGACTGACTGACTCCCACTGACACTTTCCCACTCTCTCTCACTGACTGACAGAATCTCTCTCACTGACTCTCACTCACTGACTGACTCACTCTCACTGACACTCTCACTGACTGACAGACTCTCACTGACACTCTCCCACTCTCACTCACTGACTGACTCTCTCTGACTGACTCACTCTCACTCACTGACACTAACTCACACTCACTGACACTGACTCACACTCACTGACTCACTCTCACTGACAGACTCTTACTGACTGACAGACTCACTGACAGACTCTCCCACTCTCTCTCTCTCACTGACAGACTCTCACTGACTCACTCTCACTGACTGACTCTCCCACTCACTGACTGACTCACTCTCACTGACTGACTCACTCTCTCACACTGAAAGACTCTCACTGACACTCTCCCACTGATTGACAGAATCTCTCACTGACTGACTCTCCCACTCTTTCTCACTGACTGACTCACTCTCACTGACACTCTCCCACTCACTCTCTGATTGACTCTCCCACTGACTCTTACTGACTGACTGACTCTGCCACTCTCTCTCTCTCTCACTGATTGACAGAATCTCTCTCACTGACTGACTGACAGACTTTCACTGACACTCTCCCACTCACTCACACTGACTGACTAATTCACTCTCACTGACTGACAGACTCACTCTCACTGACTCTCTCTCATGGACAGACTTTCCCTCTCACTGACAGATTTTCACTGACTGACTGACTCTCACTGACTCACTCTCACTAACAGACTCTCACTGACTGACTCACTCTTACTGACAGACTCTCTCACTGACTGACTCTCCCACTCTCTCATGACTGACTGACTGTCACTGACAGCCTCCCACTGACACTCTCCCACTCTCTCTCACTGACTGACAGAATCTCTCTCAATGACTAGCTCACTGACTCTCCCACTCTCTCACTGACTGACTCACTCATTGACACCCACTCTCACTCACTGACTCACTCTCACTGACTGATAGACTCACTCTCACTGACTCTCTCACTGACAGACTTTCCCTCTCACTGACAGATTTTCACTGACTGACTCACTCTCACTGACAATCTCTCATGACTGACAGCCTCCCACTGACACTCTCCCACTCTCTCACTGACTCACTCACTGACTCTCCCACTCACTCACTGAAAATCACTCTCATTCACTGACTCACTCTGACAGACTCTCACTGACACTCTGCCACTCTCTCTCACTGACTGACTCTCTCTCACTGACAGACTCTCACTGACTCACTCTCACTCACTGACTCACTCTCACTGACAGACTCTCACTGACAGACTCTCTCACTGACAGACTCTCTCACTGACAGACTCTCTCACTGACAGACTCTCCCACTGACAGACTCTCTCACTGACACTCTCCCTCTCACTGACTGACAGACTCTCACTGACAGATTCTCCCACTCTCACTGACTGACTGACTCCCACTGACACTTTCCCACTCTCTCTCACTGACTGACAGAATCTCTCACTGACTCTCACTCACTGACTGACTCACTCTCACTGACAGACTCCCACTGACTGACAGACTCTCACTCACTCACTGACTCACTCTCACTAACAGACTCTCACTGACTGACAGACTCTCACTGACTGACTCACTCTCACTGACTGATTGACTCTCTCACTGACTCTCACTAAAAGACTGACTCTCGCTAAAAGACTGACTACCCCACTGACTCACTCTCTCACTGACTGTCACTGACTGACTCTCACTCTCACTGACTGACTGACACTTTCCCACTCACTCTCTCTTACTGACACTCACTGACTCACTCTCACAGACTCTCTCTCACTGATTGGCATAATCTCTCTCGCTGACTCACTCACTCTTACTGACTCACTCTCACTGACTGATTGACTCTCTCACTGACTCTCGCTAAAAGACTGACTATCCCACTGTCTGACTCTCACTGACTGACTCACTCTCTCACTGACAGACTCTCACTGACACTCTCCTACTCACTGACTCACTCTCACTAACAGACTCTCACCGATTGAAAGACTCACTGACTGACTCTCCCACTCACTCACTGACTCTCTCACTGACTGACTCACTCTCTCACTGACAGACTCTCTCTGACACTCTCCCACTCACTCTCTGACTGACTCTCCCACTCACTCTCACTGACTTACTGTCACTGACTCACTCTCACTGACTCTCCCCCTCTCTCACTGACTGACTCACTCTCACTGACTGACTCTCACTCTCTCTCTCACTGACTGACTCTCACTGACAGATTCTCACTGACTGACTCACTCTCACTGACTCACTCACTGACACTCCCACTCTCTCTCACTGACTGACTCACTCTCCCTCTCACCGACACTCTCCCACTGTCTCTCACTGACTGACACTCTCTCTTACTGATTGACAGAATCTCTCACTGACTGACTCACTGACTGACAGACTCTCCCACTCTCTCTCACTGACTGACTCACTCTCATTGACTGTCTCACTCACTCTCACTGACTGACAGACTCTTTCTCACTGATTGACATAATCTCTCTCACTGACTGACTCACAGACTCTCCCACTCTCTCTCACTGACTGACACTCACTCTCACTGACTGACAGACTCTCACTGACACTCTCCCACTCTCTCTCACTGACACTCAGGCCCTCACTGACAGACTCTCTGACTGACTCACTCACTGACTGACTCACTTTCACTCACTGACTGACAGACTCTCCCACTGACTGACTGACTCTCACTGATTTACTCTCCCACTCTCACTGACTGACTGACTCTCTCCCACTCTCTCTCACTGACTCACTCTCACTGACAGACAGACTCATTCTCACTGACAGACTCATTCTCACTGACAGACAGACTCATTTTCACTGACTGACTCACTGTCACTGACTGACTCACTCTCACTGACTGACTCACTCTCACTGACTGACTCTCACCGACTGACTCTCACACTGACTCTCACACTGACTGACTCTCACACTGACAGACTCTCCCACTGACTGTCTCACTCTCACTGACTCACTGACTGACTCTCCCACTGTCTCTCTCTCACTGACTGACCCACTCTCTCACTGACTGACTCACTCTCACTGACTCACTCTCACTGACAGATTCTCACTGACTGACTCTCCCACTCTTTCAATGACTGACTGACTCCCACTGACACTTTCTCACTCTCTCTCACTGACTGACAGAATCTCTCTCACTGACTGACTCTCACTAACAGACTCTCACTGAAAATCTCCCACTCTCTCTCACTGACTGACTCTCACTGATACTCTCCCACTGACTCACTAACTCTCACACTCACAGACTCACTCTCACTGACTGTCTCACTCTCAGACTCTCACTGACACTCTCACACTCTCCCACTCTCTCACTGACTCACTCTCTCTCACTGACTGACAGACTCACTCTCACTGAGTGACTCACTCTAACTCACTGACTCACTCTCACTGACAAACTCTTACTGACTGACAGACTCACTGACTGACTCTCCCACTCACTGACTGACTCACTCTCTCACACTGAAAGACTCTCACTGACACTCTCACTGACTGACTCTCCCACTCACTCTCTCACTGATTGACAGAATCTCTCACTGACTGACTCTCCCACTCTTTCTCACTGACTGACTCACTCTCCCACTCACTCTCTGATTGACTCTCCCACTCACTGACTGATTCACTCTCACTGACTCTCCCCCTCTCTCACTGACTGACTCACTCTCACTAACAGACTCTCACTGACTGACTCTCCCACTCTCTCACTGCCACTCTCCCACTCTCTCTCACTGGCTCACTCTCTCTCACTGACTGACAGACTCACTCTCACTGACTGACTCTCTCTGACTGACTCACTCTCACTCACTGACACTAACTCACACTCACTGACAGACTCTTACTGACTGACAGACTCACTGACAGACTCTCCCACTCTCTCACACTGAAAGACTCTCACTGACACTCTCCCACTCACTCTCTCACTGATTGACAGAATCTCTCACTGACAGACTCTCCCACTCTCTCACACTGAAAGACTCTCACTGACTGACTCTCACTGACACTCTCTGATTGACTCTCCCACTGACTCTCACTGACTGACTGACTCTGCCACTCTCTCTCTCATTGATTGACAGAATCTCTCTCACTGACTGACTGACTGACTGACTTTCACTGACAGATTTTCACTGACTGACTCACTCTCACTAACAGACTCTCACTGACTGACTCACTCTTACTGACAGACTCTCTCACTCTCTCATGACTGACTGTCACTGACAGCCTCCCACTGACACTCTCCCACTCTCTCTCACTGACTGACAGAATCTCTCTCAATGACTAGCTCACTGACTCTCTCACTGACTGACTCTCACTCACTGACACCCACTCTCACTCACTGACTCACTCTTACTGACTGACAGACTCACTCTCACTGACTCTCTCACTGACAGACTTTCCCTCTCACTGATTGACTCACTCTCACTGACAGATTTTCACTGACTGACTCACTCTCACTGACAATCTCTCATGACTGACAGCCTCCCGCTGACACTCTCCCACTCTCTCTCACTGACTCTCCCACTCACTCACTCACTGACTCTCCCACTCACTCACTGACAATCACTCTCATTCACTGACTCACTCTGACAGACTCTCACTGACACTCTGCCACTCTCTCTCACTGACAGACTCTCACTCACTCACTGACTCTCTCACTGACAGACTCTCTCACTGACACTCTCCCTCTCACTGACTGACTCACTCTCACTGACCGACAGATTCTCACTGACAGATTCTCCCACTCTCACTGACTGACTTGACTCCCACTGACACTTTCCCACTCTCTCTCACTGACTGACAGAATCTCTCTCACTGACTCTCACTCACTGACTGACTCTCACTGACAGACTCTCTCACTGACAGACTCTCTCACTGACACTCTCCCTCTCACTGACTGACTCACTCTCACTGACCGACAGATTCTCACTGACAGATTCTCCCACTCTCACTGACTGACTTGACTCCCACTGACACTTTCCCACTCTCTCTCACTGACTGACAGAATCTCTCTCACTGACTCTCACTCACTGACTGACTCACTCTCTGACTGACTCACTCTCACTGACAGACTCTCACTGACTGACAGACTCTCACTCACTGACTGACTCACTCACTAACAGACTCTCACTGACTGACAGACTCTCACTGACACTCTCCCACTCTCACTCACTGACTGACTCACTCTTACTAACAAACTCTCACTGACTCTCCCACTCTCACTGACACTCTTCCACTCTCTCTCACTGACAGACTCACTCTCACTGACAGACTCTCTCACTTACACTCTCCCACTCACTCTCACTGACAGACTCTCACTGACTGACACCCTCCCACTGACACTCTCCCACTCTCTCTCACTGACTGACAGAATCTCTTTCAATGACTAGCTCACTGACTCTCCCACTCTCTCACTGACTGACTCTCACTCACTGACACCCACTCTCACTCTCACTGACTCACTCTGACAGACTTTCACTGACACTCTCCCACTCTCTCTCACTGACTGATTCACTATCTCTCACTGACTCATTTTCATTGACTCTCACTGACAGACTCTCCCACTCTGCCACTCTCCCTCTCACTGACTGACAGACTCTCACTGACTCACTCTCACTGACAGATTCTCACTGACTGACTCTCCCACTCTCTCACTGACTGACTCTCCCACTCTCTCACTGACTCACTCTCACTGACAGATTCTCACTGACTGACTCTCCCACTCTTTCAATGACTGACTGACTCCCACTGACACTTTCCCACTCTCTCTCACTGACTGACTATCACTCACTCTCACTAACAGACTCTCACTGAAAATCTCCCACTCTCTCTCACTGACTGACTCTCACTGATACTCTCCCACTGACTCACTAACTCTCACACTCACAGACTCACTCTCACTGACTGACTCACTCTCACAGACTCTCACTGACACTCTCCCACTCTCTCACTGACTCACTCATTCTCACTGATAGACTCTCACTGACTCACTGACACTTCCCACTCTCTCACTGACAGACTCTTACTGACACTCACTGACAGACTCTCACTGACTGACACTTTCCCACTCTCTCACTGACTCGCCCATTCTCTCTCACTGACTCACTCACTCTCACCGACTGTCACTGACTGACTCACTCTCACTGACTTACTCTCCCACTCTCTCACTGACACTCTCTCACTCACTGATTGACTCTCTCTCACTGACTGACTCTCACTGACTCTCGCTAAAAGACTGACTGACTCTCGCTAAAAGACTGACTATCCCACTGACTCACTGTTTCACTCACTAACTGACTCTCTCACTCTCACTGACTGACTCACTCAGTCCCACTGACTCACTCTCACTGACTGACTCACTCTCACTAACAGACTCTGACTGACTCACTCTCACTGATTGACAGAATCTCTCACTGACAGACTCTCACCGACACTCTCCCACTCACTGACTGACTCACTCTCACTGACTCTCCCCCTCTCTGACTGACTGACTCACTCTCACTAACAGACTCTCACTGACTGACTCTCCCACTCTCCCACTGACACTCTCACTGCCACTCTCCCACTGACTCACTCTCTCTCACTGACTGACAGACTCACTCTCACTGACTGACTCACTCTCACTGACTGACTCACTCTAACTCACTGACTCACTCTCACTGACTCACTCTCACTGACAGACTCACTGACTGACTCTCCCACTCACTGACTGACTCACTCTCACTGACTGACTCACTCTCTCTCACTGAAAGACTCTCACTGACACTCTCACTGACTGACTCTCACTGACACTCTCCCACTCACTCTCTCACTGATTGACAGAATCTCTCACTGACTGACTCTCCCACTCTTTCTCACTGACTGACTCACTCTCACTGACACTCTCCCACTCACTCTCTGATTGACTCTCCCACTCACTGACTGATTCACTCTCACTGACTGACTCACTCTCACTGACTCTCCCCCTCTCTCACTGACTGACTCACTCTCACTAACAGACTCTCACTGACTGACTCTCCCACTGCCACTCTCCCACTCTCTCTCACTGGCTTACTCTCTCTCACTGACTGACTCTCTCTGAATGACTCACTCTCACTCACTGACACTAACTCACACTCACTGACACTGACTCACACTCACTGACTCTCTCACTGACTCACTCTCACTGACAGACTCTTACTGACTGACTGACTCACTGACAGACTCTCCCACTCTCTCTCTCTCACTGACTCACTCTCACTGACTGACTCTCCCACTCACTGACTGACTCACTCTCACTGACTGACTCACTCTCTCACACTGAAAGACTCTTACTGACACTCTCCCACTCCCTCTCTCACTGATTGACAGAATCTCTCACTGACTGACTCTCCCACTCTCTCACTGACTGACTCACTCTCACTGACACTCTCCCACTCACTCTCTGATTGACTCTCCCACTGACTCTCACTGACTGACTGACTCTGCCACTCTCTCTCACTGACTGACTGACAGACTTTCACTGACACTCTCCCACTCACTCACACTGACTGACTCATTCACTCTCACTGACTGACAGACTCACTCTCACTGACTCTCTCTCATGGACAGACTTTCCCTCTCACTGACTGACTCACTCTCACTGACAGATTTTCACTGACTGACTGACTTTCACTGACTCACTCTCACTAACAGACTCTCACTGACTGACTCACTCTCACTAACAGACTCTCACTGACAGACTCTCTCACTGACTCTCCCACTCTCTCATGACTGACTGACTGTCACTGACAGCCTCCCACTGACACTCTCCCACTCTCTCTCACTGACTGACAGAATCTCTCTCAATGACTAGCTCACTGACTCTCCCACTCTCTCACTGACTGACTCTCACTCACTGACACCCACTCTCACTCACTGACTCACTCTTACTGACTGACAGACTCACTCTCACTGACAATCTCTCATGACTGACAGCCTCCCACTGACTCTCTCCCACTCTCTCTGTCACTGACTCACTCACTGACTCTCCCACTCACTCACTGACAATCACTCTCATTCACTGACTCACTCTGACAGACTCTCACTGACACTCTCTCTCACTGACTCACTCTCACTCACTGACAGACTCTCACTGACAGACTCTCTCACTGACAGACTCTCCCACTGACAGACTCTCTCACTGACACTCTCCCTCTCACTGACTGACTCACTCTCACTGACCGACAGACTCTCACTGACAGATTCTCCCACTCTCACTGACTGACTGACTCCCACTGACACTTTCCCACTCTCTCTCACTGACTGACAGAATCTCTCTCACTGACTCTCACTCACTGACTGACTCACTCTCACTGACACTCTCACTGACTGACAGACTCTCACTGACACTCTCCCACTCTCACTCACTGACTGACTCTCTCTGACTGACTCACTCTCACTCACTGACACTAACTCACACTCACTGACACTGACTCACACTCACTGACTCACTCTCACTGACAGACTCTTACTGACTGACAGACTCACTGACAGACTCTCCCACTCTCTCTCTCTCACTGACTCACTCTCACTGACTGACTCTCCCACTCACTGACTGACTCACTCTCACTGACTGACTCACTCTCTCACACTGAAAGACTCTCACTGACACTCTCCCACTCACTCTCTCACTGATTGACAGAATCTCTCACTGACTGACTCTCCCACTCTTTCTCACTGACTGACTCACTCTCACTGACACTCTCCCACTCACTCTCTGATTGACTCTCCCACTGACTCTTACTGACTGACTGACTCTGCCACTCTCTCTCTCTCTCACTGATTGACAGAATCTCTCTCACTGACTGACTGACAGACTTTCACTGACACTCTCCCACTCACTCACACTGACTGACTAATTCACTCTCACTGACTGACAGACTCACTCTCACTGACTCTCTCTCATGGACAGACTTTCCCTCTCACTGACAGATTTTCACTGACTGACTGACTCTCACTGACTCACTCTCACTAACAGACTCTCACTGACTGACTCACTCTTACTGACAGACTCTCTCACTGACTGACTCTCCCACTCTCTCATGACTGACTGACTGTCACTGACAGCCTCCCACTGACACTCTCCCACTCTCTCTCACTGACTGACAGAATCTCTCTCAATGACTAGCTCACTGACTCTCCCACTCTCTCACTGACTGACTCCCTCATTGACACCCACTCTCACTCACTGACTCACTCTCACTGACTGATAGACTCACTCTCACTGACTCTCTCAGTGACAGACTTTCCCTCTCACTGACAGATTTTCACTGACTGACTCACTCTCACTGACAATCTCTCATGACTGACAGCCTCCCACTGACACTCTCCCACTCTCTCACTGACTCACTCACTGACTCTCCCACTCACTCACTGAAAATCACTCTCATTCACTGACTCACTCTGACAGACTCTCACTGACACTCTGCCACTCTCTCTCACTGACTGACTCTCTCCCACTGACAGACTCTCACTGACTCACTCTCACTCACTGACTCACTCTCACTCACTGACTCACTCTCACTGACAGACTCTCACTGACAGACTCTCTCACTGACAGACTCTCTCACTGACAGACTCTCTCACTGACAGACTCTCCCACTGACAGACTCTCTCACTGACACTCTCCCTCTCACTGACTGACAGACTCTCACTGACAGATTCTCCCACTCTCACTGACTGACTGACTCCCACTGACACTTTCCCACTCTCTCTCACTGACTGACAGAATCTCTCACTGATTCTCACTCACTGACTGACTCACTCTCACTGACAGACTCCCACTGACTGACAGACTCTCACTCACTCACTGACTCACTCTCACTAACAGACTCTCACTGACTGACAGACTCTCACTGACTGACTCACTCTCACTGACTGATTGACTCTCTCACTGACTCTCACTAAAAGACTGACTCTCGCTAAAAGACTGACTACCCCACTGACTCACTCTCTCACTGACTGTCACTGACTGACTCTCACTCTCACTGACTGACTGACACTTTCCCACTCACTCTCTCTTACTGACACTCACTGACTCACTCTCACAGACTCTCTCTCACTGATTGGCATAATCTCTCTCGCTGACTCACTCACTCTTACTGACTCACTCTCACTGACTGATTGACTCTCTCACTGACTCTCGCTAAAAGACTGACTATCCCACTGTCTGACTCTCACTGACTGACTCACTCTCTCACTGACAGACTCTCACTGACACTCTCCTACTCACTGACTCACTCTCACTAACAGACTCTCACCGATTGAAAGACTCACTGACTGACTCTCCCACTCACTCACTGACTCTCTCACTGACTGACTCACTCTCTCACTGACAGACTCTCTCTGACTGACTCTCCCACTCACTCTCACTGACTTACTGTCACTGACTCACTCTCACTGACTCTCCCCCTCTCTCACTGACTGACTCACTCTCACTGACTGACTCTCACTCTCTCTCTCACTGACTGACTCTCACTGACAGATTCTCACTGACTGACTCACTCTCACTGACTCACTCACTGACACTCCCACTCTCTCTCACTGACTGACTCACTCTCCCTCTCACCGACACTCTCCCACTGTCTCTCACTGACTGACACTCTCTCTTACTGATTGACAGAATCTCTCACTGACTGACTCACTGACTGACAGACTCTCCCACTCTCTCTCACTGACTGACTCACTCTCATTGACTGTCTCACTCACTCTCACTGACTGACAGACTCTTTCTCACTGATTGACATAATCTCTCTCACTGACTGACTCACAGACTCTCCCACTCTCTCTCACTGACTGACACTCACTCTCACTGACTGACAGACTCTCACTGACACTCTCCCACTCTCTCTCACTGACACTCAGGCCCTCACTGACAGACTCTCTGACTGACTCACTCACTGACTGACTCACTTTCACTCACTGACTGACAGACTCTCCCACTGACTGACTGACTCTCACTGATTTACTCTCCCACTCTCACTGACTGACTGACTCTCTCCCACTCTCTCTCACTGACTCACTCTCACTGACAGACAGACTCATTCTCACTGACAGACTCATTCTCACTGACAGACAGACTCATTTTCACTGACTGACTCACTGTCACTGACTGACTCACTGTCACTGACTGACTCACTCTCACTGACTGACTCTCACCGACTGACTCTCACACTGACTCTCACACTGACTGACTCTCACACTGACAGACTCTCCCACTGACTGTCTCACTCTCACTGACTCACTGACTGACTCTCCCACTGTCTCTCTCTCACTGACTGACCCACTCTCTCACTGACTGACTCACTCTCACTGACTCACTCTCACTGACAGATTCTCACTGACTGACTCTCCCACTCTTTCAATGACTGACTGACTCCCACTGACACTTTCTCACTCTCTCTCACTGACTGACAGAATCTCTCTCACTGACTGACTCTCACTAACAGACTCTCACTGAAAATCTCCCACTCTCTCTCACTGACTGACTCTCACTGATACTCTCCCACTGACTCACTAACTCTCACACTCACAGACTCACTCTCACTGACTGTCTCACTCTCAGACTCTCACTGACACTCTCACACTCTCCCACTCTCTCACTGACTCACTCTCTCTCACTGACTGACAGACTCACTCTCACTGAGTGACTCACTCTAACTCACTGACTCACTCTCACTGACAAACTCTTACTGACTGACAGACTCACTGACTGACTCTCCCACTCACTGACTGACTCACTCTCTCACACTGAAAGACTCTCACTGACACTCTCACTGACTGACTCTCCCACTCACTCTCTCACTGATTGACAGAATCTCTCACTGACTGACTCTCCCACTCTTTCTCACTGACTGACTCACTCTCCCACTCACTCTCTGATTGACTCTCCCACTCACTGACTGATTCACTCTCACTGACTCTCCCCCTCTCTCACTGACTGACTCACTCTCACTAACAGACTCTCACTGACTGACTCTCCCACTCTCTCACTGCCACTCTCCCACTCTCTCTCACTGGCTCACTCTCTCTCACTGACTGACAGACTCACTCTCACTGACTGACTCTCTCTGACTGACTCACTCTCACTCACTGACACTAACTCACACTCACTGACAGACTCTTACTGACTGACAGACTCACTGAGACTCTCCCACTCTCTCACACTGAAAGACTCTCACTGACACTCTCCCACTCACTCTCTCACTGATTGACAGAATCTCTCACTGACAGACTCTCCCACTCTCTCACACTGAAAGACTCTCACTGACTGACTCTCACTGACACTCTCTGATTGACTCTCCCACTGACTCTCACTGACTGACTGACTCTGCCACTCTCTCTCTCATTGATTGACAGAATCTCTCTCACTGACTGACTGACTGACTGACTTTCACTGACAGATTTTCACTGACTGACTCACTCTCACTAACAGACTCTCACTGACTGACTCACTCTTACTGACAGACTCTCTCACTCTCTCATGACTGACTGTCACTGACAGCCTCCCACTGACACTCTCCCACTCTCTCTCACTGACTGACAGAATCTCTCTCAATGACTAGCTCACTGACTCTCTCACTGACTGACTCTCACTCACTGACACCCACTCTCACTCACTGACTCACTCTTACTGACTGACAGACTCACTCTCACTGACTCTCTCACTGACAGACTTTCCCTCTCACTGATTGACTCACTCTCACTGACAGATTTTCACTGACTGACTCACTCTCACTGACAATCTCTCATGACTGACAGCCTCCCGCTGACACTCTCCCACTCTCTCTCACTGACTCTCCCACTCACTCACTCACTGACTCTCCCACTCACTCACTGACAATCACTCTCATTCACTGACTCACTCTGACAGACTCTCACTGACACTCTGCCACTCTCTCTCACTGACAGACTCTCACTCACTCACTGACTCTCTCACTGACAGACTCTCTCACTGACACTCTCCCTCTCACTGACTGACTCACTCTCACTGACCGACAGATTCTCACTGACAGATTCTCCCACTCTCACTGACTGACTTGACTCCCACTGACACTTTCCCACTCTCTCTCACTGACTGACAGAATCTCTCTCACTGACTCTCACTCACTGACAGACTCTCTCACTGACAGACTCTCTCACTGACACTCTCCCTCTCACTGACTGACTCACTCTCACTGACCGACAGATTCTCACTGACAGATTCTCCCACTCTCACTGACTGACTTGACTCCCACTGACACTTTCCCACTCTCTCTCACTGACTGACAGAATCTCTCTCACTGACTCTCACTCACTGACTGACTCACTCTCTGACTGACTCACTCTCTGACTGACTCACTCTCACTGACAGACTCTCACTGACTGACAGACTCTCACTCACTGACTGACTCACTCACTAACAGACTCTCACTGACTGACAGACTCTCACTGACACTCTCCCACTCTCACTCACTGACTGACTCACTCTTACTAACAAACTCTCACTGACTCTCCCACTCTCACTGACACTCTTCCACTCTCTCTCACTGACAGACTCACTCTCACTGACAGACTCTCTCACTTACACTCTCCCACTCACTCTCACTGACAGACTCTCACTGACTGACACCCTCCCACTGACACTCTCCCACTCTCTCTCACTGACTGACAGAATCTCTTTCAATGACTAGCTCACTGACTCTCCCACTCTCTCACTGACTGACTCTCACTCACTGACACCCACTCTCACTCTCACTGACTCACTCTGACAGACTTTCACTGACACTCTCCCACTCTCTCTCACTGACTGATTCACTATCTCTCACTGACTCATTTTCATTGACTCTCACTGACAGACTCTCCCACTCTGCCACTCTCCCTCTCACTGACTGACAGACTCTCACTGACTCACTCTCACTGACAGATTCTCACTGACTGACTCTCCCACTCTCTCACTGACTGACTCTCCCACTCTCTCACTGACTCACTCTCACTGACAGATTCTCACTGACTGACTCTCCCACTCTTTCAATGACTGACTGACTCCCACTGACACTTTCCCACTCTCTCTCACTGACTGACTATCACTCACTCTCACTAACAGACTCTCACTGAAAATCTCCCACTCTCTCTCACTGACTGACTCTCACTGATACTCTCCCACTGACTCACTAACTCTCACACTCACAGACTCACTCTCACTGACTGACTCACTCTCACAGACTCTCACTGACACTCTCCCACTCTCTCTCACTGACTGACAGAATCTCTTTCAATGACTAGCTCACTGACTCTCCCACTCTCTCACTGACTGACTCTCACTCACTGACACCCACTCTCACTCTCACTGACTCACTCTGACAGACTTTCACTGACACTCTCCCACTCTCTCTCACTGACTGATTCACTATCTCTCACTGACTCATTTTCATTGACTCTCACTGACAGACTCTCCCACTCTGCCACTCTCCCTCTCACTGACTGACAGACTCTCACTGACTCACTCTCACTGACAGATTCTCACTGACTGACTCTCCCACTCTCTCACTGACTGACTCTCCCACTCTCTCACTGACTCACTCTCACTGACAGATTCTCACTGACTGACTCTCCCACTCTTTCAATGACTGACTGACTCCCACTGACACTTTCCCACTCTCTCTCACTGACTGACTATCACTCACTCTCACTAACAGACTCTCACTGAAAATCTCCCACTCTCTCTCACTGACTGACTCTCACTGATACTCTCCCACTGACTCACTAACTCTCACACTCACAGACTCACTCTCACTGACTGACTCACTCTCACAGACTCTCACTGACACTCTCCCACTCTCTCACTGACTCACTCATTCTCACTGATAGACTCTCACTGACTCACTGACACTTCCCACTCTCTCACTGACAGACTCTTACTGACACTCACTGACAGACTCTCACTGACTGACACTTTCCCACTCTCTCACTGACTCGCCCATTCTCTCTCACTGACTCACTCACTCTCACCGACTGTCACTGACTGACTCACTCTCACTGACTTACTCTCCCACTCTCTCACTGACACTCTCTCACTCACTGATTGACTCTCTCTCACTGACTGACTCTCACTGACTCTCGCTAAAAGACTGACTGACTCTCGCTAAAAGACTGACTATCCCACTGACTCACTGTTTCACTCACTAACTGACTCTCTCACTCTCACTGACTGACTCACTCAGTCCCACTGACTCACTCTCACTGACTGACTCACTCTCACTAACAGACTCTGACTGACTCACTCTCACTGATTGACAGAATCTCTCACTGACAGACTCTCACCGACACTCTCCCACTCACTGACTGACTCACTCTCACTGACTCTCCCCCTCTCTGACTGACTGACTCACTCTCACTAACAGACTCTCACTGACTGACTCTCCCACTCTCCCACTGACACTCTCACTGCCACTCTCCCACTGACTCACTCTCTCTCACTGACTGACAGACTCACTCTCACTGACTGACTCACTCTCACTGACTGACTCACTCTAACTCACTGACTCACTCTCACTGACTCACTCTCACTGACAGACTCACTGACTGACTCTCCCACTCACTGACTGACTCACTCTCACTGACTGACTCACTCTCTCTCACTGAAAGACTCTCACTGACACTCTCACTGACTGACTCTCACTGACACTCTCCCACTCACTCTCTCACTGATTGACAGAATCTCTCACTGACTGACTCTCCCACTCTTTCTCACTGACTGACTCACTCTCACTGACACTCTCCCACTCACTCTCTGATTGACTCTCCCACTCACTGACTGATTCACTCTCACTGACTGACTCACTCTCACTGACTCTCCCCCTCTCTCACTGACTGACTCACTCTCACTAACAGACTCTCACTGACTGACTCTCCCACTGCCACTCTCCCACTCTCTCTCACTGGCTTACTCTCTCTCACTGACTGACTCTCTCTGAATGACTCACTCTCACTCACTGACACTAACTCACACTCACTGACACTGACTCACACTCACTGACTCTCTCACTGACTCACTCTCACTGACAGACTCTTACTGACTGACTGACTCACTGACAGACTCTCCCACTCTCTCTCTCTCACTGACTCACTCTCACTGACTGACTCTCCCACTCACTGACTGACTCACTCTCACTGACTGACTCACTCTCTCACACTGAAAGACTCTTACTGACACTCTCCCACTCCCTCTCTCACTGATTGACAGAATCTCTCACTGACTGACTCTCCCACTCTCTCACTGACTGACTCACTCTCACTGACACTCTCCCACTCACTCTCTGATTGACTCTCCCACTGACTCTCACTGACTGACTGACTCTGCCACTCTCTCTCACTGACTGACTGACAGACTTTCACTGACACTCTCCCACTCACTCACACTGACTGACTCATTCACTCTCACTGACTGACAGACTCACTCTCACTGACTCTCTCTCATGGACAGACTTTCCCTCTCACTGACTGACTCACTCTCACTGACAGATTTTCACTGACTGACTGACTTTCACTGACTCACTCTCACTAACAGACTCTCACTGACTGACTCACTCTCACTAACAGACTCTCACTGACAGACTCTCTCACTGACTCTCCCACTCTCTCATGACTGACTGACTGTCACTGACAGCCTCCCACTGACACTCTCCCACTCTCTCTCACTGACTGACAGAATCTCTCTCAATGACTAGCTCACTGACTCTCCCACTCTCTCACTGACTGACTCTCACTCACTGACACCCACTCTCACTCACTGACTCACTCTTACTGACTGACAGACTCACTCTCACTGACAATCTCTCATGACTGACAGCCTCCCACTGACTCTCTCCCACTCTCTCTGTCACTGACTCACTCACTGACTCTCCCACTCACTCACTGACAATCACTCTCATTCACTGACTCACTCTGACAGACTCTCACTGACACTCTCTCTCACTGACTCACTCTCACTCACTGACAGACTCTCACTGACAGACTCTCTCACTGACAGACTCTCCCACTGACAGACTCTCTCACTGACACTCTCCCTCTCACTGACTGACTCACTCTCACTGACCGACAGACTCTCACTGACAGATTCTCCCACTCTCACTGACTGACTGACTCCCACTGACACTTTCCCACTCTCTCTCACTGACTGACAGAATCTCTCTCACTGACTCTCACTCACTGACTGACTCACTCTCACTGACACTCTCACTGACTGACAGACTCTCACTGACACTCTCCCACTCTCACTCACTGACTGACTCTCTCTGACTGACTCACTCTCACTCACTGACACTAACTCACACTCACTGACACTGACTCACACTCACTGACTCACTCTCACTGACAGACTCTTACTGACTGACAGACTCACTGACAGACTCTCCCACTCTCTCTCTCTCACTGACTCACTCTCACTGACTGACTCTCCCACTCACTGACTGACTCACTCTCACTGACTGACTCACTCTCTCACACTGAAAGACTCTCACTGACACTCTCCCACTCACTCTCTCACTGATTGACAGAATCTCTCACTGACTGACTCTCCCACTCTTTCTCACTGACTGACTCACTCTCACTGACACTCTCCCACTCACTCTCTGATTGACTCTCCCACTGACTCTTACTGACTGACTGACTCTGCCACTCTCTCTCTCTCTCACTGATTGACAGAATCTCTCTCACTGACTGACTGACAGACTTTCACTGACACTCTCCCACTCACTCACACTGACTGACTAATTCACTCTCACTGACTGACAGACTCACTCTCACTGACTCTCTCTCATGGACAGACTTTCCCTCTCACTGACAGATTTTCACTGACTGACTGACTCTCACTGACTCACTCTCACTAACAGACTCTCACTGACTGACTCACTCTTACTGACAGACTCTCTCACTGACTGACTCTCCCACTCTCTCATGACTGACTGACTGTCACTGACAGCCTCCCACTGACACTCTCCCACTCTCTCTCACTGACTGACAGAATCTCTCTCAATGACTAGCTCACTGACTCTCCCACTCTCTCACTGACTGACTCCCTCATTGACACCCACTCTCACTCACTGACTCACTCTCACTGACTGATAGACTCACTCTCACTGACTCTCTCAGTGACAGACTTTCCCTCTCACTGACAGATTTTCACTGACTGACTCACTCTCACTGACAATCTCTCATGACTGACAGCCTCCCACTGACACTCTCCCACTCTCTCACTGACTCACTCACTGACTCTCCCACTCACTCACTGAAAATCACTCTCATTCACTGACTCACTCTGACAGACTCTCACTGACACTCTGCCACTCTCTCTCACTGACTGACTCTCTCCCACTGACAGACTCTCACTGACTCACTCTCACTCACTGACTCACTCTCACTCACTGACTCACTCTCACTGACAGACTCTCACTGACAGACTCTCTCACTGACAGACTCTCTCACTGACAGACTCTCTCACTGACAGACTCTCCCACTGACAGACTCTCTCACTGACACTCTCCCTCTCACTGACTGACAGACTCTCACTGACAGATTCTCCCACTCTCACTGACTGACTGACTCCCACTGACACTTTCCCACTCTCTCTCACTGACTGACAGAATCTCTCACTGATTCTCACTCACTGACTGACTCACTCTCACTGACAGACTCCCACTGACTGACAGACTCTCACTCACTCACTGACTCACTCTCACTAACAGACTCTCACTGACTGACAGACTCTCACTGACTGACTCACTCTCACTGACTGATTGACTCTCTCACTGACTCTCACTAAAAGACTGACTCTCGCTAAAAGACTGACTACCCCACTGACTCACTCTCTCACTGACTGTCACTGACTGACTCTCACTCTCACTGACTGACTGACACTTTCCCACTCACTCTCTCTTACTGACACTCACTGACTCACTCTCACAGACTCTCTCTCACTGATTGGCATAATCTCTCTCGCTGACTCACTCACTCTTACTGACTCACTCTCACTGACTGATTGACTCTCTCACTGACTCTCGCTAAAAGACTGACTATCCCACTGTCTGACTCTCACTGACTGACTCACTCTCTCACTGACAGACTCTCACTGACACTCTCCTACTCACTGACTCACTCTCACTAACAGACTCTCACCGATTGAAAGACTCACTGACTGACTCTCCCACTCACTCACTGACTCTCTCACTGACTGACTCACTCTCTCACTGACAGACTCTCTCTGACTGACTCTCCCACTCACTCTCACTGACTTACTGTCACTGACTCACTCTCACTGACTCTCCCCCTCTCTCACTGACTGACTCACTCTCACTGACTGACTCTCACTCTCTCTCTCACTGACTGACTCTCACTGACAGATTCTCACTGACTGACTCACTCTCACTGACTCACTCACTGACACTCCCACTCTCTCTCACTGACTGACTCACTCTCCCTCTCACCGACACTCTCCCACTGTCTCTCACTGACTGACACTCTCTCTTACTGATTGACAGAATCTCTCACTGACTGACTCACTGACTGACAGACTCTCCCACTCTCTCTCACTGACTGACTCACTCTCATTGACTGTCTCACTCACTCTCACTGACTGACAGACTCTTTCTCACTGATTGACATAATCTCTCTCACTGACTGACTCACAGACTCTCCCACTCTCTCTCACTGACTGACACTCACTCTCACTGACTGACAGACTCTCACTGACACTCTCCCACTCTCTCTCACTGACACTCAGGCCCTCACTGACAGACTCTCTGACTGACTCACTCACTGACTGACTCACTTTCACTCACTGACTGACAGACTCTCCCACTGACTGACTGACTCTCACTGATTTACTCTCCCACTCTCACTGACTGACTGACTCTCTCCCACTCTCTCTCACTGACTCACTCTCACTGACAGACAGACTCATTCTCACTGACAGACTCATTCTCACTGACAGACAGACTCATTTTCACTGACTGACTCACTGTCACTGACTGACTCACTGTCACTGACTGACTCACTCTCACTGACTGACTCTCACCGACTGACTCTCACACTGACTCTCACACTGACTGACTCTCACACTGACAGACTCTCCCACTGACTGTCTCACTCTCACTGACTCACTGACTGACTCTCCCACTGTCTCTCTCTCACTGACTGACCCACTCTCTCACTGACTGACTCACTCTCACTGACTCACTCTCACTGACAGATTCTCACTGACTGACTCTCCCACTCTTTCAATGACTGACTGACTCCCACTGACACTTTCTCACTCTCTCTCACTGACTGACAGAATCTCTCTCACTGACTGACTCTCACTAACAGACTCTCACTGAAAATCTCCCACTCTCTCTCACTGACTGACTCTCACTGATACTCTCCCACTGACTCACTAACTCTCACACTCACAGACTCACTCTCACTGACTGTCTCACTCTCAGACTCTCACTGACACTCTCACACTCTCCCACTCTCTCACTGACTCACTCTCTCTCACTGACTGACAGACTCACTCTCACTGAGTGACTCACTCTAACTCACTGACTCACTCTCACTGACAAACTCTTACTGACTGACAGACTCACTGACTGACTCTCCCACTCACTGACTGACTCACTCTCTCACACTGAAAGACTCTCACTGACACTCTCACTGACTGACTCTCCCACTCACTCTCTCACTGATTGACAGAATCTCTCACTGACTGACTCTCCCACTCTTTCTCACTGACTGACTCACTCTCCCACTCACTCTCTGATTGACTCTCCCACTCACTGACTGATTCACTCTCACTGACTCTCCCCCTCTCTCACTGACTGACTCACTCTCACTAACAGACTCTCACTGACTGACTCTCCCACTCTCTCACTGCCACTCTCCCACTCTCTCTCACTGGCTCACTCTCTCTCACTGACTGACAGACTCACTCTCACTGACTGACTCTCTCTGACTGACTCACTCTCACTCACTGACACTAACTCACACTCACTGACAGACTCTTACTGACTGACAGACTCACTGACAGACTCTCCCACTCTCTCACACTGAAAGACTCTCACTGACACTCTCCCACTCACTCTCTCACTGATTGACAGAATCTCTCACTGACAGACTCTCCCACTCTCTCACACTGAAAGACTCTCACTGACTGACTCTCACTGACACTCTCTGATTGACTCTCCCACTGACTCTCACTGACTGACTGACTCTGCCACTCTCTCTCTCATTGATTGACAGAATCTCTCTCACTGACTGACTGACTGACTGACTTTCACTGACAGATTTTCACTGACTGACTCACTCTCACTAACAGACTCTCACTGACTGACTCACTCTTACTGACAGACTCTCTCACTCTCTCATGACTGACTGTCACTGACAGCCTCCCACTGACACTCTCCCACTCTCTCTCACTGACTGACAGAATCTCTCTCAATGACTAGCTCACTGACTCTCTCACTGACTGACTCTCACTCACTGACACCCACTCTCACTCACTGACTCACTCTTACTGACTGACAGACTCACTCTCACTGACTCTCTCACTGACAGACTTTCCCTCTCACTGATTGACTCACTCTCACTGACAGATTTTCACTGACTGACTCACTCTCACTGACAATCTCTCATGACTGACAGCCTCCCGCTGACACTCTCCCACTCTCTCTCACTGACTCTCCCACTCACTCACTCACTGACTCTCCCACTCACTCACTGACAATCACTCTCATTCACTGACTCACTCTGACAGACTCTCACTGACACTCTGCCACTCTCTCTCACTGACAGACTCTCACTCACTCACTGACTCTCTCACTGACAGACTCTCTCACTGACACTCTCCCTCTCACTGACTGACTCACTCTCACTGACCGACAGATTCTCACTGACAGATTCTCCCACTCTCACTGACTGACTTGACTCCCACTGACACTTTCCCACTCTCTCTCACTGACTGACAGAATCTCTCTCACTGACTCTCACTCACTGACAGACTCTCTCACTGACAGACTCTCTCACTGACACTCTCCCTCTCACTGACTGACTCACTCTCACTGACCGACAGATTCTCACTGACAGATTCTCCCACTCTCACTGACTGACTTGACTCCCACTGACACTTTCCCACTCTCTCTCACTGACTGACAGAATCTCTCTCACTGACTCTCACTCACTGACTGACTCACTCTCTGACTGACTCACTCTCTGACTGACTCACTCTCACTGACAGACTCTCACTGACTGACAGACTCTCACTCACTGACTGACTCACTCACTAACAGACTCTCACTGACTGACAGACTCTCACTGACACTCTCCCACTCTCACTCACTGACTGACTCACTCTTACTAACAAACTCTCACTGACTCTCCCACTCTCACTGACACTCTTCCACTCTCTCTCACTGACAGACTCACTCTCACTGACAGACTCTCTCACTTACACTCTCCCACTCACTCTCACTGACAGACTCTCACTGACTGACACCCTCCCACTGACACTCTCCCACTCTCTCTCACTGACTGACAGAATCTCTTTCAATGACTAGCTCACTGACTCTCCCACTCTCTCACTGACTGACTCTCACTCACTGACACCCACTCTCACTCTCACTGACTCACTCTGACAGACTTTCACTGACACTCTCCCACTCTCTCTCACTGACTGATTCACTATCTCTCACTGACTCATTTTCATTGACTCTCACTGACAGACTCTCCCACTCTGCCACTCTCCCTCTCACTGACTGACAGACTCTCACTGACTCACTCTCACTGACAGATTCTCACTGACTGACTCTCCCACTCTCTCACTGACTGACTCTCCCACTCTCTCACTGACTCACTCTCACTGACAGATTCTCACTGACTGACTCTCCCACTCTTTCAATGACTGACTGACTCCCACTGACACTTTCCCACTCTCTCTCACTGACTGACTATCACTCACTCTCACTAACAGACTCTCACTGAAAATCTCCCACTCTCTCTCACTGACTGACTCTCACTGATACTCTCCCACTGACTCACTAACTCTCACACTCACAGACTCACTCTCACTGACTGACTCACTCTCACAGACTCTCACTGACACTCTCCCACTCTCTCACTGACTCACTCATTCTCACTGATAGACTCTCACTGACTCACTGACACTTCCCACTCTCTCACTGACAGACTCTTACTGACACTCACTGACAGACTCTCACTGACTGACACTTTCCCACTCTCTCACTGACTCGCCCATTCTCTCTCACTGACTCACTCACTCTCACCGACTGTCACTGACTGACTCACTCTCACTGACTTACTCTCCCACTCTCTCACTGACACTCTCTCACTCACTGATTGACTCTCTCTCACTGACTGACTCTCACTGACTCTCGCTAAAAGACTGACTGACTCTCGCTAAAAGACTGACTATCCCACTGACTCACTGTTTCACTCACTAACTGACTCTCTCACTCTCACTGACTGACTCACTCAGTCCCACTGACTCACTCTCACTGACTGACTCACTCTCACTAACAGACTCTGACTGACTCACTCTCACTGATTGACAGAATCTCTCACTGACAGACTCTCACCGACACTCTCCCACTCACTGACTGACTCACTCTCACTGACTCTCCCCCTCTCTGACTGACTGACTCACTCTCACTAACAGACTCTCACTGACTGACTCTCCCACTCTCCCACTGACACTCTCACTGCCACTCTCCCACTGACTCACTCTCTCTCACTGACTGACAGACTCACTCTCACTGACTGACTCACTCTCACTGACTGACTCACTCTAACTCACTGACTCACTCTCACTGACTCACTCTCACTGACAGACTCACTGACTGACTCTCCCACTCACTGACTGACTCACTCTCACTGACTGACTCACTCTCTCTCACTGAAAGACTCTCACTGACACTCTCACTGACTGACTCTCACTGACACTCTCCCACTCACTCTCTCACTGATTGACAGAATCTCTCACTGACTGACTCTCCCACTCTTTCTCACTGACTGACTCACTCTCACTGACACTCTCCCACTCACTCTCTGATTGACTCTCCCACTCACTGACTGATTCACTCTCACTGACTGACTCACTCTCACTGACTCTCCCCCTCTCTCACTGACTGACTCACTCTCACTAACAGACTCTCACTGACTGACTCTCCCACTGCCACTCTCCCACTCTCTCTCACTGGCTTACTCTCTCTCACTGACTGACTCTCTCTGAATGACTCACTCTCACTCACTGACACTAACTCACACTCACTGACACTGACTCACACTCACTGACTCTCTCACTGACTCACTCTCACTGACAGACTCTTACTGACTGACTGACTCACTGACAGACTCTCCCACTCTCTCTCTCTCACTGACTCACTCTCACTGACTGACTCTCCCACTCACTGACTGACTCACTCTCACTGACTGACTCACTCTCTCACACTGAAAGACTCTTACTGACACTCTCCCACTCCCTCTCTCACTGATTGACAGAATCTCTCACTGACTGACTCTCCCACTCTCTCACTGACTGACTCACTCTCACTGACACTCTCCCACTCACTCTCTGATTGACTCTCCCACTGACTCTCACTGACTGACTGACTCTGCCACTCTCTCTCACTGACTGACTGACAGACTTTCACTGACACTCTCCCACTCACTCACACTGACTGACTCATTCACTCTCACTGACTGACAGACTCACTCTCACTGACTCTCTCTCATGGACAGACTTTCCCTCTCACTGACTGACTCACTCTCACTGACAGATTTTCACTGACTGACTGACTTTCACTGACTCACTCTCACTAACAGACTCTCACTGACTGACTCACTCTCACTAACAGACTCTCACTGACTGACTCACTCTTACTGACAGACTCTCTCACTGACTCTCCCACTCTCTCATGACTGACTGACTGTCACTGACAGCCTCCCACTGACACTCTCCCACTCTCTCTCACTGACTGACAGAATCTCTCTCAATGACTAGCTCACTGACTCTCCCACTCTCTCACTGACTGACTCTCACTCACTGACACCCACTCTCACTCACTGACTCACTCTTACTGACTGACAGACTCACTCTCACTGACAATCTCTCATGACTGACAGCCTCCCACTGACTCTCTCCCACTCTCTCTGTCACTGACTCACTCACTGACTCTCCCACTCACTCACTGACAATCACTCTCATTCACTGACTCACTCTGACAGACTCTCACTGACACTCTCTCTCACTGACTCACTCTCACTCACTGACAGACTCTCTCACTGACAGACTCTCCCACTGACAGACTCTCTCACTGACACTCTCCCTCTCACTGACTGACTCACTCTCACTGACCGACAGACTCTCACTGACAGATTCTCCCACTCTCACTGACTGACTGACTCCCACTGACACTTTCCCACTCTCTCTCACTGACTGACAGAATCTCTCTCACTGACTCTCACTCACTGACTGACTCACTCTCACTGACACTCTCACTGACTGACAGACTCTCACTGACACTCTCCCACTCTCACTCTCTGACTGACTCACTCTCACTCACTGACACTAACTCACACTCACTGACACTGACTCACACTCACTGACTCTCTCACTGACTCACTCTCACTGACAGACTCTTACTGACTGACAGACTCACTGACAGACTCTCCCACTCTCTCTCTCTCACTGACAGACTCTCACTGACTCACTCTCACTGACTGACTCTCCCACTCACTGACTGACTCACTCTCACTGACTGACTCACTCTCTCACACTGAAAGACTCTCACTGACACTCTCCCACTCACTCTCTCACTGATTGACAGAATCTCTCACTGACTGACTCTCCCACTCTTTCTCACTGACTGACTCACTCTCACTGACACTCTCCCACTCACTCTCTGATTGACTCTCCCACTGACTCTTACTGACTGACTGACTCTGCCACTCTCTCTCTCTCTCACTGATTGACAGAATCTCTCTCACTGACTGACTGACAGACTTTCACTGACACTCTCCCACTCACTCACACTGACTGACTAATTCACTCTCACTGACTGACAGACTCACTCTCACTGACTCTCTCTCATGGACAGACTTTCCCTCTCACTGACAGATTTTCACTGACTGACTGACTCTCACTGACTCACTCTCACTAACAGACTCTCACTGACTGACTCACTCTTACTGACAGACTCTCTCACTGACTGACTCTCCCACTCTCTCATGACTGACTGACTGTCACTGACAGCCTCCCACTGACACTCTCCCACTCTCTCTCACTGACTGACAGAATCTCTCTCAATGACTAGCTCACTGACTCTCCCACTCTCTCACTGACTGACTCACTCATTGACACCCACTCTCACTCACTGACTCACTCTCACTGACTGATAGACTCACTCTCACTGACTCTCTCACTGACAGACTTTCCCTCTCACTGACAGATTTTCACTGACTGACTCACTCTCACTGACAATCTCTCATGACTGACAGCCTCCCACTGACACTCTCCCACTCTCTCACTGACTCACTCACTGACTCTCCCACTCACTCACTGAAAATCACTCTCATTCACTGACTCACTCTGACAGACTCTCACTGACACTCTGCCACTCTCTCTCACTGACTGACTCTCTCTCACTGACAGACTCTCACTGACTCACTCTCACTCACTGACTCACTCTCACTCACTGACTCACTCTCACTGACAGACTCTCTCACTGACAGACTCTCTCACTGACAGACTCTCTCACTGACAGACTCTCCCACTGACAGACTCTCTCACTGACACTCTCCCTCTCACTGACTGACTCACTCTCACTGACTGACAGACTCTCACTGACAGATTCTCCCACTCTCACTGACTGACTGACTCCCACTGACACTTTCCCACTCTCTCTCACTGACTGACAGAATCTCTCACTGACTCTCACTCACTGACTGACTCACTCTCACTGACAGACTCCCACTGACTGACAGACTCTCACTCACTCACTGACTCACTCTCACTAACAGACTCTCACTGACTGACAGACTCTCACTGACTGACTCACTCTCACTGACTGATTGACTCTCTCACTGACTCTCACTAAAAGACTGACTCTCGCTAAAAGACTGACTACCCCACTGACTCACTCTCTCACTGACTGTCACTGACTGACTCTCACTCTCACTGACTGACTGACACTTTCCCACTCACTCTCTCTTACTGACACTCACTGACTCACTCTCACAGACTCTCTCTCACTGATTGGCATAATCTCTCTCGCTGACTCACTCACTCTTACTGACTCACTCTCACTGACTGATTGACTCTCTCACTGACTCTCGCTAAAAGACTGACTATCCCACTGTCTGACTCTCACTGACTGACTCACTCTCTCACTGACAGACTCTCACTGACACTCTCCTACTCACTGACTCACTCTCACTAACAGACTCTCACTGATTGAAAGACTCACTGACTGACTCTCCCACTCACTCACTGACTCTCTCACTGACTGACTCACTCTCTCACTGACAGACTCTCTCTGACACTCTCCCACTCACTCTCTGACTGACTCTCCCACTCACTCTCACTGACTTACTGTCACTGACTCACTCTCACTGACTCTCCCCCTCTCTCACTGACTGACTCATTCTCACTGACTGACTCACTCTCACTGACTCACTCACTGACACTCCCACTCTCTCTCACTGACTGACTCACTCTCCCTCTCACCGACACTCTCCCACTGTCTCTCACTGACTGACACTCTCTCTTACTGATTGACAGAATCTCTCACTGACTGACTCACTGACTGACAGACTCTCCCACTCTCTCTCACTGACTGACTCACTCTCATTGACTGTCTCACTCACTCTCACTGACTGACAGACTCTTTCTCACTGATTGACATAATCTCTCTCACTGACTGACTCACAGACTCTCCCACTCTCTCTCACTGACTGACACTCACTCTCACTGACTGACAGACTCTCACTGACACTCTCCCACTCTCTCTCACTGACACTCAGGCCCTCACTGACAGACTCTCTGACTGACTCACTCACTGACTGACTCACTTTCACTCACTGACTGACAGACTCTCCCACTGACTGACTGACTCTCACTGATTTACTCTCCCACTCTCACTGACTGACTGACTCTCTCCCACTCTCTCTCACTGACTCACTCTCACTGACAGACAGACTCATTCTCACTGACAGACTCATTCTCACTGACAGACAGACTCATTTTAATTGACTGACTCACTGTCACTGACTGACTCACTCTCACTGACTGACTCACTCTCACTGACTGACTCTCACCGACTGACTCTCACACTGACTCTCACACTGACTGACTCTCACACTGACAGACTCTCCCACTGACTGTCTCACTCTCACTGACTTACTGACTGACTCTCCCACTGTCTCTCTCTCACTGACTGACCCACTCTCTCACTGACTGACTCACTCTCACTGACTCTCCCCTCTCTCACTGACTGACTCTCTCACCCACTCTCACTCACTCTCTCATTGACACTCTCACTGAGATTCTCACTGACTGACTCTCCCACTCTCTCTCACTCACTGACTGACTCACTCTCACTGACTCACTCACTGACGCTCCCACTCTCTCTCACTGACTGACCCACTCTCACTGACTGACTCACTCTCCCTCTCACCGACACTCTCCCACTGTCTCTCACTGACTGACACTCTCTCTTACTGATTGACAGAATCTCTCACTGACTGACTCACTGACTGACTCTGACAGACTCTCCCACTCTCTCTCACTGACTGACTCACTCTCATTGACTGTCTCACTCACTCTCACTGACTGACAGACTCTTTCTCACTGATTGACATAATCTCTCTCACTGACTGACTCACTGACTGAAAGACTCTCCCACTCTCTCTCACTGACTAACTCAATCTCACTGACTGACACTCACTCTCACTGACTGACTCACATTCACTGACTCACTCACTCACTGACAGACTCTCACTGACTGACAGACTCTCACTGACACTCTCCCACTCTCTCTCACTGACACTCAGGCCCTCACTGACAGACTCTCACTAACAGACTCTCACTGACTGACTCTCCCACTCTCTCACTGCCACTCTCCCACTCTCTCTCACTGGCTCACTCTCTCTCACTGACTGACAGACTCACTCTCACTGACTGACTCTCTCTGACTGACTCACTCTCACTCACTGACACTAACTCACACTCACTGACAGACTCTTACTGACTGACAGACTCACTGACAGACTCTCCCACTCTCTCACACTGAAAGACTCTCACTGACACTCTCCCACTCACTCTCTCACTGATTGACAGAATCTCTCACTGACAGACTCTCCCACTCTCTCACACTGAAAGACTCTCACTGACTGACTCTCACTGACACTCTCTGATTGACTCTCCCACTGACTCTCACTGACTGACTGACTCTGCCACTCTCTCTCTCATTGATTGACAGAATCTCTCTCACTGACTGACTGACTGACTGACTTTCACTGACAGATTTTCACTGACTGACTCACTCTCACTAACAGACTCTCACTGACTGACTCACTCTTACTGACAGACTCTCTCACTCTCTCATGACTGACTGTCACTGACAGCCTCCCACTGACACTCTCCCACTCTCTCTCACTGACTGACAGAATCTCTCTCAATGACTAGCTCACTGACTCTCTCACTGACTGACTCTCACTCACTGACACCCACTCTCACTCACTGACTCACTCTTACTGACTGACAGACTCACTCTCACTGACTCTCTCACTGACAGACTTTCCCTCTCACTGATTGACTCACTCTCACTGACAGATTTTCACTGACTGACTCACTCTCACTGACAATCTCTCATGACTGACAGCCTCCCGCTGACACTCTCCCACTCTCTCTCACTGACTCTCCCACTCACTCACTCACTGACTCTCCCACTCACTCACTGACAATCACTCTCATTCACTGACTCACTCTGACAGACTCTCACTGACACTCTGCCACTCTCTCTCACTGACAGACTCTCACTCACTCACTGACTCTCTCACTGACAGACTCTCTCACTGACACTCTCCCTCTCACTGACTGACTCACTCTCACTGACCGACAGATTCTCACTGACAGATTCTCCCACTCTCACTGACTGACTTGACTCCCACTGACACTTTCCCACTCTCTCTCACTGACTGACAGAATCTCTCTCACTGACTCTCACTCACTGACTGACTCTCACTGACAGACTCTCTCACTGACAGACTCTCTCACTGACACTCTCCCTCTCACTGACTGACTCACTCTCACTGACCGACAGATTCTCACTGACAGATTCTCCCACTCTCACTGACTGACTTGACTCCCACTGACACTTTCCCACTCTCTCTCACTGACTGACAGAATCTCTCTCACTGACTCTCACTCACTGACTGACTCACTCTCTGACTGACTCACTCTCACTGACAGACTCTCACTGACTGACAGACTCTCACTCACTGACTGACTCACTCACTAACAGACTCTCACTGACTGACAGACTCTCACTGACACTCTCCCACTCTCACTCACTGACTGACTCACTCTTACTAACAAACTCTCACTGACTCTCCCACTCTCACTGACACTCTTCCACTCTCTCTCACTGACAGACTCACTCTCACTGACAGACTCTCTCACTTACACTCTCCCACTCACTCTCACTGACAGACTCTCACTGACTGACACCCTCCCACTGACACTCTCCCACTCTCTCTCACTGACTGACAGAATCTCTTTCAATGACTAGCTCACTGACTCTCCCACTCTCTCACTGACTGACTCTCACTCACTGACACCCACTCTCACTCTCACTGACTCACTCTGACAGACTTTCACTGACACTCTCCCACTCTCTCTCACTGACTGATTCACTATCTCTCACTGACTCATTTTCATTGACTCTCACTGACAGACTCTCCCACTCTGCCACTCTCCCTCTCACTGACTGACAGACTCTCACTGACTCACTCTCACTGACAGATTCTCACTGACTGACTCTCCCACTCTCTCACTGACTGACTCTCCCACTCTCTCACTGACTCACTCTCACTGACAGATTCTCACTGACTGACTCTCCCACTCTTTCAATGACTGACTGACTCCCACTGACACTTTCCCACTCTCTCTCACTGACTGACTATCACTCACTCTCACTAACAGACTCTCACTGAAAATCTCCCACTCTCTCTCACTGACTGACTCTCACTGATACTCTCCCACTGACTCACTAACTCTCACACTCACAGACTCACTCTCACAGACTCTCACTGACACTCTCCCACTCTCTCACTGACTCACTCATTCTCACTGATAGACTCTCACTGACTCACTGACACTTCCCACTCTCTCACTGACAGACTCTTACTGACACTCACTGACAGACTCTCACTGACTGACACTTTCCCACTCTCTCACTGACTCGCCCATTCTCTCTCACTGACTCACTCACTCTCACCGACTGTCACTGACTGACTCACTCTCACTGACTTACTCTCCCACTCTCTCACTGACACTCTCTCACTCACTGATTGACTCTCTCTCACTGACTGACTCTCACTGACTCTCGCTAAAAGACTGACTGACTCTCGCTAAAAGACTGACTATCCCACTGACTCACTGTTTCACTCACTAACTGACTCTCTCACTCTCACTGACTGACTCACTCAGTCCCACTGACTCACTCTCACTGACTGACTCACTCTCACTAACAGACTCTGACTGACTCACTCTCACTGATTGACAGAATCTCTCACTGACTGACTCTCTCACTGACAGACTCTCACCGACACTCTCCCACTCAATCTCTGATTAACTCTCCCACTCACTGACTGATTGACTCTCACTGACTGACTCACTCTCACTGACTCTCCCCCTCTCTGACTGACTGACTCACTCTCACTAACAGACTCTCACTGACTGACTCTCCCACTCTCCCACTGACACTCTCACTGCCACTCTCCCACTCTCTCACTGACTCACTCTCTCTCACTGACTGACAGACTCACTCTCACTGACTGACTCACTCTCACTGACTGACTCACTCTAACTCACTGACTCACTCTCACTGACTCACTCTCACTGACAGACTCACTGACTGACTCTCCCACTCACTGACTGACTCACTCTCACTGAAAGACTCTCACTGACACTCTCACTGACTGACTCTCACTGACACTCTCCCACTCACTCTCTCACTGATTGACAGAATCTCTCACTGACTGACTCTCCCACTCTTTCTCACTGACTGACTCACTCTCACTGACACTCTCCCACTCACTCTCTGATTGACTCTCCCACTCACTGACTGATTCACTCTCACTGACTGACTCACTCTCACTGACTCTCCCCCTCTCTCACTGACTGACTCACTCTCACTAACAGACTCTCACTGACTGACTCTCCCACTCTCTCACTGCCACTCTCCCACTCTCTCTCACTGGCTTACTCTCTCTCACTGACTGACTCTCTCTGAATGACTCACTCTCACTCACTGACACTAACTCACACTCACTGACACTGACTCACACTCACTGACTCTCTCACTGACTCACTCTCACTGACAGACTCTTACTGACTGACTGACTCACTGACAGACTCTCCCACTCTCTCTCTCTCACTGACTCACTCTCACTGACTGACTCTCCCACTCACTGACTGACTCACTCTCACTGACTGACTCACTCTCTCACACTGAAAGACTCTTACTGACACTCTCCCACTCCCTCTCTCACTGATTGACAGAATCTCTCACTGACTGACTCTCCCACTCTCTCACTGACTGACTCACTCTCACTGACACTCTCCCACTCACTCTCTGATTGACTCTCCCACTGACTCTCACTGACTGACTGACTCTGCCACTCTCTCTCACTGACTGACTGACAGACTTTCACTGACACTCTCCCACTCACTCTCACTGACTGACTCATTCACTCTCACTGACTGACAGACTCACTCTCACTGACTCTCTCTCATGGACAGACTTTCCCTCTCACTGACTGACTCACTCTCACTGACAGATTTTCACTGACTGACTGACTTTCACTGACTCACTCTCACTAACAGACTCTCACTGACTGACTCACTCTCACTAACAGACTCTCACTGACTGACTCACTCTTACTGACAGACTCTCTCACTGACTCTCCCACTCTCTCATGACTGACTGACTGTCACTGACAGCCTCCCACTGACACTCTCCCACTCTCTCTCACTGACTGACAGAATCTCTCTCAATGACTAGCTCACTGACTCTCCCACTCTCTCACTGACACCCACTCTCACTCACTGACTCACTCTTACTGACTGACAGACTCACTCTCACTGACAATCTCTCATGACTGACAGCCTCCCACTGACTCTCTCCCACTCTCTCTGTCACTGACTCACTCACTGACTCTCCCACTCACTCACTGACAATCACTCTCATTCACTGACTCACTCTGACAGACTCTCACTGACACTCTCTCTCACTGACTCACTCTCACTCACTGACAGACTCTCACTGACAGACTCTCTCACTGACAGACTCTCCCACTGACAGACTCTCTCACTGACACTCTCCCTCTCACTGACTGACTCACTCTCACTGACCGACAGACTCTCACTGACAGATTCTCCCACTCTCACTGACTGACTGACTCCCACTGACACTTTCCCACTCTCTCTCACTGACTGACAGAATCTCTCTCACTGACTCTCACTCACTGACTGACTCACTCTCACTGACACTCTCACTGACTGACAGACTCTCACTGACACTCTCCCACTCTCACTCACTGACTGACTCTCTCTGACTGACTCACTCTCACTCACTGACACTAACTCACACTCACTGACACTGACTCACACTCACTGACTCACTCTCACTGACAGACTCTTACTGACTGACAGACTCACTGACAGACTCTCCCACTCTCTCTCTCTCACTGACAGACTCTCACTGACTCACTCTCACTGACTGACTCTCCCACTCACTGACTGACTCACTCTCACTGACTGACTCACTCTCTCACACTGAAAGACTCTCACTGACACTCTCCCACTCACTCTCTCACTGATTGACAGAATCTCTCACTGACTGACTCTCCCACTCTTTCTCACTGACTGACTCACTCTCACTGACACTCTCCCACTCACTCTGATTGACTCTCCCACTGACTCTTACTGACTGACTGACTCTGCCACTCTCTCTCTCTCTCACTGATTGACAGAATCTCTCTCACTGACTGACTGACAGACTTTCACTGACACTCTCCCACTCACTCACACTGACTGACTAATTCACTCTCACTGACTGACAGACTCACTCTCACTGACTCTCTCTCATGGACAGACTTTCCCTCTCACTGACAGATTTTCACTGACTGACTGACTCTCACTGACTCACTCTCACTAACAGACTCTCACTGACTGACTCACTCTTACTGACAGACTCTCTCACTGACTGACTCTCCCACTCTCTCATGACTGACTGACTGTCACTGACAGCCTCCCACTGACACTCTCCCACTCTCTCTCACTGACTGACAGAATCTCTCTCAATGACTAGCTCACTGACTCTCCCACTCTCTCACTGACTGACTCACTCATTGACACCCACTCTCACTCACTGACTCACTCTCACTGACTGATAGACTCACTCTCACTGACTCTCTCACTGACAGACTTTCCCTCTCACTGACAGATTTTCACTGACTGACTCACTCTCACTGACAATCTCTCATGACTGACAGCCTCCCACTGACACTCTCCCACTCTCTCACTGAATCACTCACTGACTCTCCCACTCACTCACTGAAAATCACTCTCATTCACTGACTCACTCTGACAGACTCTCACTGACACTCTGCCACTCTCTCTCACTGACTGACTCTCTCTCACTGACAGACTCTCACTGACTCACTCTCACTCACTGACTCACTCTCACTCACTGACTCACTCTCACTGACAGACTCTCACTGACAGACTCTCTCACTGACAGACTCTCTCACTGACAGACTCTCCCACTGACAGACTCTCTCACTGACACTCTCCCTCTCACTGACTGACAGACTCTCACTGACAGATTCTCCCACTCTCACTGACTGACTGACTCCCACTGACACTTTCCCACTCTCTCTCACTGACTGACAGAATCTCTCACTGACTCTCACTCACTGACTGACTCACTCTCACTGACAGACTCCCACTGACTGACAGACTCTCACTCACTCACTGACTCACTCTCACTAACAGACTCTCACTGACTGACAGACTCTCACTGACTGACTCACTCTCACTGACTGATTGACTCTCTCACTGACTCTCACTAAAAGACTGACTCTCGCTAAAAGACTGACTACCCCACTGACTCACTCTCTCACTGACTGTCACTGACTGACTCTCACTCTCACTGACTGACTGACACTTTCCCACTCACTCTCTCTTACTGACACTCACTGACTCACTCTCACAGACTCTCTCTCACTGATTGGCATAATCTCTCTCGCTGACTCACTCACTCTTACTGACTCACTCTCACTGACTGATTGACTCTCTCACTGACTCTCGCTAAAAGACTGACTATCCCACTGTCTGACTCTCACTGACTGACTCACTCTCTCACTGACAGACTCTCACTGACACTCTCCTACTCACTGACTCACTCTCACTAACAGACTCTCACCGATTGAAAGACTCACTGACTGACTCTCCCACTCACTCACTGACTCTCTCACTGACTGACTCACTCTCTCACTGACAGACTCTCTCTGACACTCTCCCACTCACTCTCTGACTGACTCTCCCACTCACTCTCACTGACTTACTGTCACTGACTCACTCTCACTGACTCTCCCCCTCTCTCACTGACTGACTCACTCTCACTGACTGACTCTCACTCTCTCTCTCACTGACTGACTCTCACTGACAGATTCTCACTGACTGACTCACTCTCACTGACTCACTCACTGACACTCCCACTCTCTCTCACTGACTGACTCACTCTCCCTCTCACCGACACTCTCCCACTGTCTCTCACTGACTGACACTCTCTCTTACTGATTGACAGAATCTCTCACTGACTGACTCACTGACTGACAGACTCTCCCACTCTCTCTCACTGACTGACTCACTCTCATTGACTGTCTCACTCACTCTCACTGACTGACAGACTCTTTCTCACTGATTGACATAATCTCTCTCACTGACTGACTCACAGACTCTCCCACTCTCTCTCACTGACTGACACTCACTCTCACTGACTGACAGACTCTCACTGACACTCTCCCACTCTCTCTCACTGACACTCAGGCCCTCACTGACAGACTCTCTGACTGACTCACTCACTGACTGACTCACTTTCACTCACTGACTGACAGACTCTCCCACTGACTGACTGACTCTCACTGATTTACTCTCCCACTCTCACTGACTGACTGACTCTCTCCCACTCTCTCTCACTGACTCACTCTCACTGACAGACAGACTCATTCTCACTGACAGACTCATTCTCACTGACAGACAGACTCATTTTCACTGACTGACTCACTGTCACTGACTGACTCACTCTCACTGACTGACTCACTCTCACTGACTGACTCTCACCGACTGACTCTCACACTGACTCTCACACTGACTGACTCTCACACTGACAGACTCTCCCACTGACTGTCTCACTCTCACTGACTCACTGACTGACTCTCCCACTGTCTCTCTCTCACTGACTGACCCACTCTCTCACTGACTGACTCACTCTCACTGACTCACTCTCACTGACAGATTCTCACTGACTGACTCTCCCACTCTTTCAATGACTGACTGACTCCCACTGACACTTTCTCACTCTCTCTCACTGACTGACAGAATCTCTCTCACTGACTGACTCTCACTAACAGACTCTCACTGAAAATCTCCCACTCTCTCTCACTGACTGACTCTCACTGATACTCTCCCACTGACTCACTAACTCTCACACTCACAGACTCACTCTCACTGACTGTCTCACTCTCAGACTCTCACTGACACTCTCACACTCTCCCACTCTCTCACTGACTCACTCTCTCTCACTGACTGACAGACTCACTCTCACTGAGTGACTCACTCTAACTCACTGACTCACTCTCACTGACAAACTCTTACTGACTGACAGACTCACTGACTGACTCTCCCACTCACTGACTGACTCACTCTCTCACACTGAAAGACTCTCACTGACACTCTCACTGACTGACTCTCCCACTCACTCTCTCACTGATTGACAGAATCTCTCACTGACTGACTCTCCCACTCTTTCTCACTGACTGACTCACTCTCCCACTCACTCTCTGATTGACTCTCCCACTCACTGACTGATTCACTCTCACTGACTCTCCCCCTCTCTCACTGACTGACTCACTCTCACTAACAGACTCTCACTGACTGACTCTCCCACTCTCTCACTGCCACTCTCCCACTCTCTCTCACTGGCTCACTCTCTCTCACTGACTGACAGACTCACTCTCACTGACTGACTCTCTCTGACTGACTCACTCTCACTCACTGACACTAACTCACACTCACTGACAGACTCTTACTGACTGACAGACTCACTGACAGACTCTCCCACTCTCTCACACTGAAAGACTCTCACTGACACTCTCCCACTCACTCTCTCACTGATTGACAGAATCTCTCACTGACAGACTCTCCCACTCTCTCACACTGAAAGACTCTCACTGACTGACTCTCACTGACACTCTCTGATTGACTCTCCCACTGACTCTCACTGACTGACTGACTCTGCCACTCTCTCTCTCATTGATTGACAGAATCTCTCTCACTGACTGACTGACTGACTGACTTTCACTGACAGATTTTCACTGACTGACTGACTCTCACTGACTCACTCTCACTAACAGACTCTCACTGACTGACTCACTCTTACTGACAGACTCTCTCACTCTCTCATGACTGACTGTCACTGACAGCCTCCCACTGACACTCTCCCACTCTCTCTCACTGACTGACAGAATCTCTCTCAATGACTAGCTCACTGACTCTCTCACTGACTGACTCTCACTCACTGACACCCACTCTCACTCACTGACTCACTCTTACTGACTGACAGACTCACTCTCACTGACTCTCTCACTGACAGACTTTCCCTCTCACTGATTGACTCACTCTCACTGACAGATTTTCACTGACTGACTCACTCTCACTGACAATCTCTCATGACTGACAGCCTCCCGCTGACACTCTCCCACTCTCTCTCACTGACTCTCCCACTCACTCACTCACTGACTCTCCCACTCACTCACTGACAATCACTCTCATTCACTGACTCACTCTGACAGACTCTCACTGACACTCTGCCACTCTCTCTCACTGACAGACTCTCACTCACTCACTGACTCTCTCACTGACAGACTCTCTCACTGACACTCTCCCTCTCACTGACTGACTCACTCTCACTGACCGACAGATTCTCACTGACAGATTCTCCCACTCTCACTGACTGACTTGACTCCCACTGACACTTTCCCACTCTCTCTCACTGACTGACAGAATCTCTCTCACTGACTCTCACTCACTGACTGACTCACTCTCTGACTGACTCACTCTCACTGACAGACTCTCACTCACTGACTGACTCACTCACTAACAGACTCTCACTGACTGACAGACTCTCACTGACACTCTCCCACTCTCACTCACTGACTGACTCACTCTTACTAACAAACTCTCACTGACTCTCCCACTCTCACTGACACTCTTCCACTCTCTCTCACTGACAGACTCTCTCACTTACACTCTCCCACTCACTCTCACTGACAGACTCTCACTGACTGACACCCTCCCACTGACACTCTCCCACTCTCTCTCACTGACTGACAGAATCTCTTTCAATGACTAGCTCACTGACTCTCCCACTCTCTCACTGACTGACTCTCACTCACTGACACCCACTCTCACTCTCACTGACTCACTCTGACAGACTTTCACTGACACTCTCCCACTCTCTCTCACTGACTGATTCACTATCTCTCACTGACTCATTTTCATTGACTCTCACTGACAGACTCTCCCACTCTGCCACTCTCCCTCTCACTGACTGACAGACTCTCACTGACTCACTCTCACTGACAGATTCTCACTGACTGACTCTCCCACTCTCTCACTGACTGACTCTCCCACTCTCTCACTGACTCACTCTCACTGACAGATTCTCACTGACTGACTCTCCCACTCTTTCAATGACTGACTGACTCCCACTGACACTTTCCCACTCTCTCTCACTGACTGACTATCACTCACTCTCACTAACAGACTCTCACTGAAAATCTCCCACTCTCTCTCACTGACTGACTCTCACTGATACTCTCCCACTGACTCACTAACTCTCACACTCACAGACTCACTCTCACAGACTCTCACTGACACTCTCCCACTCTCTCACTGACTCACTCATTCTCACTGATAGACTCTCACTGACTCACTGACACTTCCCACTCTCTCACTGACAGACTCTTACTGACACTCACTGACAGACTCTCACTGACTGACACTTTCCCACTCTCTCACTGACTCGCCCATTCTCTCTCACTGACTCACTCACTCTCACCGACTGTCACTGACTGACTCACTCTCACTGACTTACTCTCCCACTCTCTCACTGACACTCTCTCACTCACTGATTGACTCTCTCTCACTGACTGACTCTCACTGACTCTCGCTAAAAGACTGACTGACTCTCGCTAAAAGACTGACTATCCCACTGACTCACTGTTTCACTCACTAACTGACTCTCTCACTCTCACTGACTGACTCACTCAGTCCCACTGACTCACTCTCACTGACTGACTCACTCTCACTAACAGACTCTGACTGACTCACTCTCACTGATTGACAGAATCTCTCACTGACTGACTCTCTCACTGACAGACTCTCACCGACACTCTCCCACTCAATCTCTGATTAACTCTCCCACTCACTGACTGACTCACTCTCACTGACTCTCCCCCTCTCTGACTGACTGACTCACTCTCACTAACAGACTCTCACTGACTGACTCTCCCACTCTCCCACTGACACTCTCACTGCCACTCTCCCACTCTCTCACTGACTCACTCTCTCTCACTGACTGACAGACTCACTCTCACTGACAGACTCACTCTCACTGACTGACTCACTCTAACTCACTGACTCACTCTCACTGACTCACTCTCACTGACAGACTCACTGACTGACTCTCCCACTCACTGACTGACTCACTCTCACTGAAAGACTCTCACTGACACTCTCACTGACTGACTCTCACTGACACTCTCCCACTCACTCTCTCACTGATTGACAGAATCTCTCACTGACTGACTCTCCCACTCTTTCTCACTGACTGACTCACTCTCACTGACACTCTCCCACTCACTCTCTGATTGACTCTCCCACTCACTGACTGATTCACTCTCACTGACTCTCCCCCTCTCTCACTGACTGACTCACTCTCACTAACAGACTCTCACTGACTGACTCTCCCACTCTCTCACTGCCACTCTCCCACTCTCTCTCACTGGCTTACTCTCTCTCACTGACTGACTCTCTCTGAATGACTCACTCTCACTCACTGACACTAACTCACACTCACTGACACTGACTCACACTCACTGACTCTCTCACTGACTCACTCTCACTGACAGACTCTTACTGACTGACTGACTCACTGACAGACTCTCCCACTCTCTCTCTCTCACTGACTCACTCTCACTGACTGACTCTCCCACTCACTGACTGACTCACTCTCACTGACTGACTCACTCTCTCACACTGAAAGACTCTTACTGACACTCTCCCACTCCCTCTCTCACTGATTGACAGAATCTCTCACTGACTGACTCTCCCACTCTCTCACTGACTGACTCACTCTCACTGACACTCTCCCACTCACTCTCTGATTGACTCTCCCACTGACTCTCACTGACTGACTGACTCTGCCACTCTCTCTCACTGACTGACTGACAGACTTTCACTGACACTCTCCCACTCACTCACACTGACTGACTCATTCACTCTCACTGACTGACAGACTCACTCTCACTGACTCTCTCTCATGGACAGACTTTCCCTCTCACTGACTGACTCACTCTCACTGACAGATTTTCACTGACTGACTGACTTTCACTGACTCACTCTCACTAACAGACTCTCACTGACTGACTCACTCTCACTAACAGACTCTCACTGACTGACTCACTCTTACTGACAGACTCTCTCACTGACTCTCCCACTCTCTCATGACTGACTGACTGTCACTGACAGCCTCCCACTGACACTCTCCCACTCTCTCTCACTGACTGACAGAATCTCTCTCAATGACTAGCTCACTGACTCTCCCACTCTCTCACTGACTGACTCTCACTCACTGACACCCACTCTCACTCACTGACTCACTCTTACTGACTGACAGACTCACTCTCACTGACAATCTCTCATGACTGACAGCCTCCCACTGACTCTCTCCCACTCTCTCTGTCACTGACTCACTCACTGACTCTCCCACTCACTCACTGACAATCACTCTCATTCACTGACTCACTCTGACAGACTCTCACTGACACTCTCTCTCACTGACTCACTCTCACTCACTGACAGACTCTCACTGACAGACTCTCTCACTGACAGACTCTCCCACTGACAGACTCTCTCACTGACACTCTCCCTCTCACTGACTGACTCACTCTCACTGACCGACAGACTCTCACTGACAGATTCTCCCACTCTCACTGACTGACTGACTCCCACTGACACTTTCCCACTCTCTCTCACTGACTGACAGAATCTCTCTCACTGACTCTCACTCACTGACTGACTCACTCTCACTGACACTCTCACTGACTGACAGACTCTCACTGACACTCTCCCACTCTCACTCACTGACTGACTCTCTCTGACTGACTCACTCTCACTCACTGACACTAACTCACACTCACTGACACTGACTCACACTCACTGACTCACTCTCACTGACAGACTCTTACTGACTGACAGACTCACTGACAGACTCTCCCACTCTCTCTCTCTCACTGACAGACTCTCACTGACTCACTCTCACTGACTGACTCTCCCACTCACTGACTGACTCACTCTCACTGACTGACTCACTCTCTCACACTGAAAGACTCTCACTGACACTCTCCCACTGATTGACAGAATCTCTCACTGACTGACTCTCCCACTCTTTCTCACTGACTGACTCACTCTCACTGACACTCTCCCACTCACTCTCTGATTGACTCTCCCACTGACTCTTACTGACTGACTGACTCTGCCACTCTCTCTCTCTCTCACTGATTGACAGAATCTCTCTCACTGACTGACTGACAGACTTTCACTGACACTCTCCCACTCACTCACACTGACTGACTAATTCACTCTCACTGACTGACAGACTCACTCTCACTGACTCTCTCTCATGGACAGACTTTCCCTCTCACTGACAGATTTTCACTGACTGACTGACTCTCACTGACTCACTCTCACTAACAGACTCTCACTGACTGACTCACTCTTACTGACAGACTCTCTCACTGACTGACTCTCCCACTCTCTCATGACTGACTGACTGTCACTGACAGCCTCCCACTGACACTCTCCCACTCTCTCTCACTGACTGACAGAATCTCTCTCAATGACTAGCTCACTGACTCTCCCACTCTCTCACTGACTGACTCACTCATTGACACCCACTCTCACTCACTGACTCACTCTCACTGACTGATAGACTCACTCTCACTGACTCTCTCACTGACAGACTTTCCCTCTCACTGACAGATTTTCACTGACTGACTCACTCTCACTGACAATCTCTCATGACTGACAGCCTCCCACTGACACTCTCCCACTCTCTCACTGACTCACTCACTGACTCTCCCACTCACTCACTGAAAATCACTCTCATTCACTGACTCACTCTGACAGACTCTCACTGACACTCTGCCACTCTCTCTCACTGACTGACTCTCTCTCACTGACAGACTCTCACTGACTCACTCTCACTCACTGACTCACTCTCACTGACAGACTCTCACTGACAGACTCTCTCACTGACAGACTCTCTCACTGACAGACTCTCTCACTGACAGACTCTCCCACTGACAGACTCTCTCACTGACACTCTCCCTCTCACTGACTGACAGACTCTCACTGACAGATTCTCCCACTCTCACTGACTGACTGACTCCCACTGACACTTTCCCACTCTCTCTCACTGACTGACAGAATCTCTCACTGACTCTCACTCACTGACTGACTCACTCTCACTGACAGACTCCCACTGACTGACAGACTCTCACTCACTCACTGACTCACTCTCACTAACAGACTCTCACTGACTGACAGACTCTCACTGACTGACTCACTCTCACTGACTGATTGACTCTCTCACTGACTCTCACTAAAAGACTGACTCTCGCTAAAAGACTGACTACCCCACTGACTCACTCTCTCACTGACTGTCACTGACTGACTCTCACTCTCACTGACTGACTGACACTTTCCCACTCACTCTCTCTTACTGACACTCACTGACTCACTCTCACAGACTCTCTCTCACTGATTGGCATAATCTCTCTCGCTGACTCACTCACTCTTACTGACTCACTCTCACTGACTGATTGACTCTCTCACTGACTCTCGCTAAAAGACTGACTATCCCACTGTCTGACTCTCACTGACTGACTCACTCTCTCACTGACAGACTCTCACTGACACTCTCCTACTCACTGACTCACTCTCACTAACAGACTCTCACCGATTGAAAGACTCACTGACTGACTCTCCCACTCACTCACTGACTCTCTCACTGACTGACTCACTCTCTCACTGACAGACTCTCTCTGACACTCTCCCACTCACTCTCTGACTGACTCTCCCACTCACTCTCACTGACTTACTGTCACTGACTCACTCTCACTGACTCTCCCCCTCTCTCACTGACTGACTCACTCTCACTGACTGACTCTCACTCTCTCTCTCACTGACTGACTCTCACTGACAGATTCTCACTGACTGACTCACTCTCACTGACTCACTCACTGACACTCCCACTCTCTCTCACTGACTGACTCACTCTCCCACTGTCTCTCACTGACTGACACTCTCTCTTACTGATTGACAGAATCTCTCACTGACTGACTCACTGACTGACAGACTCTCCCACTCTCTCTCACTGACTGACTCACTCTCATTGACTGTCTCACTCACTCTCACTGACTGACAGACTCTTTCTCACTGATTGACATAATCTCTCTCACTGACTGACTCACAGACTCTCCCACTCTCTCTCACTGACTGACACTCACTCTCACTGACTGACAGACTCTCACTGACACTCTCCCACTCTCTCTCACTGACACTCAGGCCCTCACTGACAGACTCTCTGACTGACTCACTCACTGACTGACTCACTTTCACTCACTGACTGACAGACTCTCCCACTGACTGACTGACTCTCACTGATTTACTCTCCCACTCTCACTGACTGACTGACTCTCTCCCACTCTCTCTCACTGACTCACTCTCACTGACAGACAGACTCATTCTCACTGACAGACTCATTCTCACTGACAGACAGACTCATTTTCACTGACTGACTCACTGTCACTGACTGACTCACTCTCACTGACTGACTCACTCTCACTGACTGACTCTCACCGACTGACTCTCACACTGACTCTCACACTGACTGACTCTCACACTGACAGACTCTCCCACTGACTGTCTCACTCTCACTGACTCACTGACTGACTCTCCCACTGTCTCTCTCTCACTGACTGACCCACTCTCTCACTGACTGACTCACTCTCACTGACTCACTCTCACTGACAGATTCTCACTGACTGACTCTCCCACTCTTTCAATGACTGACTGACTCCCACTGACACTTTCTCACTCTCTCTCACTGACTGACAGAATCTCTCTCACTGACTGACTCTCACTAACAGACTCTCACTGAAAATCTCCCACTCTCTCTCACTGACTGACTCTCACTGATACTCTCCCACTGACTCACTAACTCTCACACTCACAGACTCACTCTCACTGACTGTCTCACTCTCAGACTCTCACTGACACTCTCACACTCTCCCACTCTCTCACTGACTCACTCTCTCTCACTGACTGACAGACTCACTCTCACTGAGTGACTCACTCTAACTCACTGACTCACTCTCACTGACAAACTCTTACTGACTGACAGACTCACTGACTGACTCTCCCACTCACTGACTGACTCACTCTCTCACACTGAAAGACTCTCACTGACACTCTCACTGACTGACTCTCCCACTCACTCTCTCACTGATTGACAGAATCTCTCACTGACTGACTCTCCCACTCTTTCTCACTGACTGACTCACTCTCCCACTCACTCTCTGATTGACTCTCCCACTCACTGACTGATTCACTCTCACTGACTCTCCCCCTCTCTCACTGACTGACTCACTCTCACTAACAGACTCTCACTGACTGACTCTCCCACTCTCTCACTGCCACTCTCCCACTCTCTCTCACTGGCTCACTCTCTCTCACTGACTGACAGACTCACTCTCACTGACTGACTCTCTCTGACTGACTCACTCTCACTCACTGACACTAACTCACACTCACTGACAGACTCTTACTGACTGACAGACTCACTGACAGACTCTCCCACTCTCTCACACTGAAAGACTCTCACTGACACTCTCCCACTCACTCTCTCACTGATTGACAGAATCTCTCACTGACAGACTCTCCCACTCTCTCACACTGAAAGACTCTCACTGACTGACTCTCACTGACACTCTCTGATTGACTCTCCCACTGACTCTCACTGACTGACTGACTCTGCCACTCTCTCTCTCATTGATTGACAGAATCTCTCTCACTGACTGACTGACTGACTGACTTTCACTGACAGATTTTCACTGACTGACTCACTCTCACTAACAGACTCTCACTGACTGACTCACTCTTACTGACAGACTCTCTCACTCTCTCATGACTGACTGTCACTGACAGCCTCCCACTGACACTCTCCCACTCTCTCTCACTGACTGACAGAATCTCTCTCAATGACTAGCTCACTGACTCTCTCACTGACTGACTCTCACTCACTGACACCCACTCTCACTCACTGACTCACTCTTACTGACTGACAGACTCACTCTCACTGACTCTCTCACTGACAGACTTTCCCTCTCACTGATTGACTCACTCTCACTGACAGATTTTCACTGACTGACTCACTCTCACTGACAATCTCTCATGACTGACAGCCTCCCGCTGACACTCTCCCACTCTCTCTCACTGACTCTCCCACTCACTCACTCACTGACTCTCCCACTCACTCACTGACAATCACTCTCATTCACTGACTCACTCTGACAGACTCTCACTGACACTCTGCCACTCTCTCTCACTGACAGACTCTCACTCACTCACTGACTCTCTCACTGACAGACTCTCTCACTGACACTCTCCCTCTCACTGACTGACTCACTCTCACTGACCGACAGATTCTCACTGACAGATTCTCCCACTCTCACTGACTGACTTGACTCCCACTGACACTTTCCCACTCTCTCTCACTGACTGACAGAATCTCTCTCACTGACTCTCACTCACTGACTGACTCTCACTGACAGACTCTCTCACTGACAGACTCTCTCACTGACACTCTCCCTCTCACTGACTGACTCACTCTCACTGACCGACAGATTCTCACTGACAGATTCTCCCACTCTCACTGACTGACTTGACTCCCACTGACACTTTCCCACTCTCTCTCACTGACTGACAGAATCTCTCTCACTGACTCTCACTCACTGACTGACTCACTCTCTGACTGACTCACTCTCACTGACAGACTCTCACTGACTGACAGACTCTCACTCACTGACTGACTCACTCACTAACAGACTCTCACTGACTGACAGACTCTCACTGACACTCTCCCACTCTCACTCACTGACTGACTCACTCTTACTAACAAACTCTCACTGACTCTCCCACTCTCACTGACACTCTTCCACTCTCTCTCACTGACAGACTCACTCTCACTGACAGACTCTCTCACTTACACTCTCCCACTCACTCTCACTGACAGACTCTCACTGACTGACACCCTCCCACTGACACTCTCCCACTCTCTCTCACTGACTGACAGAATCTCTTTCAATGACTAGCTCACTGACTCTCCCACTCTCTCACTGACTGACTCTCACTCACTGACACCCACTCTCACTCTCACTGACTCACTCTGACAGACTTTCACTGACACTCTCCCACTCTCTCTCACTGACTGATTCACTATCTCTCACTGACTCATTTTCATTGACTCTCACTGACAGACTCTCCCACTCTGCCACTCTCCCTCTCACTGACTGACAGACTCTCACTGACTCACTCTCACTGACAGATTCTCACTGACTGACTCTCCCACTCTCTCACTGACTGACTCTCCCACTCTCTCACTGACTCACTCTCACTGACAGATTCTCACTGACTGACTCTCCCACTCTTTCAATGACTGACTGACTCCCACTGACACTTTCCCACTCTCTCTCACTGACTGACTATCACTCACTCTCACTAACAGACTCTCACTGAAAATCTCCCACTCTCTCTCACTGACTGACTCTCACTGATACTCTCCCACTGACTCACTAACTCTCACACTCACAGACTCACTCTCACTGACTGACTCACTCTCACAGACTCTCACTGACACTCTCCCACTCTCTCACTGACTCACTCATTCTCACTGATAGACTCTCACTGACTCACTGACACTTCCCACTCTCTCACTGACAGACTCTTACTGACACTCACTGACAGACTCTCACTGACTGACACTTTCCCACTCTCTCACTGACTCGCCCATTCTCTCTCACTGACTCACTCACTCTCACCGACTGTCACTGACTGACTCACTCTCACTGACTTACTCTCCCACTCTCTCACTGACACTCTCTCACTCACTGATTGACTCTCTCTCACTGACTGACTCTCACTGACTCTCGCTAAAAGACTGACTGACTCTCGCTAAAAGACTGACTATCCCACTGACTCACTGTTTCACTCACTAACTGACTCTCTCACTCTCACTGACTGACTCACTCAGTCCCACTGACTCACTCTCACTGACTGACTCACTCTCACTAACAGACTCTGACTGACTCACTCTCACTGATTGACAGAATCTCTCACTGACAGACTCTCACCGACACTCTCCCACTCACTGACTGACTCACTCTCACTGACTCTCCCCCTCTCTGACTGACTGACTCACTCTCACTAACAGACTCTCACTGACTGACTCTCCCACTCTCCCACTGACACTCTCACTGCCACTCTCCCACTGACTCACTCTCTCTCACTGACTGACAGACTCACTCTCACTGACTGACTCACTCTCACTGACTGACTCACTCTAACTCACTGACTCACTCTCACTGACTCACTCTCACTGACAGACTCACTGACTGACTCTCCCACTCACTGACTGACTCACTCTCACTGACTGACTCACTCTCTCTCACTGAAAGACTCTCACTGACACTCTCACTGACTGACTCTCACTGACACTCTCCCACTCACTCTCTCACTGATTGACAGAATCTCTCACTGACTGACTCTCCCACTCTTTCTCACTGACTGACTCACTCTCACTGACACTCTCCCACTCACTCTCTGATTGACTCTCCCACTCACTGACTGATTCACTCTCACTGACTGACTCACTCTCACTGACTCTCCCCCTCTCTCACTGACTGACTCACTCTCACTAACAGACTCTCACTGACTGACTCTCCCACTGCCACTCTCCCACTCTCTCTCACTGGCTTACTCTCTCTCACTGACTGACTCTCTCTGAATGACTCACTCTCACTCACTGACACTAACTCACACTCACTGACACTGACTCACACTCACTGACTCTCTCACTGACTCACTCTCACTGACAGACTCTTACTGACTGACTGACTCACTGACAGACTCTCCCACTCTCTCTCTCTCACTGACTCACTCTCACTGACTGACTCTCCCACTCACTGACTGACTCACTCTCACTGACTGACTCACTCTCTCACACTGAAAGACTCTTACTGACACTCTCCCACTCCCTCTCTCACTGATTGACAGAATCTCTCACTGACTGACTCTCCCACTCTCTCACTGACTGACTCACTCTCACTGACACTCTCCCACTCACTCTCTGATTGACTCTCCCACTGACTCTCACTGACTGACTGACTCTGCCACTCTCTCTCACTGACTGACTGACAGACTTTCACTGACACTCTCCCACTCACTCACACTGACTGACTCATTCACTCTCACTGACTGACAGACTCACTCTCACTGACTCTCTCTCATGGACAGACTTTCCCTCTCACTGACTGACTCACTCTCACTGACAGATTTTCACTGACTGACTGACTTTCACTGACTCACTCTCACTAACAGACTCTCACTGACTGACTCACTCTCACTAACAGACTCTCACTGACAGACTCTCTCACTGACTCTCCCACTCTCTCATGACTGACTGACTGTCACTGACAGCCTCCCACTGACACTCTCCCACTCTCTCTCACTGACTGACAGAATCTCTCTCAATGACTAGCTCACTGACTCTCCCACTCTCTCACTGACTGACTCTCACTCACTGACACCCACTCTCACTCACTGACTCACTCTTACTGACTGACAGACTCACTCTCACTGACAATCTCTCATGACTGACAGCCTCCCACTGACTCTCTCCCACTCTCTCTGTCACTGACTCACTCACTGACTCTCCCACTCACTCACTGACAATCACTCTCATTCACTGACTCACTCTGACAGACTCTCACTGACACTCTCTCTCACTGACTCACTCTCACTCACTGACAGACTCTCACTGACAGACTCTCTCACTGACAGACTCTCCCACTGACAGACTCTCTCACTGACACTCTCCCTCTCACTGACTGACTCACTCTCACTGACCGACAGACTCTCACTGACAGATTCTCCCACTCTCACTGACTGACTGACTCCCACTGACACTTTCCCACTCTCTCTCACTGACTGACAGAATCTCTCTCACTGACTCTCACTCACTGACTGACTCACTCTCACTGACACTCTCACTGACTGACAGACTCTCACTGACACTCTCCCACTCTCACTCACTGACTGACTCTCTCTGACTGACTCACTCTCACTCACTGACACTAACTCACACTCACTGACACTGACTCACACTCACTGACTCACTCTCACTGACAGACTCTTACTGACTGACAGACTCACTGACAGACTCTCCCACTCTCTCTCTCTCACTGACAGACTCTCACTGACTCACTCTCACTGACTGACTCTCCCACTCACTGACTGACTCACTCTCACTGACTGACTCACTCTCTCACACTGAAAGACTCTCACTGACACTCTCCCACTGATTGACAGAATCTCTCACTGACTGACTCTCCCACTCTTTCTCACTGACTGACTCACTCTCACTGACACTCTCCCACTCACTCTCTGATTGACTCTCCCACTGACTCTTACTGACTGACTGACTCTGCCACTCTCTCTCTCTCTCACTGATTGACAGAATCTCTCTCACTGACTGACTGACAGACTTTCACTGACACTCTCCCACTCACTCACACTGACTGACTAATTCACTCTCACTGACTGACAGACTCACTCTCACTGACTCTCTCTCATGGACAGACTTTCCCTCTCACTGACAGATTTTCACTGACTGACTGACTCTCACTGACTCACTCTCACTAACAGACTCTCACTGACTGACTCACTCTTACTGACAGACTCTCTCACTGACTGACTCTCCCACTCTCTCATGACTGACTGACTGTCACTGACAGCCTCCCACTGACACTCTCCCACTCTCTCTCACTGACTGACAGAATCTCTCTCAATGACTAGCTCACTGACTCTCCCACTCTCTCACTGACTGACTCACTCATTGACACCCACTCTCACTCACTGACTCACTCTCACTGACTGATAGACTCACTCTCACTGACTCTCTCACTGACAGACTTTCCCTCTCACTGACAGATTTTCACTGACTGACTCACTCTCACTGACAATCTCTCATGACTGACAGCCTCCCACTGACACTCTCCCACTCTCTCACTGACTCACTCACTGACTCTCCCACTCACTCACTGAAAATCACTCTCATTCACTGACTCACTCTGACAGACTCTCACTGACACTCTGCCACTCTCTCTCACTGACTGACTCTCTCTCACTGACAGACTCTCACTGACTCACTCTCACTCACTGACTCACTCTCACTGACAGACTCTCACTGACAGACTCTCTCACTGACAGACTCTCTCACTGACAGACTCTCTCACTGACAGACTCTCCCACTGACAGACTCTCTCACTGACACTCTCCCTCTCACTGACTGACAGACTCTCACTGACAGATTCTCCCACTCTCACTGACTGACTGACTCCCACTGACACTTTCCCACTCTCTCTCACTGACTGACAGAATCTCTCACTGACTCTCACTCACTGACTGACTCACTCTCACTGACAGACTCCCACTGACTGACAGACTCTCACTCACTCACTGACTCACTCTCACTAACAGACTCTCACTGACTGACAGACTCTCACTGACTGACTCACTCTCACTGACTGATTGACTCTCTCACTGACTCTCACTAAAAGACTGACTCTCGCTAAAAGACTGACTACCCCACTGACTCACTCTCTCACTGACTGTCACTGACTGACTCTCACTCTCACTGACTGACTGACACTTTCCCACTCACTCTCTCTTACTGACACTCACTGACTCACTCTCACAGACTCTCTCTCACTGATTGGCATAATCTCTCTCGCTGACTCACTCACTCTTACTGACTCACTCTCACTGACTGATTGACTCTCTCACTGACTCTCGCTAAAAGACTGACTATCCCACTGTCTGACTCTCACTGACTGACTCACTCTCTCACTGACAGACTCTCACTGACACTCTCCTACTCACTGACTCACTCTCACTAACAGACTCTCACCGATTGAAAGACTCACTGACTGACTCTCCCACTCACTCACTGACTCTCTCACTGACTGACTCACTCTCTCACTGACAGACTCTCTCTGACACTCTCCCACTCACTCTCTGACTGACTCTCCCACTCACTCTCACTGACTTACTGTCACTGACTCACTCTCACTGACTCTCCCCCTCTCTCACTGACTGACTCACTCTCACTGACTGACTCTCACTCTCTCTCTCACTGACTGACTCTCACTGACAGATTCTCACTGACTGACTCACTCTCACTGACTCACTCACTGACACTCCCACTCTCTCTCACTGACTGACTCACTCTCCCTCTCACCGACACTCTCCCACTGTCTCTCACTGACTGACACTCTCTCTTACTGATTGACAGAATCTCTCACTGACTGACTCACTGACTGACAGACTCTCCCACTCTCTCTCACTGACTGACTCACTCTCATTGACTGTCTCACTCACTCTCACTGACTGACAGACTCTTTCTCACTGATTGACATAATCTCTCTCACTGACTGACTCACAGACTCTCCCACTCTCTCTCACTGACTGACACTCACTCTCACTGACTGACAGACTCTCACTGACACTCTCCCACTCTCTCTCACTGACACTCAGGCCCTCACTGACAGACTCTCTGACTGACTCACTCACTGACTGACTCACTTTCACTCACTGACTGACAGACTCTCCCACTGACTGACTGACTCTCACTGATTTACTCTCCCACTCTCACTGACTGACTGACTCTCTCCCACTCTCTCTCACTGACTCACTCTCACTGACAGACAGACTCATTCTCACTGACAGACTCATTCTCACTGACAGACAGACTCATTTTCACTGACTGACTCACTGTCACTGACTGACTCACTCTCACTGACTGACTCACTCTCACTGACTGACTCTCACCGACTGACTCTCACACTGACTCTCACACTGACTGACTCTCACACTGACAGACTCTCCCACTGACTGTCTCACTCTCACTGACTCACTGACTGACTCTCCCACTGTCTCTCTCTCACTGACTGACCCACTCTCTCACTGACTGACTCACTCTCACTGACTCACTCTCACTGACAGATTCTCACTGACTGACTCTCCCACTCTTTCAATGACTGACTGACTCCCACTGACACTTTCTCACTCTCTCTCACTGACTGACAGAATCTCTCTCACTGACTGACTCTCACTAACAGACTCTCACTGAAAATCTCCCACTCTCTCTCACTGACTGACTCTCACTGATACTCTCCCACTGACTCACTAACTCTCACACTCACAGACTCACTCTCACTGACTGTCTCACTCTCAGACTCTCACTGACACTCTCACACTCTCCCACTCTCTCACTGACTCACTCTCTCTCACTGACTGACAGACTCACTCTCACTGAGTGACTCACTCTAACTCACTGACTCACTCTCACTGACAAACTCTTACTGACTGACAGACTCACTGACTGACTCTCCCACTCACTGACTGACTCACTCTCTCACACTGAAAGACTCTCACTGACACTCTCACTGACTGACTCTCCCACTCACTCTCTCACTGATTGACAGAATCTCTCACTGACTGACTCTCCCACTCTTTCTCACTGACTGACTCACTCTCCCACTCACTCTCTGATTGACTCTCCCACTCACTGACTGATTCACTCTCACTGACTCTCCCCCTCTCTCACTGACTGACTCACTCTCACTAACAGACTCTCACTGACTGACTCTCCCACTCTCTCACTGCCACTCTCCCACTCTCTCTCACTGGCTCACTCTCTCTCACTGACTGACAGACTCACTCTCACTGACTGACTCTCTCTGACTGACTCACTCTCACTCACTGACACTAACTCACACTCACTGACAGACTCTTACTGACTGACAGACTCACTGACAGACTCTCCCACTCTCTCACACTGAAAGACTCTCACTGACACTCTCCCACTCACTCTCTCACTGATTGACAGAATCTCTCACTGACAGACTCTCCCACTCTCTCACACTGAAAGACTCTCACTGACTGACTCTCACTGACACTCTCTGATTGACTCTCCCACTGACTCTCACTGACTGACTGACTCTGCCACTCTCTCTCTCATTGATTGACAGAATCTCTCTCACTGACTGACTGACTGACTGACTTTCACTGACAGATTTTCACTGACTGACTCACTCTCACTAACAGACTCTCACTGACTGACTCACTCTTACTGACAGACTCTCTCACTCTCTCATGACTGACTGTCACTGACAGCCTCCCACTGACACTCTCCCACTCTCTCTCACTGACTGACAGAATCTCTCTCAATGACTAGCTCACTGACTCTCTCACTGACTGACTCTCACTCACTGACACCCACTCTCACTCACTGACTCACTCTTACTGACTGACAGACTCACTCTCACTGACTCTCTCACTGACAGACTTTCCCTCTCACTGATTGACTCACTCTCACTGACAGATTTTCACTGACTGACTCACTCTCACTGACAATCTCTCATGACTGACAGCCTCCCGCTGACACTCTCCCACTCTCTCTCACTGACTCTCCCACTCACTCACTCACTGACTCTCCCACTCACTCACTGACAATCACTCTCATTCACTGACTCACTCTGACAGACTCTCACTGACACTCTGCCACTCTCTCTCACTGACAGACTCTCACTCACTCACTGACTCTCTCACTGACAGACTCTCTCACTGACACTCTCCCTCTCACTGACTGACTCACTCTCACTGACCGACAGATTCTCACTGACAGATTCTCCCACTCTCACTGACTGACTTGACTCCCACTGACACTTTCCCACTCTCTCTCACTGACTGACAGAATCTCTCTCACTGACTCTCACTCACTGACTGACTCTCACTGACAGACTCTCTCACTGACAGACTCTCTCACTGACACTCTCCCTCTCACTGACTGACTCACTCTCACTGACCGACAGATTCTCACTGACAGATTCTCCCACTCTCACTGACTGACTTGACTCCCACTGACACTTTCCCACTCTCTCTCACTGACTGACAGAATCTCTCTCACTGACTCTCACTCACTGACTGACTCACTCTCTGACTGACTCACTCTCACTGACAGACTCTCACTGACTGACAGACTCTCACTCACTGACTGACTCACTCACTAACAGACTCTCACTGACTGACAGACTCTCACTGACACTCTCCCACTCTCACTCACTGACTGACTCACTCTTACTAACAAACTCTCACTGACTCTCCCACTCTCACTGACACTCTTCCACTCTCTCTCACTGACAGACTCACTCTCACTGACAGACTCTCTCACTTACACTCTCCCACTCACTCTCACTGACAGACTCTCACTGACTGACACCCTCCCACTGACACTCTCCCACTCTCTCTCACTGACTGACAGAATCTCTTTCAATGACTAGCTCACTGACTCTCCCACTCTCTCACTGACTGACTCTCACTCACTGACACCCACTCTCACTCTCACTGACTCACTCTGACAGACTTTCACTGACACTCTCCCACTCTCTCTCACTGACTGATTCACTATCTCTCACTGACTCATTTTCATTGACTCTCACTGACAGACTCTCCCACTCTGCCACTCTCCCTCTCACTGACTGACAGACTCTCACTGACTCACTCTCACTGACAGATTCTCACTGACTGACTCTCCCACTCTCTCACTGACTGACTCTCCCACTCTCTCACTGACTCACTCTCACTGACAGATTCTCACTGACTGACTCTCCCACTCTTTCAATGACTGACTGACTCCCACTGACACTTTCCCACTCTCTCTCACTGACTGACTATCACTCACTCTCACTAACAGACTCTCACTGAAAATCTCCCACTCTCTCTCACTGACTGACTCTCACTGATACTCTCCCACTGACTCACTAACTCTCACACTCACAGACTCACTCTCACTGACTGACTCACTCTCACAGACTCTCACTGACACTCTCCCACTCTCTCACTGACTCACTCATTCTCACTGATAGACTCTCACTGACTCACTGACACTTCCCACTCTCTCACTGACAGACTCTTACTGACACTCACTGACAGACTCTCACTGACTGACACTTTCCCACTCTCTCACTGACTCGCCCATTCTCTCTCACTGACTCACTCACTCTCACCGACTGTCACTGACTGACTCACTCTCACTGACTTACTCTCCCACTCTCTCACTGACACTCTCTCACTCACTGATTGACTCTCTCTCACTGACTGACTCTCACTGACTCTCGCTAAAAGACTGACTGACTCTCGCTAAAAGACTGACTATCCCACTGACTCACTGTTTCACTCACTAACTGACTCTCTCACTCTCACTGACTGACTCACTCAGTCCCACTGACTCACTCTCACTGACTGACTCACTCTCACTAACAGACTCTGACTGACTCACTCTCACTGATTGACAGAATCTCTCACTGACAGACTCTCACCGACACTCTCCCACTCACTGACTGACTCACTCTCACTGACTCTCCCCCTCTCTGACTGACTGACTCACTCTCACTAACAGACTCTCACTGACTGACTCTCCCACTCTCCCACTGACACTCTCACTGCCACTCTCCCACTGACTCACTCTCTCTCACTGACTGACAGACTCACTCTCACTGACTGACTCACTCTCACTGACTGACTCACTCTAACTCACTGACTCACTCTCACTGACTCACTCTCACTGACAGACTCACTGACTGACTCTCCCACTCACTGACTGACTCACTCTCACTGACTGACTCACTCTCTCTCACTGAAAGACTCTCACTGACACTCTCACTGACTGACTCTCACTGACACTCTCCCACTCACTCTCTCACTGATTGACAGAATCTCTCACTGACTGACTCTCCCACTCTTTCTCACTGACTGACTCACTCTCACTGACACTCTCCCACTCACTCTCTGATTGACTCTCCCACTCACTGACTGATTCACTCTCACTGACTGACTCACTCTCACTGACTCTCCCCCTCTCTCACTGACTGACTCACTCTCACTAACAGACTCTCACTGACTGACTCTCCCACTGCCACTCTCCCACTCTCTCTCACTGGCTTACTCTCTCTCACTGACTGACTCTCTCTGAATGACTCACTCTCACTCACTGACACTAACTCACACTCACTGACACTGACTCACACTCACTGACTCTCTCACTGACTCACTCTCACTGACAGACTCTTACTGACTGACTGACTCACTGACAGACTCTCCCACTCTCTCTCTCTCACTGACTCACTCTCACTGACTGACTCTCCCACTCACTGACTGACTCACTCTCACTGACTGACTCACTCTCTCACACTGAAAGACTCTTACTGACACTCTCCCACTCCCTCTCTCACTGATTGACAGAATCTCTCACTGACTGACTCTCCCACTCTCTCACTGACTGACTCACTCTCACTGACACTCTCCCACTCACTCTCTGATTGACTCTCCCACTGACTCTCACTGACTGACTGACTCTGCCACTCTCTCTCACTGACTGACTGACAGACTTTCACTGACACTCTCCCACTCACTCACACTGACTGACTCATTCACTCTCACTGACTGACAGACTCACTCTCACTGACTCTCTCTCATGGACAGACTTTCCCTCTCACTGACTGACTCACTCTCACTGACAGATTTTCACTGACTGACTGACTTTCACTGACTCACTCTCACTAACAGACTCTCACTGACTGACTCACTCTCACTAACAGACTCTCACTGACAGACTCTCTCACTGACTCTCCCACTCTCTCATGACTGACTGACTGTCACTGACAGCCTCCCACTGACACTCTCCCACTCTCTCTCACTGACTGACAGAATCTCTCTCAATGACTAGCTCACTGACTCTCCCACTCTCTCACTGACTGACTCTCACTCACTGACACCCACTCTCACTCACTGACTCACTCTTACTGACTGACAGACTCACTCTCACTGACAATCTCTCATGACTGACAGCCTCCCACTGACTCTCTCCCACTCTCTCTGTCACTGACTCACTCACTGACTCTCCCACTCACTCACTGACAATCACTCTCATTCACTGACTCACTCTGACAGACTCTCACTGACACTCTCTCTCACTGACTCACTCTCACTCACTGACAGACTCTCACTGACAGACTCTCTCACTGACAGACTCTCCCACTGACAGACTCTCTCACTGACACTCTCCCTCTCACTGACTGACTCACTCTCACTGACCGACAGACTCTCACTGACAGATTCTCCCACTCTCACTGACTGACTGACTCCCACTGACACTTTCCCACTCTCTCTCACTGACTGACAGAATCTCTCTCACTGACTCTCACTCACTGACTGACTCACTCTCACTGACACTCTCACTGACTGACAGACTCTCACTGACACTCTCCCACTCTCACTCACTGACTGACTCTCTCTGACTGACTCACTCTCACTCACTGACACTAACTCACACTCACTGACACTGACTCACACTCACTGACTCACTCTCACTGACAGACTCTTACTGACTGACAGACTCACTGACAGACTCTCCCACTCTCTCTCTCTCACTGACTCACTCTCACTGACTGACTCTCCCACTCACTGACTGACTCACTCTCACTGACTGACTCACTCTCTCACACTGAAAGACTCTCACTGACACTCTCCCACTCACTCTCTCACTGATTGACAGAATCTCTCACTGACTGACTCTCCCACTCTTTCTCACTGACTGACTCACTCTCACTGACACTCTCCCACTCACTCTCTGATTGACTCTCCCACTGACTCTTACTGACTGACTGACTCTGCCACTCTCTCTCTCTCTCACTGATTGACAGAATCTCTCTCACTGACTGACTGACAGACTTTCACTGACACTCTCCCACTCACTCACACTGACTGACTAATTCACTCTCACTGACTGACAGACTCACTCTCACTGACTCTCTCTCATGGACAGACTTTCCCTCTCACTGACAGATTTTCACTGACTGACTGACTCTCACTGACTCACTCTCACTAACAGACTCTCACTGACTGACTCACTCTTACTGACAGACTCTCTCACTGACTGACTCTCCCACTCTCTCATGACTGACTGACTGTCACTGACAGCCTCCCACTGACACTCTCCCACTCTCTCTCACTGACTGACAGAATCTCTCTCAATGACTAGCTCACTGACTCTCCCACTCTCTCACTGACTGACTCCCTCATTGACACCCACTCTCACTCACTGACTCACTCTCACTGACTGATAGACTCACTCTCACTGACTCTCTCAGTGACAGACTTTCCCTCTCACTGACAGATTTTCACTGACTGACTCACTCTCACTGACAATCTCTCATGACTGACAGCCTCCCACTGACACTCTCCCACTCTCTCACTGACTCACTCACTGACTCTCCCACTCACTCACTGAAAATCACTCTCATTCACTGACTCACTCTGACAGACTCTCACTGACACTCTGCCACTCTCTCTCACTGACTGACTCTCTCCCACTGACAGACTCTCACTGACTCACTCTCACTCACTGACTCACTCTCACTCACTGACTCACTCTCACTGACAGACTCTCACTGACAGACTCTCTCACTGACAGACTCTCTCACTGACAGACTCTCTCACTGACAGACTCTCCCACTGACAGACTCTCTCACTGACACTCTCCCTCTCACTGACTGACAGACTCTCACTGACAGATTCTCCCACTCTCACTGACTGACTGACTCCCACTGACACTTTCCCACTCTCTCTCACTGACTGACAGAATCTCTCACTGATTCTCACTCACTGACTGACTCACTCTCACTGACAGACTCCCACTGACTGACAGACTCTCACTCACTCACTGACTCACTCTCACTAACAGACTCTCACTGACTGACAGACTCTCACTGACTGACTCACTCTCACTGACTGATTGACTCTCTCACTGACTCTCACTAAAAGACTGACTCTCGCTAAAAGACTGACTACCCCACTGACTCACTCTCTCACTGACTGTCACTGACTGACTCTCACTCTCACTGACTGACTGACACTTTCCCACTCACTCTCTCTTACTGACACTCACTGACTCACTCTCACAGACTCTCTCTCACTGATTGGCATAATCTCTCTCGCTGACTCACTCACTCTTACTGACTCACTCTCACTGACTGATTGACTCTCTCACTGACTCTCGCTAAAAGACTGACTATCCCACTGTCTGACTCTCACTGACTGACTCACTCTCTCACTGACAGACTCTCACTGACACTCTCCTACTCACTGACTCACTCTCACTAACAGACTCTCACCGATTGAAAGACTCACTGACTGACTCTCCCACTCACTCACTGACTCTCTCACTGACTGACTCACTCTCTCACTGACAGACTCTCTCTGACTGACTCTCCCACTCACTCTCACTGACTTACTGTCACTGACTCACTCTCACTGACTCTCCCCCTCTCTCACTGACTGACTCACTCTCACTGACTGACTCTCACTCTCTCTCTCACTGACTGACTCTCACTGACAGATTCTCACTGACTGACTCACTCTCACTGACTCACTCACTGACACTCCCACTCTCTCTCACTGACTGACTCACTCTCCCTCTCACCGACACTCTCCCACTGTCTCTCACTGACTGACACTCTCTCTTACTGATTGACAGAATCTCTCACTGACTGACTCACTGACTGACAGACTCTCCCACTCTCTCTCACTGACTGACTCACTCTCATTGACTGTCTCACTCACTCTCACTGACTGACAGACTCTTTCTCACTGATTGACATAATCTCTCTCACTGACTGACTCACAGACTCTCCCACTCTCTCTCACTGACTGACACTCACTCTCACTGACTGACAGACTCTCACTGACACTCTCCCACTCTCTCTCACTGACACTCAGGCCCTCTCTGACTGACTCACTCACTGACTGACTCACTTTCACTCACTGACTGACAGACTCTCCCACTGACTGACTGACTCTCACTGATTTACTCTCCCACTCTCACTGACTGACTGACTCTCTCCCACTCTCTCTCACTGACTCACTCTCACTGACAGACAGACTCATTCTCACTGACAGACTCATTCTCACTGACAGACAGACTCATTTTCACTGACTGACTCACTGTCACTGACTGACTCACTGTCACTGACTGACTCACTCTCACTGACTGACTCTCACCGACTGACTCTCACACTGACTCTCACACTGACTGACTCTCACACTGACAGACTCTCCCACTGACTGTCTCACTCTCACTGACTCACTGACTGACTCTCCCACTGTCTCTCTCTCACTGACTGACCCACTCTCTCACTGACTGACTCACTCTCACTGACTCACTCTCACTGACAGATTCTCACTGACTGACTCTCCCACTCTTTCAATGACTGACTGACTCCCACTGACACTTTCTCACTCTCTCTCACTGACTGACAGAATCTCTCTCACTGACTGACTCTCACTAACAGACTCTCACTGAAAATCTCCCACTCTCTCTCACTGACTGACTCTCACTGATACTCTCCCACTGACTCACTAACTCTCACACTCACAGACTCACTCTCACTGACTGTCTCACTCTCAGACTCTCACTGACACTCTCACACTCTCCCACTCTCTCACTGACTCACTCTCTCTCACTGACTGACAGACTCACTCTCACTGAGTGACTCACTCTAACTCACTGACTCACTCTCACTGACAAACTCTTACTGACTGACAGACTCACTGACTGACTCTCCCACTCACTGACTGACTCACTCTCTCACACTGAAAGACTCTCACTGACACTCTCACTGACTGACTCTCCCACTCACTCTCTCACTGATTGACAGAATCTCTCACTGACTGACTCTCCCACTCTTTCTCACTGACTGACTCACTCTCCCACTCACTCTCTGATTGACTCTCCCACTCACTGACTGATTCACTCTCACTGACTCTCCCCCTCTCTCACTGACTGACTCACTCTCACTAACAGACTCTCACTGACTGACTCTCCCACTCTCTCACTGCCACTCTCCCACTCTCTCTCACTGGCTCACTCTCTCTCACTGACTGACAGACTCACTCTCACTGACTGACTCTCTCTGACTGACTCACTCTCACTCACTGACACTAACTCACACTCACTGACAGACTCTTACTGACTGACAGACTCACTGACAGACTCTCCCACTCTCTCACACTGAAAGACTCTCACTGACACTCTCCCACTCACTCTCTCACTGATTGACAGAATCTCTCACTGACAGACTCTCCCACTCTCTCACACTGAAAGACTCTCACTGACTGACTCTCACTGACACTCTCTGATTGACTCTCCCACTGACTCTCACTGACTGACTGACTCTGCCACTCTCTCTCTCATTGATTGACAGAATCTCTCTCACTGACTGACTGACTGACTGACTTTCACTGACAGATTTTCACTGACTGACTCACTCTCACTAACAGACTCTCACTGACTGACTCACTCTTACTGACAGACTCTCTCACTCTCTCATGACTGACTGTCACTGACAGCCTCCCACTGACACTCTCCCACTCTCTCTCACTGACTGACAGAATCTCTCTCAATGACTAGCTCACTGACTCTCTCACTGACTGACTCTCACTCACTGACACCCACTCTCACTCACTGACTCACTCTTACTGACTGACAGACTCACTCTCACTGACTCTCTCACTGACAGACTTTCCCTCTCACTGATTGACTCACTCTCACTGACAGATTTTCACTGACTGACTCACTCTCACTGACAATCTCTCATGACTGACAGCCTCCCGCTGACACTCTCCCACTCTCTCTCACTGACTCTCCCACTCACTCACTCACTGACTCTCCCACTCACTCACTGACAATCACTCTCATTCACTGACTCACTCTGACAGACTCTCACTGACACTCTGCCACTCTCTCTCACTGACAGACTCTCACTCACTCACTGACTCTCTCACTGACAGACTCTCTCACTGACACTCTCCCTCTCACTGACTGACTCACTCTCACTGACCGACAGATTCTCACTGACAGATTCTCCCACTCTCACTGACTGACTTGACTCCCACTGACACTTTCCCACTCTCTCTCACTGACTGACAGAATCTCTCTCACTGACTCTCACTCACTGACAGACTCTCTCACTGACAGACTCTCTCACTGACACTCTCCCTCTCACTGACTGACTCACTCTCACTGACCGACAGATTCTCACTGACAGATTCTCCCACTCTCACTGACTGACTTGACTCCCACTGACACTTTCCCACTCTCTCTCACTGACTGACAGAATCTCTCTCACTGACTCTCACTCACTGACTGACTCACTCTCTGACTGACTCACTCTCTGACTGACTCACTCTCACTGACAGACTCTCACTGACTGACAGACTCTCACTCACTGACTGACTCACTCACTAACAGACTCTCACTGACTGACAGACTCTCACTGACACTCTCCCACTCTCACTCACTGACTGACTCACTCTTACTAACAAACTCTCACTGACTCTCCCACTCTCACTGACACTCTTCCACTCTCTCTCACTGACAGACTCACTCTCACTGACAGACTCTCTCACTTACACTCTCCCACTCACTCTCACTGACAGACTCTCACTGACTGACACCCTCCCACTGACACTCTCCCACTCTCTCTCACTGACTGACAGAATCTCTTTCAATGACTAGCTCACTGACTCTCCCACTCTCTCACTGACTGACTCTCACTCACTGACACCCACTCTCACTCTCACTGACTCACTCTGACAGACTTTCACTGACACTCTCCCACTCTCTCTCACTGACTGATTCACTATCTCTCACTGACTCATTTTCATTGACTCTCACTGACAGACTCTCCCACTCTGCCACTCTCCCTCTCACTGACTGACAGACTCTCACTGACTCACTCTCACTGACAGATTCTCACTGACTGACTCTCCCACTCTCTCACTGACTGACTCTCCCACTCTCTCACTGACTCACTCTCACTGACAGATTCTCACTGACTGACTCTCCCACTCTTTCAATGACTGACTGACTCCCACTGACACTTTCCCACTCTCTCTCACTGACTGACTATCACTCACTCTCACTAACAGACTCTCACTGAAAATCTCCCACTCTCTCTCACTGACTGACTCTCACTGATACTCTCCCACTGACTCACTAACTCTCACACTCACAGACTCACTCTCACTGACTGACTCACTCTCACAGACTCTCACTGACACTCTCCCACTCTCTCACTGACTCACTCATTCTCACTGATAGACTCTCACTGACTCACTGACACTTCCCACTCTCTCACTGACAGACTCTTACTGACACTCACTGACAGACTCTCACTGACTGACACTTTCCCACTCTCTCACTGACTCGCCCATTCTCTCTCACTGACTCACTCACTCTCACCGACTGTCACTGACTGACTCACTCTCACTGACTTACTCTCCCACTCTCTCACTGACACTCTCTCACTCACTGATTGACTCTCTCTCACTGACTGACTCTCACTGACTCTCGCTAAAAGACTGACTGACTCTCGCTAAAAGACTGACTATCCCACTGACTCACTGTTTCACTCACTAACTGACTCTCTCACTCTCACTGACTGACTCACTCAGTCCCACTGACTCACTCTCACTGACTGACTCACTCTCACTAACAGACTCTGACTGACTCACTCTCACTGATTGACAGAATCTCTCACTGACAGACTCTCACCGACACTCTCCCACTCACTGACTGACTCACTCTCACTGACTCTCCCCCTCTCTGACTGACTGACTCACTCTCACTAACAGACTCTCACTGACTGACTCTCCCACTCTCCCACTGACACTCTCACTGCCACTCTCCCACTGACTCACTCTCTCTCACTGACTGACAGACTCACTCTCACTGACTGACTCACTCTCACTGACTGACTCACTCTAACTCACTGACTCACTCTCACTGACTCACTCTCACTGACAGACTCACTGACTGACTCTCCCACTCACTGACTGACTCACTCTCACTGACTGACTCACTCTCTCTCACTGAAAGACTCTCACTGACACTCTCACTGACTGACTCTCACTGACACTCTCCCACTCACTCTCTCACTGATTGACAGAATCTCTCACTGACTGACTCTCCCACTCTTTCTCACTGACTGACTCACTCTCACTGACACTCTCCCACTCACTCTCTGATTGACTCTCCCACTCACTGACTGATTCACTCTCACTGACTGACTCACTCTCACTGACTCTCCCCCTCTCTCACTGACTGACTCACTCTCACTAACAGACTCTCACTGACTGACTCTCCCACTGCCACTCTCCCACTCTCTCTCACTGGCTTACTCTCTCTCACTGACTGACTCTCTCTGAATGACTCACTCTCACTCACTGACACTAACTCACACTCACTGACACTGACTCACACTCACTGACTCTCTCACTGACTCACTCTCACTGACAGACTCTTACTGACTGACTGACTCACTGACAGACTCTCCCACTCTCTCTCTCTCACTGACTCACTCTCACTGACTGACTCTCCCACTCACTGACTGACTCACTCTCACTGACTGACTCACTCTCTCACACTGAAAGACTCTTACTGACACTCTCCCACTCCCTCTCTCACTGATTGACAGAATCTCTCACTGACTGACTCTCCCACTCTCTCACTGACTGACTCACTCTCACTGACACTCTCCCACTCACTCTCTGATTGACTCTCCCACTGACTCTCACTGACTGACTGACTCTGCCACTCTCTCTCACTGACTGACTGACAGACTTTCACTGACACTCTCCCACTCACTCACACTGACTGACTCATTCACTCTCACTGACTGACAGACTCACTCTCACTGACTCTCTCTCATGGACAGACTTTCCCTCTCACTGACTGACTCACTCTCACTGACAGATTTTCACTGACTGACTGACTTTCACTGACTCACTCTCACTAACAGACTCTCACTGACTGACTCACTCTCACTAACAGACTCTCACTGACTGACTCACTCTTACTGACAGACTCTCTCACTGACTCTCCCACTCTCTCATGACTGACTGACTGTCACTGACAGCCTCCCACTGACACTCTCCCACTCTCTCTCACTGACTGACAGAATCTCTCTCAATGACTAGCTCACTGACTCTCCCACTCTCTCACTGACTGACTCTCACTCACTGACACCCACTCTCACTCACTGACTCACTCTTACTGACTGACAGACTCACTCTCACTGACAATCTCTCATGACTGACAGCCTCCCACTGACTCTCTCCCACTCTCTCTGTCACTGACTCACTCACTGACTCTCCCACTCACTCACTGACAATCACTCTCATTCACTGACTCACTCTGACAGACTCTCACTGACACTCTCTCTCACTGACTCACTCTCACTCACTGACAGACTCTCTCACTGACAGACTCTCCCACTGACAGACTCTCTCACTGACACTCTCCCTCTCACTGACTGACTCACTCTCACTGACCGACAGACTCTCACTGACAGATTCTCCCACTCTCACTGACTGACTGACTCCCACTGACACTTTCCCACTCTCTCTCACTGACTGACAGAATCTCTCTCACTGACTCTCACTCACTGACTGACTCACTCTCACTGACACTCTCACTGACTGACAGACTCTCACTGACACTCTCCCACTCTCACTCTCTGACTGACTCACTCTCACTCACTGACACTAACTCACACTCACTGACACTGACTCACACTCACTGACTCTCTCACTGACTCACTCTCACTGACAGACTCTTACTGACTGACAGACTCACTGACAGACTCTCCCACTCTCTCTCTCTCACTGACAGACTCTCACTGACTCACTCTCACTGACTGACTCTCCCACTCACTGACTGACTCACTCTCACTGACTGACTCACTCTCTCACACTGAAAGACTCTCACTGACACTCTCCCACTCACTCTCTCACTGATTGACAGAATCTCTCACTGACTGACTCTCCCACTCTTTCTCACTGACTGACTCACTCTCACTGACACTCTCCCACTCACTCTCTGATTGACTCTCCCACTGACTCTTACTGACTGACTGACTCTGCCACTCTCTCTCTCTCTCACTGATTGACAGAATCTCTCTCACTGACTGACTGACAGACTTTCACTGACACTCTCCCACTCACTCACACTGACTGACTAATTCACTCTCACTGACTGACAGACTCACTCTCACTGACTCTCTCTCATGGACAGACTTTCCCTCTCACTGACAGATTTTCACTGACTGACTGACTCTCACTGACTCACTCTCACTAACAGACTCTCACTGACTGACTCACTCTTACTGACAGACTCTCTCACTGACTGACTCTCCCACTCTCTCATGACTGACTGACTGTCACTGACAGCCTCCCACTGACACTCTCCCACTCTCTCTCACTGACTGACAGAATCTCTCTCAATGACTAGCTCACTGACTCTCCCACTCTCTCACTGACTGACTCACTCATTGACACCCACTCTCACTCACTGACTCACTCTCACTGACTGATAGACTCACTCTCACTGACTCTCTCACTGACAGACTTTCCCTCTCACTGACAGATTTTCACTGACTGACTCACTCTCACTGACAATCTCTCATGACTGACAGCCTCCCACTGACACTCTCCCACTCTCTCACTGACTCACTCACTGACTCTCCCACTCACTCACTGAAAATCACTCTCATTCACTGACTCACTCTGACAGACTCTCACTGACACTCTGCCACTCTCTCTCACTGACTGACTCTCTCTCACTGACAGACTCTCACTGACTCACTCTCACTCACTGACTCACTCTCACTCACTGACTCACTCTCACTGACAGACTCTCTCACTGACAGACTCTCTCACTGACAGACTCTCTCACTGACAGACTCTCCCACTGACAGACTCTCTCACTGACACTCTCCCTCTCACTGACTGACTCACTCTCACTGACTGACAGACTCTCACTGACAGATTCTCCCACTCTCACTGACTGACTGACTCCCACTGACACTTTCCCACTCTCTCTCACTGACTGACAGAATCTCTCACTGACTCTCACTCACTGACTGACTCACTCTCACTGACAGACTCCCACTGACTGACAGACTCTCACTCACTCACTGACTCACTCTCACTAACAGACTCTCACTGACTGACAGACTCTCACTGACTGACTCACTCTCACTGACTGATTGACTCTCTCACTGACTCTCACTAAAAGACTGACTCTCGCTAAAAGACTGACTACCCCACTGACTCACTCTCTCACTGACTGTCACTGACTGACTCTCACTCTCACTGACTGACTGACACTTTCCCACTCACTCTCTCTTACTGACACTCACTGACTCACTCTCACAGACTCTCTCTCACTGATTGGCATAATCTCTCTCGCTGACTCACTCACTCTTACTGACTCACTCTCACTGACTGATTGACTCTCTCACTGACTCTCGCTAAAAGACTGACTATCCCACTGTCTGACTCTCACTGACTGACTCACTCTCTCACTGACAGACTCTCACTGACACTCTCCTACTCACTGACTCACTCTCACTAACAGACTCTCACTGATTGAAAGACTCACTGACTGACTCTCCCACTCACTCACTGACTCTCTCACTGACTGACTCACTCTCTCACTGACAGACTCTCTCTGACACTCTCCCACTCACTCTCTGACTGACTCTCCCACTCACTCTCACTGACTTACTGTCACTGACTCACTCTCACTGACTCTCCCCCTCTCTCACTGACTGACTCATTCTCACTGACTGACTCACTCTCACTGACTCACTCACTGACACTCCCACTCTCTCTCACTGACTGACTCACTCTCCCTCTCACCGACACTCTCCCACTGTCTCTCACTGACTGACACTCTCTCTTACTGATTGACAGAATCTCTCACTGACTGACTCACTGACTGACAGACTCTCCCACTCTCTCTCACTGACTGACTCACTCTCATTGACTGTCTCACTCACTCTCACTGACTGACAGACTCTTTCTCACTGATTGACATAATCTCTCTCACTGACTGACTCACAGACTCTCCCACTCTCTCTCACTGACTGACACTCACTCTCACTGACTGACAGACTCTCACTGACACTCTCCCACTCTCTCTCACTGACACTCAGGCCCTCACTGACAGACTCTCTGACTGACTCACTCACTGACTGACTCACTTTCACTCACTGACTGACAGACTCTCCCACTGACTGACTGACTCTCACTGATTTACTCTCCCACTCTCACTGACTGACTGACTCTCTCCCACTCTCTCTCACTGACTCACTCTCACTGACAGACAGACTCATTCTCACTGACAGACTCATTCTCACTGACAGACAGACTCATTTTAATTGACTGACTCACTGTCACTGACTGACTCACTCTCACTGACTGACTCACTCTCACTGACTGACTCTCACCGACTGACTCTCACACTGACTCTCACACTGACTGACTCTCACACTGACAGACTCTCCCACTGACTGTCTCACTCTCACTGACTTACTGACTGACTCTCCCACTGTCTCTCTCTCACTGACTGACCCACTCTCTCACTGACTGACTCACTCTCACTGACTCTCCCCTCTCTCACTGACTGACTCTCTCACCCACTCTCACTCACTCTCTCATTGACACTCTCACTGAGATTCTCACTGACTGACTCTCCCACTCTCTCTCACTCACTGACTGACTCACTCTCACTGACTCACTCACTGACGCTCCCACTCTCTCTCACTGACTGACCCACTCTCACTGACTGACTCACTCTCCCTCTCACCGACACTCTCCCACTGTCTCTCACTGACTGACACTCTCTCTTACTGATTGACAGAATCTCTCACTGACTGACTCACTGACTGACTCTGACAGACTCTCCCACTCTCTCTCACTGACTGACTCACTCTCATTGACTGTCTCACTCACTCTCACTGACTGACAGACTCTTTCTCACTGATTGACATAATCTCTCTCACTGACTGACTCACTGACTGAAAGACTCTCCCACTCTCTCTCACTGACTAACTCAATCTCACTGACTGACACTCACTCTCACTGACTGACTCACATTCACTGACTCACTCACTCACTGACAGACTCTCACTGACTGACAGACTCTCACTGACACTCTCCCACTCTCTCTCACTGACACTCAGGCCCTCACTGACAGACTCTCACTGACAGACTCTCTGACTGACTCACTCTCACTCACTGACTGGCTCACTCTCACTGACTGACTCACTCTCACTGACTGACTCTCCCACTGACTGACTCTCTCTCACTGATTGACTCTCCCACTCTCACTGACTGACTCACTGACTCTCTCCCACTCTCTCTCACTGACTCACTCTCACTGACAGACAGACTCGCTCTCACTGACAGACAGACTCGCTCTCACTGACAGACAGACTCATTCTCACTGACAGACTCACTGTCACTGACTGACTCACTGTCACTGACTGACTCACTGTCACTGACTGACTCACTGTCACTGACTCTCACTGACTGACTCTCACTGACTGACTCTCACTGACAGACTCTCCCACTCTCTCACTGACTGACTCACTCTCACTGACAGACTCATACTCACTGACAGACTCATACTTACTGACAGACTTACTGACTCATTGACAGACTCTTACTTACAGACTCTCACTGACTCACTCTCTCACTGACTGACTCACTCTCTCACTCACTCTCACTGACTGACTCACTCAATGACTGACTGACTCTCTCATGGACTGACTCTCTCACTCTGACTGACTGACTCTCACTAACTGACTGACTCACTGACTGACTCTCTCTCTCACTCACTGACTGACTGACCTTCACCCTCCTGTTATTTATGCCCCCCATAACTAAACTAGCATTGGCATAGCCAATAGGTCTCGCCTTTGGGACCTTATAAGTGTTTAGCCATGCAACAGTTGATGCTGTTGTAACAATGATATTGTGCTGCATAACTAAATACTTAAAAGGTCCCAAAGGCGAGACCTATTGGCTATGCCAATCCTTGTTTTTTTTATATTTCCACCAATATTCGCGACGACGTTGATAGTCACAATGTCCCGGTGACTGTACACGGGGGCCATGCTGACAGTCACGTCGTCGTCGCAAATATCTCACCTGATTAAAAAAATCAACTTCGGACACATAACTTGTGTCACTAACACCCCCATTTCTTAACTATGGGGTCAGAGTATCTCCACCCTAACTCCAAATTTTCAACCAAGGGAGCCGTTCCAGAGTAAAATGGTGGTTGCATCGCAAAACCTCCACGAAATATCTGTGGCCAGAGATATCACTATAATTTTAAACTTGCATTTCTCAAAAACTGCTGAACGGATTTACACCAAATAAACTAAAGGCACTTCCTTGAACCGACATCTACCTCCCTGCCAAATTTGGTGTACGTCTGTTAAGCGGTTCGGGCTGTAGGTATGGCTAAAGGTTCTGATGGGAATTAACATTACAAATGCAACCTAATTTCGCACCCCAAACTCTGGGTCCCCACTGCACGGATCACCCCCAACATTTACATAACAATATAACCCACCTTGACACTTTTTGGGAAAATTTCATGAAGATTGGTCAAACGACGCCAAAGTTATAGTGAAGTCAAAAAATGCTTTTTCTATGGAAACTATAACTACCTACTGGCGACCACCAGTAAGTAATAGATATATATTAGGGCTAGGGCATTTTTAGGGTTGAGAGGTGGGTGAGTGCATTGGATGGGCAGGATATTTTTAGGGTTCAGAGTAGGTGAAGGTATTTGGGAGGCAAGGTTATATTTGGGGATTAGGGTGGGTAAGGGCATGTGGGTGGCAAGGGTATTTTAAGGGTTTAGGATGGGTAAGGGTATTCAGATGGCAAGAGTATTTTTAGGGCTTACACATGGTAAAATTCTGTGTGGTAAAGGCATGCGTTGTAAAGGCCTATGCGCTGTTAAAGACGAGTGGGAAAGGTATGCATGGTTCTGTCATACATCCACTTCACTCATCAGCAGGGAGACCATCCGAAGGGTCTTGTTTTTATTTCTGGATGGGTCATCGAGATGAACATTAGGGTGCCACCCTGACATCAGCCTTAACTTCTAATCTCTACACTTGAAATGGGGCTTTTGAACCTTAAAATGAAATGATTGTTTTTTTAAACATACATTTTTAGGGTATGAGATTTTTTTTTCTTTATAAAAAGGTACGGTTCTTTTCAACACACACACTTGCACGGGCTCATTCTCTCCCCGTGGACCTGCAGTGGCTTTAGTCTCCCGCAGACCTTCTACTGACCCTTTCAAACATTGGGTTTGCCAGTCCCATGTTCATGAGAAAGCTTGCTTCTGCCTCCCCAGGTTTGCGTTATGACTCTTTCCACCACATTTATACCGGTGATCACTAGATGTTTCATATTCGTAAAAGATGCTGAGTAACGTGTTGGGGTATCAGTGATGACGTTGCGCGCCCAGTAGTAGCCTGGTTATCCAATTCACCTGGAATTAAAACTATGTCCTGTGAGGCATATATAGGATTAGCGACTGTTATCTGTACTGTCAGGGGGGGGGGGGGTAATAAAATCGATGTTTCTTTGTTGTAATTTTTGGTTTTAACCTTGTATTAAAGTGCCTTTAAAATCCTCCTTTTACTGTCTTGCTCGCAGTATCAATAAAAATCTGCAAACCCACAGTTCCTTTCCTGAAATTCTTGTAAGCAACAAATGGTTTTTCTGTGGCCTTCGCCTCAAACGCCATGATGATTATCAATTATTTGTTTTTAAATAGCGGTTCATGCCGCACCTTCACAGTTTCTAGTCGCTGCAAATTGCTTGCACTTAGTCTTCTGTGTACACTGTGCGAAGATTAACAGTGCAGCGACACATCGGCTACTGCACATCAAGCATGTACGTAAATGTACGCTAATAAGGGAGTGGAGCAATGGTGTAATGTAGGGCCGTGCACCACCGTGGGGGGGGGTCACCACCCTTCAAGGGCCCCCATTTATCTATGGCCCATGCATATCTGTATGGTATGCGAGTCTCTGTGGCCCCCTCACCACATTCAGGGAGGGAGGGTATAGACCCAGTGGCGTAACATTAGCCCCCGCTGTGCGGGGGGAGAGGGGAACATTAAGGACCACAAGACAAAGAAGAGGTGAGTGAAGCAGTCTTTATTGTGGATAATGCCCTGACACCCATAGGCGTCTCATCGGTACAACAGTCCTCCTCCAACTGCCACCTTCGCCCAAGGTTCTTTAACAGAACTAGGGAACGTCATAGCACCATGGGCGAGGGTGCGTGACAAGGGGACAGCGCGAGGCAGGTCGCGAGACTAGAACAATAGTAAACACAACACATCTCCTCATTTACAACAAATTGAAAAATGAAGCAACAGAGGGGGGAAAAGGTAAGCATAAGGAAAAGGGGGGTACCAAGGAGTAAATTGGTTAATCACATACAAAATCTTGTAACTTTCTTGGTAGAATTATTTCTCTGCCATGTCTGCTTGTAACGGGTTCCTTGACCATTGTCCCGCCAACATGGGAACCATGGGGAGGTGAACTATCTTGTGTAATGTCAGAAGTTCTAGCTAGAGGTGTGTCACTTACATTGTAAGTGATTGGATCAAGTGGAGCGCTAACGAGGGTTTCCTCAACGGGAGTGTCATTAGTGAGGTCATCTTGGGAAAACACGCTCCTAGGGTCACTTAGCCTAGCATCACTCTCTACAGGGTTGGAGCTCTCACTAGTGTCAACACCCAGATCACTCAAAGGAACTTTTAGTCTAGCCTCACACTCTTCAGGGTTTAAACTCTGACTAGTGTCCTCATCTAGACTCCAGTCGTATCTAGAGGAGGTAGGGGTACTCCTACGCTCCTGACTGGGGTGCTACAGAGCCATGGTCCCATCCCCTCGGCACAATGATAAGGACTAAAAGTGCCACTCCTTTCCGTCACTTAAGAATGCAGAATTACAGAAGATCTGCAGCCCCCCCTTTCGGCAATGTGTACAGGCGGCGGGCCCCTGGCCTGAGAACACCTGACTGGTTTGCAGCGTGGAGGGGGTCTCTCAAGTTTCGTTACGCCAATGTTTAAGACCACAGGTCGGACGAACCGGGACGCTGAAAATGTCGCTGCGTGGGTGGGAGGGCGTCTCAGGGAGACCCCGGAGGCTTCGGGAGGATGATGAAGAACAAGGAGTGAATCAAATATGTGAGGGCCCGGAGAGGAGAGGCATGTCCAGTGAGGAGAGCAGATAAAACATGTCTGAAGGTAGGTGACAGGAGAGACCCGCGCACTTGAAAGGGAGGAGGAGACCACCCAGGAAGGGGAGGGAAAGGAGACTCCCGAGGGGTGTGAGGGAGGGGCGGGAGCCCACACTGACGATAAATCTGCTGCAGATTAGAAGGCGGAGAGTGCGAATCACCGGACATTTTTTCGCCTAGAGCATGTCCTGTCAAATTAACTACACCGCACGCTCGGAGGAGGCCTCCCCTTCCGCAGGCACGGACTGACAGCATGAACCAACAGGCAGCACCCCTGCACTACTAAGCAGCAACCGCACACAAAGCTACAGACCAGCAGGCAGCCACTCAAAGCAGTACAGACCGGCAGCAGAACCTCGCCACAAAGGTCTTGCTGCAAACTTCTTCCATGCCCTCCTCCTAGTTTGTAGGGCCCAGCGGTTGGCACTTTGCTCCAAGTTGTTAGGACACTAGGTGAGCAGAGGCACTGAACTGTGTCAAAGGAAAAGCGCAGCACAGCACCATATTTACTACTACATGGTGTTTCTCTCCCCACCTGCACTGGTGAAATGTCGGCTGCCTTGCACACCCCCTTGCTCCATAGTGCAAGTGTATGTGTGTTTTATCTAGAATATTTTTTTTACTGGAAGGGTACCTTCCAACTACAACCTTCCAACTACAAAATACTAGTCCAAGGCATAGTTTAATTAATGCCTTGTCAAGTTTGTATGCATGCTGTACTGTAAAGCACACCCGCAGCTTGAAAGAAGTTTAATCTCTTCCTCAACATACACCTGCCTCGAAGGAGCATCATTTTTTGACTCGAATCGCTGTTTATCAATGTTAGTAGATAGGGATTCGTGTCAACACCCATGGGTGGTTGAAAAAGCACATGCACGTACCACCCATAAAACTCCCCGTTGATGCAAAGTAGTTCGTAGTAATTTTTGCACTGGCAAAATGACCTCGTGCAAAGTATTAATAACCTGGGCTTAGATTTTAATCCCTAGTTTCTTCTGTCATGATTCTTTGTTGTTAAGTGCGTCAGCCCCAATTAGGTGAGTGGAATCAACCCAAGACTAGAATTACCATAATACATTAGTTTGTCAAATAAAATTTGCCTCCCCAACAAAAAAACAATACAAAACACTTTTTACCTAACAAACATTTGGACAGGACCATTAAAGATGAGGGGACAATGAATTGCTATTTTGATGCAGCTAGCTTCGTGCAGTGTTTGGGAAAGTATCACCCCCCCCCCCCCCCCTGTCAACTGCCATTGCCTTTTCACTGCCTTGCTGGGCCAGCGAGAGGCTCCTCTCTTACAGCTAGTGTTTGTCTTTATAGCGCGTAAAACCACAGAGGCCCCCAGAAAGGACAGAGTGCCCAATGGCCATAGTGAAAGGAATAGCAGCACGAAAGATTCCTTTCAATGACCGAGGATGCTGTCTCTGGCATCAAAAGCTGTAGGAAAGAAGTCATGCACATAGCTCTCCACTGGAGGTGCTACGTATTTTAACATGGCCATTTGTCTGTTCCGTGTGTGGCTTAACAACAGAATTAAACAACCAACAGAGCCCCAAATTTTGGTCCCCACGGGGAACAACTTGGTTAGGACTTTTCTTTTGGGTAGGACCCTTATTGTTCAAGTGGATTTTTGGCCAGGTCATTTAATGCTTTTAAAACTGGAACGTCGACCACTGGGGCTTTAGGCCACTGAGGTTTAATGGTAACCCCAGAGACAGATACTAGAAACAGAGGACAAGACATCCTATAGCAAGGCTGCTCCATAAATTCTTTTTTGTGGCACCTCTGTCCTACTGGCTGCAAGTAAGCTTTGTAATAAAACCGAAGAGTACAGTAGTCACCTGACTCTACAGTGAACAAAGCCCCACATTGGCCATATGGTCCATGAAGGACAGCAGCATTACCTGCAGAAAAATGCTACAATAGAGGATTAACAGTTGCACTGCCGGCTCCCTGAAGAAAGACGCCCTCTCATAACTTAAGTTATAGGCCAAGATGGCGACTACAATACGTTGTCAGCTCCCGAACCAATAAACCTGCTGACGAAGAAGGGTGAGTGATTCTACTTATCTACATACTCACCTATATACACATACAACCTCCTCATATCAGAGACTGCTTTCCTTTGGTCCTGATGAAAGCCAACTGACCCGTATGGGCAAAACTAGGCTTAAACATGTTGACCGACCTTTCACCAGATGCAATGGACTAATAAAGTACCCATACGAACACTTTCCTTTGTAGTTTTTTATCGTATCCCTCTGCGGTAACAATGAAGACAACACACAGGAGAGTAGACAATTTTATTCTATTTCACTTGCTCATTTACAACTGTTGTGAACCCGACAAGTCTCCCTACTGCTGAAGGATAACAGAGCACCTCAAGAACTGGACACTCAGGTGTTAAGATCCAATGATGACGCAATCCACCTAACCACACAAGGGGAGAATTAAGCTATACCGCCATTGTACTCGTGTGGTTGAGGGTCACCATCACAATTGTCTTTGAGACTCCAGAAAAAACGACTTATGTGATTCATTCATTTTCATTATCAACATGAGGTCCGTATATCCAGGGCTTTAAGTGAGCCAGCTCCTGACAGTGCTCAGCACCAGCAGTTCTAAAAAGCCGGTGCAGAGACGGGTCCCTATCAGGGTCTTCATTTTTGTCCTCACTCTCAGGATGGAAAAAATTAATCTTAACTCTGCAGCAGGACCACCCTTCACTGCCTTTGATGTAACTTCAAAGAGACTCATTATAGTACTTTCACAGTCTCATTTCAGAACAGAAGCATTTCCAATATGCTGTACAACAAAGACATAGTTGTTATGTATGTTATGCAACTAACAACCATTGACAAAGCCAATAGTCCTGGCTTCTTGTAGGTGTAATGTTACTTGTTGTATTATATATCTAGATGCAATGACAGAAGCAGCAAAATACCAATTGGGCGGCACACTATGCTAAGCAGCTTACATGTTTTTAAGCCACACCCTTAATTACATCGGTCACTCTCCTTTGAGAGACCCCCCCACCGCCCCCAGTTTCTTCTTCCCACTTAAAGCCCCACGCATAACAGAAAATGTAGAATTGGTCTCTGGTCACTCCTTCCCCAATCCGACAAAATCTCGTGTTTCGACACTCACCTTGTCCTTCTCCAGCTCCCCATTTGCCATGCTGCCGCGGCTTTCCCCCCTGTAGAAAAGAGGTCAGAGGTCTCCAGATCAGGCTGGTGTTTTATTTAAATACCACCTGTATGAAACACACTGCTGAGGGTTTGCTTTACAACCACCCCATCCTACACAACTTTAAAGCCCTCCAACCTGCACACATTACTCCCACACATACAAGGCTACTGTAACACTAGACATCCAACCTTCATTGTGCACTCATTTCAGACCCCTGCACCTACCACGGTAGAGTCCTCCCACCTGCCATGCTTTATTGTTTTACACCCTGAAATACTGCACACGCTTCACAGTGAGACCATCTTGCAAACTTTACACACTTCACTCTATTCTATAAACATTTTACACCCCTGCACTTTTCACATCAGACCAGAGGTATATCTTTTTTCTGCTGGGTTTTCTCTTTTAAGGTTATGGGTGAGCTGTGGCACCTGAATAATTATCCCTGTTGGGCAAGGTCCATCTAAATAAAGATCTGCATGGAGGTCACCTGCAGCATTACAAGCCCGCTCCGTGCCATTACAGTATCCCTGTCTGTCAACTGATCGACTCAGAGGGGCATGGATCTCATTCTTCTAAACACGCTACTTTGGGACTGTGCTCAGTTCTCTGTCCTGCACCGCCCATCTGAGCCATCACAATTGCAGACAACCTGAAGGTTGAAGCCGCATTGGACCATTACTATTCCACAGCTGAGAGTGGTTGAGTCAAAGGCAAGTGGTTGCCCTCCACCCACTTGTCTTTGACTCAACCAATCTCAACCATTGGGTGTGCCACAAAATTTAGATACTCATTTTATCCAGCCATTTTTTAGATAGCCCCTAAAATTTCAGGCACTTCACTGGGAGTGAATGCGTTCCAAATCCCCAACATCTCCTTAGAGAGACTTGGCTGCTTGGCTGGTGGAGAAGCGTCCAAAAGGAGCAACGTAGTTTGAGTATAATAGTATTGTGGAACCTGGACACCAGTGAACAACATTAATCACAGAAGAGTCTGCCTCTTAGCTTCAGAATGCCCTGGATCCCATGAAAAAGCCAAGGAAGAGTGCACAACTAACGAGAAGCTAGCAAACAAATCTCTTTTTGGCCACTAAGCTAGCTTACCACAAGCAAACAACAAGCTATGTCGAAGGGTAACCGCGCTTCCCTCTCATTGGCAGATCTCCTTACATCTGTTTCCCATCAGCATCAGATTAATTTACAAGTACTTACATTTACATACACAAATAAAGTCACTGGTTCAGGTAGTTCTTCACCAGTGCAATGGTCTCCTATTTCCCTTTCACTGGTGATTGTTACCCTGTTCCATGCCCTGTTGTCTTGATATACGGTCAACAGATAACATATTTGTATAGTGATGCAGAACCCCTTTAAGTTTACCTCTGGGAACATTTTAGGTCTGGCCGCAGTCTAAAAGACCTATTGTTGCCATGTAGAAGAGCATGTCTCTCTCACTTCATGCTATTGGCTGGTTTATTGTTCCACCTGCATTAATTATAGGGCTTGAATAGCAACATGCTAGGGACTATTTAATATATCAAAGGTACACTCTAATCACAGATTTAATTATTTCTCTAATAAATGCACTTTATACAGAAAGCAATAGTTTTTTTACTTTGATTGTTCACTGCAGCAGGGATTAATGATTTAGTGAGCAAATGCAAGCCAGACGTTTTAGCTTTTTCCATGCACGCTTAATTGGTAAATAGAGCAGATTTTTATTTTAAAAGGAAAATATCATCCAGTACTGTAAATGCAAACTAGATTTTTAATACTGAATTATAACATTACTTCGGAAATAGTTGGAACATTTCTGACAAGCTCCAGAGACACATCTATTCAACACCGCAAGTCTAATGAAATTTATGTTTTTTGGACAAGTTGTTGAAAGGTAAAAATGCTCCTGTTGATTAATTACATGTTTTTTGTGTTTACAGTGCCACACTTCACCACATTTAATTTACCAATTAAATTGCCAACAAACCCACCATCAAATACAATTTGCACAGCTAGATGAAACCCCAAAATAGTATCTACAGTGTGGGACATTGTGGGTTTGACGTCATTGTGAGTCACTCTCACCACGCCTATGGGCCATATCCAGAGTTTTTTTCCCAGTAAACTATATGCTATCCCAAGCCCAACCACTAGATCAGAGGTCTTGAAACTTTGTTCCGCTAAGCCCCATCTAAGCTAAATATGTTCAAGTCGGGCCCCCCTCCAAATCCTTATGGCAAGGACTGGAGGAGCAGAGCTGAGCACAGGGGTTTGGGCTTGTGAGACCATTTGAGGGGTACTTTTTCCTGTAGCTCATAATCCACAGTAATGTGAGACTTATAAAAGAGTAAATGCTTGAAACAAAAACTGAAATTGATTAACAAGTGCAAATCCCGACATTCTTTGGATAGTAAATCCCAGCATTACGTTTTGCATTGGGTTTGCATTACAAAAGTAACGCAAACCTGTTGCAAAGCAAGGGGTGCCTTGAATGTTGGGGGCAGGGGGGTGCTGGTTATGCGGCCTTCAATATGGTACCCCACTTCGTTCTGCTGGCCCTGTCTTCAAGTCATTGGAATTAGGAGTAACAGGGCGCTTTATAAGTGACTGTTACATTACATGAGTAAATCTGGTCCCTACAGTGGCGCTGCGCAGCTGTGCATTATATTTGGGTACAGTCCAGTGAAAATCGTGATTTGCGCTGGATTGTTTATATCAACACACATCAGGTTTGTATTAAAAAAGTAACACAAACCTGATGCAGTCTTAATTAATCTGGGCTTATATCATTTTGCTGTAGCCTGTCTTATGCTGTAGCCTGTCTTGTGCTGTCTGTAATACAATTTTAAAATAATGACACATTCACACTGCGTTCTGCCAAAGAATGGACCTTGTAGTATTATAAAAACAAAAGTCACTATTACCCACTGCACCAAGCAGGATTCTATTATGTGACTCTCTAACACTTTGAGCGCCTCTCCTACTGATTAATTCGCATTTATCCAGTGTGTGCGTTATTTTATATGCAGTTAACATGAAGTTAAAAAAACACATCAAATCAGCATCTGAACATTTTGTTCTTAGTGTGCCAGCAATTGAACCTGTCACCACACCGACTGACCTCTGCCCCACGGCCTTTTAAATCACAGCTCCCATGCTTTTTATTTAATGGCTGTATGTAAATGAAGATAGCCTGGAAACGGGACAAATAAACAAGTTCGTACTTACAGGCCAACTTCATTTACAAGATTTACAAGTATTTACTGAGACATTGGCACCACCCCTGAGAATGCAGACACAGGCCCCCTGGGGGAGCGCGCCCCACAGTTTGAAGACCTCTGCACTAGATGATAGGATACATCTAAAACTAAACTATGGGTTCCCTTTCCTACACAGTGCCCCCCAAACCCAATGTACTTTTACCACATGTGCTGCTGAGGATAAACACCCCAAAGGGGCTTCCAAAAATTGGGGTTACCTGGTCCCTTCGTAAAACTCTATGGATAAACTGACGATTTCATCCTCTGTGACGTGAACCTTCTCCTGCTCAGACACCTCCCCACAATCCTCATTGGATCCACCGGGGGCTGAAAGAAAGCGGAGGGCTAAAGACCGGATGTGCACACATGGGACAGAGTACAGTTAGAGGGGGGAGAGGAGAATTGCACCGGCAGGAATACGAGGAGTAGACAGGAGCGATATGTGCAGAGAAGGAATGGAATGATAGAGGGAAATTGATTTCTACATGCTGTGATTACAGGTCAAAGGGCAAATAAAATACCATGGTCATTATTTAAGATGTACTCACTATCTGCCACTGGACGAGCAGCATAGAACTCCCGCCTCCTCTTCATCTCGTCTTTAAAAAAAAAGCAAAAGAGATTAATAAGAATTATGTTGGTTTCCTGTCAGAGCTGGGGTGCACTAGAGACAAAGGAACAGGATGACTTTCAAAGACCTTGGTTGGTACCCTCCAGACCAGGGGTCTCCAACCTTTTCTGTAGTGAGAGCGGTGAAAATCATCGTGAGCTAATGAAAGCTAAACAACGTACATATTGTTCCCAGACACCCCCACGCCCAGCTTCATTAACTTTAAGCCTAATGTCCATAGAGCCAGATACTATGGTCAAACAAATACTTTGTCTCTGGGCACTATGACAGGGCTTCCTTGAGTGTCAGTTAGAAGGTGGTCTTTGGGGATGTATGAACATGTGTGCGTATGAATCGGATATATATGTATGGGTGATTGAGAGCCTGTGTCGTATGAAGTTGTGGCACAGGATATTACCTTTCGCCATATGTGGCACTGTTACATTTATAACACAAACCTACAACCATTTTTAGGCCTCGCGCCTAGCGGTGCAGTGCGTAGCACTGCTCGCGCAGCGCGAGACATTTAGTAGGGGAAAAATGGGCTTTCAGACACTGACCTAGGAATCGCACACGCTCGTGCGTGTGCTTTTCCTTTTGTGCCACGCGATTGGGCTTTGCGTGCGTGTATTTCACTAAGACGGCACGCAATAGGCCAAAGGCGGTCGCGTTGCTCCACCCATGGCCTATTGGTGTCTATTACGTGCACCGCCGGCCATGTGGTTTCAATTATCGTGCCCAGACACGGGCGCGATCATTGAAACCACATGGGCGGCGGCGCGCGCAGCGCTCGCGGGCTTCTTCTTTGTTGAATCCATTTCACAGGGAAGCAAGTAAATAAAAGAACCGCTGACGTCTTGTGTGCTTCGTGTTGCTTAAGCACTCAGACAGCGGTTGTGTTTTCCAGCTGTCCCCCTCTTGTTGAGTTTGACATGACAGTCTGCCTTTTATGTTTATGGCGCTTGGCGCGAAATTCCAGCATGCTGTCTTGCTGAATTTGTACCTAAACTTGGTGTGCGGGTAGGAAAGTACGCCTTGGCTCCTGGAGTGCAGGTTAGATTGAAGACTAGATTTGTGTTCACCTCTAAGTGGCTAGAATCGCAGAAAGGACACAGTGAACTTGGATTGCAGAATCGCCCTCTGACACCGGCTGCAAAGTTCAGGGTGAGCAAGTATTTCACTCGGGTCAGACGAAGGCGCCGCTATTCATGGGCCGGGGCTGCCCAGCTGCGTGACCGCAAGCTGCACACCATGCATTATGGGCGAGTGTCTGGAAGTACTGAAAGTTAACCTATTGTAGTAAAGCTTGCCTAATCACGCAGTGTCTAATTTTTAACCTAGGATCAATGCTTTGTGCATAGATAACTTTATATAATTAAATTACCTTAAATTGTTTGGTACAGTGACTTTTAAAGTCCTACATGTCAAGTTACATGCAGTTTACCAGTGCCATCCGCATTCAAATTTCAATAGCCGCCAAACTGCAGATTCTCCTAGCCAGTGATGAAAGAAAGTCCTAATTTAGTTAACAATAAATGAGGCAAATATTATGCAATCTGCAAATTGCTGATTCTATTAGGCAATTAGTTATGGAAAGTCCTGCTTTGTTTTGCAAAAATGTACTCGTCTCTGGCTTCTAGGCGTGTTAATTAAATATATTGTGACCGCTTCTTTCCCGCGCCTAGACGAGTGTAGCGCTCCCCTCCGAGTACATTGACTCACTAGGAATCACGTTGTGTGGCTTTCACTCTCGCCACGCAAGGGTTACTTCATTGCTAAGATACCGTGCAGCTCGTTTCACCCCGCCTGATTTTTTTTCCTGTTAGCATTTATTCTGAGACTGATTTGTCATAACGAACCGAGCCGCGTGCCTTAATGAAAGAGGCGCGTGCCAGAGCATTTTTTGGGAGCCCTGATTTGATCCTCGGTGACCCCGGGGCACTGGTTCACAAGTTCTCTCCTGGAGTGTTTTGTTATTTCAGGGGAAACAGAAGTGGGGCTGATGGGAGCACGCGCCGCGTAACCCGCACTCCCTTGCCACGCGCCGCAGATGGAGGATGCAGACAGATGCCTAGCACTGAGGCTATAAATAGCCAGAGCCTTGGCTTCACTTGAGTGCGCGCTACTGCTGATAGGGAAAAGGAGATCCGACAGGCCACGACGTTATGTACACTTTAAGATAGTGACGTGATTGTATTTGAGGACACCTGTTAACTCGCCAACGTCAAGTTGGATTTAACGCAGGAGGGTGGGTGCGTTTAAGAAGTAGCTAGCCAGCGTGTCCTGGGCTCTGGTGCAAGGAATTAAACGTGCTCCAGGCCACTGTGGGAGATGAGAATTACAGCAATAATCAGTGGGCCCCTCGGGCCTCTGTGGCCAGTGTCACTTCACCACCAAAGGAAGCCACGCCCCTGCATTCAAAAGAAACTATGTTCCATATGTTTCAAGCAGTATTAGCTCAAATTGAGCCAGGAAGACGGGTCCCATAGCAAATGTGTACAATAGTCCCTGCAAGGTAAATTATTGTAATTTAGATCAGTTGCATATACATTGTATGGCTATCCTGAACATTTGCCAGCAACAACAAGGTGGCCTAGATCTGCCCTTTAAAGAGGCATGGAAGCTAATTTAGCATACGTGCGGTTCTTTTGGACAATTTTTGTTAAAGGGATGCTAAATCCTTACCCACTAGTGTGGCATCATCGTCAGGTTTCCGCTCCTCACTGCAAATCTGGCTGGTGTCTGGGATGGCTTCACCTGTATGGAGCTCTTAGTGTCTTATACCGGGATCGGGAAAAGTGTCGAAATGCCAGTCAGGAAAATTAAGAGGGTGTGTAGGACGTCAGAAGAGAAGGATCAATACAGATGCCAGAGGGGGTTCCTAAAGGGCCACTACGGGTGAATATCAGGGGTCTGCAAAGCCATGTCCTACTAGTTTACCCATTCTGCGCCGACGGCTTGTTACATGCTGCTACAAGAGGCCCAGTGTGTCTCAACTGCTGAGCAGCAAGAGTCAGAGGCGACAGATGCGGAGACAGCCCATGTTTCTTCGTGCTGCCAGTGTGGTTAGGGTGCAGCCTGCCAGGCCTGGCACCCTTCGGCCCCAGCCTCTGGCGTTGAAGCAGCCCGGGGCAGACCTGGGGGCTCTGGCAGCCTGCACCTTGAACTGTCTGTGCCTCCCTGACAAAGCCACGCTAAAACACTGAGGGTGCAAGGGCACTGCCGCTGGCACATTTGGTGCCACCAGGCCCCAGTACCCTATCGCTCTAGCGCCATACATCAGGCTGGGTGGTCGCTGGAGGCACTCTGGTGATGGATAGTTCATTGAATGTGGGGGTTCTCCGGGCCCTGTCTACGCTCCCAACGAAAACACAGCAGTGCAGGCTTCGTGTTTACTGACTAAACAGCAACCATGCCAGCTCTCGTGTTCAGAAGGAAGGCTGCTTGGGCACACATATCGATAGTTTGCCATGTTTTTTGATTCTGTACTGGTCGAAGGCGGCAGAGCATCACTTTACAGGAGCTGGGCGGGGGCCAGATGACGGAGACCTTCCTGCATTTCCTTTGTTTCCCTGGTTTTCTATTTTAACATGTTGCCTTTCAGCCACTTTAGAGCGTTGTGCATACAATTGAGTGAATTAAAGGTAGGTGCACTTACGGGTCTGCTTATGTGTCACCTACGAGGTAAGCTTGCCAGAGTAGCTATGGAATTAACATTACCCCTCCCCTCGCAGTTCGCACTGCAGCCCCTCTAAATTCACACTCATTGCTGAAAAAATAGAAACATTTGACAAACAGTTTACACCCAATAAGGGAATTTATTTTTTAACAATGATTTGGTAAAAATGGTCTCTGGCCAACGGGCCTACACCCAAAGGAAGCCTAAAAGCATCCAAAAATATATAGATAATTCATAAGAAATTGTGACTGTCTTGCCCCCACCACTCTTTTCGACACTTCCGCGGGCATTGAAGGTGTGGTCATTGTGTGACACCGGTTAAAAGGTTAAGCACTCTTTGTAGCTTTTTTTAAATGAAACATATATGAACACCCAAAAACCTTCATCAAGTCCAGTACACAGGAACAGGATATGGCTATTTAATGTCACTCTATAGCGCCACAATGCCTGGATCACTTTTTGAGCTGCAGGGACAGAATTCTTAGATGGATGCATATATCTATGTTGGTGCTGGGGGCAATCACCTCTGGGGTTAAAGAAGTAAGTAAACAAACACGGTAGCTGTTTAGCCTCCATGCTGAAGCGAGAGCCGTGCTAAGGTGAATTTTAAACTGCACCAAATTTACATTAAAGAAAACAAGTTATAAATGCATGAGCCAGGATTCTTTAAGTTTCAATTATGTCGTGTATTAATTTATGTGGTATGGTGGAGGACAGACGCGTCCGTGGGCATTCATAGTTAACATGTCGTATTCATTGCCACTGCCGTTGCTCAAAGGAGGGTAGGTAAGCTTGTAATGTGGCATGCGCTCCAACGCACGCTGAACAATAAAATGTAGGCTTACCTTCAAAACACATAGCACACTAACGCATGCATGCTATTTAAGTACTTACACAAGATGTTCAAGAAATACCAGGGTTTAAAGCAATACATAGATTGGAAAGCTTCCCCTGGGACCCCCTTTTGCCATCTGGGTCCTTGCATTTGCGTCGTCCAGGGACGATGTTTACTCAGTGCAGTGTGCCACAAACATCATGTTTGTATTTAATAAACTCTCTTGGAGACTATTAAAACAAACACAAGAGATATTTATATACAGCACACAGGCTTGTCACACCCTTTTTAGAAGCCCTGACCCTCCCAATTACATGCACATAAGTTTGTGGGATACAAGTTCGGTAGCACCCTCCTTTGGTTTATGTACGCAGACTGGCATCGAAGCCCTCTGGCACCCTTCCCCTTGCTACAAAGTCAGGAATTCTTGGCACCTTTCACGTGTACACATACATAGTCTCCCAACACTAGCGTCCCTCTGCGTGTCCACCCCTGTTTGCATGCACACAGGATGTGGGGATCTGGCACGAGGGTACATGCACAGGCAGCAGAACCCCCTCCCTACTCTTCCCCATGCTTACACACACACTGTAAAATCGTTTTTTAGTGGTACATTTTATGTGCACATATACAGTGGATTATTGTCAGTGGTTACAGTGGAAACCCAGACCTCTTCCACAACTTGTTTGGTTCTGGAATTTCCTGTCATTCACAAATTAACATCCCCCCATCCATGTAGCTCCCACCGTATGCACACATCCCTCACACACGTCTATGTGCTTGCCACATTTATGCTGCAAAAAAGCACTCAAATGTAGTTTTGTGATGATAAACTGTTCATTTCATATAAATGAGGTTTATTTCATTACACGGCGTCAATAGCAATTAGTAGTGTCACGGATCTATCTAGGTTAGGAGATCACAAATAAGAGTAATAGAGCGTAGACACTCTATGAACACATTTGCTTCTTTGCGCTTGGGCCCTAGTAGCAACAAAATATGGTGTCGTTTGCGGTCCGGAGGCTAAAAGCTGTAATGACATTGCGGGCTCCTAACACTGTACATAAGCTCCCATGTGACATGGTCTGTCTGAGTGATCATATCTCCTCTCACGTGCACAGCCTTTCCATGTGCTCCATTCTCCTCGAAGTCTCTCTCCTGGCCTCCTCACACTGCACACCCCATGCTCTCTTTCGCTCTCTCCACATGCCCCCACTTCCACCCACTATCTTACTACACGCCCCCCTGCACAGTTGTTCCTAAGCTCCTCACATGGTCATGGTCTAACATAGTCTGTACATGAGCTCAAATAATCTTACATCTTTTGTGCACAAGCCTCAAGTGCATATTTGTAAATTAGTAATATTGTGTCAACAGACCATGATAAACTCCAAACTTCTTTAATCTCCAGGATCAACTTTCTCATCCTCAGCATCCTTTCACCTCAGCATCAGTGCAGCACCAGCACAGCATCACTCATCACTATCTCAGCACCAGCATCTCCTCAGCAACACTCAACAGCACCATCTAAGTATCGCCACAGCACCTCCTCTGGATCAGTCCACCACCATCAGCACAGTACCAACTCAGCACCAGCGCAGCCTAACCACAACACCAGCTCAGTACCACCTCAAAACCAACTCAGCACCAAAGTAGCACCACTTCAGCATTGGTGCAGCAACATCTCAGCATCAGTGCAGCGTCACTGCCTCAGCATCAGCGCAGCACCAGTACAGCATTACTCAGCACCACCACAGCATCACAGCACCAGCGCAGCACCACCTCAACATCAGCGCAGCACCATCTCTGCAGCAGTGCACAACCAACACTGGTGTCCCACCTCAGCAGCAACACCAACTCGGCACCACCTGAGCACCAGCACAGCACCACCCCCGCAACATTACTCAGCAACAAAACAACATCCCTCAGCACCACCACAGCATCACTAGGAACCTCTTCAGTATCACTCAGAATCCCCTTAGCATCAGCACAGCACCACCTCCACATCACACAGCCCCACCTGAGCATCAGTACAGCACCACCTCCTCATCAGTGCACCAACATTAGTGCAGCACCAACTCAGCATCAGCACAGCACCAACTCAACATCACTCATCACCACCTAAGCACTAGCACAGCACCAAAGCACCACTCACCACCACCTCAGTATCACTCAGCACCACCTGAGCGCCACCTCAATCCAGAGTTCATTCACCACTTCAGCACCACCAAAGCACCACTCAGCACCACCTGAGCATCAGTACAGCACCACCTCCTCATCAGTGCGCCAACACTAGCGCAGCACCAACTCAGCATCAGCACAGCTCCAACTCAACATCACTCACCACCACCTGAGCACCACCAAACATCACTCAGCATCACTCACCACCACCTCAGTATCACTCAGCACCACCTGAAGTTCATGCACAAACTACCTATCATTCTCTAGCTTCCTTTCTATCTATTCTGTGCAGCTCTCGCTCCTATCTATTCACCTGGTCACATAATGCCACTACACAAATACGCTACACACCACACAGTTCCACAACTAACAAGTCCAATTCAACCACTCCAAACCGTATACATTCACTCCACTCCAAACCAAAACACATACATAACAAGCATTTGCAATGCAACAGGTCTCGCATTTGTGAGAGTTAGAGTTATTGGAGATGTAAATGATAATGTCTTTTACCTATGTGTTTTGGTTTGGAGTGTTGTGAATGTATTTGGTGTGGAGTGGAATTATATGGGTTGCACTGGAATTGTTAGTTGTGGAATTGTTTTGTGTTAGATATGTGGGTTAGGGTTAGTGGCAGGATTAGGGTTGGGTTTAAGTTTTAGGTTAAAGGTGAAAACTAGGATCAGGTAAGGAATCGGAGCAGGTCTTTTTTGAGGGTGAAAGTTAGGGTGAGTTATACATTTGATTGAAGAGTGACAGCTGGGGTTACTTTGAGGGATAAGAGCAAGGTTATGCATAGTGTCTGTATTAAGGGTGAAAGCTATAGCTATGGAGAGAAATAGGATCTGGATTAAGGGTGAAAGTTATAGTTATGGAGAGAAATAGGATCTGGATTAAGTGTCTAAATTGAGTGTTAGGTCCGGGTTAAGGGAGAAAGGTAGGGTTATATGAGGGACAGGACAGGGTTAGGCATAAGATCTGTGTTACAGGCTGATTCAGGGTTGGGCAGAGAGTGTTGAGTTAAATTAAACTACAGCACACAGTTAAAATTGAGGTATGGGTTAGTGATAGAGTTAAGGTTCAAGGAACAAGCGAGGGAAATGAAAGAAAAAACATTAGAAAGAAAAGTACATTTTAAACAAATCATCTAAACTAAATATATATTTCAACACATCTTAAAAATTTTGATGCATTTACCAAATAATATTTTGGAATGGAGCGCGTTTATAATATAATTAACAAAGATTTTTGTGACTACAGTTCTGGTACTCAGGGTAACAGTGCAACCAACAGCTGACAAAAAAGAAAATACATGTAAACAACAAGCCAACTGTGAGGTTTCTATGATTAAACCCACCACAGGCCCTGCAGTGAGCGGCATGGGACGGCAGAAGCTGCTTGTATTGAAGTATGTTTTCCCTCTCCAGAAGCGTATGCGTTATTTATTGATCTGCTAATCTGGCAGCAGACATTGAACCAATATCTAGCTAATTTAAAATAAAAATGCTAGCGATTTAAAGACATGAGCACTTTAATGGAGACTCAATGTAATCCACGGTAAGTATGTACTCATCACAACTAGACTTGCACAGTATCCTGGCAACAGCAACCACCAAAACGACACACAAATGTAGGAGATTATCGGCACCTCTGCGCCCGTCTCGCGTGTGCATCAAAATCGTTCCATATTGCTGTTCCAAACAACCAGACCAGAAGAAATCTGTGTTAGTGTAGCATATCTGCCATGGCCCTCGGACATACAAGATGTAAAACACACAGAAGAGACACCATGAATGACATTGGTACTTGAACGTATGTTAAGCAAAAGCCCAAAAACACCATTCTCTTTTAATCCCACTAAATCTTCAACTCTTTTTAAAACGCACAATCAACACTAAAGCTATTAGTTGTATTCATGTATTGGCAGTGCTACCAAGGATCAAGAAAGTCCTAAAGTCACCGTGCAAATGAGGTGAATACTTGTAACTGCTGCCGTCTCAATATCGCCTGACCACTGTGTTTCTATGTATACCTCGCATTAATGCCCAGGCACTCTGAAGTGGCATGCTTTTTCCAAGCCACAATGAGCACATTTAAAAAAGAAAGAGCCCCTTGTTTAGTTTCCAGTCCTCACTGAAGGTGGGAGGCACTGTGCATCATCCCTGCGGTGGAAGACATGGGTGGAGGTAAGTCCTTCCAGAGTCTGTTCCAGACAGGGGGGGCGGTGGCTCATCACCCACACATTCTAAAACAACCGGGTTTAGCACCACCCTGAGGAGAAACCTCCAGCGTTACACAAAGGAAAGCATGTGACAGAAGACACGAACACTGCCGCTCTCCACACCTCTGTACCCTCACAAGAGAGAGAAGGGAAGTTTGCTGCACGTACTACCACTACACCCTATTGAGCACTCTACAACCTTAGTGGCTTCACGTATTCTGGAGAACCACGTAGCCAGGGACTGTCGCATTCTTTAATGTACTAAAGCACTCTCATGCACGCCACATACGATCAGGAGTGGTCAGGGCTGCTGTCATGACATACAACCCAGCTTTATTAGCGTTGGCAGGCAGTCTCCCAATTGGCATGCAGGTAATAAAGGTTGTGCCCCGCTGCAGCTGCCATCACTCATTGGTAGTGTCATGGCCTGGGCATGGGGACAGTGGTCACCCATTTTAAAAGAATCAGCTTTTTGGTTATATCAGTGAGAATGACAAAAGGAGAAGGGGAGAAAGCTGTCACATGGACACAGCATGAGGAACTTTCTAACTAACAAAGATCTCAAAGAGGGATATGAGCACAATCATGCGCACTTGAGGAAACACAAAAAAATAATCGTTATACTCTCAGGCTAACCGAACCACCAAGTTAACACGGGCTGCGATCACATAACAGCCACTAGGAGTGCCGGCAATCTTGATGGGTCGCACTCACTGTCATCCACTTCATACTGACCAGACTTTCTTGCATTTCTCATCTTGCAATCTGAAATGACCCAAAAATGTACACGCAGAAGACTATAAAACGCGAAATAAGCATCTTGTGAATCCAGGGTCCTATTATCGTCTTTTGGTCTAAATATATTATATAGAAATCTGAATAGTCTCAAAAATATTATTGAGGGAAAATAGACAACAAGCAAAAAGTGAAATGTTGGGAGTGAGGGAATGTGATTTATGATAGAAAAGCAGTGACACATTCACTAGAAAATGCACTCCATTCTTTACCCCGCAAAATATCCAATACAAGGTAATTTATGTAGAAACCAAGCGATTCCTCTGTGCCCAGTGCCCATGGCATCCTCTGGATTTCGACTTTTAAGTTCGCACATTCCACACCAAGCACTGCCTGTTTTGAGCAACCTGATAGGCCGAAACACCAACCAGTCAAGCTGGCTGAAAAACCAGAACTCTGCAAATGGAGGATTTAAATTTCAACAAATATTTGTGGGCAGATGATGTTCCTTCCTGCTTCTCCATTTACCAGGTCAAATCCATTTCACCTTCACTATTCACCACGCCACGGGGTACCAGGAGAATGGTATGATTATGACATTGACAGGAGAAAAAACAAGACGCCAGGCCCTTTACTGCTGTGTGTGATGATGTGGCATTCCATTTAGGACAGATGTGCCTGTCAACTTCTGTACTCTGCTTAAGGCAATATCTCAGGGTATTCCTCTTCAAAGAACACCTTGCCACTTGTTATGAGCTGCTAACTGGACCCGCCCACAGAGTAGACGATGTTGCACCCACCACTCCTCCAGCCACCTGTTTATGAGCCTCCCAAGGTCTGTGTTCTGCTTCCCTTCTAGTCCGACCTTCTCCCTCTTTTATCTCCGTCCTACACCATGATTCCTTTTCACCTCCCTGTTTTCCTCACTTGCATCACCCGACACAGAGGCTACCCCATGCTACATGACAATATCCTACTTTTGCACAGACTGCTGTAGCTTTAAAGCTGGCTTATGCTTTATAAGTAACACAATGAATGGATGTGTAGGGTTCACTGATGAAAGGGCTTATGTAACTGTCGTAGCAGCGCCGGTCCCAAGTGCATAATCAAGGTTTCTTGTCCATGGCGTGATTATGAAACGTTGAGACCATTTTCTTTGGACACTTCGAATTACTCGTGCTTTGGGTGTCACACAGGTCTCAGCCTTACCTCGCCCGTGTCAGAGATGACTTTTCACATCAGCATGTGCGAGCAGGGAATGTGTTTAGTGAGTGAGTGGACATTTCTTTATCCCTCCCCGTATTTTAGGATTCGCGTTTTCCTGTGTGAACCCAAGCGAAGCAGAACCAGTCAGTTTTATGAGCACGGAATTTCTCTGCTGCAGCCCACCAAAAAGTGCAAGTCGGAGACGGCGCATGAGGTCACCAGTAGGCACGGGGCCCAGTGAAATACAAACAAGTCGTGCTTAAGTTTCAGACATGAAATTTTGCAATGTTATGGTACACGATGGCACACAATGTGGAAGAGACCTGAACGCCGCCATTGTTTGGGATTGCAGCTGACGCGAACATTTCTAAAATATCCACACGTTCCTGGGGTGCGCGGGCCCGGTGTGTCCAGATAGCGCTAGCCACAGGTCTACACTGGGCCAGTCACATCCGCCGCTCTGTAATCTGATGACTGGTGCGAGGAAAGGACTCTTCTTACGACTATAATTCTCCTCCACGGTGCTGACAGCAGGCTTGAAAATTAAAGCATTCACCTGTGTTATTACAATGCGTGGTGATATCGGTGAAAGATGAATGCGACCCTGTCTCCGTGGAGCCGACGGGGGGAGTGAAACCGCGAAAGTAAAAGCGAGACCTAAAAACCAGCGTGAGGAGAGACTCCCACAGCCCCATCAATGGAGAGTTACAGCCGGCCACCAAAAAAAAAAAGCGATCGCGAAACTGAAAGCGATCGCTTTTGAAAACAAAGCCGCGAGTGGTGCGCCATATGGTTTCAATTATCACGCCCGTGTCTGGGCACGATAATTGAAACCATATGGCACGAATGCGCGTAATAGACACCAATAGGCCATGGGCGGAGCAATGCGCCCGCATTTGGCCTATTGTGTGCTATTTTAACAAGCATTGGCATAGCCAATAGGTCTCGCCTTTGGGACCTTATAAGTGTTTAGCTATGCAACAGTTGCTTATAAGGTCCCAAAATCGAGACCTATTGGCTATGCAAAGCGGCCATGCGGCCGCGAAAGTGATCCCGATCACGCCGAAAATGAAAGTAATCGCGGTAAAGCGCGAAAATGAAAGTAATCGCGGTAAAGCGCGGCGCGCGCGCCCGCGCACATGCACTGTAGCTCTAGGCTGGCCTGGTAGCACTTTTTGGAGCCCTCTCAATAAGTCTCGCCAGACTAGCGCATGCGCTAGGTCAGGCGAGACCTAAAAACGAACACGCAGGCAAAGGCCAATAGCAGGCCACAAAAGTAAAAACACACGCACAACCAAGTACAATTCCAGGGTCCATTTCAGAACCCCGGACAAAAGGACTCTCGCCTGCGTGAGCACTGCAGGGCGCGAGCCCTAAAAAACATTGTCATTTACAATGCCAATAGCTCTAACTCTCACAAATGCGAGACCTATTGCATTGCAAATGCTTGTTTTAAAATGCGAGAGTGCAGAAAAATGGTCAGAATTTTTTTTCAAAATATGAAACATTTTCCTGGCTTTTAAATTTATCCCATTTAACAAAAATGACACATTTGTTTCAGGTATAAACATGGAACAGTGTCTACTGGCCATTGGGAACAAAAGGCCTGCTGTTTGCAAATGTAACACTTTGAAATGGGAAAAAAATAAAGTGAAGAGTTAACTTAATCATTAAGGTAGCTTTTAATTGGGGGGGCGTGGCTTGGCAGCCGACGGGCATGGACGCGTGAGCACAGAGCTCCGCATCCAGCCCAGCCGAAATCCTGCAGTAACTGTGGCCCCGGTGCTCCGGGGGCCCCGGAGGGCACCCTCGCCTGGTCAGGACCCTGAGGGCGGCGCTGCAGGATGGAGCGAGGTGCCGAGGGCGGGCACTGCTACCGGAGTTGCGGAAGACGCGGGCCGCTGCCGGCCATTTTGTGCGGCCTGCGAGGGGCCGGGCAGCCGCGGCCCACATTGCATCGGTGGCCGCCTAGAGACGAGGCGCGCCCGGGCAGGCACACCGGAAGTGGCGGTTCCGCCGCGGCGGAGGACGGACAGGACAGCGTCGAGCCGGGATGGAGTGGCTTGATGCTTGAAGCCCCACCGCGACCTCGCCCAGCCGCAGCAGCTGATAGCGGGTGAGGCAGCTGAAAGAAGCGCTGAGTAAGGCCTGTGATTAGGGCAGAGGCCCCAGAGACGGAGTGGGGGCGGGAGCCCTAGAGGCGCTGGCCAGTGACTGGAGAGCGGACGGCCGGCTCTGCAGGAGCCGCGGAGGAGGAGGGCGGACTGGATCTGGGCTGCGGACCGGACCGAACAGCTGGAGAGCGGAGCCTGCATAGGTGGAGTGGCGAGAAGCAAACAGCAAGGCGGACGATCTCAGGGAGAGGTGAGGGGTCTCCTCGCAGGAGCGCTTGGTGGACTGCGGACAGTGCTCGCAGGCGTAGTCATCGTTCTGTGGCAGGAGAGCGTGGTGTCCTGCGGCAGGTGAGGGAAGGGTCAGCGCACCGTGGAGACCACTGCTTTGGGGCACGTTACTGAGAGACGATTGCCTGGCGGCCCCCTGGTGTGCGTCATTCCCTGGGAGCATGGGTAAGCCGAGGCCCAAACTGGGAGCGAACACGCCAGACCCCGCGGAGGACTTAGCCGGTGGCCGGGATGGCGGGACACGCGCGGACTCTGCGGCGGGCCTCCAACAACGCCAGTTGGACCAAATCCTGCAGGCCATAGCGGATACGCGAGCTGCGTTGCAGACCGACATTCCACAGGTGTCCTCGGATCTGGGACTGCTTAGGGTGGACCACAGGAAGCTGGTGGACAGGGTCAAGCAGACGGAGGACACGTTGGAGTTGGTGGCGCCGGCGCAGAAAATATCGGAGGCTCAGACGGCGGACCTTCTCCGACGGGTGCTGATCCTGGAGAAGAGGGCCGAGGATGCTGAAGGGCGTAACCGCCGTAACAACATTCGTGTGGTGGGTCTGCCCGAGAAGATCGAAGGGGGAGACATGCTGACCTATTTGGAGACCTGGCTCAAGGAGGTGGTGGCGCCCGGGGGGCTCACGCAGTTTTATACCTTGGAGCGGGCGCACAGGGTCCCGGCTCGCCCCTGGATCCGGGCCGGCCTCCCAGACCGGTAGTGGCCCGCTTGTTGCACTACAGGGACCGCGATATTATCCTTCAGAAGGCAAGAACCATGGGCCCCTATCATGTGGAGAATGTCCCGGTCTCTATCTACCCCGATTACCCCATCGAAGTCCAACGCAGGCGCTCCTCCTTTCAGGCGGTGAAAAAGGCGTTACGAGACGAAGGATTGCAGTACTCCTTATTGTTCCCGGCCCGCCTGCGAGTTGTGCTGGACGGTAAGACATCCTTCTTTAATGACCCCGCTGCAGCCTGGAGTTGGCTGGAGTCGGCCCGGACTGGAGCTGCGGCGCATACTGTCGAGGGGGGGCCGTCGGGGACCCTGGCGAGAGCCCGTCGCAGCAGACGCACCAAGACACGGGCGGCAGGGGTCCGATCGCCGGAGGCATCACAGACGGTGCTGGAGCGGCGGGCGGCACTGCGGGCGGTCTCTGTGATATCGGGGGCCACGGCCTCCCAGCCCGATGGTGACTCGGGATCTCAGAAGAGCTCTGAGGCCTCCCTCTCGGATGATGTTGGTGGGGAAGCAGAGTTGCTGCCTGATGTTACACCAGGGACAGCGGATGAACTGCTGGATGCCTGAAGGTGCGGGGTACCACCTGGACACCGTAAGAGGGACATGGGCAGAGCGGGAGCTGCTGGAGGAGGGGGGCTTCGCATGGTTTAGCGGGATTGGGGGAGAGGTCGATACCTGCCGACGGACTGTTGGAGGGGCCTGTTGAGGGGGCCTGGCCGAGGGAGCGGGGGGTCTGGAGGGCCGGGGGAGCACCGGGGGGGGGATTTGCAGAGACTGGGCGCGGATGCACAGTTGGGGACAGTCGACAAGCCCAGCTGGCGCAGAGCCACCACCTCACCCTCACAGACGGATGTGAGACCCTGGTGGCTACCAGAGTGTTTGGTTTTTTCTTGGGGTGGTATTTGGATGGGTAACTGTGGTTTAGCACCTGTTCTGGGGAGGGGAGGGTGTTTGGGGAGTTGGGGAGTTTCGGGGTTTCAAGGGGATGTCAGTGTGCCCCAGAGGAGTCGGAGAGGATGGTTGGTAAAACAATGGGATGGGGACCCCACCTGAATTGCGATTTCTGACCTGGAATGTGAGGGGGCTCACCTCCATGGTGAAAAGACATAAAGTCCATGCCTACTTGGTACGGAGAGGGGTCCAGGTAGCCCTCCTCCAAGAAACCCACTTAGACCGAGAGGAGGGGAAGGCTTTGCAACGGCGCTGGCGGGGCCAGTTGTTCTATACTACTTTTTCGAAGTTTGCCCGGGGTGCTTTGATTTGGGTGAGGGCGGGAGTTCCCTTCCAACCTTTGATGACGCATGTGGACCCGGAGGGCAGAGTTGTAGCAGTACAGGGGCGATTGGACGGGAGGGACATAGCCATATGCAGTGTGTATGCTCCTAATGTAGACCAGGCGGCCTTCTTCTCCCGACTGTCGGGGCAGTTGGCGGAGTACTTGACGGGAACGGTGGTGATGGGAGGGGACTTTAATTCTGTGGTCGATGTTGAGTTGGACAGGTCCCACCCGCCCCTTGCGCAGTCGGTGGTCCGTCGGGTGGCCAATAGTAGACGGGCTTGGCAGAACACCTGGGGGCTGGTGGACACTTGGCGGGCGCATCATCCGGTAGATAGGGATTACTCCTTCTATTCCGCTCCTCACGAGTTGTATGTCCGATTAGACAGCATACTGTGCTCCCCGGATGCTCAGGCTTTGATGCGGCATAGTGAATATCTGGCGACAACCATTTCTGATCATAACCCCTGTGTGGGTGCGCTGCAGTGGTCCAGGCAGCGGCAGGCGATCCCTACTTGGCGTCTCAACCCCTTGCTGTTGGAGGACCCGGTTTTCCGGGCCGAGGTTAGCGGCTGCATAGAGCAGTACTTTGAGAATAACTCAGAAACGGCATCGAGCCGTGCGACGGAATGGGATGCGTTTAAAGCGGTTGTCCGAGGGGTTTGTATATCGTCCACGGCTGGAGTGCGAAAGACCTTGCTGCGGGAGGTGGAGGGGGCGGAAGCCCAACTGCGGACGGCTGAGCGAGCGCACCAGGCGGGGAGGGGCACGATGGTTGCGGTCACCGAGGCGCGCGAGGGAGTAGCGGTGCGGGTGGAGAAGCTTCGCTGTTTTGACCACAAAGATTATCTCACCCGGGCGCATGCGGAAAGAGAGAAGGTGGGATCCCTCCTGGCATGGTTGGCGACCCCGACGGCCCGCGGTACCCCGATACTTTCTCTGGTCGAGGCGGGGGGGGGGGCCTCGGTCTACTCCCAGACGGGGATAAATAAGCAGTTTGCTAGCTATTATACAGGACTGTACGATAGCACCATGCCGGGGGAACCTGACGGCCTGGACGAATTTTTAGTGGCGGCTCGACTGCCCCGGCTGGACCCGGAGACCGGGAAGGACCTGGGGGGTGCCATATCGCTGGTCGAGATTCGCGCTGCGATTAAACATATGGCCCGGCGAAAGACCCCGGGGGCCGATGGCTTGCCCGTAGAGTTTTATGCGGCTTACCCGGATGTGCTGGTGCCGCAGTTGCAGGTCCTCTACAGCGAGGCGTGGCGGGTTGGGCGCTTACCTACCTCCGCTCGGGAGGCAATTGTGGTGCCCCTGTTGAAGCCTGGAGGGGAGGCCGGCGCTCGCGCGGCATACCGTCCGCTCTCCATGCTGACAGTGGATTATAAAATCCTGAGCAAAATATTGGCCTGACCGCCCTGATTCACCCGGACCAGGCGGGCTTTATCCCTCGGCGTAACACGGCCACCTCCATTCGACGTTTACTGAGGGTGATGGAGATGGACCGGGACACGTACCCGGAGGCCTGCGCGCTGTCGGTTGACATAGAAAAGGCCTTCGACAGCGTGGAGTGGCCCTATTTATATCGCGTGTTGAAGGCATTTGGCCTGGGGGATGGCTTTGTGCGCTGGACCGCCTTGCTCTATAACGACGCAACGGCCCGGGTGCGGACGGGGGCAACTATATCGGCCTCTTACCACGTGCGGAGAGGGACGAGGCAGGGCTGCTCGCTCTCCCCGTTGTTGTTTGCCCTAGCCATTGAACCGTTGGCGCCGCATGCCCGGCTGGGGTGCTCCTATGCAGGAGTACAACTGAGGGGGGAGACCCACTATATGTCCCTGTATGCAGATGATCTGCTGATGTTCTTAGCGGAGACGGATGGCGCGCTCCGGGGGGCAGTCGCCTTGTTGGAGGCCTTTGGTCGCCTGTCTGGGCTCAAGGTCAACTGGGGCAAGACATGCTTGTTTCCGCTGTTACCGGGTGGACAGGCCCCCCAGTCGCTGGGAGTGCTCTGATGGGAAGGGAGCTGCCTGCGATATTTGGGGGTTAATATTTATCACACCCAGCCTGATTTGCTGGAGGGGAATATTGGCAGAGCCATTCGTGGTTTGCGTGGTAGTATGGGTTTCTGGAGCACGCTCCCGCTTTCGTGCGCTGGGAGAGTAGCGCTGTTGAAGATGGTGGCGTTGCCACGCCTCCTCTACTTCTTTCGCACCCTGCCCATATGGGTACCTGCATCGATTTTCGCGCGGCTTCGAGCACTATCTACGAGCTTCATTTGGGGCTCGGGAAGGCGTTGACCACATTACGGCGGCCGAGAGCGGTGGGGGGACTGGCAGCCCCGGACTTTGAATGGTACTACCTGGCGGCCCAGCTTCATGGCTCACGCAGGCGGTGGCCAGGGAGTATAGAGGTCCGGACGGCCCACAGGGTAGGTTAATCCCGCGGCATGTGCTCGCCTTTATAGTCCTTCAACAGCGGTTGGACCTTGCCCAGCTTACTCTGGAGGAGTGTACCCTCCGGTTGTGCTGGAACAGGTGCCAGAGGAGGACCGCCGTGGCTCACCCCTATGCCCCGGAGATCCCGTTGGGAATGTGTACGGCGCTCCCGCATGGGGGCGATTGGTCTGGACTGGCAGTTTGGGAGGAGCTGGGTGTGCAGGTGGTAGGCGATTTATTTAGGGACGGGGTGCTGTTGCCCTCCCAGGACTTGCAGGACTCTTATGGACTGCCGCGGGGGGACTATTTACTCCACGCGGCCCTTATTGCGAGCCTCCAGAGGCATTGGACAATGGGGCTCTCGGAGCCGCCGGTCGCCGCGGGTTGCCAATATGTAGTGATGGCGGCGGGGACGGCCAAGGCCATTACTTGCCTCTACCGCAGGCTGTCGACAGAAGGCCTGCAACCCCTGACCGTGTTGAGGGGTAAGTGGGAAGCGGACCTTGGGAAATTGATCCCCGAGACCACGTGGTCCACGCTGGTGCGGAGGGCCTGGAATGGAACGCGGAATGCCCGGTTTCAGTTGGTTCAGTTTTTTACGCTGCACAGGGCTTATCTGACACCGGTCAAGATATTGCAATATTTTGGGGGTGCTCACTCACAATGCCCGCGGTGTGGGGGAGAGGGGGCTGATTTCCGCCATATGTTTTGGTCCTGCGTGCAGTTGGGTGACTATTGGGCAGATGTTGTGGATTGCCTGAATCAGGTGACAGACCGTTCTATTGCTCCGGAAATGGGGGCTTGCTTGTTACTTTGGTTTCCCCACACCCGACGGACGAAGGTTACCAGTAAGTTCTACGATTTAGGGTTGATTATGGCCAAGAGGGAACTGACTATGCACTGGAAATCCCGGGCGGGGCCTAGTTTCTTGCGGTGGAGGGTGGCGTTTGCGAGATGGGCTGGAGCGGAGGGTACGCTCCGGTTGCAGCTGGCCCTCCGGAGGGAAGATGAGAAGGCCCTGGCGACGGCACGAGCGTGGGAGGCGCTGGTGGTGGAACTTCAGGGGCAGATGTCTGGCGCGGGGGAAGCGGGGAGCACCTCTGACAGGCAGGAGTGGAGAGTAGTAGTGGGTGGGGAGTAGCGGAGGAGCAATGGTGAGTGCTGGACGTTTTAGAAGTAGCGGGATGTGTGGGAAGCCTGGGTTTCCTAGGGACGGTTGAGCACCCGTACATGATTCATTGTCGGGGAAGGGTACATCGGGAGTGGAGACGGCAGAGGGGGGCACACTGACATGGGGTGGGAGGGGGAGGAGGGGAGGGACCACCTGGGAAGGAGGATTAAGCTCCTGGACATTTGGCAACACTGATAAATGTAACGCTCTCCTTTCGACGGTGGGGGTGGAGGAGTTTGTATTGCATTGTTGTCTTGAAAACAATAAAAAAATGTTTCAAAAAAAAAAAAAAGGTAGCTTTTAATTTTCTCCCATTTAAAAGCATTCAGAAACATCATTTTGTTCTCATGCCCCAATATTGAGTTGACAAGGAGTTTTATTCAACAGTTAAATACCCCAGCGATTCAGTTAATCACCTCTTGCCCCAGCCCGGGTAATAAATGTGACCCCAGCACTGCTCATTATCAGGTCCTGCTATCTGCAGCCTGATAATAATGTAAAATAATCACAGCCTTCCCTTAACTTTAGAAGGAAAATGTGACCCTGTGCTTATTTCAAAATGAATATAGGACTGCAAGTTACTCTGAAGGTGTCTGGGAGCTACTGGTAGCTCGCCATCGACTGGCTGGAGACACCTGCTCCAGACAAAAGCTGTTGGGGCGAGCATGACCCTAGTTAAAGATCAGGGGCGTGGTTAGAGATGGCAGTGACTGCAGTTAAAGAGCATAGGTTGTGGGATATCCAAGTTAAAGACTGTGGGTGGTAGGATATCGAATGGTCGTGTCACAGCAAGGGTGCCGGGTAAAGACCACTGGAGGGGTCTCAGTTAAAGATCATGAGGCTGTAAAGGACGGAGGTACAGGATTCCAGTTAGGAACCGCACATACATTTAATTGAGGACATTCCAGCAAATGCTTATAGGGACCATCTAAATCAGAGACTATAAAGGGACCCTATACTCTACATCTGTGGTGTGGATTCAAGACTAAAACTAGGAATTGATGCCAACCTCCTTGGTCAGATGTCCACAATCTTTATAGATTTATAAGAACAAATGTATTTTTTTACTGGACAAGTCCTTCTGTTTATGTAAATGTAGGTTCTTAGAACAGCTTGTACAAGTAACTGAGCAACTTTAAAAGCTGGTAGCTATTGACTACAGGTACAACTACTTTGTGGCACACAGTGACCCCATCAAGAAGCATGGTGAGTGAGTAGACAGCAGTGTACCTTTGAAGAGCCCCGGGACCAGCTTGTAGACAATATCTTGTAGGGTTTTGTCTGACCTGAAAAAAAACAGAAACAGAAATAAGACAGAGGCCACAAGAAATGTGTGTAGTACACTTGTGCGCAATTTGGGGGCAGAAAAAGTAGTGCAATGTAGTGCAGCAACCAAAGTTGGAGGGGAGAGAGCAATGCAGAGCCATAGCTAAGAAACGGTACTGCTGGTCTCTTCCCCAGCGCTGGTGCACAAACGTAATGCCTATAGCACACACGCCTGTGCCCCATAGTACAAACGTGTGCTACGTGATGTCTTGTATAGATTTTACATTGAAATGGTAACCGTCAAGTACAAAATACTATGCTTAGCCTAACCTTAACACTTTTAACACATTGGATGTGTGCTGTACATTGCAGCACACATTCAATGTCTGATACAGGTAAAAGGAAAACGTTGCACTTTGTTAATACCTAGCGTAAAGAGAGATTTTGTTGCACAAAGCCCTACTAATTTTAGTAGATCGGGATTTACGTTACAAACCATGAGTGGTAACAAGGGAACAACCCTGTATCAACCATTTGGCAAGCCATTGACGCAAAGCAGCAGAAAGCACTATTTTATTTACTTTTAGGTGGGAAAAATATATGTGCTGGACAGGAAATACTTTAAGACTTTGCACCAGTTTGCATAACTTTCCAAAGCTCTGGAACAAAGTCTTGCTAAATCTGTCCTGCTATCTCGATCTAAGAACCACTCATGACCGTAAACTGGCACAAAAGGCAACATAAGACACCATATTTCTGATCAAAATGAGACAGAATCTTGAATATGGCAACTGGCAAACATCTTTCTAAATGCCAAAAGAGCTCAAGACTGCATTAACTGCATTATTGTATGACTGTGCCCCTCATCTATTACTTGAATGACCTGCTGTCATTGTTATGTGCTTTGTTCATTCACAAGGTCAAAACAGTTCAATAATTTCAAACATTAAAAGAAGGGACATAAAAAACAGAACCATCAACAGACACAGTCTGTGCCTGGTAACTACTACACCAAGCAATACTGTCATCGCACCTACGGTAAACAGGTTTGAGGGTCAGTTTGGCATGTAACGTGGACAGGAGGCCCAGTTTCAAATGTCATACATTATCTGCCCACAGGTGCCAGACACACTTTTACATGGATGACTGTGGAAGAGAGGTGTTGCAGCACAGGAGGTGGCATGCACAACTTCGTTGTAAGAAACAATAGTTCTATTTACTAACGCTTAGAAAGCAGCCCTTCGTTGCCTGGCAAGGGAAGCAGGTAAGTTTGGAAAGGACATACAGTGAAGCAGGCCTATATTTAGGGGAGCATCAGCTTTGGGGACTTTAATGCAACTGTTCAGCTGAGCATTCGCCCAGTACATTGTTGGCTACTTCACCTATGAACCACTTACCCCTCGACCCCCAAATTGAGCCAGCAGTTCACCTTCTCCCCTTGCCTTTCCCCGCAGCAGTGCAAAATAAACGAATGTGACAATTGTTTGTGTGGCGACAATCGTCTCACCTGATGCTGAGAAGAGGCCGGGTCTTGTGCACCGAGGAGTCACACATGGGGCAGTACTTGTTGGCCTCTAGGTAGTGAAGGATGCAGGTTTTACAGACTGCAAGAGAAAGCAGAGATGTGCATAAGCAACAGAACACCATTACTGCATCCTTCTCTCCATCACCTAGACATCTCTCTCTCCCCTCTTCACCCGTCTGTACATTAATACCGTCCCTGGTCCATCCTCTACTCTGTCATACAGCCATCTGTTCTCGGATATCTACCTGTCCATTCTTAACTCACCTACCTATCCATTCCCCTATTGTAGGGTGACCAGACGTCCCCGTTTTCCCAGGACAGTCCCCGTTTTTGGAGAAGTGTGCCCATGTCCGACACTTTTCTCCACGTGACTCAAATGTCCCGGTTTTCAAACAGTGTCCAGGTTAAACACAGAAATGTCCGTTTTTCATTGTTCCGGTTGAGCATGCAAGCGCATGCTCTCTTTGCACAGTAGGAAGAAGGGAAATCCTTTGAAGAGAGACATTTTACACGCAGCGCCACCTACGTCATCGTGCCAGCCAAAGTTTCTACTTTGGATAAAACAATATTTCTTCGTCCTGTAGCTTGTATTCATAGCCATACAAACTTTTCAGTAGCCCTTATGCATACCGTGCAAGGATTAATGCATTGCTCACTGCATGTTTTATTCATAACCAATTGATGCATGCTCTGTGTTCTCCATATCAAAGCTATGACTTGACCTTTTGACTGACCTTTCAGATCACGGCAAACTGTTTAGTTGGAAAGTACTTAAAGGAGAAGTATTAACGCCTGTGGAAGAGGCGAGCAGCGCTGCTCGAGCTTTTTGCTCAGGTCTTCACACTATTGCACTATGAGATGATACCAATGGCTAGAGTGCACTATACATACCCCAGTAAGGTAACATGACATCCCAGCAGTGACCATGCAAATGTGGGAGGACTGTGTGGTCGGCCAGCCTTCGCCACCCTTAAGACCCTAAGGCAGTAATACCTGGAGAGAAGTGTTTTTTTACATTGGTCCATGGCTGCCATTTGGCAATTTAGCATTCCGCAGTTTACCTCCCATGCTTTTCTGTCATGAGCAACTAAGCAACCCTGGTGAGTTGTACTTTACGTGGTGCTAATGCGCAGCTATAGAAACGAGCATTGATAAAGCCAGTAAATCTGGCGTTTGCTAGCCTGTGATGTTTTATTGATTTTTGGCAAATATATGCTATAGTCCTTAAAAGTGTAAATGTAATAAAAAGTACTAATGCTGCTGTGTAAAGGAGAGGGGTGCCAATAAAAGACCGCGGATTTGTTGTCTGATCTCGGTCTGTGGAGGGAGCTGTCATTGTAGTCCTTTTCTATGTCTATGACAGCTGTCAAATAGTCCGACTTTTATGTCGATGGTTACTGCAAACCGTAGTCCTACTTTTATGTCTATGACCTGTCCCCGTTTTTTGTTTTGAGAATCTGGTCACCCTACCCTATCGGTCTCTCCCTTCCTCCATTTCCCTTCAACCCGCCATTCTACAAGTCCATCCATCCATCCAACGCATTATTCAACTCTTCCTCCCATTGTTCATCCATCCCCCTCCTTCATGCTGTGTGCATAGACTCGGTTGGGGAGCAATATACAGGAGAACTAGTTCCTTGCAGCAGACGTGTCCCTGACCCAGCCATTGGGCTGTTCGTTGCACGCTATGGACAGTCCAGTGGGCTTGATTGATTTATAGGCGCACAAGTCTGAATAGGAGGATTTAGCTTGCTTGTCGCCAAATGTCAAAGAACGATAAACAAGGGCAACTCTGGTTTATGTAAATGTCTTTGCCCAAACATCCAGGAAAGCATTATATTTAATATTCAAGTGTTCTCTTTCATGGGCAACATACCAGAAATCTTTGACACTGACAAAGTAGTTGTTCCGAAATAATTTATTTTTAGCAATACGCGAAGAACTCCACATGGTAGAGCTCTAAGCACTCTGGTTCAAAAGGTTTTCCGGCTTATGAGTCAGTAAAATCGGTTTCTTCAGTCTGACAATAAAACGATGACTCAGTCTCTGGCATTGGGCTGTGATAAAGGGTCTAGCTTTGAGAAAAGAAAAGGCTTGAAATAAACGCATATGCTCGGAATTACTTTGTTTTGCACTCCAGTTCAGTATGGTGTCTTAGATCTTGCTCCAGAATATGTGCAGACATTAATAGAAGCAAAAAGATCTAGAAGGAAAGGAGACATTACTCCCAAATCACCATCATGGGTAACAAGCGCTATATGAATACAAACCTTTTTTCCCTCTTCTATCTGTCCGCTATCCTTCCCAATCCAAATAACTGACTAACCTATCCACCACTCAAATTACATTCATATTTCACTATACTAATTCAACACTAATCCTTTATGGGTTCCGGAATAGCGTGCTACTTGCCGAAAAAGCGCTTCAACGCTTCATCAGGGGTAGTAAACGCTATATAAGGAAAATGCTACTTACCAGTATGCATCTGTTCTTGGCATGTAGAGCTGCAGATCCTCACACTTGCATTAAATCGCCATCTGGTGTTGGGCTCACTTGCTTGCACCTTGTTGTCTTGGAAGAAGTCTTTGTTGTCACGAGGTAGGTAACTCCTCCCTTGGACGATAGTGTGCATGGGCATCGACTCCATCCTTAGATTGTTTTTCACCATGATGGGAAATGATGGAGTTAGTAGAAAGAAAAAGATGTCCATGTGTGTATATCTAATTAAGATAGAACTGGAACAGATACAGGTCCAAGGGAGGTGGGTGGGCGTGTGAGGATCTGCAGCTCTACATGCCAAGAACAGATGCATACTGGTAAGTAGCATTTTCCGTTCGAGGCATATGAGCTGCAGATCACACACTTGCATAGACTGCACAGCAGTATCTCCCCTAGCGGTGGTCACCTGTATCGGTTGCAGTAGTTTGAAAGAGTTTTAAGAACAGCTTGGCCCACAGAAGCTTGCTGCTTGGCTTGCACGTCAACACAATAGTGTTTAGTGAAGGTGTGTGTTGTAGACCATGTTGCTGCCTTACAAATGTCTTCTAGGGGAATGTTCCGTAAGAATGCCATAGAGGCCCCTAGTTTGCGTGTGGCATGCGCCCTAGGGGGAATTGTCAATGTGCGTTTCGCTTTCTGGTAGCATATTTGGATACATTTAACGATACATCTTGCAATCCCAGCTTTGGAGATGGGATTTACATCAAGAGTGTGTAGAGCTCTCCCCGCTACGGAGTCCGGGTTTGGAAAAAACACTGGTAACTCCACTGATTGGTTAAGATGAGATGGAGAGATGACTTTAGGAAGGAATTTTGGGTTTGTTCTTTGAACCACCTTTTTACGATGTAATTGTAAGAATGGTTCTTGTATGGTTAAAACCTGGATCTCACTTACTCTTCTAAGAGATGTAATGGCAATACGGAAAGCTACTTTCCATGTGAGGAACTGTAGTTCGCCTTTATGTAAAGGTTCAAAGGGGGTCCCATGAGCCTGGTAAGAACAATATTTAGATTCCACACTGGAGAGGGTGGTAACCTAGGAGGAATGATTCTTTTCAGTCCCTCCATGAAGGCTTTAATTGCAGGGACTCCTAAAAAGTGACAAGTGTTGTCTGTTTTGCAGATAAGCAGCAAGTGCTGCTAGATGTAAACGTATGGATGAGTATGCTAGGTTACATCTTTGCAAGTGCAGTAAGTAGCAAATTATATTCTGGATGGAGGCATCCAGTGGATCAATATGGTTGTTGGTGCAGTAAATGGCAAATCTTTTCCATTTTGCAGCATAGCAGTAGGGCGTTTGGCTTCTTTAATGATGTTCACACAGTCCGGTGGTAGGTTAAGGTAACCGAACTCTAGGACTTCAGGAGCCAGATCGCCAGATTCAGCTGACCTGGATGTCTGATCTCTCCATGGTTCTGCGTTAGCAGGGATGGGGACAGGCGTAGTTTTTGGTGCGGAACTAGTGAGAGTTCCAACAGTGTTGTGAACCACGGTTGGCGTGCCCATGTGGGAGCTAAGATTAGTTTGAGAGACTGTTGTCGGAGCTTGCGTAATACTAGTGGAATCAGTGAGAGTGGCGGAAAAGCGTACATAAATCTGCCTGACCAGTTCATCCATATCGCATTGCCTTTGGACAATGGGTGTGGAAACCTGGCGGCGAAGGTTGGGCATTTTGCGTTTCCGTGTGTGGCGAACAGATCTATGTCTGGTTGGCCCCACATCTGGAAAACTGGTAGAAGAACTTGGGGCTGTAGTTACCATTCGGGAATCTGTTGTATCTGTCGACTTAACAGATCCGCAATCTGATTGTGAACTCCTGGAAGGTGTTCGGCAAGTAGATATATATTTTGTGGGATGGCCCATCTTCAAATGTTCTGTGCGAGCTGGGACCGCTGCAGAGAATGTGTGCCTCCTTGTTTTTGTATGTGGCACATGGCTGTCATGTTGTCCGAGCGGATCAGGACAGCTTTGTTTTGTACATGTATTTGGAATGATTTTAAAGCTAGAAATATTGCTAGTAGTTCCAGGTGATTGATGTGGAGCACTGTTTGTTGAGTGGTCCACTTGCCTTGGGTTGTATGTCCAAGAAGATGGGCTCCCCATCCTGTGAGTGATGCATCTGTCGTGAGTACTATCTGTGTAACAGGTTCGAGGAACGGCTGCCCTTTGGACAAGTTTTTTGTGTTCCACCACTGCAGGGAGCGATGTGTGCGGCTGTCTACCAACACCAGATCTGTAAGTTGTCCTTGAGCCTGATTCCACTGATGTGCTAGACATTCCTGTAAGGGGCGCATTTGAAGCCTTGCATAAGGTACAATAAAAATGCAAGATGCCATCATGCCTATGAGTTGCATGAACACTGGCTGGGAGAGTGTTGGGCTTGACATTTTGAGATGAGGGTTTGTTTGCTGGCTATCCTGGCTGGACTGGGATATGCTAGAGCTGTGGAGGTGTTTATTGTGGCCCCCAGATATTGGTGTATATGAGAGGGCTGGAGATGCGACTTGGTGTAGCTGACCGTGAACCCCAAGTTGTGTAATGTTTGGATGGTTTGGTGAGTGTGTTGAACACATTGGTTGAATGACTTGGCTTTTATTAGCCAGTCGTCCAGATATGGGGAGACATGGATCTGTTGTCTTCTCAGATGTGCTGCTACTACCGCAAGACATTTTGTGAATACTCTGGGTGCGGTGGTGACTCCGAATGGAAGGACTTTGAACTGATAGAGTTGTCCGTCCACTACAAACCTTAGATACTTCCTGTGAGCAGGATGTATGGGAATGTGGAAGTAAGCGTCCTTGAGATCTAGTGTGGCAAGGAAATCGCCTTGTTGTAGCAGCGGGAGCACTTGTTGGAGAGTGATCATATGAAAATGATCAGAGTTTATATATAGGTTGAGGGGTCTGAGGTCGAGTATCGGTCTTCGAGTCCTGTCCTTTTTGGGTATTAGGAAGTACAGCGAGTAAACCCCTGTTCCTTAAAGTTGTAATGGAACAGGCTCTATTGCGTGCTTTTGAAGCAGTGAGAGAACCTCTTGTTTTAGGAGCGTGAGATGATCTGTGGACATTGGACACTGCTTGGGTGGTATGGGTGTGGGGAGTGGGTAGCTGTAAATTCCAGGCAGTAACCATACTGGATAATCTGTCTTACCCACTTGTCTGTTGCGATGGAATTCCAGACAGGTAGGAACTGTGATAATCTTCCCCCGACCGGAGTGGAATGGTCTGGGGGGAGCAGATGGAAGTCACTGTTTTGTAATGGGGAAGGTGCGAGTGTTATTATCTCGGCCTCTTCCTTTATTGTTATTCCCTCTGTATCCGCCTCTAAAATATCCTCTATTGGGGGATGTTTGTGTAGTGGCTTTAAACGAAGATGAGGTGTCTGCGCCCATGTTTTTGGAGGCTCCTCTATAGAAGGAGCGACGAAAGAAGCCACATGTTTCTGGAGACTGTAACACTCCCATGGACTTAGCAGTCTCAGTGTCTTTCTTCATCTTTTCAAGTGCAGTGTCTACAGCCGGGCCAAAACGTTGTTCTTGGTTGAACGGCTGGTTGAGGATGGTAGTCTGGACCTCCTGCTTAAAGCCTGAAATGCACAGCCAGGCATGTCGTCTAAGGAGTACACTGGTATTGATGGATCTAGAGGCAGTGTCTGCCGCGTCAAGTGCACATTTAATTGACGCGTTTGAAATTAGCTTGCCCTCTTGGATGAGATCATTTGCTTGGGTTTTATATTGGTCAGGCAAATGTTTTAATAGGGTTTCCAGTTGGTCATACTGGGCCCTATCATACCTAGCCAGCAGTGCTTGCATGTTGGCTATGCGCCAGTGATTGGCTGCCTGCGCAGCTACCCTTTTGCCAGAAGCGTCCAGTAATTTGGATTTTTTATCCGGGGGGTGGCGCATCCCCGGAGGTTTGTGAGTTGGCGCTCTTTCTAGGGTTGGAAACTACTAGAGAATCCAAAGGCAGCTGTCCTTTAATGTAAGCAGGGTCTCCAGGGGCAGGTCTATAGTTCTTATGAATTCTAAGGTTAAGAATCCTGGCACGTACGGGATCTTTGAACACTTCAGGGGCATGCTTAATGACTACCTTGATCATTGGCAATATTTGCACTGTCTTTTGGGACTGTTCGAATGTATCCAAAAGGAAGTCCTCCTCTGCTGTGTCAGAGTGCATGGTGACGCCGTGATAAACGGCAGCCCTATAAAGCAGTTGTCCAAAACCAATATTATCATCTGGGGGAGATGGTTTTGAGGGGTATGGCTGGAGGCTTGGGAGGTCTGGTAGATCTGTTGGGACAGGGTACTCCCAATCATCTTGTGGTGGGTCGTCTGGATCTGTGAACGGGTCATTTGGGTCACCCCCCCACCTCTTGGTCATCATCATCATCACCTGGAGGTGGTGTGTGTGGTGGAGAGGTTACAGGCAGAGGTGGTGTAATAGATATAGGGAGAGGAGGTGGGTTAGAAGGAAGTACAGGAGAAGAAGGAGGCATAGGTGATGTAGCAGAGTCCTTCTTTTTCACAGGCACTGGAGTCGCAGGTGCTGGGTCTAGTTTCCTCTTCTTACATGGCACAGCTGTGACATGTCCTGTTTCAGGATTAATATAAATCTTTTTCTGCCTAGGAGCGACAGGATCCGGGTGAAAAAGTTCCTTTTCCTCGGGAACCGCCTTCGGTGCAGATTTTTTCGGTTCCGAGCGTGGCTGGTGTTGAGTTTTATGGTCTTTGGCCTTATGAGGCGTGGTAGAGTCCTTAGGCTTGTCTTTTGGTTCCGAGGGTCTTGGTTTCGGAGCGGGATCTTTAGGCTTGGAAGCGTTGGAAACCGGCTTATCCACGGACTTCGAGATTTTCGGACCCGATTTGCCTTTGGAGGTGGAAGGTGTCGGAACCGATTTCAGAGCAGAGTGTTCTTTTGGCTTCGGTGCCGAAGGAGCCGGTGGGACGATTACGTGAGGTTTGCTCGGTCCCGAGCTACCGGAATGCTTTTCTTTTTTCTTCGGAGCCGGGCCTGGAGGCGGGGCTTCTGAAGTGTGTTTTTGGTCGCGTCTGGGGCCAACAGGCGAAGTCTTGACCAGTGCCTTCGGTTTTGGTGGTGGGGTTGGGGTAGGGGCAGTAGTACTCACTCGTTGACCAGGGGTGATGTGGTCGTCTGAGTCATCTGCCTCTGACACAATTTCAAGAGCTTCGGAATCTTCTTCTGGGACATCCGGGCCTTCGTCGAAGATGTCCTCTGGTTCCGGAGCTGATTTCTGCGCCATGATGTGACGTTGAGCCCCTCGATCTCGAATAGTCTTCTTCGATCGAAAGGATGCGCAGGCTGGACAGCTGGACTCGTCGTGTTCAAGTGAGAGTCACAGGTTGCAGACCTTGTGATGGTCACTGTGCGGGGATTTTGCTCCACACTGGGGGCATTTTTTGAATGGCGTCCTTTCCATGAGCCGTAGGCCTTACGGCGTGGATAGGCCCAGTGGCCCGCGTCGACGACCGGAATCGAGCCGATGAAAGGCGCGTCGAAGATGAAGATGTTCGAAGTCAATCCGAAGAGTTTGTGGAAGTTTTGCACGTCGAAAATGAAATGGAGATTTCGAACCGGGCCGCAAAAATTGCATCCGAACCCAATGGCGGAAAAAAACAATCTAAGGATGGAGTCGATGCCCATGCGCACTATCGTCCAAGGGAGGAGTCACCTATCTTGTTACTACAAAGACTTCTTCCAAGACAACAACAAGGTGCAAGCATCCGAGCCCAACACAAGATGGCGATCTAATGCAAGTGTGTGATCTGCAGCTCATATGCCTCGAACATGCAATTACAATACAATACATGCAACCTGCAACAGAGCGCAAGCAGATCATTGCAGAATGCCTACCGCTCAGCATATGCATCAAATTCAGAGAGGTGTGAGGTTAAAACCATCCCTTCGGGGGGTGGTTTTGTAATCATTTCAGGAGGACTATCGAACAACACCAGCAGTAAGGTGTATAGGAGGGCCTGCCTCGGGCTTTGCAAGTAGGGATCCTTTGGCGAAGGCGCTCCACAGACCAGGAATGTCTCCCCTATACCTGCCCTACCTCCCCACAGGGAGACAGGCATTTCCAGGCACCAGAGAGCGAAAGCGAGAGATCAAGCACCCCATTGTAGCTGAGAGGAATCCAGAAGCCGGGCTCAGCCTTTACCACCCAACTGCCCCTGGCACACATGCCAGGTTGGTGCCAGTGGAGCAGCGGCGGTTTCTCCCCAAGGGCGTCGGGGCTCCACCCCGCTTCCCAAAACTGCATCAATCATATATATTTTTTTTTAAATAAGTTTTTCTTTTTTTTACCTCTTGTGTCTCCTCTCCAAATTAGTGAACACACAGCCAGGCACTCTCAGCAGCTCCGGCCACTCACCAATACTGCCTCCCGCCGTGACTGGAAGCGAAGCATGTCACGTGACGTGCAGCACTGGTGACGTGACTGTCTCCCCTTGCGTGCCAGAAGCCTAAGTGTTTGCCGGGCTGAGAACCTCACTGCCCTGAAGGCTGGGATGTCATCAGCTCGACAAATACATTGCTTCAGGGCCCAGTCTCAACCCCTGATGGCGTGGAGGGAAAGTTAGCCCAGGGTGTTTTAAGTCCAAGCCCGGTATCGCTAACCCTCCACGTCAATCAGAGAGTGGAGACTGTCACCCAGCCCTTTCCCAACTCATTATAGGGCATGGTGGGACCCACATTGTGACGAGTTGGGAAAGGGGTGTGGCTGTGGCAGGCAGGCAGGAAGCCGAGGATTCGAGTCTGCGCAGACTCAACCTCAGACTGCTTCCCGCGTGTCTGCACTGGAACTTTCTGGAAGCCACTGCATCACTCAGACAGGACCCGGGCTGCAGAGAGTGAGACGACGATGACAGCGTGGTGGTATTAGATGGTAGTGCCGACTGGGTTGTTGATGCCATGATGGCTTTTGTAATCCCGTGGTGTGCAGTGGTAGTATAGTGAATTCAACCTTCCAGAAATATGAAGATTTGACGTGTCAAATTGTGCCTGCCTATGCCACATGCCCATGTCTTCAGGTGGACTGGCACACCAAACAGCCAGTATCATGTGATGAGTGAGAAATACTACTAAGAAGCCGCTTTTTTTAGAAAGGAGGCGCACAGCTAAAGATGTCTGTAGACAGACCTCATATTGGTTTACTTCTTTTCGCTTTGTGCCTCTTCACAGGCCATATGCAACAAGTATTTCTGTAATGATGGATGATGATAGTGGGGTGGTGGTATGGTGAGGCAGAGCAAACTGGGGGTAGCAGTGCAGGGTGGTGGTATGTTGATGACTGGCAGGTGTTGTATAGTGCTAGCATGTGTCGTAATGGACACCACTCATGGAGAACAAGGAGCAGCTTCGCACAGTAGCCCTGGTCTCACTGCCGCTGCTCCAAGCTGACATCGATGCCGCTGGAGTGAACCTATCAGGTCTTTCCTGGGGAGAGAGAGAGGCCTGTGCAGGTCTGGCAATGCAGTGGCACCGAGGTGGCTGTACACAGGCCTGTGCAGGTCTGGCCATGCAATATCTGGCAAAGATGGTTTTCATTTGTTGCAAGAAAGGAGCAGTGACTGAAAGCAATGATGCGTGCCCTTTATAGCACACAGGTGCAGTTTACTCTTATTCTACTTAGATTCATTTTAAAATAAAATGGAATTCAGCACATCAGCACACTTTCACAAAAGATACCTTTTCCACAGAACAGCAACTGAACCCAACCTTAATTTCAGAAATCAAAAGTGGTGGACCATTGTGGTGCTTGGTGGGAAACAAGACACTGAACAGTCAATTTCAATAATGTTAAGTCCTGTACACGTAACACAGGCAACCTTCAGAAAGGAGTTTCTTGGGCCAGGTGATAAAGACTGATTGTGGGAAGAACCAATGTACTGCCAAATGTATTATCACTTTACATCTCTAACATGGTCGAGAGTCATTCCATTTTCTCTTGTCTCACCACCAAGACACACTTTGTTTGAATACCCTACCCCTTTTCTTTACCTTTTTTTCCCCCTCTTGCAAACAGGGCACCTTTGCTCTGTCTGCGTCTAGTGAGTACTATCAGAGGAGGGCATATCCTGTTATTGTATTGCAAAGTATTGTCGCATTTATATTCCTTTTACTATCCTGATGTGGTGCGCAGAAGTGCTTGCCTGTATTAGTAGCACACTACACTGTGAAGGGTGTGTGGTTGGGAGGACGTTGTCTTTGCTTTGATGCTATGTGGGAAGTGCTACCATGTTGAGTGGGATGACCTCCGAGGTGCAGTGTTAGATAGAAACCTACACACCGCAGTCCCTTCTGGCTTTACTGTGGGCATCTGGTTTTACTGCAAATGTGGAATTAACATCTGCTTTAAAAGTGTTCAAGCTATCCAATGGACACGAGTCTCAAAGCTTATGTCCTATTTTATTTTTTCATAGGTACCAGGGAGGATATCAGCAGATAGTTTAATGACAGGCAGCAGAGAGGAAACCAGCAGAAAGGTTTTCTACAGGGACCAGAGAAAATCAACAGATAGTTTCACAAGCTCCAGGGAGGAATTCAACCAATAGTTTATCAAGAGGATCAACAGGCACCAGAAAGGAAACCAGCAGAAAGGACAGGCACCAGAGGAAATCAAATCGACAGATAGTTTGACAAACACCAGGGAGGAAATTAGCAGATAGCTTATCAACAGGAGCTAGAGAGGAACTCAGCAGGAAGGTTGTCTCCAGATCACTCAGCAGACAGTTTAACAGAAGGAACCAGTTACTAAATCAGCTGAAAGTTCATCACCCATCGCTAAAAAGGAACTTTAAGTACAGTTGCAAATCCGTATCACAAGTGATAGACAAATAACAACTAACTACTGCTACTTGTGTACTTATTGACATTTCTTGTTAGTACATCTATGGTATTTTACATAATATACGCGGGTGGTCTCTGTTAGGTTATACTATAATATAGTTTAGGCTTTGTTTGTACAGTTAATTTTATTATTTGTCAAAATGAACACAGTTGACAGTTTACTCACAAAACTATTTTTGGGAATGACACACAAAGATACACTTCGGGTGAAAGAACTAGAACCTGATAAACCTGAAATAAACATTGAACAGTCTACAAAAGACCGGGGCATGGGTTACACACGTAGGTTTACACAAACCTGGTTTGATAAAATGGAGTGGATAACTGCCAGCTCTTCTAAGATTGCCTAGTTCTGTTTCCCCTGCTTGCTCTTTGGGGGTGAAGTTAGCTGGACTAAAACAGGAGTTACTGACCTTAAACATCTGGCAGAAAAAATAAAGAGGCATGATTCCAGTGAAGCCCACTTGACCAATGTATTAAAGTTATCTTTGTTTGGAAAATCAAATATTGCACTGCAGTTAAATGAAGCCTACCGCAAGGGGGTAATCAAACACAATGAGGAGGTTGATAAGAACCGTTACATATTATCCAAATTGATTGACTGTGTAAAATTTTGTGGAGCTTTTGAATTGCCATTGCGCGGCCATGATGAAACTGAAGACTCCCGAAATCCCGGAGTCTTCAGAGGGCTGGTTGATTCTGTGTCCAGTATAGACAGTGCAATAGAAGCACACTTGAAAAGTGCAACTGTATTTAAAGGCACTTCTAAGACAATCCAGAATGAGTTGCTTGACTGTATGCTGGAGGTAACAAAAGAAACTATTGTACAGCAAAAAAGAAGCACTGATTACCTAGCTATCCAGGCCGATGATACAACTTATGTCTCTACCAAGACGCAGTCAGTACTTGTTTTCCGCTACATTGATGGCAATTCCAAGGTATTGGAAAGATTTTATTGCTTTTCAAATCTTAAAGATTCAACTGCAGATACAATTTCAGCATCTATTCTTAATGAACTTGAGCTTTTTTTCCCAGCGCACAGTGGTAAAGGCAAGTTAATTGCTCAGAGCTATGATGGTGCCAGTGTCATGCGTGGTGCCTCCGGTGGGGTTAAAACATTTTTTTTTTAAAAGAGACATCTATCCAAATGCACACTATGTCCATTGCTATGCCCACCAACTAAATCTAACCATGGAACATGCTGCGTCAAAAATATCCAAAGTCAGAAGTTTCTTTAAAGAGTTGGGTGGTATTACTGCTTTTTTTTCTCATTCCCCAAAACGGACTGAAGTGCTTGAACAGATAGCGGCAAAAAGAATACCAAGAGGGTCTGCAACTCGCTGGAACTTCAACATCCGAGCTGTCAATATAGTTCACGAACACAGGGATGACCTTGTAGAATGCATGAAATCTATTACAGAAGACAGTACATTTGATTCCACTTGTGTGTGTGAAGCAAAGGGCTTTACCAGAACTCTGGAAGACAGGGAGTTTCTTTTTTTGTTCCACGGCATAATGCCGCACGTCAATATTTTGTACAATCAATTTCAAAAGCGAGACATTGATACTGTATCTGTACAAAAGGACACTTCAGCCTTTATGATCAGCATCAACAAGGTACGAGAATCCATTGATACTTTGGACTCTGAATTGCCAGATGATTCTCGAATTACAAACCGCAAACTGCAGATAAATACCTTGATTCAGGAAGGAAAAGAAGTATGTGACATTATTGTGGTGCATGCCAAGGAGCGCTTTGCATTTACAAGGCATCTAGTCAGTGTAACACTACTGCATAGTGACCTGTTTCAAAAACATAGCAAATGTTTTCCTACTGCAGCTCTCAGTGAAACAGTGGAAGCCTATCCAATGCTAAACAAGTCAAGATTGCGCATGGAACTATTAATCCTGTATGGAAGACAGGACTTTCAGCAGGCTACAGGTGGTGCCATGGCTTTATATATATTTTTATGTCAAAACAACTTGCAGAATTCTTTTTGTGAGACTCTTAAGTTATTGAGAATTATAATTACAACACCTATGACAATATCCGAGGCTAAAAGATGCTTTTCCACTCTAAAGAGGATAAAAATATTTTTAAGGTACACAATGACCCAAGCTCGACTAAATGCATTGGCCATGCTGTCAATGAAAAAGGAACTAATAAATCAGATTCCAGATTTCAACAAGTGAACTTTTGAAAGGTTTGCTCACATTAAAGAACGGCGTGCAAACTTTCTGTATAAATAGAAACCATGGAAATGCACGTGGTGCTGTGAATCATTGGTGCTAACAAATATAGTTTTTGTTTACTTTGTATTGCAAGTAACATTCAAGTATACTGCAGGAACCTATGAAAGTAAATGAACCATGTATTAAATGTATGTTTCAGTATCTTGCATGGCTTGAGAGGAATTCAGACTGATCATTATAAAGCCACATAAGCTTGGTGTTGTTTCAGGGTATTAGTTAATGCACCTCTCTCTCTCTCTCAACCTTTTTTCAAAGTTCCCCAGCAAATATGACCCAGTTTTGTAAATATCCTACACTCTGGCAAGCTTTGGACTAACAAAAAAAACTATAGCCAGACAGACTGAGACCATGTACCTTCCATGACATACTTAAAGATGGTGCATACTGGGCTACAGTCAGTCTTGTAAGAATTACAGGATATTGTTTATTGGTCTCATCTTTATAGTCAGTCCTGATCCAAGTATTATAGTCAGTCCTGATTACAGTCTCGTTTTACAGACTTTTGCTGTACAGCAGTGTCCTTTAGGAGAAACTATTTTCTTCTGGCTATCCGTTTGATGAAGCTGTAGTTTGTTTGCTTTTTTCCTAATTGCAAACTGATACACTGTAGTGTTTGCTGTGTGGTAGAGGCCCGTAGAATCCTGGACTTAATTTTTTTACCATATCTATCACTGACCATCATATGGACTGATACTGAGTGGATTTGTTAATATTACTTCATTTATAATGATAGGATTCATTTCTGAACTGAAGAGCCTACCAGATTTGACACCATTGTATATCTTTCGATCTACACAGGACTCATTACCTCAAACTTAATACTCATCACATCATAAAAAGTTCAAACAATGATATAAAGGCGGTAGCACTTCATGTTGATCAAGTCCATTACTTTAGCAGAATCTGATGCAAATTGCCATCTGCAGTGATGCAACATCTATAAAGGTGCACTTATATTTTCATGCAAGGGGTCTGAATGTTGGCTCATTTCAGTTTGATAAATGATATAACAATGTTTGTTTGCTTGTTGGAACATATAGAATTATCTACTAGTAATATTTTGTTGATGGCCTCATGGGTGTTAGGTAATATAAATGTGTAAACCCATACAACTTTGAGAAAGTTATGTTTCTTCTATGTACCAATACATATTTCATGTAATTATTTATAAAAGGTTTCTAAAGTACTGGTTAACCAGACACTTTATCAGTGATGTACAAAGTATTTAAATTTAAAGTATATAAAACATACTTCTTGTGCTATTAAACCTTCTCTACACAAAGATTTTGGTCATCTTCCTGCTCTAAGTAATGATTTTTGAAAGGATTTTACCATACTTGATTGTTTAAATGTAAATCTATATCAAGTATTCTACAGTACTGTTTGAACAATTGGCTTTGGGGTGATGAATATTTACGTTTCGTTTTTCAACTGTAAAGCTATTCGGCTCAAAGTTTGGTTGACATTCTATAAGATTGAATTATTTGTTTTCTTCGAATGAATATTTCTATCTGTAGCCAATTATACCATATGAAGATTTCATTCACCTCCTGTGTACTTGGCTCTGAACAAATGATTCATAAAGGAAACAGACAAGCACAGGTAGGGAAAACATTTTATGTTTCGCATGTATATATTTCATCTCTGTATGCTTATGTGTTTTTAGTTTATGCAAGTTGCCTTTATGCATGATATTGAGTTTCAAAAAATGAACACTAACCAATATGATATTCAATTCTCTGTGGAAAAAGTAGGCGTTTTACTCTGTTGAGCCATCTTGAATGCCACTTTATCTCACGTAGGCACTGGCTCAGTAGACCGATCCAACCTATTTATGCAACATTATTAAAATTAATTGTGGCTTATTGCAATTTAGAATGGTTTATTCATGAGGCATTGGAACTGATGATAGTTTGAAGGGAGGCAGTAGCCTGTTTCTGTTTTGCACAGTGGCTTCCGAAAGTCTTGAAAATGCACCATTTGCCCTCTCATTTTTCAAACTTTTCTCGGGGGGAGAACCCCCTGAACCCTCCTTAGGTGGTTCAGGCTCGCTCACTAGCCACTGTGTGCTCCACTACTAATTGTACGCCTCACTACTAATTTTACGCCTCACCACTTTCAAATGTCACCAGCCGCCACTGCAGTAGAGGTGGGACAGGCCCTTCCCAGATGCAATAGAGGCCCTACCCAAAGATCACGCCACTGATTTTAGTTCCCTCTTCTTGAGCAACCGTGTGATCTTTTTGTGTCCAACGTGGGTGGTTCAAATGGCACCAAACGGCGCACGTGAATGTCCAACTCAGGAGGGACATCAGGTGTTCGAGTCCATAAAAGCCTGCATCCTGCAGATTCTTGTGGCTATATCTGGGGATGTTTAGAACAGTTGGAATGTTTATGCTCATTTTCAATTGACAGCATCTTCGTACTGGTCTACCATCAATCGACCAGAAATTAGTTTAACTTTGCCACACCGGAATTCAGCGAACATTGCAGCAAAGCACACAGTGGACAAAGATGTCTCTGAACGTAACACCCACCCCAGGCCCAGCTACGGACAAAGGGGTCTTGGGGGGCAGCCGAGCGTAGAGAGGTCTGCTCCCCGTGATGTTTGGGGAATGGAAGCGGCTCAGGCGTTTGCTCCGCCCCCCCCCCCCTTTTGGGCTTATTGGGTTGGTTGGGCTATTTTATAGCCCAAGGGATATTTATTTCTCCATTTTGTTCGACCAGCCACCATTTTGTAGTATTCACGGTGGCTGGTCGTAGGTATAACAGAGCTTTTTCTACTTTGTGTTAGTGAGGGTTTTTTGCTTCCCTGTTCTTTGTCACGGCACCCACACATTGCCCGTGCCTATCCATCACTGCTTCTGTTCCAGTCGGGCTTCCTGGCATTTGCCATGTGACGATAAGGGTTGGAGAAATCCACAGGGAGGAGAGCCTCGTCACAGCGGCGAACTTCGTGTGACGTACGTTTACCGAGGTGAGAATCGGGCAGCTCTAGTCTTTGGAGACCGAACCTGATGGTGAATGCAGGAGCAGGGCTTTCCTTGTGCCTGCGCACCTTTTTGGGCAGCGCATGAATGCGCTTGGGGGGGGTGGGGGGGAGGGAGAATTTCCCATGTGAGGGTTAGAAGGGGAGCAGCATGTGTCATGCTGCCCAGAGGTGCAACTAGAGTCAAATTTCGGGGGCGGGGTCTACAAAACATTTCAGGGGGGGGGAGGGGCTGATTCTTCCAGCAATCTGCAGAGTAAAGATGCAGGGTGTCTAAGAAGGGATGAAAAACAACAAAGTCTCATTAACAAATAAATGGTCTTTTAAAGACCAGTGCAGTATTCGGGTGCGGCTGTTGTGGGCCTGGGAAGCTGCCTCAGCCCGGGCTGACACACGACGTGGGGGGGGTTGGGGGGGGTGACCCCTTTGAGCCCAATGGGCGTTGCACGCCTAATGCTGCTCCCCCTCCCCCTCCTTTTGAGATTTAAATCTGGTGAGTTAGAGCAAGCGGAGGGTGGGGCTTTTTTGGGGTGGGGGCTGAAGGTGCTCTGCACATTCTTTAATTTCCTTGCTGGCAGAGCTGCGGCCACAGTGATGTGTCGGCATTTCGCGCATATCTCCTTACTCTGGGCATTATATCCTATCAGGTAAGGTCGGCAGCTACTTAGCTTTTCCTCGGAGCAGAGTGTCATTTCTACACCATTTCCGGGGCACATACCTAGATGCCTATTATGAGGGTTTAGTTCTGTTGGAGTAGGTCCGGGTACATTAGGATAGTTTTGGGAGCAGCACAAACCCAGGAAGGCATAGGAAAAAGGAAATAGGTGTAAAATTAGTGCGAGCACGCAAGGTGGTTAAGGTATTTAGGGAAGGGGGTATGTTCTTCCGAACGATATGTGGGGAAAGGGACAGATCGGGATACAGGTAGACCAGCACACCGGACCATATATTTGCTGCGGGATCACTTCAGCAGCTTTCCAGACACGGGAGAGCACCTTACGGCTCCATTACCCCGTGGTGAAGAGAAGGCTGGGCCCAGTACGGCCACGCTGGAAAGCGACGGGGACCACAAGATCACTGCTCCACGAAGGCCCTGGACGGCTTCGGCGGTGCACCAGGCCAAGGGAGACAGTACTGCCCGTGGCAGAAATCGACTCGGAAAGCAGCATTTGGGGGTATGGTACGGTTGGAAGGATATGGTACGGTTCTTCAATGTAGGCATGAGGGTATACGGATAATGGTGAAGCGATTTAGAAGGAACTATGGCACAAATGGTAAGTTGTGTGCTGTTTGGGGTCACAGGTTCAAAGGACAAGAGTTCGGTTCCTGTCAATGCTGTCGAAGTATCTTGAGGATGTGAAGTTAAGCACGAGGGTAGGCGGGAAATGCTGCCGCACATGAGGGCAGACACGTGGAATGTCACGACCCGAACTACGAAGGAATGTTTAGTGGAAGATGATTAGCAGGAGTAACTGAAGAGGGATATGGGGGGGATCTCACCAATTTGTTCATGACATTTTCCAGGTTAATACAGCAGGCAAGCGGCGACAGAGAAAGGACAGTGGCATCAGGGCAGCAGTGGAGAACCAGACAGGAGGAGAACAAAAGGGGACAAATGGCGGGCTCCAGAATGGACACCGGTTCTAGCACCAGGTAAAAGTGCAGCAGGATAATCTGGGTGGCGGGCGTAATTGAGGAAGGAGCCTCGGTGCGAGAGTTCAAGATGGGGTTAAGGTGCGAGGGAAGGAGAATGCTTGGGACCAAAGGAATACACTACGGGAAGGGCCCATAGCTGTGGGTACACGTTGTAGGCAGGCAATTAAAGAGAAAAGCTGATACCGTTGGTGCATGTGGGAGCCTTAATACCAGAAAGCGTACCAGGGATTTCTGTAGGTAGGTAAGCATACAGGCTTAAAGGCCCCGGTGGTACACCTTCCCTTACCAATTATTATGGAGAAAGTCTGCAGGGACACAGCAACACAAGCAGGCGTATGGGCTAGAGAGGGGAGGGGTAAGGGTGTGGATGGGGAGCTACTTCTAATACACCTAGTAACTTGGACCTTTAAATTATTTGGAGTGTGGAGGTATAGTAACAAAAAAATGACGTCAATGACCATTGGGTTAAGGGAAACTGCTCACGCATAGTCGGGGGGATTCTCAAGAATGGAAGGGTCAGCATTGGTTTTCCCTCCAATAATATTAAGCAGGGGGTAGCTCACTTGAAAGCGTCACACTGTAGGAAGAGGCTTTTGTTGCTTATTTTTCAAAGTGTAAATGTCATGGAGGACAGGGCATTTAGAGGTGATGTAGCGCCTAAAGGTTTGAAAATTGTAGGGGTGCATTATATTCACTGTTAGTCGGCACCCGCACATAATTAATGCATATTTAGATGTATCGTGCACAATGTATTAAGTAAATGTATCAGTTATAGCGTAATATAGAAGTGTTAGAAATGTGAAACTACATTGTGAATATATTTGGTGAAATGCATAATGATTAGTTCCTGCTTAATGCAATGTATTAGGCTAACGTGTAACCTGATTGGAGTAACTCATGTATGTCGTTATTCATGTATGTGAAAGTAAAAGTACTAAGGCTTAGGATGTGATTTAATAGTGTGTTTAACCTGGTAGAGGCCTGAATGCACATATATCGTTAGGGAAGAGGCCTGGTATTTTCTTATGTTAGCTGAATGCGGTAGGCCGCAATGATTTATTTCGTTAGAAGTTTTAGGCCGCAGTAAATTGTAAAAGTTAAAGGATGTGAAGTATTTCTCCATCCCATGATCTCACCGCAGGTGCAAGGACAGTTGGTTCGCTAGTAGAAAAGGTCTTTGTCTAAGAGTTGAATTATGGAGAAAGCCAGACATGGGAGTGCATTGGAATGTGCCAATCGCAACTCCTCGGGCCGACGGTGTCTGGGACTCAAGGCCTAGCTGATGGACGATGGAAGATGGACAGCACGGGACGGAAAAGTACTGGAAGAAGACCTGATCGAGGAGGTGTGCCAGAGTCTATGTTTTGGGGTTTCGTATTAGGGACAGCGCCCCGAGGGCTGAGCAGTTGAGAGTAGGGCAGCCCAGGGTAGACTACACCAGAGAAGAGAACAGAGTAGCCCAGATCGGAGAGAAGAGGTGGGCGAGGAGCTAGAACTAATACTTTTGATCGAGCTCTCACTAAGTGAAGACTTCTTAGGGAGTTTCACTTCTGACACCTTTTCATGATTCTTTGGGTCTCAAGGGAACGCTAAGTAGGGATGCCATCTAGCATAGAGTAGGGACAGAGATGTTTGGGTTTAATGATTCCTAATATCGACATTGGCTTGGTAGTGATCTACCTCATGCTTTTAGAATTTGTACTCTTGTTTATATTTAGTCGTATGCGGATTCTTCGTAGAGCAGCATTTGTGTTAGTGCCCATTTACCTGTTGTGCCTTGTATTGAGGTGCCTTTATTTGCAGATGTTTATGTTGATAATAAAATCCCGAGAACACTAGAGATTGGGTCTCGAGTCCTTAATTATGTCGAATTGTGGAAAGTATTCTCTGATAATTGTGTTTGCTCCCTCCACGCTATTGGGCAGGTAAAAAGGTTCAATCGGCCAGAGTGGGTTCTTGGAGATAAACGGTAAACAAGAAAATTGGGCCCCAGCAGTGGTAACATGCTACTTGGGAAAAGTTTTCATTCTGGGGTGGCTAGTTCCCGCGGGCTGGCTGGATATTTTAGGGCTCTCATGTGGGTTTTGGGGGGTTCCTTTGACATCAGAGCAGACAGTTGGACCCGTTTGGGGGCTGTTATTCTGGGACATTCAGATTGATTCAGTGGCCAGTGAGGCCTGTTTAACTTAGTGATACAGCCGACACGATTGTGGATCATGGGTGATTTGGTGTACATGGGAGAACCAGAGCAGACAGCTGGACCCGTTTTGGGGGCTGTCATCTTAGGACATTGAGATCCATCCTGTGACATGGAGGCCTGGTTACGGTAGTGATAAAGCAAACACAAATGGGGATCATAGGTGATTTGGTGTACATTGGGCACCAGAGCAGACAGCTGGACCCAGGTCAGGGTCTGTCAATACAGGGCAGTGAGAGGTAGCCTGAGGCCATGGCGTCCTGGTTACTAATGGTGATAGAGCTTAGTTTAGTTACGAGGGCTGACAGAGTACGCGAAGCATGCTTGAGGAGCTCAGAGTTGACCTTTGGCGTACCATTGGCAACACAGAAGACAAATGGCCCAGTATGGCACGAGCACATGCTCGAGGAGCTCAGAGTTGATCTTTGGGGTACCATTGGCAACCTAAAAGATACCGGGCCCAGAACGGCACTAGCACATGCTTGAGGAGCTCAGAGTTGACCTTTGCGGTACCATTAGCAACTTTGAAGACACATGGGCCAGACAGCTTTGGCACTGGTTCCAAGGGCTGCCAGAGGTTACTGGGCATGCTCGAAGAGCTCAGAGTTGACCTTTGGGGTACCATCGGCAACATAGAAGACAGGTGGTCCAGAACGGCACTAACGCATGCTCGAGGAGCTCAGAGTTGACCTTTGGGGTACTATTGGCACCATAGAAGACACGTGGCGGCCCAGAACGGCACTGGCACATGCTGGAGGAGTTAGAGTTGACCTTTGGGGTACCATTCGCAACATAAGATACGTGGCCCAGAACGGCACTGGCACCCAGGGGCAACAACATTGATACTGTGGCCATGGAGGCACGGTTTGCTGATGGTGATTAGAGCTGACAAGTCTGTTACGCCAGAGGAGGCTGGACAGTTCTGGGTGGTCATGGGTGAAACTGGGCAACAGTTGACAGCATAGAAGACTGCCTGATCAGCACTGCACAGTCATTCCTGGGATATGACATTGAATCTGTGACCATGGAGGTCCTGTGTACGGATAGGGATTAGAGATAAGCCCGGTTCCGCGGACTGCCAGAGGATGCTGGGCAGTTCTGGGAGCTCAGGGGCGCACTCCGAGTACTTTTGGCAACAAGGAAAGCAGCTAGACCCAGTTCGGTGCTGCCACTCTTGGGCATTGTAATTGATTCTGTGGCCAAGGGGGCACACTTAACAAGGGGATAAATCTAACAAGCCTGTTTCCATGGACTGCCAGAGGGTGCTGGACAGTGTTCGGGCCAGCTAGGGCATGGCCTATTGGCCCGTTACAAAAACGGGGGACAGTTGGTCCCTGGACGGAGCTGTTATTATCAGACATCGAGTGTGATTATGGGGCATGGAGGCCAGCTTTTACTGTTATAAAGAAAGCTAACTAGGCGGTGATATGGGACACAGCGGTGAGGCGGGTCGCCATGAGGGTTGCACACGAGGCCTGTTTAAGAGGAGTACGGTTCCGGGGACGGTTGCATGTCACACAAAAGTTGTTAGTTCACAATAATACCAACAGGGGGCAGTCGGAATCCAACAGTGTATAACGTATGTGCGGGGGCTGAATTTGTTGCGGGGTTGGTGTGCGCGGGTTGAAATTCGAGGGCATGTTAACAGCGAGTCATGCGACGGGGAAGGGCTAGGACATCGCAGATGCTTTCTCCGGCTCGGTGAGTTACTGTAAGATGTACACGGTTACAAAGGCTTGAGGTGATGTCCTGCTTCGCAAGGAGCAAAGGAGACTAAAGACCAGGGTGAGGATTGAAGATGGGGTACAGTTTCTTTGGCAGCAGTTTGAACAGGGATAGTCTCTAGTACGTGGGACAGAAGAAATGTTCACAGCCAAGGGTAGTTTTGAGCAGGGATATTCCCCGATGGCAGACAAGTGGGGTACAGGTTTTCGGGGGTTGGGGTGGGGGAATTTAGGAGTTGGATCTCCTCTTTGATGGCGCAGACTGGGGCCTATGTACAGAGGTTATTCAATAAGTTACACATGATTGGCTCTAGAGAACACTATAGGTGTTGTTCTTGTCCCTCACATCTGGGAGGTTTTGGAGGCTATTTTTAGAATAAGAATTGGTATGGTTAAAGGGGTAAGTTAAGGGGAAGCCGTCCGAGGGCAGCAGACATACAGATTTGGTTTCGCAAGTCTATGACAGATCAGAGAGGTCTTGGCAGGGCCACTTCCCTGTGAGAAGAGGAGGGGGGATGGGGGGGAGTAGCTGCTACCCTCTTAGGATAGGTTATTAGTGGGGGGGTAGATGTCAGGAATTTAAATACAGGCGAGTTCCGCCAATGGTCAAGCGGATTGCTAGGTGTGTTGAGTTCTGTCCCTGCGGGGTGTGGCATGGGGTCTGTACAGGTGGAGTCAATAGGAAAGCAAGGAAGCGGTCTATGGTGACAGGACGTCTTTGCAATAAGTTCATGCGGCTGGCTTTATCATATGACTCAGAGGTATTTTTAGGGGGTTGACGTTGTTTCCTTTTTCACATGGGTCGGATTGTGTCAGGTGCAGATTTCCCTTGCGAAGGCTCTTAAGGTACCTAGGTTTTTTGGGGGGGGGGCAGAAAAAGGGGTAGTCCCCCCCCCCTTTTTTCTGGGTAGCGGTTGGCAGTCAAGTTGGCATGTTTTAGCCAAGTTTATTCGTTATTGACAGAGGCAATCCAGACTGAAAGGGAATGGGTAGACAAGTTCACGAGGTAGGATCTTTAAGGTGCTTTGGAAAGTTAGGTTAGTTACAGATTAATAGTTGTAAAGGTTAAGGTTGAAAGGTCAAAGGTGAAAGGGTAAATTTCAACGGTGAAAGGTTAAAAGGTCACAGTAGGGGGTACTGAATTGCAGGTTTAAAATGTTGGGTGGGGGAACCTTAGGGGTGGGGGGAGTTTAACATAGGTGACAGTTTGTATAGTGAGGTTGTAGTTTTGTAAGACATCAGGCCAAGGGCTTTTAATTGTGATGTGCACCTGTTTCAATAAAAGCGGCCTTTTTCACACTATTTCGGGGTCAGTGGTCTGTGCTGCTGCCCATATTTCCCAAACGTGCACACAGCAGAAATAAACAAATGTCAACGGTGTTTGGCACACACGTCATGCATCACACATGTACAGGTTCTAGCCCCCGCTTACAATGCAAGTGAGCACTTATTGCTTGTCACACTTACACATGCTGAACAGACACGTAGGGCTGAAAACGTCATCACGGTCTCGTGACTGCGTGAGCTTCTTCCTCCCCACCAAATCCTGACATAACTTTTTGGATTACCTTGTCAGATGTTGTGCACGTTTATATGGACCAGGGACCAATTTGGAGACCGTAAAATGGTTTTTGTGGCTGGAGGAAGCAAGGGCCAAAAACTCAAGGATTCAGCAGCGAAATTATCAGTCCTGGCACTTGAACTGCCCAAAACGCTCACCTGGTAAAGTAGTGCAGAAATGCACACCACTGTCACGTAAACGTTACAGAGCCCAGGCAGGGCAGATGTGGATGGGGTACTCAAGTAAACCTCAAAAGACAGCCAATAATCGGACTCCCTACTGCCTCCGTCTTAAAACCTGGCCTGGGATCCTCCAATTTAAAGGCCACTGCTGTATCCTATGCATTTACATGCTTGAATGTATTGTTAACTTTTTACTGTGATATGCTCAAAACATTTAGTCTCTGCCTCTGTAAATCAGTGTTCTTTACAATAGATCAATATTTTGATATCACTGCCGGGCAGTCTTTTTGTTTTTTTTATTCAGCTGGACCTAGGAACCAAAATAATCTTGCCAGACGTTTTTGTGTTGCTCGGGTCGGCTAGGAGACTCGGCAGCAGGGCCAAAAGTAAGAACTAATAATAAAGAATTAGCACACAGACGATTCCAAGCTCAGAATATTTGAAGAGGGAAATGCTACTTACCAGTATGCATCTGTTCTTGGCATGTAGAGCTGCAGATCTACACACTATGCATAGATCGCCATCTGGTGTTGGGACCGGATGTTTGCACTTGTTTTTGTCCTGGTAAGTCTTTGGAAGTCAGTCACAAGGTATGTGACTCCTCCTTTGGATCATAGTGCGCATGGGCATCGGCTCCATCCTCAGACTGTTTTTCGCCAGCAGGGAAATGATGGAGCTTTGTAAGAAACAGGAAAGATGCCCATGTATGCTGTATCTAAATAAGATAATACTGGAACACATAAAGGTAGCCGGGGAGGCGGGTGGGCGTGTGTAGATCTGCAGCTCTACATGCCAAGAACAGATGCATACTGGTAAGTAGCATTTCCCGTTCGAGGCATATGAGCTGATTACACACTATGCATAGATTGTATAGCAGTACTCGCTCCTAGCGGCGACCACCAGTATCTGTTGCAGTAGTTTGAAATAGTATTTTGAGTACAGCCTGGCCCACACTAGCTTGTTGTTTAGTTTGCACATCTACACAATAGTGTTTTGTGAATGTGTGCGGTGTAGACCATGTAGCTGCTCTGCAGATATCATCTAAGGGAATGTTCCCTAAAAATGCCATTAAAGCCCCTATCTTTCGTGTAGAGTGGGCTTTAGGAGGAACAGATAATGTACATTTTGCTTTGTGGTAGCAAATTTGTATGCATTTAACAATCCACCTAGCTATCCCAGATTTTTATATGGGGTTGCCCTTGTGTGGTGGTGAGAAAGACACAAATAGTTTTTTGGTCATACGAAAGGGTTGTGTTCTCTCGATATAGTAACGCAATGCTCTTTTGACATCCAAGGTGTGAAGAGCTCTTTCTGCAACTGTTTGTGGGCTAAGTTGCATCTTTGGAGGTGTAGTAAGTAGCCTATGATGTGTTTTATAGACACATCTAGGGGATTGGTGGTGGTGTTGTTATGACAATATATTACAAAACGTTTCCACTTGGCTGCATAGCATGCTCTAGTGGTAGGTCATCTATCTTCTTAAATGACGTTCATACAGTCAGGGGGAAGGTTAAGGTAACCGAATTCTAGGACCTCAGGAGCCAGATCGCCAGGTTGAGCTGAGCTGGGTCTGGGTGTCAGATCTCTCCATGGTTCTGGGTTAAGAGGCGTGGAGAGAGGTGTAACTTCTGGTGCAGAACTACGGAGAGTTCTAGCAATGTGGTGTACCACGGTTGTCTGGCCCAAGTTGGAGCAACTAGGATGAGAGTTAAGGAATGTTGCTGTAGTTTGCGCACCACTAGTGGAATGAGTGGGAGAGGCGGAAAAGCGTACGCAAATCTGCCTGACCAGTTCATCCATATTGCATTGCCTTTGGATAATGGGTGTGGATATCTGGCGGCGAAGCTGGGGCATTTGGCGTTTTTGTGGGTGGCGAAGAGGTCTATCTGTGGTTGCCCCCACATTTGAAAAAACGGTTGAAGAACTTGCGGATGAAGTTCCCACTTGTGGATCTGTTGTGTTTGACGGCTCAACAGATCGGCTATGGTGTTTTGGACTCCTGGGACATGTAGGGCTAGGAGAAAAATGTTCTGAGGTATAGCCCATCTCCATATGTTCTGTGCTAGCTGAGAGAGCTGCAGGGAGTGTGTCCCGCCTAGTTTTTGTATGTAGTACATGGCTGTCATGTTGTTCGTGCAGACTAAGACAGCTTTGCCTGATATGTGATTTTGAAATGCTGTTAAGGCTAGGAATATGGCTAGTAACTCCAGGTGGTTGATGTGGAGTAACTTTTGTTGAGGTGTCCACCTTCCCAGCATGGTGTGATGTAGTAGGTGAACTCTCCAGCCGTAGAGCGATGCGTCCACCGTCATAACTATTTGAGGAACCAGCTCTAGGAACAGTCGCCCTTTGGAAAGTTTCTTGGTGTTCCACCACTGCAGAGAGCGATGAGTACGACCGTCTACCAAAACCAGATCTGTTAACTGACCTTGAGCCTGGTTCCATTGGCGTGCTAAGCACTCCTGGAGAGGACATATCTGGAGTCTTGCATGAGGCACTATGAATATGCAAGAGGCCATCATCCCTATGAGTTGCATGAACACTAGAGCTGGAAGAGAGTGTTGCGGTTGGAATTTGGTGAGAAGAGCCTGCATGCTTGCTATCCTGGCGGGACTGGGATAGGCTAGCGCCCTTGAGGTGTCTATTGTGGCACCGAGGTATTGTTGTGTGTGGGACGGTTGCAGATGGGACTTGGCGTTGTTTACTGTGAACCCCAGGTCGTGAAGTTTTTTAATAGTGGCGTGAGTGTGTTGTACACACTGGTTGTATGAGCTGGCTTTTATGAGCCAGTCGTCCAGATATGGGAAGACGTGGATGTGCCGTCTTCTTAGGTGCGCTGCCACCACCGCTAGGCACTTGGTAAACACTTGTGGTGCTGTTGTGACTCCGAATGGGAGTACTTTGAATTGATAGTGCTGACCGTCCACTACAAATCTGAGATACTTCCTGTGAGCGTTGTGAATGGGAATGTGGAAATAGGCATCCTTGAGGTCTAGGGTAGCAAGGAAGTCGCCCTGTGAAAGCAGACGTAGGACCTGATGGGGTGTGACCATGTGGAAATGGTCTGAGTATATGTATAGGTTTAGGGGTCTGAGGTCTAGATTAGACCTTAGAGAGCAGTCCTTTTTTGGTACAAGAAAATACAGGGAGTAAACTCCCTTGTTTTGTTGGTGCAGGGGAACTGGTTATATTGCACTTTTTTGTAGGAGGGAGATTACCTCCTGCTTTAGCATTAACAAATGTTGTGACATTGGACGCTGTTTGGGTGGTATGTTTGGGGGGGCAGATGTTAGTTCGAGACAGTAGCCTGATTGAATTATCTGTTGCACCCACCTGTCTGAAGTGATGTTGGTCCAGACAGGAAGGAATTGTTGGTCTTCCCCCGACTGGAGTGCAGTGGTCTGGGGGAAGTGGAGGGAAGTCATTGGGTGGGGGTGGAGGCAGAGCGGGAGTTGTTGGTTTTGCTTCTGCGTTTGTTGTTGTTCCCTCTGCAACCACCTCTTTGGTAACCTCTAGTAAAGGTGGATTGGGTGGGAGCTTTGTAAGAAGTGGAGGGGCTATCCGAGGAGTAGCCTCTGGTGGTGCTTCTGAAGGATGAGCGATGAAAGGAACGTCTGGGAGCTTGCGACTGCAAGGCTCCCATAGATTTGGCTGTGTCTGTATCCTTCTTCATTTTTTCAAGGGCTATGTCAACATTAGGGCCAAATAGGTGTTGCTCATCGAATGGCTGATTGAGTATGGAACTCTGGACTTCAGGTTTGAACCCTGAAATGCATAGCCAGGCATGCCTACGCAAGAGGACACTGGTGTTTATTGCCCTTGAGGAGGTATCTGCAACATCTAAGGCACAATGGATGGAGGTGTTAGTATGGTTTTACCTTCTTGTGTAAGTTCATTGGCCCTATTTTTATACTTGTCTGGGAGGTGCTGCATTATGGACTCAAGCTCATCATAATGTGCCCTGTCACACCTAGCTAACAGCGCTTGAGTATTGGCAATGCGCCATATGTTTGCCGCCTGTGACGCCGTTTGTTTGCCAGAGGCGTCCAGGAGTTTAGACTCCTTATCTGGTGGTGGTGCTTCACCTGATGATTGGGAATTGGCTCTTTTTTGTGCATTGGAGACTACAAGGGAGTCTAGTGGTGCGGGGCCTTTAATGTAGGATGGATCAGTAGGAGCGGCCTTATACTTTTTTTTCGATTCTAAGGTTGATGACTCGAGCCCTGACCGGGTCTTTAAAGACCTCTGGTACACGCTTAATGACCCCCTTAAGCATGGGTAAAATTGAGGTGGACTTTTGTGTGGTCTCAAAAGTGTACATGAGAATATCCTCCTCCACGGGGTCTGTGTGTAAATCAACCCCGTGGTAGTGGGCAGCTCTGTGTAAGAGCTGGTTAAAGCCCATAGTGTCCTCTGGGGTGGAAGGCCTGGAGGGGTAGATGTCCTCTTGTGGGATGTTAGGGACGTCTGGGATGCTATAATCATACCAGGGGTCTGGGGAGCCAGTAGGAGTAGGGTCCCCTAGTGGTTGATCGTCCGCACCACCCTGCATCATAAGAGGTGTCATCATTATCATCTACTGGAGTAGGGGATGGTGTAGGAGAGCGGTGTGGTGGTGGAGGGGGAGGAGGAGGAGGAGGAAGAGGAGAAGGTATCCTTAATGGAGAGGTAGCAAAATGTCTCTTTTTCGGTGGTGGAGCCGGTGCAGGCGTATCTAGTGGTCGCTTCTTGAAGCTAAGCATCAAGTGACCAGTCGTAGGATCCTTTGCAAGAGTTTTTTGGGTAGGATCTGGGCGAAACAGTTCTTCTGTGGGGGGCAGATCCTTCGGTGCCGATGGTGTTGGTGCCGTAGGCTTTTTCGGCACCAACTCGGTAGCGGTTCTGGGTTTGGAACCGTGCGGGTTTGTAGTGTCTTTGGCCGATGGAACATGTTGTTTTTTCGGTTCCGAGGTCTTTTTGGGCTTCGAAGCATGGGAGTCGGGCCCTTTGGTGGCAGTTTTTTGGTCGGCTCAGAGTGTATTGTCGGTGTCGAGGAGCCGATGCCAGTCTTCGACGCAGAGTGCATGGAAGTCAAAGCAGCGCTCGGCGTGGATGAGGAAGCGGAGGGCTTCTTTTTCGGTGCCTATGTATGTTTTTTGGCACAGAGGGTAGGCTGACTCGGGGCCCGAGTCACTTGAAGGCTTAGTAGGCTTCTTTACCGGGCCCGGAGGTGGGGCATGGGAAGCAGTCTTTCGGTGTGCACCTGGGCCTGAAGGTGTGACCGAAGCCTTTTTTGATGGTGTCGAGGGGGGGTGGGGGTCGGGTTTGACGTCTGTACTCACGACCCTCATTGCTGGAGTGATGTCCTCGACGTCAGAGTCGTCGGCTTCGGAGGCACTGACGAGGCTTGTTCGACCCGCCCCTGCTCTGGCACATCGACGCCATCGATGGAAGATGTCGTCGGGGATCGAAGACGACGATCAAGCCATGGTTCTTCTAGCTCGTCGGTCCGGAATCGTCTTCTTAGAGCGGAAGGAGGCACAAGCTGGACAGTCTCTGGCCTCGTGCTCCGGTGAAAGGCAGAGGTTGCACACCTCATGCAGATCGGAGTGGGAAAACTTCTACCCACATCGAGGACACTTTTTGAATGGCGTCCTTTCCATGAGCCAGATGATAAGGCCCAGGTAAGCCCGAAGGCCTTCGTCGATGACCGGAATCGAAGACTTCGAAGTTGAGTCGCGTGGATTGGGAAAACGCGATCGAGACAATACCGTCAAAAAGGGGAGGATTGAGCATCGAAAGAAAAAAACGGTAACGGTTCCGAACTGGATCGCAAGAAACACATCCGAGCCCGATGGCGGGAAAAAACAATCTGAGGATGGAGCCGATGCCCATGCGCACTATGATCCAAAGGAGGAGTCACATGCCTTGTGACTTCCAAAGACTTTCCGGGACAAAAACAAGTGCAAACATCCGGGCCCAACACCAGATGGCGATCTATGCATAGTGTGTAGATCTGCAGCTCTACATGCCAAGAACAGATGCATACTGGTAAGTAGCATTTCCCTTTTCAAATATTCTGAGCTTGGAATCGTCTGTGTGCTAATTCTTTATTATTAGTTCTTTCTTTTAGCCCTGCTGCCGAGTCTCCTAACCGACCCGAGCAACACAAAAACGTCTGGCAAGATTATTTTGGTTCCTAGGTCCAGCTGAACAAAAAGACTGCCCAGCAGTGATATCAAAATATCGATCTATTGTAAAGAACACTGATTGACAGAGGCAGAGACTGTAAATGTTTTGAGCATATCACAGTAAGAAGTTAATACATTCAAGCATGTAAATGCATAGGATACAGCAGTGGCCTTTAAATTGGAGGATTCCAAGCCAGGTTTTAAGATGGAGGCAGTAGGGAGTCCGATTATTGGCTGTCTTTTCAGGTTTACTTTAGTACCCCATCCACATCTGCCCTGCCTAGGCTCTGTAACGTTTACGTGTCAGTGGTGTGCATATCTGCAACACTTTACCAGGTGAGCGTTTTGGGCAGTTCAAGTGCTAGGACTGATAATTTCGCTGCTGAATCCTTGAGTTTTTGGCCCTTGCTTCCTCCAGCCACAAAAACCATTTTACCGTCTCCAAATTGGTCCCTGGTCCATATAAACGTGCACAACATCTGACAAGGATATCAAAAGCGGTGCTCTGGGAACACCCAAGTTATGTCGGGATTTGGTGGGGAGGAAGAAGCTCACGCAGTCACGAGACCGTGATGACGTTTTCAGCCCCAAGTGTCTGTACAGCATGTGTAAGTGTGACAAGCAATAAGTGCTCACTTGCATTGTAAGCGGGGGCTAGAACCTGTACATGTGTGATGCATGACGTGTGTGCCAAACACCGTTGGCATTTGTTTATTTCTGCTGTGTGCATGTTTGGGAAATATGGGCAGCAGCACAGACCACTGACACCGAAATAGTGTGAAAAAGGCCGCTTTTATTGAAACAGGTGCACATCACAACTAGTGCAAACATCCGGGCACCAACACCAGATGGCGATCTATGCATAGTGTGTAATCTGCAGCTCATATGCCTCGAACATTAACATTTCTTAGATAACAGGGATGGTAGAAAACAAACTAACAGCAATGAAGCAATGTACATTTTTAAAAATGGAAATAGGGTATTAATTTAAAAGGGGTGCAAGCTGAAATCAGTTTTAGAGTATAGGGCTTTAACGGAGATTTAAAGTTAGGGTATGCTGTTAGCTCAAGAGTAAGCAATAGGGTAAATATTAGCATGCCATTTGGGCAAGGGTTAGCCTGTGGTTAGCGCCAGGGTTAGTGCGCAGTTAGGGCCAGGGTCAGCGTGCAGTTGGTGCCTAGAGCTAGGACGGCTTTGGCGACAGTGCACTTTAGGAATAAATAGGTCCTTGTGAGGAATAGCTCAATGAACAGGTAGGAGGAGTAATAGGTGGAACCTGTCACACCAAACATGTTTGAATGCAAACCCAGGGTATGATATTTAAGACTCCGCTGTTCCAGAATGCACCAGCAGGAGCTTGGAGTCCATGTAGGCCATAGCTCACTCCATGGCTCGCAAGCCATTGCCTGCGCAGGCGCATACCGCTATTTAACAGAGCTGGACCCTTACATGAGTGCAAACATTCCACAATGGTGGCTGCGTCGATGAAGTAGCCCCCGCACAGGGCGCACATCAGGTGGGGGTTGAGAGTGGTGATTTTGATCCTCGTCGACCGGTACATGGTGAGCTGACGCTGTAGAGATCTGTAAAGGAAATAAGGAAAACAGACGGCTGTTAGATTCACTGCCTAGTATTACAGTATATACCCCGACAGACAGGAAGCCTGAGACGCTCCATATTGCCACCCACAAGGCAATGCATGGGAGATTCTGCCTGTGGTGCCCACCAGAGACCATCACCTGGGCACTTCTGTATTTATCCTCCGTCCCCCAGGTAACTAACTTCCAGATCTCACTACAGCTTCCTGTCTGAAGATGGTCCTCACCAGTAACGCTCCATCTCTAGATGTGGAATCCACCTGTGCTATCTCATCTCTAGATCCAAATCATCTCACAGCCCCTTCAGCTTCTGCTCTCGAAACCCCATTCTCTCATGTCTGCCAGAGCTCAGCCCCCATAACCCGCAGTAGCACCTCACAGTGGTCGCTCAACAATTGGAACAGGCGCAGCACCAAGGTGCATGCGGTGCCTATGCACTCCTTCAAAAAGTTTCCACAATATCTCCAGTCCTGAACCTTTCACCTACAAATCATTGACTTCGGGTGCGTCAGTCTAATTAGCTCAAAGGAATTGAAAGGGGACTAAAACATCCGGAAGACATTAGTTTAGCACATGAAAGCCCAAGCCCTTGAGGGAAATGGTCACCCTAGCTAGCAGGCAATAGCCTGACTTTATTATAGTTTCTTACAAGGGACTGTGGCTTCTTCAATTATCCTGATGGGTTAACCCACTAGTCCCACAAGACTTCTGAAATGAAACTCATTGGGATCTGAACACCCCTCTTTCAGGGAGTCTGACCGCAAACCTTCCCAGGCTGATGCCCAATACAGCTGTAAAATACGTATCGTTTATGGTGTTTAGTCAATTGCAAAATTGAATTCGATGTAATACTTCGGGGCAGAGTTTATTGTATGCACATATGCTCTTTTCCTGCTTTTGAATGTAATGTTTCACTCAAGTGTTCGATATGATTGCTTGCTCATATTCTTCTGAAATCTCTATATCTCTGTGAAGCGCTCCGATGGCCTAACGGGTCACGCTCGCGCTCTATAAAACAATAAATAACAGCTTCTGAAGTGACACTTTTCAATACACTGGAAACTAAAGAATTATTTCATCATGAAATGACACCACAAATGTTATCATTATTCTTTTTCTTAACCAAATATTCATGAAATTTCCATCTTGAAAACCCGAAAAAAATCAATGCAGGCCTAAAGGAATATTAGGAGTCCAGAGGAGGGCAGAATGTGAGAGCAGGATGTCTGTGAATCTTTCAGCAGAAGAAATCATATATCCTGAGCAGGCAGAGACAGCTCCCTCCCTGTAGTACAGAAATGTATATCTAGAGAGGGATAAAGATAGACAGGCAAGGACCCGAAAGGGGAAGGAGAGAAATAAGGCGGATAGACAGATGCAGCTTAAGCTTCATATTCAGCAACTTTTGCCTTAAAATAGCCCTCCTTGGTTCAGGTCTCTACGACTGACCCTTTCTCATCCGAGAAGTGAAGGTTTCTGCACTGGAGAAGCAAGGCCTCCAGCAGGCCTGATCAAAGGGTCGTTGGTGGATGTACATTAATCTCAATACCAGAACAGCAGGGGCTGCACATGTCACGCTTTATCTGCATTTATTTAGCAGGCGTGTCTGAATACCAGAACAGCTGACTGATGCCATTACCATGCAGGTGCAAGTAGTGGCGGCCTGTATGTCGATAGAGTGGCGGCCAGCGGGGAGGGAGGAGGGGCACGGACGGAAACGACACAATAAAACAAAAAACACTTACCTTCCACATTACCGTATCGCACTCTTCTACACTGCAGGCACAGGCTCCCAGAGTCAACTGCGGCCAATCCCGACGCTGCTTTAATGCTGCTGAGAGCAGCATCAGAATTGGTCTGAGCTCTGATGATGTTACACTTCCTTTAGACTGGGAGCCTGCGCCTGCTCTCTCCAACCCAGCAATCCTCGGGTTGGAGAGCTTCAGTGCACATGACTGTTTGGCCAACCTGAGACGGCTGGCCAGCCAGTCATGCACACTGAATAGGAGTGCAATCACTCCTCCACCAGCCGGGCATCCTCCTGGCCCCGTCCCCAAGCGTTGGCTCCAACAGCAAAATGTAAACAATAATAAACAAGGGTTTGTTGTAGTTTTTTTGTCGCTGATGACAGGTGAGGGGACCCTCCTCCACCAGGGCGGAGGAGCCGCCGCTGAGTGTAAGGTACACTGAGAATTGAAGTACTGACACCACAGACTGTGGGGATATCATAGTCCATTCAATCTGGAAGAAGAACTGTTGTTTTATGCTGGCTGAGCTATCATCAGGGCTGGCATAGTGCGCCTCTATACTGCCCAAATCCTTGCACGGACACCCATTCTTGAGACATTCACTGGTACTAAAGGGCCTCATGCACTCCTACAACCAAGGCTTCCTAACGGAGATAAAATAAATTTCCACCATGACCTGTTAGTTACTGCTAAACCTTTTCTACTCAGCCCTCACTTTTCTTCAAGTAATGAAACATCCACTATCTCTCAAAGTCTGCACTGCAATCCCAGTACCAACATATCTGCACAATGCCCCTCTGATTTGATTTGCTTCCTGCACTGAAATGCCAGAATGAAGATATTCAAATGGCTCTCACAATGCACCTCTATTAGTGCCAGGCACTGCTAGCACTCTACTGACATAGACATCGCTCTCACAACGCACCTCTATTAGTGCCTGGCACTGCTAGCACTCTACTGACATAGACATCGCTCTCACAATGCACCTCTATTAGTGCCTGGTACTGCTAGCACTCTACTGACATAGACATGGCTCTCACAATGCACCTCTATTAGTGCCTGGCACTGCTAGCACTCTACTGACATAGACATCGCTCTCACAACGCACCTCTATTAGTGCCAGGCACTGCTAGCACTCTACTGACATAGACATCGCTCTCACAATGCACCTCTATTAGTGCCTGGCACTGCTAGCACTCTACTGACAGACATCGCTCTCACAATGCACCGCTATTAGTGCCAGGCACTGCTAGCACTCTACGGACACAGACATCGCAATCACAATGCTCCTCTATTAGTGCCTGGCACTGCTAGCACTCTACTGACATAGACATCGCTCTCACAATGCACCTCTATTAGTGCCAGGCACTGCTAGCACTCTACTGACATAGACATCGCTCTCACAATGCACCTCTATTAGTGCCAGGCACTGCTAGCACTCTACTGACATAGACATCGTTCTCACAATGCACCTCTATTAGTGCCTGGCACTGCTAGAACTCTACTGACAGACATCGCTCTCACAATGCACCTCTATTAGTGCCAGGCACTGGTAGCACTCTACTGACATAGACATCGTTCTCACAATGCACCTCTATTAGTGCCTGGCACTGCTAGAACTCTACTGACCTAGACATAGCTCTCACAATGCACATCTATTAGTGCCAGGCACTGCTAGCACTCTACTGACATAGACATCACTCTCACAATGCACCTCTATTAGTGCCTGGTACTGCTAGCACTCTACTGACAGACATCGCTCTCACAATGCACCTCTATTAGTGCCTGGTACTGCTAGCACTCTACTGACATAGACATCGCTCTCACAATGCACCTCTATTAGTGCCAGGCACTGCTAGCACTCTACTGACAGACATCGCTCTCACAATGCACCTCTATTAGTGCCTGGCACTGCTAGCACTCTACTGACATAGACATCGCTCTCACGATGCACCTCTATTAGTGCCAGGCACTGCTAGCACTCTACTGACATAGACATCGCTCTCACAAAGCACCTCTATTAGTGCCAGGCACTGCTAGCACTTTACTGACATAGACATCGCTCTCACAATGCACCACTTTTAGTGCCTGGCACTGCTAGCACTCTACTGACATAGACATTGCTCTCACAATGCACCTCTATTAGTGCCAGGCACTGCTAGCACTCTACTGACAAAGACATCGTTCTCACAATGCACCTCTATTAGTGCCTGGCACTGCTAGCACTCTACTGACAGACATCGCTCTCACAATGCACCTCTATTAGTGCCAGGCACTGGTAGCACTCTACTGACATAGACATCGCAATCACAATGCACCTCTATTAGTGCCTGGCACTGCTAGCACTCTACTGACATAGACATAGCTCTCACAATGCACCTCTATTAGTGCCAGGCACTGCTAGCACTCTACTGACATAGACATGGCTCTCACAATGCACCTCTATTAGTGCCTGGCACTGCTAGCACTCTACTGGCATAGACATCGCTCTCACAATGCACCTCTATTAGTGCCTGGCACTGCTAGCACTCTACTGACATAGACATGGCTCTCACAATGCACCTCTATTAGTGCCAGGCACTGCTAGCACTCTACTGACATAGACATGGCTCTCACAATGCACCTCTATTAGTATCAGGCACTGCTAGCACTCTACTGGCATAGACATCGCTCTCACAATGCACCTCTATTAGTGCCAGGCACTGCTAGCACTCTACTGACATAGACATGGCTCTCACAATGCACCTCTATTAGTATCAGGCACTGCTAGCACTCTACTGACATAGACATCACTCTCACAATGCACCTCTATTAGTGCCTGGCACTGCTAGCACTCTACTGACAGACATCGCTCTCACAATGCACCTCTATTAGTGCCAGGCACTGGTAGCACTCTACTGACAAAGACATCGCAATCACAATGCACCTCTATTAGTGCCTGGCACTGCTAGCACTCTACTGACATAGACATAGCTCTCACAATGCACCTCTATTAGTGCCAGGCACTGCTAGCACTCAACGGACATAGACATGGCTCTCACAATGCACCTCTATTAGTGCCAGGCACTGCTAGCACTCTACTGACATAGACATCGCTCTCACAATGCACCTCTATTAGTGCCAGGCACTGCTAGCACTCTACTAACATAGACATCGCTCTCACAATGCACCTCTATTAGTGCCAGGCACTGCTAGCACTCTACTGACATAGACATCGCTCTCACAATGCACCTCTATTAGTGCCAGGCACTGCTAGCACTCTACTGACATAGACATCGCTCTCACAATGCACCTCTATTAGTGCCAGGCACTGCTAGCACTCTACTGACAGACATCGCTCTCACAATGCACCTCTATTAGTGCCTGGCACTGCTAGCACTCTACTGACAGACATCGCTCTCACAATGCACCTCTATTAGTGCCAGGCACTGCTAGCACTCTCCTGACATAGACATCGCTCTCACAATGCACCTCTATTAGTGCCTGGCACTGCTAGCACTCTACTGACATAGACATCGCTCTCACAATGCACCTCTATTAGTGCCTGGCACTGCTAGCACTCTACTGAAATAGACATAGCTCTCACAATGCACCTCTATTAGTGCCTGGCACTGCTACCACTCTACTGACATAGACATCGCTCTCACAATGCACCTCTATTAGTGCCTGGCACTGCTAGCACTCTACTGACATAGACATCGCTCTCACAATGCACCTCTATTAGTGCCAGGCACTACTAGCACTCTACTGACATAGACATCGCTCTCACAATGCACCTCGATTAGTGCCTGGCACTGCTAGAACTCTACTGACATAGACATAGCTCTCACAATGCAACTCTATTAGTGCCAGGCACTGCTAGCACTCTACTGACATAGACATCGCTCTCACAATGCACCTCTATTAGTGCCTGGTACTGCTAGCACTCTACTGACAGACATCGCTCTCACAATGCACCTCTATTAGTGCCTGGTACTGGTAGCACTCTACTGACATAGACATCGCTCTCACAATGCACCTCTATTAGTGCCAGGCACTGCTAGCACTCTACTGACATAGACATCGCTCTCACAATGCACCTCCATTAGTGCCTGGCACTGCTAGCACTCTACTGACATAGACATCGCTCTCACGATGCACCTCTATTAGTGCCAGGCACTGCTAGCACTCTACTGACATAGACATCGCTCTCACAAAGCACCTCTATTAGTGCCAGGCACTGCTAGCACTCTACTGACATAGACATCGCTCTCACAATGCACCTCTATTAGTGCCAGGCACTGCTAGCACTCTACTGACATAGACATCGCTCTCACAATGCACCTCTATTAGTGCCTGGCACTGCTAGCACTCTACTGACAGACATCGCTCTCAAAATGCACCTCTATTAGTGCCAGGCACTGGTAGCACTCTACTGACATAGACATCGCAATCACAATGCACCTCCATTAGTGCCTGGCACTGCTAGCACTCTACTGACATAGACATAGCTCTCACGATGCACCTCTATTAGTGCCAGGCACTGCTAGCACTCAACGGACATAGACATGGCTCTCACAATGCACCTCTATTAGTGCCAGGCACTGCTAGCACTCTACTGACATAGACATGGCTCTCACAATGCACCTCTATTAGTGCCAGGCACTGCTAGCACTCTACTGGCATAGACATCGCTCTCACAATGCACCTCTATTAGTGCCTGGCACTGCTAGCACTCTACTGACATAGACATAGCTCTCACAATGCACCTCTATTAGTGCCTGGCACTGCTAGCACTCTACTGACATAGACATCGCTCTCACAATGCACCTCTATTAGTGCCTGGCACTGCTAGCACTCTACTGACATAGACATCGCTCTCACAATGCACCTCTATTAGTGCCAGGCACTGCTAGCACTCTACTGACATAGACATCGCTCTCACAATGCACCTCTATTAGTGCCTGGCACTGCTAGCACTCTACTGACAGACATCGCTCTCACAATGCACCTCTATTAGTGCCAGGCACTGCTAGCACTCTACGGACACAGACATCGCAATCACAATGCACCTCTATTAGTGCCTGGCACTGCTAGCACTCTACTGACATAGACATCGCTCTCACAATGCACCTCTATTAGTACCTGGCACTGGTAGCACTCTGACATAGACATCGCTCTCACAATGCACCGCTATTAGTACCTGGCACTGCTAGCACTCTACTGACATAGACATAGCTCTCACAATGCACCTCTATTAGTACCTGGCACTGCTAGCACTCTACTGACATAGACATCGCTCTCACAATGCACCTCTATTAGTGCCAGGCACTGCTAGCACTCTACTGACAGACATCGCTCTCACAATGCACCTCTATTAGTGCCAGGCACTGGTAGCACTCTACTGACATAGACATCGCAATCACAATGCACCTCTATTAGTACCTGGCACTGCTAGCACTCTACTGACATAGACATCGCTCTCACACTGCACCTCGATTAGTGCCTGGCACTGCTAGCACTCTACTGACAGACATCGCTCTCACAATGCACCTCTATTAGTGCCAGGCACTGGTAGCACTCTACTGACATAGACATCGCAATCACAATGCACCTCTATTAGTGCCTGGCACTGCTAGCACTCTACTGACATAGACATAGCTCTCACAATGCACCTCTATTAGTGCCTGGCACTGCTAGAACTCTACTGACATAGACATAGCTCTCACAATGCACATCTATTAGTGCCAGGCACTGCTAGCACTCTACTGACATAGACATCGCTCTCACAATGCACCTCTATTAGTGCCTGGTACTGCTAGCACTCTACTGACAGACATCGCTCTCACAATGCACCTCTATTAGTGCCTGGTACTGCTAGCACTCTACTGACATAGACATCGCTCTCACATTGCACCTCTATTAGTGCCAGGCACTGCTAGCACTCTACTGACAGACATCGCTCTCACAATGCACCTCTATTAGTGCCAGGCACTGCTAGCACTCTACTGACATAGACATCGCTCTCACAAAGCACCTCTATTAGTGCCAGGCACTGCTAGCACTCTACTGACATAGACATCGCTCTCACAACGCACCTCTATTAGTGCCTGGCACTACTAGCACTCTACTGACATAGACATCACTCTCACAATGCACCTCTATTAGTGCCTGGCACTGCTAGCACTTTACTGACATGCATGTAGCTTTCACAGTGCACCTCTACAGTGACCTGTACCATGCAGCACTATCCCGCTGCCGAGACGTCCACAGTCTTTGCACAGTGCCCCTCCATTATGCACTATATTATGGCCTGCACTACTATCCCAGTAGTCAAGTATCAAGGGTTCACACCGTGCACCCCTTGTGTGAACTGCACCATGCACGGATATCCCTGTATTGAGGACCTTTACAGAGCCCAAAGGTTGCACCTCCATATTGGCAAAGTAAACATGAAGATAAGTTCCTACTGTTTGTCATAGTCTGTCCCTTAGCTCGATTATTTCCTGTCAATCCTTCATCCTCTGTCTCTTTCAGTCACTTTATTTTAACAACATTTGAAATTTTTCTGAAAAGGTAACGGGGGAGGATGTAGCCTAACGGTTAGGGCGGTGGGCTTCAAATCTGGAGTACCGGGTTTGAGTCTCAGCAATGAAGCTGAACATTCTGTGATTCTGGGCAAATCACTTAATCTCCCCGTGCCTAATAATGAATGTGTCCTATGTAACGCAAATGGTGCTCATGTAAAGCGCTCGGATACCTGATTTTGGGTCAAGATTGCACTATATAAAACTACGCGGGGAAAAAACAGTGCTTTTAATTAAAGGAAAACGTTAAATACTTTTAAATTCTCCTGTTGACATGAGACCACATCAGTATGTTAAGGGTTAATCCCTCCCCCTTTCAAAGCTCTTGGAGAAAGAACATTTACTGCAATTACTTGGAGTCACACTTCGATAAAGTCACGGTCAGCATCAGGCTTCTCAGCCCATTCTAAGCCATCATTACTTTACTGTATATTCATTAGGGGCATATTCACAGGTTTCGGTTCGTTGCACCTAAAGTAGTTTTACAATATTACTACTCGTATACCTCTGCCTCTAACTTATGTGTGAGGAGAACTGTGCAACGGGGAGCGAGATATCTGCACAGGTAGGTATACGTTTCAATAGCAAATGTGGAAGGGACAAGTGGGAGTGGCTGTTAAATGGGGAACATTTTCTACTAAATGGGAGGGGTTTAGACATGCTAGTGCTAACACCCACAAAAGAGGAAGACCATTGCTATTCGCCAACTGCATTTCTAAAGTAACTACAATCCTAAAGGTTCAAAACAGGTGTAAATGTACGGGTGCCCTGCCTTGGAGTAAGCCAAGCACCATCTATAGTCACGGACAGGTCCTGCAACACACTCCCATATTAAACAACACAGGCAGATAAATAAAATTACACCCTTTAGGTACTAACGTTAAAATAATTGTCAGTAATTTTTTTTTTTATATTAAATGTTAAAATATATATAATTATTAAATAATATTTTAAAAGTTAATGATTAACGTAATTAGAAATATTAAACTAAACTTATTAAAAAATAAAAATATTTCAATTAAACAAATTACATGTTAAATAAAAATGTGATGGAGAGGGATTTTTAAAAATTAATCATAAATTACTTTAATATGTTTATAATTTCTTAATACACATTTAATTTGACGTGAATGTGCTGCAACACTGTATTTTATTAATTATAGGTTAAAGATATTTGCAATTATTTTACATTTAAATTTTACATTAAAATATTTTGAAAGAATTATAAACTTTATACTCATTTGCCTTATATTTTCCCATAGGGAGATCTCTGCCACAGTGGTGGTGGGCTCAACCCATGTCTGCAAAGTTTTTAATAGTAACTTTACACTTGTAAATCCCATTGTAGGAGGCTCTATTCCATGAATTGAGAGAGTGGAAATGCATGCAAATCAACACCTATACTCAGAAATGGTGAAGAGCAAAAAATATATATTATAAAGTTAGAGTTACAACAAGGTTCAGTATTAAAAATACAGGTTTATAAATATATATATATATATATACACAGATGTGCTGCATTACCTTTGTGAATAGGCCCAATAGTGCTGCCATTTCTACAAAGTATTAAAGGACCTAATATTTTGTTAAAGCTCTGAGTTCCTGGATAAGACAGGTAAGTGATCCATCAGGGGATTCCACATAGCGCAAAATGCCATGCCAAGAATCTTATTACTTTCTTCTGAGCTTTTGACTGTATGACTTTCGGAGTCATGGTGAAACATTAATGCTTAGTGAAAGGCCCACCTATATTAAATTTGTCTCTTTTTTAAGTTCCTTTGTGACTTCTTGAAGGGTTCTTTTCTCATCTGGTGTAATATGGGACAAATCATAATATAACTGAATGGTACTCTCTGTAAAAACCCCTTTTTTTGCTTTGCCTTTCAAGATTTTTTCCTCGTAGATGCCTAGACTATTTTCACAAAAATGTTTCTCTGATGAACACACAGGTACATAAACAGGGGTTCGGTTCTCTGTGTTTCTACAACTTGTACTTCAAAGTCCTCTTTTTTCATTCAGCACATGTTGGATTGGAGCTCTGTAAAAGTCCTTTATATTTTCTCATTCAGCATTTCCTGTCACATTCTCAATCTTTGTTATCTCGACATGATCTTTCCTCCAGGTCATCGCACTAATCTCACAATTCCTTCAATTCTTCGACAGTATTTTCACACTGAATTCAGTTTTCAGCCAACACTGTATGCAAAGTGGTGACGACTTCTTCATTCGTGCTTACGTGGTCTTCAATGGATTGTATATCCTTTGTTATGTCTGACACAGGTAGTCATTTCAGTTTTGTGGCCAGCAATTGATCAGAAAAGGACTTGCTTAATTTTTTCTTGAATATTGGACAAGCATTTAAGTAAATCCTACTTTGTCAAAGGAGCCAGTTCATTTTTTTTAAGCGATTGTATTCCTCTAGATCAGTGTTGAGTCATCTCATTTGATGCCCCAGATGTTGCTGCTTTTAGTTTCTTTATCCAGGACCTAGCAGGTCCTCTGATTGCGTACAAATCCTTCTGCAATCTTCATGGAGAAGAAATCTATTGCTGATGCACCACTTTTAGGTCTCGCCTGGCGCAGGCTGTGCGCATGCGCAGTCTCGCTGTCGAGATTTAGTGTTAACAGGGTATTTTCTGCAAGGGGCTTTAAGCCCCGCCCCTCTTTTCCTTTGGCTGGCGTCACCGTTTATGCTAAACGGTGGCCAGCCATTGGAAAAGAGGTGTCGGTGACGTATTTGCTTGGCTTTCTGAGCCATCCCATTTGGACGGCCTGGCCTGCTTTGCATTCGTCGCAAAAGATTTCTTATCTTTATGGGGCCAAACACATGGCCCCATAAAGACAAGAAACCTTTTAGCAGGCGAGAAAGCCGAGCAAATACGTCATGGCAAGTGCTTGAAGCAGGTGTGTTTATGCAGCGGGTGGTAATCAACACTGCTGACTTCTTTCCTGGCTCGTAAGCTCCACGCACACTTGTGAAGATAGGAAACACGCCCCCACCCTTGCAACAGAAATCGGGAGGAGTAGTGACCCCCCCACCTTCGGCCCCCTCTTGAGTTGAAGCACATCAGGGAAGGATGAAAGTCTTAAGAAGTTACAGAACTGCATGCTCTGAAGAAATGGGAGTGTCCTTCCTAAATCAGTGGAAGTGGAGAGTATATATGGTAAAGGGGGCGGGGCGCCAGCTTGTGACCCAACTGTAGGCACCGTCCGCACCTGGGGTGATTAGTAAAGGCCTGGAGAAGCAAGTAGAACTTACTTATAAATCGTACTGCGCAGGAGCGGCTCCTACTAGTACTCCTGAGCAGGGCGAATGAGTAGACGGGGGGGGTGGTGGGGGGGGAGTGTTTCCATACCTGGTATTCTCCACAGCAGGCCATATCGGTGTCGGGTAGGAGCTCGGGTCACACCGGGGGAGAGGGGGTACGTGCCCGGGCGACCTCTGCTCCGGCCGCGCTGTAGTGTGCGGAGGCGGCCCCCGGACGCTCCCAGCCTAGACTTGCTGCACGCCCCCAGTACTAGGAGGGAGGGGTCATGGGACCGGGAGAGGCTGGTCACACGCGGCCAGCACATACCTGGCCGTACTCACAGGGGCTCAAGCACTTTTGGGGCTTCTGTGTTAGGAGCAACACGCACCTCGCACTGAAAACAAGTGCACGTCTCTGCTGTGCGCGTACCTGTTAATAGAAGAAAAACACCTACTGAGCGAGGCACTGGCAAACCTCACACAGGATTGCAAGCGCACCTTACGCAGAGATCAAACACACTTCATGCTTGTGCCAGAAGGGGCACAATCAAACCTAAACCTGCTGCAGACGCATACTGTTTGAGGAGCAGGCATGATTCATCCTATCAGGGGGTTCAAGCGTACCCCCCGAGTAAAGCGCCTGCATATCACTCTCTATCCGACGCTTGAAGGTGTACATAAGTATATGCAGCATGGTATAAAGAAAGACACATAGACCACAGCGCTGCTGGCAACTGGAGTGAGGGACAATCCTTCCACCTCCCTTGTATTAGCTGGGTCCCCTGACACAGGTGTAGATGGTGGTGTAAGTGGCAGTTCTCTGTCATGGGACTGCTCTAGAGCACACCCCAGGGCTTTAAGTGGGATGAAAAAACTGGAGGGTCTCTCAGAGGGACGTGGCCAATGTAATCAAGGGCGTGACTTAAAAACACATAAGCTAAAAATCTGTGCTTAGCATAATGTGCCACCGACTTGTATTTTGCTGTTTCTGTCATTGCATGATATATGATACAAGTAACTTTGGGGCATATTAGCAAGAACCACGTTAAAATTATCGCCGTTTTAGCGGCAGGAAACTGCCGCTAAAACGGCGATAACGGGCTTGCTAATATGCGTTATAGAATTTCAATAGAAGCCCAGGTTAGATGTCCTGCACATCTAACCTGGGCTTCTATTGGAATTATATAATGCATATTAGCAAGCCCATTATCGCCGTTTTAGCGGCAGGAAACTGCCGCTAAAACGGTGATAATTTTAACGAGGTTCTTGCTAATATGCCCCATTGTACCTACAACAAGTCTGGACTATTGGCTTTGTCAATGGTTGTTAGTTGCATAAGATAAATAAACAGCAACTATGGCTTGTATATAATATTGAAAAAGCTTCCACTTAAAGCCCTTGTGACACCACGACAATGTTGCTGCTTCTGAGTTTCAAAAAGAGAAGGGAAATCCAGAGAGAAAATGACTCTTTAAAGGATTTCCCTTCCCCTACAACTCACCTGGCATGACGTCATGACATAACTTCTCCGCTAGTGAGAAGAGAGCAGTGTGAGCATGGATGTGCCTGCTATCACTGCAGTCCGGAAAAAAACGGACTGCCTGTGCCAGGGTACAAAACAGAGCCCGATAGAGACCCGTTTCGAGCCCCTGTTTAAAAAGCTGCCGGTGCTCAGCACTGGTGAGACCCGGCCCACTTAAAGCCCTTTCGTATCCTTAGGACACTACACCCCTTCCCAAAACCAAAGGAAAGGCAGAATCCAAATAGAGGAAAATAAACAGGACACCACGACGAGTCAATCCTTCTCAAAGGCAGCTAGCGGTTGACAGCTATACACATGCAAAGGGGCATTGCAGCTCAAGTTCATGTTTACCTGACCTGAGACAGGGTACGAGCTTTGATGCAGAGAAACGTTTGAGGGCATTACATTAGGATCATGACCGGAGAGTAAAGAGTTGGTCCACTTTTCTGATGCTCAGAACAGTTTGTGGTTACTGCAGTGCTTAATTTATGAAAAAAGTTTATATATAGAAGTAAAAAACATATAAGTGCCAGTGCCCTCCTTAGGAGGCCCCTGCAGCTTGCGCCACACATTGCGGCTGCCAATGGCAGTACCAACAAACGCAATTTCTAATCATCACACTCTTAAAAGTGTGACAATTCAGCCTACTCTAGGCTCCCAAAGCTATAAAAATGGATTGGGCAGCAGTCAATAATCATTTTTAACAGTGCCACCATGTGGCAGACTGGTGCAAGCCCCGGTGTTGACAATTAAGTGCTGGTGCTGAGCCCTGGAGACCACCGGCTTAAGTGCCAACAGTGCATCAGGGGTGGTGAAGAAGTCAATTAAAAGGCTTACTTTTATTGTGTTGCCACACTCTCCGAACACAGTCTTGGAGTGACCTGAAAAGTTGTTGACAAGCTTCAAAAGTCCTCCTTTGGGCCACCTCCAAACACTGAGGTACTCTGGGCATCATTGGTAATAATTAGGGCTCCTGGTTTTATGGTATTTATTTTTTAAACATTTCGGTCTGTATTTATCCATATTTATTTTATTTTCCAGCTTATTAGTGTTTATCCAGATTTATTTTGCATTTTGTGAACAAATGAGGTGATAACTAGTATATTTCCGCATTTATTTACCAGATAAATGTGCACACATACTTTGATGCCTGTCAGGTTTTAGCACATTACACAGCCAAAAATAATATAATATATCCACATGAAAATATTAGCAAAATAGCACAAACACATGTTGAGTTGCAGTAATTTAAGCAAATCTCATTCAATTTTGTAACTCCCCATGCTGCCAGTATGTACAGCTATTGGCCTTAAAGTCTTTAATCTCAGGATGGAGAGTCACTCAAAAGAAGCCAAATTATCTGTACTTTTTCTGCTTTTAAAATAGATACGGACAGGAAACGCAATGTGTTTTTTGTCTGTATTTAACTGTAAAAGTCAGTGAAAACTAAAAAGAGGGAGTCCTAGTTATAATGCAAGCAAATACACTGGTTCCCCAAGATATAATTGGAGTGCAAATAGCCAATCAGACAACTGGACCTTAGAGCTGCTGCACCTGCTGCACTAATCATAGCTGCACCTCTACTCGTGGACCTCCATGTTCCCCAGGCTACCATGTCTTTCTTCATCGCCATCCTCCACTGAGTTTCTCCTTCCTTTCTCACTCTCCCCAACCCCTAGCTCCGTCTCTCGCTCCCCCCTCTTCTGTCTGTCTCTCTCTCTTCCTTATCATTTTACCCTTCTCTCTCTCAACATCCTTATTTCCAGTCAGTTTCGTATCCTCTTTTATTGTATCTTTTACTCACCCTTACCTCCTTTCTCTGTGATCCTTAACTCCTCCAATTCTATCAACCAATTTCTTCTCATACATTTCTCACTTATCTTCTACTCTTTGAACAGAAATAAAGGCACGGAGGGAATGAATATCTTTGGTGCCAGTGAAGGCAACAGACACGGGTCAGAACATCTGAGCGCCCTCAAAAAACTATATTAACCGCACATATCTTGTTGAAGGTGACTAATAAAGACCCCCTCGAAGAAGAGGTCTGTTGCTAGGTAAACAAAACAGTTTAAACGCTGTCCATCATTAGGGTGTCGTGCAGACAGCAGGACCCGGCAGCAGACTTGGCGCCAGAAGGGAGGAGAGCAGAGTCATATGGCCCCCAGGCCCGCTCCCCCGCTGACAGCAGCCTCCCGGCGCCCATTTACGCAGCAGCTTGCAGCGGCCACATCTGCAGCCGGGGCTCGTGCCCCCGACAAGGCGGCCTCCATGTTGTTTTCATCTGAGCCCTGCCTGGCGCGGGCGGGTGCAGAGGAAAGGGGGAAAGATTAACCATCAAAAAGAACAATGTTACAGACAGAGGGAGAAAGAGGAGTGGTGGCTGGAAGAGGCACTGTGCAATCCTGGCACTCTTCTGTCATTTTAAATAAAAATGCACCATTCATTCAGTTTCAGATTAGAAGGCATTTTCTCTCCTTATGTAATTTCAGCGGGTGTAAATTTCCTACACAATTTACTGAAAACAGCCTCCATGTTGACACCTGGTGTGTGGTACATGCTGCTATAGAACACAATCAATTAAATTAATACTGTCACGTGAGTTGCAATGTAACAGTATCTGCGAGCAGCAGATTTTGATTTTTTTTCATCATGCATTAAATAAAATCGTCAGCCTTTTAATAAACAAATGTAAGCAGCATTTGTCACAGAGCCACTCACTGCGTGCGTATAGGGCTAGCTTTAGCCTAGCAGATTTGTTTTTAAATAGAAATACAACACACAGATTTCGTCGTGCTAAAAGTCCACAGCAAACACAGAGCAATCCCTTAAGGACAACAAGCATTTGCAATGCAATAGGTCTTGCATTTAAGCTATTGGCATTTAAAATAACAATGCCTTTTATTTAAGTTTTAAAAACCAAAACATAAATATAAGGCATTATCCTTTACAATGCCAATAGCTCAAACTCTCGTAAATGCGAGACCTATTGCATTGCAAATGCTTGTTTTTTAGGTCTCGCCTAGCTATTGCGTTTACGCAATCGCTATGCGAGACTCTAGTAAGAGGGGCATTTCAAAGTGCTCCCAAAAGTGGATTGCATGGCGAGCACGCGCACAATCACGTGCATCGTGCCGCCATGCAATCCGTTTTGAGGAAGCGCTTCAGCCCACTGGCGCGTGCACGTGTAGCCACAGCCTCGGCATCATACTTCAAAGGGTCCGCTCCCCCGCCTTTACTTTCATCAGCGTAGGGAAGTGCACACGCGCGTGCATTTTTTTTGTCCGTGTGCTTTCGCCAGGTGTTGCCTAACCACGTTCCACCCGCCTTGTGCTCGCTCTGCCGTCTCTTCCAAATGCTCGGGATGAAAAGAGGCCCCTTCCTTGGTGACATGACTCTGTGCTGGGACTGGACCCCTCATATGCCATCCCTAAGAACCCTGCTATTCAAACCTCGCGCGCTGCTTTATCCCGCGTGCCCTCTGTTATGGCTGACGCCACGCGAAATACTCGATTTCGGCCGCACCGTCTTCTAGCTTTAGATGCTGCTGTGAACAATCTGGCCGGGCTTTGGATCACACACAACATCCAAACTGGAGCCGCTGTGCTGGGAGGCATTTAAAAAGCGCACGTCGACAGCAAGTCACTTGCACTCATAACATTGTGTCGTGTGATTTTATTATTGCCTGAAAAGTGCTGGACGCACAAGGAATTCTGCAGCAGGGTTTTTTTCAAACACGTGTGTGCGTGTGCGTTTTACTTAATTCCAAACCTGTGTAAATGTAAGTTTCTCAGCTGCTGTTGTACCTGCATCACTTGTGGGTGATACATAAGCATGCAGTGTGCTATAGCTGCTGTGTGTTTCTGTGAAGGATGCTTTCATTTCTACTGTCTTGTCCATGACGCAGCACTGCTAAGGCTTATGCAGCGCTATTAGAAGTACAGCAGTGTTGGTCAGTCGGGCTGGTAACGGCTTCCTATACTCCCCACCACATTGCTTTCTGAGGAGGAAGAGGGATGACGAAGACTTGCCCCCCCCCCCCCTTAACTGGGATCATCTTCTCTCACACAGACCATGACGCACGATCTCATCACACACATCCTTACTGCAGACAGAAAGGCGCTGCCCTGTAAAGAGCCCAATCCGTTACTTGATTCAGAGGGAGCGAGCGCCAGAGAGCTACAGACAATAAAAAAATGCTTCTTCGACAAGTACTGCTCATTCACGCATCAAACAGGCCCTGGCAAAGGCCACAGATGGTTAATAATAGATGAATATTAATTATTGTGCAAGACAACATTAGAGGATGACGGTTGTGGTCCGTCGGCTAGACTGCCGACTTTGGTGCTGGAAACCAGTGTTCGAGCCTCAGGGTTGCGTCCACATCCTGTGATTCTGGGGAAATCAGTTATCTCCCCGTGCCTGAATGTAAATGCGGAGCTCATGTAAAGCGCTCCAATACCTTCGGGTCGAGTTCACGCTATATAAATATGCACACACAAAAAAAAAAATGAATACTTGAAACAGTAAACACGTTCACAGGGATTACCCTTCCCACAACAGAGAAATACTACTAATTATACTCGGTTTTACTCCTTTGAACTCTCGTGCATCCTCCGAGCTGCCTCGCGGGACAGATGCACTGTCACGACGAGAGCAGCCATTTCAAAATTCACTAGTTTCCCAATAACCCAGTCTGGGGGCACCTCCAGGACCAAGGTTCTGGAGGGCCGAAACGAGTCTTGTCCATCAGGCATCGGAGTGCGCACCCACAGACTGGTTTATTGGGAAATGTGGTAATTATCATATTAGTGTATTACACATGGCGCTGAATATAATCGGTTTCAAATCATTATTTAGTACAGATATTACCATGATTTAGATTTTAAGTCACTAGTTGACCTGCCTCCTATTTGAACGCTTGAACTGCAGGTCAGGCAGACGTCAGGAATAATATATTTCGGGTCAGTCCGCGGACCCCGGGAACGACTGTGATCAATGTACAGCATGAATTAATGAACACGTCTGGCACAGCACTCAATGCGCTGTAAAAGTGGAGTAGCATAGAGCTCCCAGTCCTGCCCCCGTTAGTAGTATGGCATTCCCGTTGATAAGAGTCACTTTTGCCCCCGTTAAAAAATGTAGCAGCTCTTCCGAGTATTCCCAGTACAGCCCCATTAAAAGTGCAGCAGTCCTACGGAAAACTCCCAGTACAGCCCCAATTAAACTGTAGCAATACTTATACCCTTGAGCTGACAAGGTGAGCCCCCCCCCCATCCCCCCCCCCCCCCCCCAAGTATGGAAAACAACTGTGCAGCATGGCTGGCAGCTAGGCAGTGCCCCTAGTGTGTTCCATTCAATGGCAGGGCAACCACTAGATGGCACTAAGCTAACGCGGCTGTCCGCCTGAGGGCAGTTAATGTGAGAAGTTGGCCTGGCATATGCTGGTCACTAGTTATAGTGGCCACCTTGCACCAGTCTAATTCGACTCTTATGGTAGATACGTTTAAGACAACCTTTTAAAGAAAGCTATCCTAGTGGTAGCTGTGAAGGGCAGCCTTCAGGCTAAGTCTCTAAGGAATGTAAAGCAGCTTGTTTTACCTTATAATCTCTTGAATTACTAAATGAAAAGGACACCACACAGGTATATATATCAAATATATATGTATTTATTTCTAGACACACTCTACTAATCTCTTTATGAGACTAGAAGCCAGGTAAACATTCAAATATCAACAGTTCTCAATAAATTAAGCACAAATATGGCTGGAGCCCTAGGGGCGTACCAGACCATATACTAAAAAAATGGTTTAACAAATGACAAAGCCTAGGGCCTTGGGAATCGCTGGGGCTTTACTACTGCAGTGTTAGCAGGTAAGTAACAAGCCCACGGGAGACGCGTGCAGTGTCTAAACACAGCCGCGGGTTTCCTATAGGTTACAATGGAGCAAGTCGCGGTTTGTATTTTAAAGTTTTAGGGCACTTCAAAGAAGTCAACAAGCAAGCCACTTACAGGGTAAGTATTTCGAGGGCCAACACACACTTGGGCACCGGAGTGCACGAGTTACCTCACCCAGGGAAGCCGGGTGCATAGGTGTCTTTTGGTGTCGGGTCGCGATGCTGTTTTCAATGGAGACCAATGAAGACTTGCTGCTTGAGACGACTGAAGAGGTGTCCGCTGGAATCCGAAGGTGGATTGAAGATGAAGAGGACCTGAAAACTTAAGGGACAGTGTTCAAAGTCACTTGCCAGTGACCGGTGGCCAGCAGGATGGATGACCACAGATGTCGCTTCAGGTCGTCGATGGTGTTTTGTCTCTTCGCTCACGAGGTCCAGGAGGGATCGACGATGACCAGCAGCTGGATTCGGAGTGTCCCAAGACGTCTGCAGCTGATGACGGTGTCGGCAACCGGATTGGAGCCAACAAGCCTTGGCAACTGCAAGTCTCGTGTGGACTGAAGATAGTCGGTGATGCAGACCAGCAAGGTCTGATGGACTTACCCAGCGAGGGTATGTGAGGGCAGGCCCGGAGCAACCAGGAGAGCCCTTGAAGTCGGTTAGAAAGTCATCGAGGGAGTCACTAGCCAACGGGCAAGGAACCGCGAAGACGCCTTCACAGGAAAAGTTTCACAGGAGCCCACGGTCACTCGGGACAGGGTAGGCCGCTGATTTTTGGAACAAGACCTGCTAGGGACTTGGGCCACAAATGGTCCAAAGCACAAGTTTGTAGAATGTTGTTTAGGGTTTGCACTAGAAATCAGTGCACGGTTCCCAGGTATTGCTGTTCCTCGTCACTCGTGGGGTCCAGATGCCACAGCTTCGCTGGGGGCTCAAAATGGCCGTAGAGAGGTCAGGAAATCCGCTTCTGGGGCTGCAGGGACTTCGGACTCCGGCGGGAGCGGTGAAGTTCGCAACCGTTGATTGAGGTTATAGGTGCCTGCCAAATAGGGGAGTCACTCCTTGACTCCAAGGGAGATTCTTCAGTCTTCCAGAGATAGTGGAACGTCGAAGGGCCAGGATTCTTCTTAGTAGAGCGTCGTCCAGGGTAATCTGAATTGCATTGGCAATGCTTGCTATCTTATAGTGAAGACAGGGGAGGGACTAGCTCTATGACCACTCCTGTAGGAGGGTCAGGGTAGTGGGTGGTTACACCCACTTCCCTTTGTCCAGTTTCGCGCCAGAGCAGGGGCAGGTAGCCCCTGAACCGATTTGAGCTGGCATATGCACAGAGGAGCCTACTGCTCCCCCAGTGCAGGACTTCAAAGCACTCTAAGAGTGCACCCACCCAGCTCCAATACACTAAATCCTGTCTGGGAGGTGGTGACACCTCCCTGTGACAGGATACCTTTTGTTGGGCTTCCTCCACTGCGAGTTTCGGTCAGCAGCAGGAGGGCAGCCCAGTGTCTGTGCTGGTGGCATCCATTTTGTGATGCCAGGGCTCTAGGAGATTTCTACCGTTTAGTACAGTGGGTACATGTCATCCCCTCTAGAAGGGTGAGATCATACTCCCACACCAGTTACTGGTGTGGGGGTATGATTCCAAGTTGTTTGACACCAAACACGACATGTTTTGATGCAGTCATTCCAAAGTTAGCATTTACCGCGAGGTTATAATGCACTTAAGAGTATATGGTTTAACCGCATCCACAAACAGCAGCAGAGAATAGACTCTGCCAGCTGCAGAGGGGTCCTGCTCATGCAGAAGCACCCCCTCACATAGTAAAACAAGCACCCTGCCCTCAGGATTGATAGGGCTTGCAAGAGGGGTGGCTGATAGGTTTATATGTGTGTGTATGGTGAGATATAGGAACCTATACCTCAGTGAGGAGTGCTAGCACTACCTCACACAGGCTGCAATAGCAGGCCTGTGGTGTCAGATTGAGAATGCTTCCCAGGGGTGGCATAATACATGCTGCAGCCCCTGGTAGGCCTGTAAAGTACCAATGCCCTAGGTACTCTCACGCACTCTTCATATATCTGCATTTTGGTATCTGAGACGACTGGCAGCCATCGGAAGGACTGGTCGAGTGATGCACAGAACAATGGTTAGAAGACTGCTCTGGATGTGTGTGTGCACGCGCGTGTTAGTTTGTGGCGGCGTCTCAGGCTATCTGTCGACACGTGTTGGATACGGTTATCAAGATTGGCTGCCGCAGGTGGTGGTGGGTGTTCGAGGTGGCTGTAGTTTAATGCATGCTGTTGTGTGTGCTGCCACCAGACTAATGTGGGTGGGACACCACGTGCCATCCGCCTTCCACCCTTCCTTGTACACTCGACCAGGACTGATATCTCTTCCAGTACAGGTAGAGCCATAAATGTAGTGATGGAGGATACAGTCAGTTTTGTTTGAGTTTGCTGCGTGCGCTCCGTCGGCTCAGTCACCATCACCCTTTGACTGGTCTTTATTACGTTGCTGATGTTTCCAGAACCAGATTATGAATGAAACACCCCCGCTGGTTTTCCAGATTTCAAGCGTCCATTCATCGAAACACCCATTTAATTACGAAGAACTTTGTGCAAAACGTTAACTCGTTTCCTCTTCAGCTAGAGCGGGCTCAGCTCTAGTGAAAGATTTATGTATTGAAATAGAAAAGGTGAACGCTTTCATTGGCTCGCTATTGAGCCCAATTCATTAATACTAAAGCCGAGCTTCCATTTATAAATTGTGCATGACTGATGTTTAAGTGTTACCATGAATCACTTAATGTTTGGAGAGAATCAAAGCAGATGAGATTAAGAAAAACATTGTTGTGCGTTGTTCCTGTCGTCAGTTGTGTAAAGTTGCAGGCAGGGAGCTGTGCCCTCTGGTTCGCAGGACAGCCCTGTGCGTCTGCTTATGGAAATTAAAGGCTCACAGACGTTATTCAGATAAGTCACAGACTACCAGTGCTCCTGTTTCTCACTCATTCATTCGGGAATTCAGCATCACTCGCAACCTTTCGATGCGCAGGTGGCTTCGCAAAACCATCATGTTGCGCAAAACTGTCACTGAAGACGTTTAGCAAAACATGGGTCGTATGCGTGTGAAAGATGCGTTATTGGTAGTCTCGAGCAAAAAATTCTATAAGGGATCTTTGTCTACATCCTACATAATAATTGTATTGGGACTTTATTTTTTTGCAAATTTGTAGGTCGGTTTTTAAATAACCCATAATGTAGGATGCATGGGCTTTTCTTCGTGTGGGTGTGTGATAGACTGTTAAACTATTTTGTCTTTAATTCTCTATCAAGTGGAGTACACAACAGAAACAAGCATTGAAAATGCAATAGGTCTCGCCTTTGATTAAGTTAAAGCATTTGCTTTGCTAATGGTATTGTATAGCAAAGCAAATGGCTTTAACTTCATGAAAGGCGAGACCTATTGCATTTTTAATGCTTGTTTTCCCAGTGAATACTTTCGGTTCCCCCCACCTAGCCATTAAGATGTTCCGGCCGCCCCTACTTCTGTCTCTATCTCACAGATAGTTTATCACTTCATTATTAGACTGCAGTGACATCTGGTGGCGCAAATGGATAATTACAGAACCCAACGAACACTTCACTAGACCACATTTACTTAAATATATCTAGGGAGACTGCTTGAAAAGCAAGTGATATAAACCGAATCAAGGGTGTAGGCGATACACAATTTCTGGGAAAGGGTGAGGGCGTGGTGTTACCGAGAGCCCTGGGACAGTCGAACTAGGGCTCTGGCTTGGCTCGAAGGGCCAAAGCACGAGCGGAGTCATCAAAAGATGTAAACCAGGCAACACATGTATTGAAAAAATATGATAAATTTAAAATCAAAAATGTGTTTAACTTTTCACAGTGTCTCAAGTATAGATAAGATTATATCCCGGAATTGAGTGACGTTTTTGAAATAAAATTTTGATGAACATGAAACATTCAAGTATAGCCCCATGTCTTGGTGACGTTGCCTCAAGTTACCCAAAATGTGTAATTTCTGTGTTTTCCATGTACTCTGTTTACATAGTGTATATGGTTATTAAATGTGAAGCACAATTAGAAAATTGGAATGTTGCGAGCTCCTTTGAAGACAATGGAGTGCTTTGGGCTTCTAAAGGCTGGTAGAAGCCCGAAGCATCAACATTCCAGTGGTTGTTCGCAGCAACAGAACAAAGGCCTCACGGAGCCCGGGGGATTCCAACCCCCATGAGGCCTTTGTCTTACAAATTAGAACAGTCTGCCCTCTAGGGGTGGCATGTTCTAATAGCCTTAGCCTGTGTAGCTGGCTCTACTGGCCATTAAGGCATGTTCACTTATTAAAGGCCCTTGCCTTCAGCGCGGACCTTTAATGGCTGGTAGAGCACGCTACGGTGGGCTCTGAGGCTATATTAGAACATTGGAATGGTGAGAGCTCCATTGAAGACAGTGGAGCAGCAGCGGCCTATATGAACGGGTATAGAGCCGCTACTCTCAACAATTTCAGTGTCTTGATACACAGCATCTGCCTTTCTCTTTTCCCTACCTCTCGAAGATGTATTAATTAGGCAGAGGAAAAAGAAAGGTTGATGCGGTGCAGGAGGACACGTCGCATTCACCCTTCCCTCCTCCTGTAGCTCAGTTGTACTACGACTTCAGATGGAGGTAGGGGTGAATGCTGCTCAGTTCGTAGGTCTACATGGCATGGCTGAACTACAAAAAGCAGTTCAGCCAAGACGGGGAGAACCGGGGGGGGGGGGTGACTTCAGCCCCTTTTCACAGCTCTTGCTGTGAATGTTCAAAAGCTAACAGTTGTGGCCCTGCACGTGGCTGTTGGCTGTAGAACAAGAGCTGTGAACAAAGGCCTCATGGAGCCCAAGGGAATTTCGATCCCCTTGGGTTCCGTGCAGCCTTTGTTTTAGCAATTAGAACATTCTGCCCTGATGGGTCAGAATGTTCCAATAGCTATATCGCCCACCGTAGCTGGGCTATACCGGCCATTAAAGACCCGCAAACAAACACTAGAGTGGGCCTTTAATGGCCGATATAGCCCGCTACGGCGGGCTATAAAGCTATATTATATAAGGCATATACAAGTGAGGTTTTTGTAGAGTGCAGATTCTGTATTTTTGTGCTCTCAAACTGGATGGTTTAGGAAAATGCTACATATGGCAATAAGGTGATGGACTATGGATCACACCATTCGGTTTAGTGGCTAAGCCAGGTTATGAGTATAGGTCTTCATATAGTACAGTTTAGAGACTGTAAGATCACATCCTTTTCACTTCCGTTTAACAGTAAAAGTCTGTGCTTTGTATTCAGTTATTCAATCATTCTTTTTTAATTAGTGCTAGTCTATGAAGTTCAATAAATACATTTATCACACCCTAAATCAAACTGACAATGTACACACTATACATGTGCATCATCCTATGATTTAGAGGTGTGCTTTTCAGTTTGAGTTTCGTCTTTAGAGTCTGTGGAAAGAATCCAGACACTAAAGTTATGTGTAAGATCCCGGCCAATAGGATACGGCAGGTGGTGAGACGACTGGTTTATGACAATCACTGTTGACTCAACCCCTGTGCCGGAGCATGGCAATAGTTATTTGTAGACTTACAAACATTCTGCATTCAATTATGCATAGTGAGGAAGAGCTTTGTCTGGTGGCAGTGCATCCGGTCCAGTATTCTGAGTCTTGGTCTGCTTTCTGTGTATCTGCAGATAACAAGTTTATTTCCTGACACCCTTTTGAGGTTGATAAATTGAGTACTTTTAAATAAGGTGATATAACATCTGCTATATAAAATGCTTAAAAACAGCACAACAGTCTTATTATGTGGTACATAGCTTGTGTTTGGAAAAGAGATCAAACTCTCCAGGATTTCGTGATTTGAAAAAAAAAGTTAAATCAGCAGTTTTGGAAAAAGCACATGCTTTTTACAAAACTGGCTCCGAAATTTAAAGAATGCGCCGACTGGGCCAATAGGAGGCAGGCAAGGTGGTGTTTGATTATTTACTCTTCACCTGCCTCCTGTTTCCCATTCTTCGTCACCGGGAAAAGACGCAAGAGAAACCTATACGTTGAGGACCAGCACACCAAGATCATGTAGGTTATTTCTATCCTGGTATCCTACAGCAGTGTGGTTCCATATCCTCACTCGGGGCACCTAGAAATAGAATGGTGTAGTGTATGAGAGAGCAATGGGATCAGGGGGAAGTGGCGTGGCAAAAAAAGTTTTTAAAAAACGGCCCTGGCTGGCAATTAAAAAAAATGTAATCTAGACCCCAAAGCCCATGGGGCACGCAGCAGGCCCAGGGAGGGCATTTTTTGTATGCAGTTTCGGGCCCAGGGGACATTTTTAAAAATAATTTTTTAGGGCTCCCCAACCACAGGGCATGCGGCAGGCCCAGGAGGCAATATTTTTTATTTAAATGTAGGGCCTACCACCCATGGGGCAGGTGGCGGGCCCAGGGGTAATTTTTGTTAATCCAGTTTTGAACACACAGCGGGCCCAGGCGGGCATCTTTTAAATTAGGTTTTGGGCCCATGGGTGCAAATCTGGGTCTTGCTACCCATGGGGCACGGGGGGCATTTTTTAATGCAGTTTCGGGCCTCGCCACCCCAGTGTACTGAAAAAATAGCATAATAAAGTGTCGCAAAATTTGCATATTTGTGCTGCAAAATTTGCTAATTCATGCTGCAATATCCTGAAGTGACTGGAAGATGCATACGTGATATTCAGACAGTCTTTCTCAGTTGTTTTTCGCAGTTGTAGTGCACTGCTCTTAATAGTAGTGGCTCTGATACATTAACTGAGGGTCAGCACTTGGTCTACTGTGTCAGCAGGCTGATGAGCCTTAGAGAATCGTTCTACATCTGATATAGTGCAGGCTTGGCTGGAATGCAAATGTTTATTTGTCCACAGTGAACGCGTTTCTATCACATGTATTTATTCAAATTATATAATCAGTTGCTTTCTGTCCCATAATGAAAGAAAAGGTGGTTGTTTTGCTATACATTCAGTGACCGCGCGTGACCAAGTGCTTGATTAAATGGGGTGTGTGGGACATTTTAGTTTCGCTGTATGCTGTGCATTATTCGCCATCTAGTGGTTGGGGCTGGAATTGTCTCATTCTGGTCTGTTTTTTAGGTCTCGCCTGAGCCAGTGCGCATTCGCTGCTCTGCGAGACATTTAGTAAGGGCTTTAAACATTGGAACTTGTGTGTGTGCTTTTGTTTTCTTCACCCTCTAGTGGCCTTTGCATCCGTCTTTCTAAGAAAGACAGCACGCAATTGGCCAAATACAGGTGCATGTCCCGCCTTCTTTCTCTTGTGGCCTAGGGTCCGCGGGAGCGAGCATGAGCCCCATATGTTTTCAATTATCGTGCCGCATCTCGCGGTCGCGTTAATTGGAAACATATGGTCAAACGTGGCGCTTTCACTTTCGCTCGCGCACCACTTCCGGGCATGTTATAAGCGCACTGACGTTTACAAACTATGCAAGGGCTTTTCCAAAGCACTTTTTGAAGCAGTGCCAAGATTATGTGAAATGTCTTTATTCCTTTAAACGTGCCCTTCAGACGCATTACACTTCAAAGGTGGCTAATGTATGCTGCCTGGCTTGGCGGCTGTTGCTCGGCGCGGCCTTTGTGTGCGCGGTTTTATGGTGTGAAGAAGCACCGTGGCATCCCCTCCCCTCATCAATTGACTGTGAGCGAGCTGGGCTGCCTAGAAAGTTCATTCCCACCCAGTGTGATCATGTGACGTGCCCTCGTACCCCCCTCTTAAGTCCCCCTTAGGTACTTATTGTAAGCGTTATTTTTGTACAACTAAAGCGCTGGGTATATATGAAGAATACTACTAAGAGTGTTAGGTAGTAGTTGCTCATTAATTATCATGCTGCCAGGTGTGAAGTGGGCCCTGAATGTGTAAGCCCTGCCAGCCTGTTTGATCAGCGCTGCCCTCTAAGGGCAGACGGGCCTTTGCTGTCTGCGGCCTCCTGTCACCGGATGTGGATTGGGAGCCAGCCATGTCTGCGGCGGGGTGGGATGCAGAGGGAGGCGGCGTGTGGCATGGAGCGGGGCACTGACTGGTTTGATGTACATAGGTACCGTACGATGGTGTGTAGGATGGCAAGAGTCCACTGGACGTACGAGCTCGGGAGTGGCAGCAGTGCAAGGGGAGCACGCAAGGCGTGGACGGTAACAGGCAGCCCTGCAAGAGAGCAGCACTGGACATGGCCCCAGGGAAAGTGTGCACATGCAGCATGGAGGACAGAGCCACCGTTGCCGATGGGGCACTCGTAGATGCAGCTTAAAATGGGAGGGGTGTCACAAGCAGCAGGTAGCACAGTCGTTCTTTACGTGGATTGAGCCACAGAACGGGAAGGCCAAAAGCAGGGGTCTTAGGCATCTGAAATGGATTCCCGTAGCAGGGCACAAGACTACAAAGAACAGGGCGGTGTGGCGCAGGTGAATGCGTGTGGCAGATATGACATCATCGGGCGTCAACGGGAGCTTTGCACTGGCAGTTTATAGGGTGACCAGATGTCCCGGATTTGCCGGGTCAGTCACGGTTTTTCAACAGCTGTCTCCACAGATTTGGTAAATTTGGGTCATGTCCCGGTTATTATAGAGGGTCAACTTAAAACAATGGGAGCCTTTTATTAGGTGTTTCCAAATCAGGGCTAGTTAGCAGCTGTTATAAGTTAGTAATTTAATTAATGGGTATGATGCTGGTTTTGGACATAACAATTTTTTTTTTCTCAGTGCCTCTTCTGCGTTAATGAGGGTTCTCATTCTTTGCCACTTCGTTGATGTAAAATTGATGTTGTTCTTCTATTTTTGGGAAATGTCCTGGTTTTTGGGTCGCATGGTCTAGCAGTGTAGCGTGCCAGGATTGAATGTTAACTACAACCGCGCCTCGCTTTCCCGTCAAAGAACAGCTCATCCTATTTTCTACCCAGCTCGCCCCTAGGACAATGAAGTGCTTATTGCTGGTTCAACAGGATAATAAGGGCTCAGATGTCTTTCTTACATCGGAAGCCCCGTCAAGCTAGCGCTTGAATATAGCACGAACAGAAGAGATTCAGCCATTCGTGTCAGATCAATTAGGCGGAATCTCGGTTTAACAAAGTAGCAACCCTAAAATAATTCCAGGTTCTTCGCTCACTATTATGCCATTGGCATCGCTAACAAGGTGGTAATTTCAACAAAAAAATTGCTTTGTAACATTACTTCCCAAGTTAACTGAATTACTTTTATAGATGTCGGAAGGATGAAAGGCTGAGGGGGCCCTGTCGAGCTACACATCCTGTGCATTGAAGAATGTAGATAGCCCCCTCGCCCTTCACGGGCTTTTTGTTGAAAATCTTCACTCGGCTGCAGAAAGTATTTACCGCTTACCGATGTTTATGAACAGTTTTATGCCACATGTGTATGAAACAGGAAGGGATCTAAGCAACATTAGGCCCCTAGGTCTACTGTAGTGGGCTGCCAGTTAAGTGCGAATAGAGTGTTCTCTCTGTTCATCCGATTGCGACTCGCCTTTCAGTCAACAAATAAAAACAAACAATGCAGGGATTAATTCATCTAAGATTGAATCGTTTACATGGGGCAAACTTCGGATTTGCTTGAGCATTTTACACAACTGTTTAATTTCACACATAAGGGAGAAGAATGCGGTATACAGCCAGGAAGCACGACCTCCTCTCCCAGTCCTACGTTTCACGCATAGCTAAATTGTCTTGTATTGTAATTGAATTTATATAGCGCACACAACCCTTGACGAGGCGCTGAAGCGCTTATTGTGCAGCCCTGGGTAAATCCTTATTTCCGCGTGTCTTGGTTCCTTTTTCTCCAGGCACCGCTGTAGACATGAGTGTAGCATTAGCAGGTGCCGCGAGGTCCCTGTGCCTCACCTGGGGCAGTGTGCTTGCATCATGGACCACTAAGCACCAGGTCCCAGGAGCACATTGTCTTGTGGCTGGTGAGAATGACCCCTGTGTCCTCGGGGTCGAGTCTCGAGCGCCCCTGGACAGCAGCACCCCTCCCAGGCTGTGAAATGCAAAGCTGCACGTGCAGATCGGTGTAAGTCGGGGAGGAAGCAGCCTATGGGTGCCCCAGCCTGAGTCTGCCATTTGCATTAAATTGTCACTCGACTTCCTCTGTGGGTTTTACATTTCCCCACTTCGGGGCATGTCTGAGGAGTCGGACTCTATTGTATGGAGAAGAGCAGCAGTCCAGACTCCTGTTAATGTCTTAGGGTGATTCAGAGAAGAATAATTCAACACGCCACACGCATTTTTTGTGTTTTTACCACCTACAATGCTTTGCTGCTATCAGTCGTTGGGCTTCTGCGCTCAATGTGGTCCCTCTACAACAGATTCACTGCCTTCGCCAATAGTCGGACCACATACAACAGAGGCGTAATCATCCGCAATGCAGGAGGTGCAGTGGCACCGGGCCCCACTGCACCACCAATAATAGATATGTTTTTTTTACTGTTAAGTCAGCGAATGGGGGTCCAGTTTCCTTATTAGAATGGGGCCCATCACATCCTTGTAACGCGACTGATACAACAGAGCAGGCCATCAAGTAATGGTTTATTATATTTATGCAATGCACGTGGTTGCACTTCTAAAATTGTAAAAATCCAGTCTGATCACAGTCCCGTTAAAGTTAAGGAGACAGTTATTTATGAATTCTTTTATACTGTTGAAAAAGGGTATAGTGCGCGCACTACCTAAAAGTCTGTAGGATTAGTTATAATGGTTTTGTCGTGCTCCGGGGTATCACTCACCGAAAAAGAGTGTAAATATAAAGTGTAGATGCATCCCCCAACTCGTGGGGTATGTCCCACCACACAACCTACAAGTCTTCCTAATGGAACTGATGCAATTTACCTTATTACACAGCTATTTCAAACACAACGATGAATGGTTCCAACAACTAACAGGTACTTCCATGGGAAACTGTGCCGCTCCGGCGTACGCGAATATCTTTATGAATCGTTTTGAGGAAGATAACATTCTTACAGTACAATCATGGACAAGTCATCTGAAATTATACCTGAGATTCATTGATGACATAATCATCCTGTGGAAAGGCCCGGTTCACATTCTCAAAGATCACCTTGACAAACTAAACCAAATAGATCCACGCATACAGTTTACCTTTAACATCCATTCACATTCTATCACATTCTTGGACGTGAAAATTTCCAAAAAACCCACAGGATTTGAAACAGACCTATATAGAAAAACTACGGACAGAAACAACACCCTCCATTACCAAAGCTTTCATCCACTACCCCTCAAACAACATCTTCCGTACTCACAAATGCTTAGAGTGAAAAGGATAGTATCCAACCCCACCAAAGCAACCGACCAACTTGACATCCTTGCACAAAGATTCAGGTCTCGTGGTTACCCAGACCAGGTACTACAACAAGCGAAAGAGCGGTCAGCAACTAGAAGCAGAACTGAACTTCTCAGCACCCAAACCAAACCCACCAAAAATCAACTTACGGTTGTTTCCAAATATTCCACCATGAGTGCTGCTTACAAACGCATCATCAAGAAACACTGGCAACTACTCAAACTGGAACAGGACTTCAACCACATTTTTGATCAAGAACCGATTTTTGCTTACACCAGAAATAGAAACATTGGGGAAATCCTTAAACACACAGAACAACTATCCACACACTCCACATTCAAGGGCACCATTCCATGTTTGAACTGTAACAACTGCAACAGCATCATCAGAGGCGAATATATCACACATCCCATGAAAGGGCACAAAATCAGAATCAAACTAACCGCGACATGTGATACCACCAACGTCATCAATATGCTCAAATGCCCTTGTGGAAAAATTTACATTGGACAAACCGAGAGAAAAATAAAAATTAGATTGAATTAACATAAATCTAATATCAGAACCAAACAAATGAAATCCTCAGTGACTCAACATTTTCTGGAAGCTGGTCATAACATCAGCCAGTTAAAATTCTGCATTCTTGAAATAATTGCCAAAAAAGAAGGGAGAGACAATCATAACTTTCTACTACAGCGAGATAACTATTGGATTTATCTTTTAAACTCCATGAAACCGTTTGGCATGAACGATCGTATGGAATTCTCATGTTATCTTTAAATTACTTATTTTTGATACCATTGAATCCTAGCATAGTATCTTTATTTTTCGTTCATTTATTTTTCGTCAATTTAGCTGTTAAATAGGTTATCAATCTATACTTTATCAACAGACTCGTAGTATTACCGTTCATTATCTCATTATCATTTTGACATCGTTCTGACTAAAGTGATATATCCAGAATGCTTCTGTTCTCACGTGCCATGTAACCCATTGCATTATTGTGATTTATAGTGTTTCTTTCACCTTAAGTGTTCATTTCCATTCATTTTTCGTTTACATTTTATATTTCATTGTCTATAGTTAGTTAACTTCTTCATAACTAACACATTTCTTATCACAAATCTAATTTTCTTATACACGTCCGTCTTATCACCAAACCATTCCAGAGTCTTTTCTCTTTGTCTATCACCCTAACATCTATCCACGCTATATCTCTACTGAACACGCTAACTTCCTCATCTGAAGCATCGCGAGCACACGTCCCGCGTACCGCAGACCCTGTTTGTATCTTGATCCCGCATACACTCGGTAAGCGTCAGATTAACTTTAGCACTACCTAGCTCATTTCACCATGGAGGTAATCGGACAACTGGCTAACTCACTTGGTTAGAATCGCATGGTTTCTTCCATTGTTAAAGGCACTCTTCAGGTAATCAAATCGTGTTTTTTTAAAAGACCACCAACCACCGTACTTTGAGTTACACTGTATCGCTATGACCCCAATTGGATAACTCACGCTCTGGAATCAGCATCCACCCAACTAATTCCACGCTACCATAATACATATATCACATTGCGCTATTTACCCTAACCATCTATCTGCTGCACAAACACTCTATGATCGCCGACAATACCCACCACATCGCGTTTATCACAGGACTCACATTTCTTTTTTCCGTTAAACACATTTCACAATATATGGGTGTAAGTAATCTCCCGTGTATCACACTATACTTATTATTAACCCATTATTTTCAGATATTCCCCTGACGAAGGCATGAGTGCCGAAATGCATTGGGAATGTATGTAAAGATAATTACCCAGAAGTTTACGTTTTCCACAATGGATTTTGGGAAATGAAGTTTTCAACCCTTGTGAAAAGTAAAAGCATCAATAAAGCTTTGATTGAAAAAAACTCAAGAACCATTTTTTACGCAACATTGGATTACAAGTGTGAAACCTCTTCGAGGACCATATCCAGTGCCCGGGGGACATACCCCACGAGTTGGGGGATGCATCTACACTTCTTTTATACTGTTACCGCCAATAAACGGTGTTAGCAGCAGGAACGCGCACATTTCATACAGAGGTGAAATATTCTGTGCGGTTGGGCTTTAGCATCCATGACCGATTGGGACGCAGCCGGCTGGCGTTCTGAGCGGCATTGCGAGCTCCCCGCCCTGTCCACAATGCAGTTCTTTAAATTGGCGGATACTGTCAGGTACTGAGTACCTGCACTTCTTTATTTTGAGAGGGACAGTACCGGCCCTTCTCAGCAGGGGTCCAATACTTTTAATTGGAGAGTTTCGAAACTTCTCAGAAGCAAGTAGGCAGTGGCGGCTCGCATAGGGCGTGCTGCGGGGCTGGGGGGTAGTAAACTCAGACATACGATGGAACGGAGGAACGTAATAATTACTTTCCTCCGTCCCGTCGTATTTCAGAGTTTACTACCCACCTGCCCCTCCCCGCCTCACTGCCCCGCAGCACGCCCTATGCGAGCCGCCACTGCAAGCAGGTACTCTGATATAGGGTACCTGCACTCCTATTTTTCCATTTCAAGCACTGTTATTTATGTTCCGCTCCCCCATAGCAAACAAGCATGAGAACAGGCAGGAAGAAGTTGCCAACAGTGCAAATACAAACAAGCATTGGCATAGCCAATTGGTCTCGCTTTTGGGACCTTATAAGTGTTTAGCCATGCAACAGTTGATGTTGTTGCACCAAGGATATTGTGCTGCATAACTAAATACTTATAAGGTCCCAAAAGCGAGACCTATTGGCTATGCCAATGCTTGTTTAGCATGCCCTGTGGCATTCAACACTTCCCTGCTGTGACCACGAGCTGTGTTCGCACTGAATCGTGGCTGTAAATAACAAGCATTTACAATGCAACGGTCTCGGCATTGGTAAAGGTAGAGCTATTGGCATTGCTCATGACATTATTTTTGTTTATGTTTTTGTTTTTAAAACATTTAAAGAAACGGCATTGTCATGAGCAATGCCAATAGCTCTAACTTTAACAATGCCGAGACCGTTGCATTGTAAATGCTTGTTGGTTTTCTTTTGATGGTGACGGTTATATGTTGTATTGATGATGCGTGTGCGCAACATATTTCGAGACGAAGATGTGCGAGTTATTTTTATTATTTAGTGATTACATGTGTTTGTAATGTTTATTCGGTAATGACGCGTGCCTTTTATATGTATTCTTCAGTGAGAAGTTCGTGTTTCGTGGTGACAGTCATGGTGAATCTATCCTGTTGGTGACGAGTGTAGTTTATCTCTGGTGATTTCCGCTCAGTGTAGATCGTGTCATTGCGATAAAATTTTGCCGTATATTCTGTGACGTGTGCGTGTGAATGTTTGCGTATAGTTTGCATTCTTGGATGGCGGTCCATGCGTCATGTATATTGCCGCTGAATGTTGCAATGGGATTTCTCCTGGGCGTGTGTGTTGAGAATGAGGTGTGTGTATTTCGTATTATTTCCGGGTGATTTGGGGCTAAGCGTCTATCTTGTGACTCTTAAGCACAGGGCTGTGTTTCAGAAGCAGACCAAAGCGAACGAAGGGGTTAATTCCCCTAATATTTTACCATTAACGACCCCCACCCCCAAGCCACAGCAGGCAGAGCTGCTGCGAGATGCTTTTCCACGGAAAGTGCCAGACTAGACTAAATATTTTTTGGACAGCTTTTGGGGGCAGGGTGCAGCATTTACACCTCCTTGCATAGAAAGAGTCTCTCTGGACAATAACTTCTGAGCTGCTTATAGTGACCGTCCTTCCACCCCCCCCCCCCTCCACACACACGGGCTGAGCGGTGTGTCTGCCTTTTTGCAAACATTTTTAGTAGCGCTTAGAGGGCAGGTCCTTCTAGGCGTGAAGAGAGGCCTTGCTTGGGGAATGGACTACAACATGAATCTATAGAAAAATGTTCGTAGTTTTGTAAGCGTTTCACCAGACGCAGCTCCAGTACACTGTACTTTGACCCTCTCACGCAGCCCCACCCAGTACCCTGCACTTTGACCCTCTCACGCAGTCCCTGTGTCCTCTCACGCAGCCCAAGTACACTGAAAGTTTGACCTTCTGACGCAGCTCCAGTACCCTGTAGTGTAGTTTGACCCTATCACGCAGCTCCAGTAGACTGTAGTGACCTTCTCACGCAGCCCCTGGGTCCTCTCACCCAGCCCCACCCAGTGCACTGTAGTTTGGCCCTCTCACGCAGCCCCAGGACCCTGTATTTTTTTTAACCCTCTCAAACGTTTGCAGGAGGCTGGGGACAAACGTGTCTGCTCATGGATTACAAACGGGGGCTCTCTAAGAAACACATGGGCACGCGGTGTACTAGTGTCCCCTCAGGTGGGACCACAGGAGTGGGAGGAGAGGTGAATGGATAAAGATAGCATACAAAAGGAAGAGCAGTGAGAGGGAAAGAGGAAGGAGACAGCGATAAACAGACCTGAGAGAGAGGGAGCGAGACAAAGCCTGCCACGGGCAACGAGAGGACAACAGCGTAAGATGGCCTGAGTGCGAGGTTAAGTGCGAGACAGAGCAACAGGAGAGAACGCGCGGGAGAGAGGTGGCAGGCTCGAAGCGAGAAAGAGACCGCGAGCGAATAAGAGAGGAAGGGTGGGAGAGAGCGAGAGAGATGGACAGTCAGTGGGGCAGAGAAAGAAAACAGAAGGCGAATAAGAAAGCAGGAGAGAAAGAGAGAGTTCAAAGGAGAAACAGCAAATAGAATATGCTTAGCAGGCGTTTGGGAGAGTGATGCGGAGAAAGGGAGAGATGAAAGTGGGTGAGAGGGGAGTGTGAGCGAGAGAGAAGGGAAGAGAATCGGAAGGGAAACGGACGTAGAGCGCAGCTGCCCAACTGCAAACTTGCCGAGTTGACCACCGCCTTTCTCCGAGGCAGAGCAGCGTCCTTTTCAGATTCGGGGGCGTGTTTTGCTGTTGTCTCCTCCTTGAGACTTCTTGCAAAAAACACGCCCCCCGATCCGAAAAGGACGGGGCCTAATCTGAATGACTGACCTCTTCTCCAATGGCTGGCCAGCATTCAAGAGGCCAGCCAATGGAGAACAGGGGAGAAGAGGGGAGGGTTCAAGCCCCTCTTCTCCAAGTCATTAAATCTCCGACTTCCGGTTCTGCCTTTCGGCAGACCGGACGTCCTCGACCTAAAAAACTAGAAGACATTTTTTATGTTAAAATCTTTTTTTAATCCGGGTTGTCAGTTGTATATAATGTCGTCTTCGTTTGTATATAGGTAACAAAAATGCTTAACACTTTTTATTATAACTTTTCAACATGATGCACAGCAGCCACAATGCTATACAACATAGCCAAAAGTTCTGGCTAAACACATAAGGTCCTAAAGGCGAGACATATTGGCTATGCCAATGCTCGTTTATTTAACAGTGTATGTCAGGCCTGAGATCACATCCCCCTTGCTTACAACAGTGACAGCTGTTGCCGTATTATACTGGAAGATATTTCTGAGCATGACTGATGCGACACAACAAGTGCTAGTTTTCACACTTCGCTTAGATGAAGCTCCTTTTCCTGTTTTTTTGTTAGTTAGTGTTCTAGAATCAAATTACAGTCGTGAGCATACATTAACCATTATTTTATGGTATATTTTCCACTTGTTTTAGGTCGTTTGGTGAGGACATGAAATGTTTAGTTTTGGCTGAGGGGCACTTCAACCCCCTTCTAATCCACTATGGCACTGAACGGCCGGAAGCATGTGAATCCAGCACATATTCTGGCTTTGTCATTAAAATGTCCCAGGTTGACCAATGCATAAGCACGGGAGACCTATGCTGATGACGCCATCTCAAGAAGCAGCAGTGGGGGGCCAAGTCTAGTGTCTTGGGGATGTGTATTTCACAAGTTTGCAATTTTAGTGGACCCACTTAGCCTTTCATCCTTCCAAGGTTGACAAAATGAGCACCCTTATCTCGGGTAACAATAAACGTCCTTTATCCATGAATAGCATCACGTGAGCTCCCACTTTGGTGAATTTTCATTCTATAAATAAGGGTGTTATGATGTTATGTTGGAAAAGAAGCTGAAGCGATCTAAAAAAAATGTTTTACTTGTTATGACGTGTTCAGAGTGCAGCAGGATTAGAGGAATGCACATGGGGATATCCAGCGATTAGTCTATGCATGTTCCACAGGAGCCTGCCGGTGGGTCTTGTGACCCTCTTCTGGTGCATGAATCCTGCCCCTCAGCTGAACAGACACTGGAAGTGTTTTGTTTCTGTCTTGTGAAGCGCACAGTGCCCTCTCTGCAGAGAATGCTTTGATTGGACCACTACTTTGTCAGTAGCACCTCCTACCAAGAGCCCCTCTAGTCCTACGCTGGGTTCCTTGTCGCTGATTTCCGCACCCTCACTCTGGTGTTTGCCCCCTTTAACCAAGCTTGAGCGGGTGGCAGTGGGAGCAGTGACAGGTGGACCAGCAGAAAATGACAGCATTGTGAGAGGCTGCGACAGAAGTACGATTGGCAAGGGAGAACAGATAAAAAAGTCACATGTCACCACAGCAACAAGGCTGCAGGATATGGCGACAGCAAATGCGACTGCTTTCGAAATGGACTGAGCGATTTGTAAACTTCAAAACGCAGAACAAACCTCAATTTGTTATTTATGTTCTGCCTTCCTTTTTGGAGGCAATCAGATGTAAACTAGCCAAGGGTGCCTATGCCGGGAAGCAGACGTTAAAGGCATAGAGAAACGCCATAAGAGGCTCCCCGCCCCTTTGGGATGGGGCGGGGGGGTGTTGGTAGAGTGGGGTGAACCCTCATAAAACTCCATCCGTCCTGCCATCGCGTCCACAATAGAAGCAGTTTTCTGGAGAGACAAACTCTTGTGCTGCACTGACGTTTCTGGACAAGGCCAGGTTCCCTAGCGCTCTCCACACATCTGTGTGAGGTGCCCCGATTACAACAGGTGCAACGTGGGTTGCGAGAGCCGCCGGTGCAACGTCATAGGCAAACATAACCATCCGCCGATTCACTTCGCTCAGGACATGGGTCCCGACCTAGGTAATGCGCACCCACTGTTTTTTAGGTTGAGCCTATGGCAGCGCGCATGCGCTGCAAAGGAAATCGACCTCTTTGAATCACTTCAGCTTCAGTAGAAGCTCATGCCTGTGGTCATCACACGCGATTGGCCTTTGCGTCTGGCTTTAGTACGCAATTGCAAAAAGAACTATTGATGGACAGAATGCAGAACAATGTCATACATTCACCCCAGTGCAAAGATCTGGGCCTAAATCCATAGTTTTTTTGCTCAACATGCCAGTCCAGTTTGGACCCAGCCATATGCAAATCAGTCTTGACCCTGCGCCAGGTCCTCCCTGGACTGGAAACAAGCATCCTAGGACCGGTTTCGGGGTATCACCCCTCTTCAGCCAGGATAGCTTGATTCCAGTGGCATGGAGAGCACGGGACCCACATCTGAGCATACCAGTCCCACTCGGTGTGACAAATGCAAAAGAAACTCCATCCTACATCTCCGTTAGTTTTGCTTTGTTCGCCCTAAGTTGGCAGGGTATGCCCAGATGTCAGTCCCTTGCTCACTTTGCCACTGGATTCAAGCTAGCCTGGCTGATTAGCCAGAAACCGGTCCCAGACTTTTTTCCGGTCCAGGTAAGACATGGCTTGGCAGTTCGGGCTGGACTGTTCCCATGAGGCACAGGGTCAGACTGATTTGCATATGGCCATGTCTGAACTGGATGGATTAAACCCAGATCAGTTGACTGGGGGTGAATGCTTGCATTGTTCAACACTCCGTCCATCATCCCCTTTGGTTTTGCTTTGTTCGCCCTTAGTTGGCAGGGTATGCCCAGACGTGGGTCCCTTGCTCACTTTGCCACTGGATTCAAGCTAGCCTGGCTGATGACGGCTGATTAGCCAGAAACCGGTCCCAGGATGCTTGTTTCCGGTCCAGGTAAGACATGGCTTGGCAGTTCTGGCTGGACTGTTCCTATGAGGCACAGGGTCAGACTGATTTGCATATGGCCATGTCTGAACTGGGGTGGCGGAGTGAGCTAAAGAATGACGATGGCTTAAACCCAGATCAGCTGACTGGGGGGTGAGTGCTTGCATTGCTCAACACTCCGTCCATCATCCCCTTTGGTTTTGCTTTAGTACGCAATTGACCAAAGGCGTTTGGAGGTCCCAGCTTCTTGTGAAATGTTTACTCCCAGAGCATTTTGCTCTCGGGAGCCAGCAGCGGCACGCAGGGCCATCTGTTTTTAATTAGCGTGCCTGCGCTTGTTCTTCTCGGTGTCCATTGCCGTGCTGCCCATGCTTTAGAAATAATTCCTGCTCTCCCGGCCGCTTATGATCCTGCGGTCTGGGGTGGGGAGAGGGATTTTACTCTCCACTGGCTCCTTGCCCTTGAAGGGAACAGGGAAGGAGGGGGCGCGCGATAAACTTTCCCCGCGCGCAGGCGAGATCCTGTTTCAGCTTCGCGCAGTTAATAAAGGCTGTGGCAGGTGGAGGTCAACAATCCCAGCTCCATTCCTTCTGCGTGCACAGGTCGCTACGGCAGTCCCTGCAGCATTGTGGCACGCACTATCCGAAGCAATCTGGCACTGGGTGCAGGAGACGGTCCTTCAGCCTTGGGGCATGCAGTGCTCGGATGGGGGCTCACGAGACCACAGCAGCTCCTGCTCTGTCCATGAAAAGACTTCAAACCACAGCAGCTTGTGCAGTGTCCAGGCAGGCAGGATGTGAAATGCCACAACAGGCACAGAGTAATGTCAAAGCAGAGGCACCCTGGCACAGCAGCCCCTGCAGCTCTGGCACATGCAAGGTCCAGGAGGGGTTTGGGGGGGGCACAGTGTCAAAGTGGTTCCTGCTCTGTCACTCAAGGGGTCCCAGTGCAGCGGTGGGTACCAGCCCATGCAGCCTCAGCGCGTGTCTTGCGCATTTAAGACACGGTACTAAAATAGTTACTGTAGAGTCTAAGCTGGGTGGGGGTCACAGTGCAGTGCCCAGGTAAAGGGCACAGCGGTGCACCGGTACCTGCAGCTCCGGAACATGCAGTACCGAAAGCAGGCGGCGCGCGGATGTCACTCTGCCCTGCTCTACCACACTCTGGTGACTTGTTGTTTTTAAAGCTCTCTAGGAGGAACTCAGCCCGAGAGTCGTTCCCTTCCCCTCCGAAAAGGGGCGGCGCGGCCGCCTGCGTTTTCCTCCCTTCATAACACGGCAGTGGCTGAAAACAGGAGGTATCAAAACATCGCCCTCATCACACCCAGACAGACCGACTGCCCGGGAAGCGCCACCTCATTGCAACTTATGTGTGCCCTTGCTGTTGGGAACACAGGGGACCCCTCACACACAAAGGGGCGGCCATTTTGTGATCCTGCATTTTATTACGGGTCAGCATTCCCTCAGCAGTGCCAAGCTAGCTACGAGGCTTCTGGAAAATCAACGAAGAGCTTTCACAGAGGGCACTGCAGGCATGCTTGAACCTCACTAGCTCACTACGCATGTCGCTTCCAGATAGGACGTAGCGCCCCTTCGTTATTTATCCGGCTGTCGATTAGATGCGTACTACTGGGCAGAATTCCTTTAGGCGACCCCGGGGATTTGCAGAATACAGAATCCCCCCCTTATCCATCCCCACCCCAGTGGCCCGAGGACCCGCGCCTCTCCCAGGTTTGCATTCAGCACCATCAACGGTTGCGCAATTTGCACTCCGAATTGTTCGCCCCTCCTCTGAGAAATGCAGATGTGAGTTGGCGCAGACTAGGGTGGCAGCGGCGTTGGCACATCCACTGGCAGCACACGCACTGCTGGGGCACGCCACCGCCTCCACCCCTCCGGCTGTCAGCCATACTCAGTGATACGCTCGAGGCAGAGCTCGCGGGGTGCGGAGCCTCGCCTGGCACAGAAACTAGAGAGTGGCATACACCCACCCCCATCTAACGACAAACTACCTGCATTGTATTAGTTTCGTTATTTGTCATGTGTTGTGTCACCTGCGACTTTTGCCGAAGCTGACGTGAAGGGGTTCGCATGATTATCTGCGCGAGTCAAGGATGCTCTCAAGTTTAAGGGGCTGATGTGCGTCTCATTCAATGTCAAAACGATGTGATTAAAAACAAGCATTGGCATAGCCAATAGGTCTCGCCTTTGGGACCTTATAAGTGTTTCCATGCAACATTGGATCTTGTTGCATCAAGGATATTGTGCTGGATAACTAAACACTTATAAGGTTCCAATGGCGAGACCTATTGGCTATGCCAATGCTGGTCATCACTGGACAGGGCCACTGGAATTATGTGACTGTTGCATTATTGTAGATTTGCCGTATTTGCCACATAATCCATAGTCTGCTGTATAATCTGCAGATTTTAATAAAAAAAATGTTTATAGCTCAAGCAGCTGAGGAACTAAAAATGAAGGTAAATGTGTTGCAGCACAGTGGTAGGCCCTTTGCATAGCTTGACTGATCGCCTTTCTGATTCTTATTGCTACATTTGGGTATTAAACTGGTAATACTGGTACTACTAGGTGCAACTAATGCCACGTGTCAACAAGTGTAAAAATGACAAAATATTAAAGTAATAAATACTATTACAAAATGTGCTGCATGAGTTGCCTTTTCTTGCCGCATAATTCACTCAACCCGGACGCATTATTTGGCCCTCCACTGCCGTATAATTGCAGTGGCCCTGGATATTAGCCCTTTCCTTCACTACTACCCAGGGCATAAGTTAAGAAAAATACGGAGCACGTAATATATAGCATTCCATATGACGTCACATACTGTGACCTCACGGCAAGTGATAACACAGGAAGCGATATCACATACCATAATGTGTACCCCTTTGAAGAATGTGTCTATTTTACAGTCAAAGCTGAGATACAGACTTTAATCTATATATAATTTGAGAATGGAAATGTATAAAATATATGCATTCACATCGAAAGACACAAATATGCAGTTTTAGAAATGTGAAATAGTGAATCTAAAACAAACTTACATTTAAAGCATAATCCATGGACATGCATTTATTCATGTGCATAATTTTGAATAATGAACAAATGTATTGTTGTGTGTTTCCTGCATGGCCTATTGTAGTTTTCCCTATGTTAGCCTAACTGTGCACGTTGCAGGCCTCATTTTCCTTTGAACACGTTACCATATAAACACGCTTGTTTTTCTGCCACATTGTACTTTTCAACGGAACCTGCATATGTTTTTGCGTTCTGTTATTTTCATAGTATTTAGTCTGAACACCATAGACAAGGTCAAACAACAAACTCCCTTGTTATTATTTTTGGCCAGACACTAGCACCTAGACATAACACAAAATTGCAGCTGTTTTTTATGTGCACACATGTCCTATCATATAGATGAGCTCATGAGCCAAAAACGCACTCATGGAACAAGAGTTCTGAGACAAGAGCACTGCATCTGCTGGGATGTAGAATGCTGAGGTACGGGGTCTGCCAGTAATCACAGAGATCTTTGATATATAATCATTTAGCTTCATTAGCAAGGGAGGGGGGTTTAGGTTACTCTGTCCTATAAAATGACAAGGCTTTTCATGATATATTGTTTTTTGACCATGTAGCGGTATTTTTAGCATGCATTTATTTTCTAAGTGTGGCACGTATACTGCATTTCTGAACATGATAGTTTAAATATTCTAACTGCTTTCGTGTCACCTGGTTATCTTATTGTGGACAAGTACGAGTGAGAGAGCGGAATGGTGTGCCTGTTACTGCCATCCCTGAGAGGGTCGAGAGTGTTGGGTTCTGGGGCACCAATTCACTTGTTTCTCTGGTAAGGTTAGGAGGGCAAGTGAGGCATTATAACTAGTAGGATTCTGACTCATGGGTACTGAGGTGGTATGTTGACTCAGTCCCTGCAGACTAATATTCTGTGGTTCCAAGAATAGTTCTGTTCTAAGAGCAGAATCCTTTCAACAGTATAAACGTAAAAAGAGAATAAATACAAAGTAATAAATGCAGATATTAAGAAGCTAAGTGTTCTTAAAAGTTACCATTTATATTTGAAACTCAACAAGTAGGTACCAGGGATAGGATATTAAAGGCGCTGGGTTGTGATGCATTAACAAATATGACTTGGTTCATGCAGTTTGTAATCGCCTGAAGTAGCCACCTGACAGCATGCGAGCTTTACAAACCATAAGAAATTAACATAATGAACATCTGTGGTTTGAATTTTACTTTTTATGAATCACATATACGTTTTCCAAATATGAAGAGGACGCTGCCAGTGTGAAGGCGCCCTGAACAACCTGCTGCCACATCACTCCAAATCTAAACCGCCTCATCCCCAGATATGGATCTCACTCCTACATACTGTCTCTGCTACCCCATCATCTCCAGCAGGGGGCGAGAGCTACTGAAACTATGCCCTGACTCTCTAACTGGAACCCCCCTAACCACACTACAGCTTTTATCATCTTCGGCTATGGAGCCCGAAACTCTACTTCTAGCTGTTACTCTGCCCGCCTCCACACAGACTGACACACTACACATTCCTGCCAAGATTCCCAGACCATGCGTGGTTAGATAGGCCAGGCCCATGGTTTTCTTAGAATTCTGGGACTTGTGGTTTATTTAACCACTTCCCAGAAGTGTAAGAAAAACAGAACCGGACTTACTAGATACGCATGGACGCTAGAAACTTGGCAGCAATGTTTTATTCTGCAGCCATGTTCCTTGACTGCAATACCTTGGTGTCCAAGTCCTTCCTGTTCTTCCAAGGCCCCCCAGCAAGCATAGGATTCAAGGGAGTGCCAAGAACCCAGTGCTATACAATGTAGCTTTCTCCTGCTGGGCAGGAATGGAATGTATTGGCGAATCAAAGGGAGTGAATAGTCACTGGATTAACCACTGACTTGGGGTTAGCGTGTAGACCTTTATAAAGCACCTCAATGCCTCGTCCGGGGTAGTAAGCGCTACATAAACGCAATTATAATACAATTCCAGGCTGGTTACGTCGGGTGTACGGAAAGAAGGTCCAAGGAAGAGCGATGGGAAGGCCAGCCCTCCCCGCCCCCAGCTATTTGGAAGCTAGTAACTTCAGGATATGAGAGAATTTCACTAGTTTAGGTAACAAGCATTAACAATGCAATAGGTCTCACCCTTGTTTAAGTTAAAGCAATTCTGTTTGTAATTAGGTTGCTTTTTAGCTTTGCTTTTATTAGTGTTTTTCAAACTTTCATGTACATAACATGCATATGTATGCATATATGTATATGTATGCATGCATTTATATTTGTATTTCTATAGATATGCAGATGTGTATATATATGTTTATGTATGTATATGCACATACATATATAAATGCATATATATGCATATATATGTGCACATGTGTGCACGTAGAGAGGTAGAGAGAGGTAGAGGTAGAGAGAGGTTGGGGTAGAGGGGTAGAGGAGTGGTAGAGGTGGGAGTAGAGGGGGTAGAGCAGTAGTGGGGTAGTAGAGGGGTATTGGGGTAGTAGTGGGGTATTGGGGTAGTAATGGTAGTAGAGGGGTATTGGGGTAGTAGATGGGTATTGGGGTAGTGGAGAAGTAGAGGGGTAGAAAGGTAGTGGGGTAGTAGGGGGGTAGTATGGTAGTAGTGGGGTAGTAGGGTAGAGGGGTGTAGAGGGGGATTGTAGGGAAGTAGAGTAGTGGTGTAGTAGAGAGGTAGTACTGGGGTAGTGGGGTGGTAGTGGGGTAGTAGAGGAGTAGTAGAAGGGTAGTGGGGTAGTAGAGGGGTGGTAGTAGAGGGGTAGTAGTAGGGTAGTAGAGGGGTAGTAGGGTAGTGGAGGGGTAGAGAGGGGGTGAGGGGGTAGTGGGGTAGTAGAGGGGTAGTGGGTTGGTAGTAGGGTAGTAGGGGGCAGAGAGGTAGTACGATAGTAGGGGGGTAGAGGGGTAGTAGAGGGGTAGTAGGGTGGTAGTGGGTTAGTAGAGGGGTAGTAGGGGGGCAGAGGGGTAGTAGGGGGTAGAGGAGTTAGTGGGGTAGTAGGGTGGTAGTGGTGTAGTAGGGTAGTAGAGGGGTAGTAGGGAAGTAGAGGGGTAGTAGAGGGATAGTGGAGTAGTAGAGGGGTAGTGGAGTAGTAGAGGGGTAGTGGGGTGGTAGTGGGGTAGTAGAGCAGTGGTAGTGGGGTAGTAGAGCGGTGGTAGTGGGGTAGTAGAGGCATAGTAGTGGGGTAGTAGAGGCATAGTAGAGAGGTAGTGCGGTAGTGGGCTAGTAGAGGGGTGGTAGAGGGGTAGAAGTGGGGTAGTAGGGGAGTAGTAGGGTAGAGGAGTAGTAGGGTAGAGGGGTAGTTGAGAGATGGGGTAGAGGAGTAGTAGAGGGGCAGTAGGGTAGTGTAGTAGGGGTAGTGGAGTAGGGGGTAGTAGGGGGGTAGTATAGGGGTAGTGGAGGAGTAGAGGGGTTGTAGAGGAGTAGTGTAGTAGTGGGGTAGTACAGGGGTAATGGGGTAGTACAGGGGAAGTGGAGGGGAAGTGGAGGGGTAGTAGAGGAGTAGTACAGGAGTAGTAGGGGGTAGTGGGATGGTAGAGGGCTAGTGGGGTGGTAAGGGGTAGTGGATTAGTAGAGGGGTAGTAGGGCAATGGGGTAGTAGAGGGGTAGTAGGGAAGTATGGGATGGGGTAGAGGGGTAGTAGAGGGGTGGGATAGAGGAGTAGGGGGTAGTGGGGAAGGGGGAAGTGGGGTTGTGGGGAAGTGGGGTAGTAGAGGGGTAGTAGAGGCGTAGTGGGGTAGTTGAGGGGTAGTAGAGGGGTAGTAGGGCAGTGGGGTAGTAGAGGGGTAGTAGGGCAGTGGGGTAGTAGAGGGGTGGTAGGGTAGTGGGGTAGTAGAAGGGTAGTAGGGTTGGTTGAGAGGTGGGGTAGAGGGGTAGTAGGGGTAGTAGAGAAGCAGGGGGTAGGGGGGTAGTACGGTAGAGGTGTGGTAGTGTAGTAGTGGGGTAGTAGAGGAGGGATAGTGGGGTAGTACAGGGGTAGTAGAGGGGTAGTAAAAAAGGTAGTGGGGTAGAGGGGTAGTTGAGTGGGGGTAGAGGGGTAGTGTGGTAGTAGAGGCGGGAGTAGGGGGTAGTAGGGGGATAGGGTAGAGGGGTAGTGGGGGGCTAGTAGGGGTAGTAGGGTGGTAGGGGGCTAGTGAAGTAGTAGAGGGGTAGTGGGGTAGTAGAGCGGTAGTAGAGCGGTAGTAGAGGGGTAGTAGAGCAGTAGTGGGGAAGTAGAGGGATAGTAGAGGGGAAGTGGGGTAGTAGAGGGTTAGTGGGGAGGTAGTAGGGGGGGAGAAAAGGGGCAGCAGAGGGGTAGTGGGGTAGTAGAGCTGTGGTAGTGGGGTAGTAGAGAGGTAGTAGGAAAGTGGGGTAGAAGTGGGGTAGTAGAGGGGTAGAGGAGTAGTAGGGTAGAGGGTAGTTGGGGTAGAGAAGTAGTAGAGGGGTAGTGGTGTAGTAGGGGTAGTGGAGTAGTAGGGGCATAGTGGGGTAGTAGAGGGTTAGTAGGGTAGTGGGGTGGTTGGGGGTAGTGGGGTAGTAGAGTAGTGGGGTAGTGGGGTAGAAGGGTAGTGGGGTAGTAGGGCAGTATAGGGGTGGGGTAGAAGGGTAGTAGAGAGTTAGTGGGGTAGTAGAGGGGTAGAGGGGTTGTGGGGTAGTAGAGGGGTAGTAGGGCAGTGGGGTAGTAGGGGCATAGTGGGGTAGTAGAGGGTTAGTAGGGTAGTGGGGTGGTTGGGGGTAGTGGGGTAGTAGAGTAGTGGGGTAGAAGGGTAGTGGGGTAGTAGGGCAGTATAGGGGTGGGGTAGAAGGGTAGTAGAGAGTTAGTGGGGTAGTAGAGGGGTAGAGGGGTTGTGGGGTAGTAGAGGGGTAGTAGGGTAGTGGTAGCTGTGGAGAGCAGCTTTCAGGCTAAGTCTCTGAGGAATGTAAAGCAGCTTGTTTTACCTTATAATCTCTTGAATTATACTACTACTACCCCTCTACTACCACCCCTCTACTACCCCACTACCCCAGTACTACCTCTCTACTACACCACTACTCTACTTCCCTACAATCCCCCTCTACACCCCTCTACCCTACTACCCCACTACCACCATACTACCCCCCTACTACCCCACTACCTTTCTACCCCTCTACTTCTCCACTACCCCAATACCCATCTACTACCCCAATACCCCTCTACTACCACTACTACCCCAATACCCCACTACTACCCCAATACCCCCAATACCCATCTACTACCCCACTACTGCTCTACCCCCTCTACTCCCACCTCTACCCCCTCTACTACTCCTCTACCCCTCTACCGCAACCTCTCTCTACCTCTACCTCTCTCTACCTCTCTACGTGCACACATGTGCACATATATATGTATATATGCATATATATGCATTTATATATGTATGTGCATATACATACATAAACATATATATACACATCTGCATATCTATAGAAATACAAATATAAATGCATGCATACATATACATATATGCATACATATGCATGTTATGTACATGAAAGTTTGAAAAACACCTTTTACCCTTGCTCACTTGAGGATTGCCTCGCCGCACAGCTGAGTCAGGTGCTGTAGCGGGCTGCAGGGTAACCGCCGGGAACTCCCGGGCTCTGCCCACCGAATAGGCCACGCCCCCCTTGTTTATAATTAGGCGCGCTCAGCGTCCAGCGCTGCTTACAGACAGAGCTCTTGAGGCGGAAAGCCGAGAGCCAGGAAACAACAGCTTGAAAGATTGATTTTTAAAATTGTTATTGTGTGAAATACTGTGTATTTTTAAAACGTTTTACCCTTGCTCACTTGAGGATTGCCTCGCCGCACAGCTGAGTCAGGCGCTGTAGCGGGCTGCAGGGTAACCGCCGGGAACTCCCGGGCTCTGCCCACCGAATAGGCCACGCCCCCCTTGTTTATAATTAGGCGCGCTCAGCGTCCAGCGCTGCTTACAGACAGAGCTCTTGAGGCGGAAAGCCGAGAGCCAGGAAACAACAGCTTGAAAGATTGATTTTTAAAATTGTTATTGTGTGAAATACTGTGTATTTTTAAAACGTTTTACCCTTGCTCACTTGAGGATTGCCTCGCCGCACAACTGAGTCAGGCGCTGTAGCGGGCTGCAGGGTAACCGCCGGGAACTCCCGGGCTCTGCCCACCAAATAGGCCACGCCCCCCTTGTTTATAATTAGGCGCGCTCAGCGTCCAGCGCTGCTTACAGACAGAGCTCTTGAGGCGGAAAGCCGAGAGCCAGGAAACAACAGCTTGAAAGATTGATTTTTAAAATTGTTATTGTGTGAAATACTGTGTATTTTTAAAACGTTTTACCCTTGCTCACTTGAGGATTGCCTCGCCGCACAGCTGAGTCAGGCGCTGTAGCGGGCTGCAGGGTAACCGCCGGGAACTCCCGGGCTCTGCCCACCGAATAGGCCACGCCCCCCCTTGTTTATAATTAGGCGCGCTCAGCGTCCAGCGCTGCTTACAGACAGAGCTCTTGAGTCGGAAAGCCGAGAGCCAGGAAACAACAGCTTGAAAGATTGATTTTTAAAATTGTTATTGTGTGAAATACTGTGTATTTTTAAAACGTTTTACCCTTGCTCACTTGAGGATTGCCTCGCCGCACAGCTGAGTCAGGCGCTGTAGCGGGCTGCAGGGTAACCGCCGGGAACTCCCGGGCTCCGCCCACCGAATAGGCCACGCCCCATCCCACTGGTACAAAAGAATGTGCAGCTTCCGGAAGCGCAGCGGACGGGCGCAGCGGGCGCGCCGGCGGTGCGCCGAAGGCGCGCCAAAGGCAAGCCCGTCTGCGCCCGTCCGCGACCAGACGGGACCAGGGGCCACAACCCCTGCCCCTAACGCCCCTCAGGCCAATACCTACAGCTCGGTGGCCATCCAGAATATGAGGTACACCACAGCTGCACTATGCCCACACTCCTATTTCCCAGCTGATCTCCCCGCTCGATGCCCCGGCTGTAAACACTCTTTCGATAATACTGTGTTGCCAGCCACGGCACAGGAACATCATATGTACGTGCTTAATTGCCAATCCTTACCGCGGCACAGCACCCAAATTGCCTTACTACTAGAGGAGTTCAACCCAGATGCCATCTTCCTGACGGAGACATGGCTCACGTCTCATTCAGAACCAGATATAGTCTCTGCCTTACCCCCCGGGTTCCAAATTCACAGACTAGACCGGATTAAGGGGAGAGGTGGAGGCCTGGCTATCATTTTAAAAGACAAGTACTGTTGTCGCATCACTACCGAAGCTATTCCTGAGTGCGAAAGCCTAGCATTCAGCATAGACTTTACTGCGAACATCTCCTTTACTGGTACTCTGATTTACCGGCCCCCAGAACCAGCTAAGCTGTTTCACAAATCCCTACCAGATATCTTAGCCAACCGAATTTTAACCTCCGCCAACTACACGGTTCTAGGAGATCTTAACCTTCATTTTAACTCTCCCACAGATCTTATCGCCAGGGAATTAATCGACGATCTTGCAGCCCTTCAGTTGATCCAGCTGGTTACAGCCCCCACCCATGAAAAGGGTAATCTCCTAGACCCAATATTTAGCAACTGCACTGAGCTAATAGTGGGGCAACCTACTCGTCTTCCCTGGTCGGACCACTTCTTGGTCCCTTTGTCCTGGCTCACCGATAAGTCCTTCTTATCTACCCCTCAACCCGTAACCAAGCGCAACTGGAAAAAACTCCCTATAGAGCCATGGGTAACTAACCTAGAGAGCTCCTGCCCACCACCCTGCATAGACCCCAACCAAGCAAATAAAAATTACGAGAGTTGGGTCAGGGACTCACTAGACACTATCCTTCCTCTACGGAAATCCATTCCAAAGAGGACACACAAAACTGCACCTTGGTTCTCAGACACTTTGAGAGACCAAAAGCGCCTCTGCAGGAAAAAAGAGAGAGCCTGGCGACTTGATTTCCACCCTGACAAAAAATCCCAATATAAAGAGGCAATCAAAACCTATAGAAATGGGATCAGGACGGCACAGGCCTCCTACTTTGCTGATAAAATTATAGCAGCCAACTCAAAACCCAAGGAGATTTTCCACATAGTAAAAAATTGCATCAAAGCGAATACTGCCCCCCCCTTGACAAAAACGCCGGAACAGTGTAACGAGTTAGCAGATTTTTTTCATAACAAAGTCTCTCAAATATACTCCTCTTTCCCGATAGTAGCCAATAACGCAGGAACATCCAATCATACTCCATTGAGCACTTCCCCCCCCTCAGACCAGTCTACTCTGGAACGCTTCCCTCTACTAGACCTGGACACCCTTCACAAACTGGCACGGCTAGTTAAATCTGGCTCCCCCCGCGACCCGGCC